>NC_046643.1:15872638-17072638 GCF_900324485.2 Mastacembelus armatus
TTTGCACAAAGACCGGACTGTGACAAAGACCACCTAAAACCACCTATAAAAGGTACTAATTAATTCCCTTATTTTAAATTGTGTACAAAGACTGAATTGTAAAAACAACTTGCCAGCAGCCACATTCTGTCAGTTTTGGACAGAGTCTGTTTTGTTATTGCCAGTTTTTATGCTAAGCCAACATCTACTGGCCTTAACTTTCTATTTAGGGTAACATGGAGTTATCAACGTTTTTATCTACCTGTCTGCAAGAAAGATAATAAGCATATTTCCCACAATATCAAACTACTGCCTTGTCAATAAAATCTATTTACCAAACTTCTCTTCACTTGCAAGTCTGAGAGCTTGCATGGTTTTGATTCACTTAGGCTGAGAGGTTTATTCTCAACAGCATAAACGTAGCCTAATAAGTAACACAAAGACATGGTTTGGGGCGACTGTACAAGATATCATAAGTAAGATCATAATTTATTATCAGAAGCAAAAAGAATCATTCAGATAAGGTTACTTTGAACACGTGATCAGGGAAGTTAGTTATTTTACGTTTTATTTAATGTCTCTATGCTGAGTGGACATTCATTTATTTCATTATTATTTCTGAGAAGTTTGATAAATAGAGGTACAAATATGTATAATAATTATAATTACAATAGTATTTATAATATTAGTGTTCAATTTGTCAACTGTTAAAATCTTTTAAAAATAGCATTATCACGGACCAACGTGTGGGGGTGGGGGGCAGAAGAGATATGTTGATAAGTCCAACAACTCATTTGGACAGATGAAAGACAGAGAGAGAGAGAGAGAAAGAGAGAAAGGGAACGAGAGAAAAGACTTCATAGGGAAGAAAGTGCTACAATACAATATAGGCATCAATATTTTATCTCTGGCAAACATTCATTTTCTGAGGTCCCATAACTCCAGAAACCTCCCATAGTTACAGCCAAGTTGGCTCATACAAACAACAGCACATTGGATGCTAAGAGCTACATTAAAACCTGTACTCATAAGGGTAAACCAACTGCAGAACAACAGTGAAACAACATAGTGGGAGCTCACAGCCGCACATCTAGCCTCAATATGTAGGACAAAACGGAAACAAACTGAGGATGACATGCAGGATTATGCTGCCTCCTACATCTAATGCTGCACTAAATTTTCATATACAGTGTCTGAGATTAAATATCCAAGAGATGTGCAACACAAAATAGGCCAATAGAATACTAGAATACTTGCAAAAACAATATTGTCAAACCTAAGATTGAAATGCTTATCTAAATTGTAAATTGTCTGCTGTTCTTGTTTTGACAGTTCAACATTTTTTAAAATACTGTACCACACACTAGAAATTTTAAGAAATGTTCCCACCACAGCTGGGAGACAAGCTATTTTTCACTAAAAGCCCATTAGCCTAAATTTATACTTATCATGCACTAGAAGAGCTATTAATATAAGCAGCTGCATCATCTCATCTACAAAGTGCAATATCATCATTATATGGAATTTAAGCCAATTCTATTTACCAAATAGTTGCAATGAATTACTGATACACCGTAAATTATAGCAGACAAAGTCAATGCATGGGGTAGATACTGAATAAAGTAATAAATAATAGATTTTAAATAAATAAAACATATTCATAAGTTATATATCATCTCATCCAGTGAAATGTCCATGTAACATACAAACAACCAATCTCAAATAAATACTTTGTTTGGTTAGATACTCCCTTTCTCTGTCCAGTCTCTATTTGGTGTATTAAATGTGTATTGATCACTCCCTCTAACACTTTAAATCAGTTTGACAGTCTGTGTATCAGCAATATTATTACTCTGTCAATCAACACTGTTTCAAAATAGCACTTTTTACATTTTGTTTTTAAGAAGAAATCGTGTCTGTCTGGACTTGTGCATTTACCGTAACTATCCTTTGAAAACTCTTTGAATGGGTCGTCACTAATTTCAGTTACAGTGAGGGTCAATTTGGGTAAAAATGGCCTCTCCTCTAACTACATCAGCAAAGCACATATGAATTAATGAGAGTCAAATGAATTTTTAATGCAAGGAGCTATGTTTGCCTCCTGCAGTTTTTAATATTCTGTAAATATTAAGTAGTTAGCAGTGCTAACAGCAATACTGGGCCTCATTTGACAGCTGCTTGTATTTGCCATTGAGCATCAGGTTGTTTTTGGTCATCATTGTGTGTGTTTGATGGCAGCAGGTCAGGTCAGAGCTGCTGCTGCTGTGTGTGTGTGTGTGTGTGTGTGTGTGTGTGTGTGTGTGTGTGTGTGTGTGTGGAGGTACAAAGAGGTTCAGAAATCAGTAGCAGTTTGAGTGTCAGTGCTCCTATTTAATGATGGAGAGCAGTTAGCTAGCTAATGACATAATTTCCTGTCTGGAGTTACGGCTCCCAGTCGTCGTCGTGGTGCTGTGAGGCAATGATGACTACCACGGTGAGGATGGTGCACAGCACAATGGAGGCGATGCCAACAGCCAGGCTGATGAAGGAGAAGTTGCGTGCCTCGCGGGAGGCTATTTCCGCCGTCACCATGTCCCCTCTGGCTATTGCCGTACGCACCTAAGTGATGTAAGAAAGAGGGGAGGCGGGTGTGTGGGAGAGAGGAGAAATTAGAATATATGTTATGTAACAGGAAGATGTATGATTGAGAGCAAAAACACTATGATCGATTTCACTGCAGCATAGACTGAATGTGCAGAAAGAGGCCACTCCAGCCAATATTAAAACACCATAACAGCACACACAGCTCAGACCAGTGCGTCCACACCCTGTCAGCTCCACTCAACTCAAACCCAGTAGAGCAGACCCAGAGGTGAAAATCCATTGTATCTCATTGCACTGACAATGATGCAGTTACATAATGTGCTCTGTCATGTGCATGTTGGCCAGCGCAGTCTGGCATTACAGAGGCAAACAACAGGCAATCATGAAGTAAGAGAGCCACCAGAGTGGGTCTTTGGGTTTTTAACTTCATGCTCAACTTTGCTTGTATGTTAAATAGCATCGATAAGCAGCTTGTAGAGGAGCAAATTGCCTTTTTCTGTTCAGATTTCTTTTCTAAATCTGCATAATTTAAAATGATTAAAAATATCAGCTGGTCTTGTTTATTTTACACAACCCATTCACAGATCATTTGCAGCTGATACAAAGGTTAAATTTTTTATATCAGTAAAACCAGTTAATGCAGTTGCTTTGCTTATTTTCCAGTTTATGTTGGCAGGATGGAAGAAATACAAAAAGCTGAAGGCTGTTTTCGCAACAGCCTTATTTTAATCAAATTTTTATTTCTCTGTGCCTGAGAGTGAAACTGCTGCTGTAAATACTCACTAGCACTCTGAATGTGTATTATTATTAATGAGCATGTTTTATATATAAAAATATATAGACATAATTGTGACCTGTTTTTTTAAAGACTTATTTCTACTAATGAAAAGGCTGGGAGCCAGACAGGGGGTGGCCCCCAGCAAATATTGACTAGAGACTGGTCTGGGTGTTTTCATAGAATAAAAGCAGGTTTATCCTTGAAGTGTAACACTGAGTATTTTGATAGGTTGGTGTGTTATTTTGGGATCTCATAAAAAGACACAAAGTGACTTTGCATTAACCTGTACTGCCTTGATGATTGCAATGATGCCTGTTGGCCAGAAGCAGCAGACGGTGGTGAGCACGGCGATGGGCAGGTAGTCGTGTGGCGGTCGACGGTCCATTAGGGTGATATTGGGTGGCATTTGCATTGGGTGGATCTGGCCTGGTGGGATCGCTGGGTGGGCTCCCCCAGCTGGCATGTAGGCCTGACCCTGAGCAGAGGGAGAGGGGAAGACAGTGGATAAAAGATTAGAGTTGTTGTAGAAATGCTTGCAAACACTTTCCACTCAAAAGACAGGATAAATGTGACATGTGCAAAGAAAGGACAAGGTTAAAGCTGAAGCAGAGGGAGGGATACTGAGCCTGTTAGGATTACTAGTGTCAGACAGGGAGCAAGAGGGAAAAAGACTTTTTTTGAATTCTTGACACCAGTCCGTCAGATTGATTTGGATGAATTTTGTGTTTTTGAAGTGTGGTAGTTGTGTAAGTCATGCGAGATGTCAGATGTTGAGTTAATCTCAGCCCCCGAAGATCAGTCTTCAAACCCAAGTGGACGTTTTTTGCACACCACCTGCAGAGTTCAGACGTGGCTGCCTCTTATGTTGTGTAAGTATGTTCTGCTCATGTCCTCAGGCTGTAATTAGGGTTAGCTGCAAGACTAGAAAAAGAGAAATCACACTGCATTGCTGCTTTGAGCTGCTCTAAATGAAAATGCTCAGAATTGTTTTGCAAAAATAGCACATCTGTGTCCGAGAATATATTTTCAATAAGCAGCAAATGTTCTTTCTGTTGAAAGAAACACAGCAGAGCACAATATCACAGTCTCTGTGCTCATGCAGCCGTTGCATGTATTAATGAGTTGCACATATCTAAGCTTTATCAGATAAATGTGAAGAAATGTCAAACAAGCTCTGATTCAATTCTAAGATTACTTCTAGTCTGCATAATAAGCATGGTACAGTGTGGATTCTGTTTTTGATACATTTTAATTGCATTCTACTCACAACCCAGTTGTCCTGTACACAAGAATGTATTAAGATGAACATATATTGTGTACCATGATGTGATGTAGCAGAGATCAACTACCAGCTCTGGTCTTCAAACTAGGGCATTTGGTGGTGAACCCTGCGGTTTACACCCTCAGTTGTTTGATGAATCACAATTTAACTCTGGTGTCTTTCACTTTAGTTGAGTGTAGTGTCAATGTTTTTAATCAACTAAGTATAAATTAGCTATGTAACTATAACTCAAATATAATGACTTCATTGCATTATATCATTTGAACAAATGAAGCGTATAAAGGAGTAGTTATTAATGATATTGAGCAGTGGTTCACAACCTGCTTGACTTGTGAGCCTGTATACTAAAGATGTGCTAACCCATCATTGTTTCATTGTTATGTTGGAAATGTTATGCCTTTAATAAATAACAAAGAGTATAAAGATGACAAGCAAGATGAGAGAGATGTGTAGTTCGTGGTCAGTGCTTTGACCTTGAGACCACTAAAGAAGCCTAAAATGGTTTCACTAATATGTTATATATATAACAACAAATAGGCTGGTAACCACTGATCTCTAAAAATCATGAAACTTATTGAAACCATGTTGCCCTTCAGGCAGCTTGTGTCTAAAATATGACATAGAGACTCTTAGCTGGCACCAAGCAGAAAACTGCATTCACAATGGTGCAACATGGTACCCTTTAGACTAATCACCACTCCCTGGTGCTCAGACATATTTTTAATGCAATGCAAACATACTTTATTATAAGGATCCATGCAAATTAGCTGAGCCTCTAAAAGCAATAATATGCTGAACAAGTCATTTCAATGAATATTCGACTGTAGGTTTGTGCAACTGTCTCTTCCTACAGAAATAACCAATACACTAAATAAAAGCTACATCAGCCAAGTTAGACTTTTTAAGCACCACTACAAACATTTCACCTTTACCTAAGGTAAATCTACTGTTCATGATGTGTAATGGAAAGAAATGTTCAATGTACTGAATTTTGAACAGAGACTGGTGTAATTCTGCAGCAACCTGATGCCAGACGTGAAATCTTTAGAAAGTTTTGTCTCTGACTCACCGATGCCACGGGGTACACAGGCACGTAAGCTGTGCAAGGCTGCAGCTGAAGCGGGTAGCCTGGGTGGAGGTATCCGACAGGGGGGTGAGGCATTGTGCCTCCAGGGCCCTGGGTCTGGACCGTGTAGCCCTGCGGGGCACCAGGAGGTCCCAGCGGACCACAGTGGAACTGGGTTTCTTGGAGGTATCCCTCTGAGCCTGGAGGAGGGGGGGGAGGGTAGTTGGGCTGGGTGCCTGGTGCAGGCAGCATGTTGGGGTGTTGGGGCACGTTGGGGTCTTGTGGGCTGGGGATGTACGGAGGAGGTTGCATGGTCTGACGGCCAGAGTCATCGAGTCCTGAAAAGTCAAGAACAGAAGAAGAAAAAGAAGCAGAAGCGAGAAAAGAAAGAGGGAGGTAGGAGAGGAATCATAAATAGAAAAAGCAGAGGAAGAACAATGACAGAAACAGATGTAAGAGTGAGGGCATGCTATTTAACTCAAGCTTTACTGCATATTTGTCTTGTCTTATCTCACTGCTGAAGAGGGGAAAACAATTACACAGACCATAGCTCCTTAGCAAGGCTTCAAATAGCAGCCACAAAGAAAGAAAGGGCCTGATATTTTCTAACCTGAGTTGTACACTAATGATGACAGTGACTGACATTTTCATTCCCAAAGAACAGGGGCTTTTTTTCTCCTTCCCACTTCAAACCAAGTGTATTCATGGTTAGAAATGTGACATCTCTGAGATGGAGCACTTCATATGATCATCTGAACTGCAGCGTCTGTCTACTTTTGGACATCTGAACATTTGATGCTCGCACCTCTGCTCCCTTTGTGTTTGTTTAACAATGAAAATGACTGATAGGGCGTCATGTTTTCGCAATGGTGAAGCTGAGGGTGCAGTAATCCATTTTGACAGGCGCATGAAGAGGGATGAGGAAGAGAGATGGAGATGGATGGAGGTGAGGATGGAATGAGAAAGGAAGAAGGAGAGCAGGAGGCAGTCAGGGAGCATAGCAGCTGAATGATGAGGGATGACGACTTGTGCTCAGGGACCGGCTTTACGTAACAGTCCCCAACTCTGTCACAAGCAGGAACTGGACCAGAAACAGACAGAGGGGAAAGAAGCGAACGCACGGGAAGAGACACCTTTAAAAGGTCATGATGCGACATGATCAGCAGCTTGGAAAACACGAGAGAAAATATACATGGAGCGAGCTGTTGTTTTTCTGCTCATGCCTCTGAACAAACCATCAGCTCATTTCCATTCAGTCTACTGAAAATAATGTACTATTACATTATGTATGATTTTAATTCAACATACATTAATTACAATGATTTAAAGTGTTTAAAAATAATCACCAGAACAAATGAAAACAAATTTGTCTGTACTAAATATAGACATGACAAGACTTTATTCATGAAAGACAATTTGAGTTATAACAACAGGAAAAGCAATAAATAAGATTAATGACTGTTCTGCTTCATCTAGTGAGCCAGGGTTTACAATCCTACAGCAGCTGGCTGTGGCTCGCCTAAATAAAATATTCATGTTTTTACAGTATGTACATCTGACAAGTCAAATCCATGTTATTCATATGTATCGTATGGTCCATACCCACACTTCCATTCACATTTTCCTCAGTGGTTTATTGTGCCAAAGGCCTCTTCTGTTGTAGGAGAAGGAACTGCAACTTACATTTAGAGACATTTTGTTTATGATGAGCGACTAGTAAAAATGTTGTACCTTACATATAATAGTTTATCTACCAGAACAGGTATAATAAGAAAATGAAAAGCAGCCTCCTACAGCCTCTAGTGTGCTTTATGGTGGATAATAAAAATAAATACTGCTGGTTTCTATCTCACTTTCTGATAAACTGCATCCAGGTGGGTTTGCAGATGTGGAGGAATCTTTGAGCTTAGATAAACTAACAATACTGAGCATAACAGATGTTACATGGACCAAAATAAACCCAACAGTTTAAGCCATGTGAAATGCACAGAACAGCATCACAGCAATGTCTCCACATTTCAATAGGAGAAACAAAGATCTGCTGTGTCTGGTATAAAAATGATTAACAGACTAATGTGGGGATATTCATTGTGGTTCATCCTTGGTCATGTAGATTTGATCTCAGCAGTTACATTTACAGCCCAAACTGCAGCCTGCTGCAGTCTATCATATAGTGCAGGATGCCCTTTACACACTGGCAACTTCAGGAGTCCTAATCAGCTTTGTTATGTACTGTAAAGCTGCAGCTCCATTGGTACCTGGGGCTTTAACATCAGGAAATACCAGACACAAATGTTTTTTTTTTTTTTTTAGTGCACCAGACACTGAACATTATTATTAAAGACTGTCGAGCACGCGCAAGTGAACGCGTGCACGCGCAAAGGACACCCACACTAATGACTATAGTCAGGAGAAATGTACGTAGGCCTGTGCGTAATGATGATTATAAAGCAGACAGAGGAAAGAAAAGAAAAAACTCCAGCCTTTTTTTCCCCAAATAGCCAGGTCTACACATGTATTTCAGAATCTATGCTGAAAATGAATAAAATGCTCATCAAAGCCCCTGAGATTAAAAAAATGCAACCACCTGAAGTCTGATAATGTCACTTTAAAGTGTCTTTTGAGTAGCACGGACATGATATGAGGCCCTATGGTGTTTTTTCCCAGGCTGCACCCACACAGCGGTGCATCATCCTATAGAAACAGCGCTGTGCGGATAAAAGGCGAATAGAGATGTTGACAAGGGGGAAGCTGGAGAAAACGCATTCGGCAGAAAAAAAAAAAGATCTGATCTGCACCCGTGAACCAAAGAGGCGATATAAAATCCCTGGAAAATAGCCTTATTCATCGCATTTCAATGAGATTAAGAAGTATTCTAATTTAGGTCGCAAAGAAAACAAAACACTCACCGTGTTTTTCCGACGACATGCTTTCTGATCTTCTATCCTCCTCTTTCTTGGATCCGATGTGTTTTCACTCCAGCTGGTGGGAAAAAGTCCCTCCTTTCGTGCGTGGTGATGCAGACTTTTATTCCAAACGTGTGCAACCCATCCTCAAGAGGTCTTCATTTTATAAACACTCACGGCGGAATAAGAATAAAAATATTAACTTCAGTTATTTTTTATAATAAGTAAACCCAATTCTCTTGAAGCGCACAGACCTGCTCGGTGTCTGTCCTGTGTGTCGCCGTGTGGCTGGTAGTCTAATGAGGTTTCTCCACTAACGCGTCGCTGTACATTGAATTAATCAGACACAAAGCTATGGTTTTCTTAAAGCGACAGCCCGGCCTGGGAAATCGCTCAGGCACTGGACTGGAACATCCCATTACTGCTCAACAAAGAACCTGTCTGTGAATTAGATGGATTTCTCTCCCTGCCTGACATTTCACCACCTCAGTTTCTTTTTTCCCACAAATTCAGTCCTGAAAGGATTTCAGATGCCAGGAGAATAATCTCCTGAAGATGCATCTAACTGCTGCCATCTCTTATAATTTTGTTTCACACAAATGTCTGAGAAAAAGGACACCACAGCAGCTGACTACAGATTTTACTTCTGTACAATAAATTACAGTCCAGATTTCATGTGAAATTCCCACAGTCTCTACTTTGGTCTGTTTGGTCTACATCGTTCTGTTTTCATGGTCGGGAATTTTCATGTAAACATCTACATGTTTTTAGGCACATACAGCACTTGTTAACAGTAACATGCCAACATACAGTTTACCTCCCCCATCCATCTCTATCTTTCTCACACCTTTCACACAAAGAAGCACTTGGCTGCAGGCATCTTGGCATGTTCTCACATTCATCCTCATCCTCATCCTCCCTCCCTGTCTTCATATTGTCAGTGGGTGTAAAGGGAGGCGGTGAAGACAATGTCCCTGCGGATGGCCAGGGAGGCCCTCTCCATCTTGCTCCCCAGGACGGAGTCTCCCACGATGCGGGCGGCCTGTCGCACCTCCTTCAGCACCTCATCCAGGCGCTGAATGCAGCGGACCACCGTGCCCTCCTGGACGTCTGTGAGCAGGGCGATCTCTGCGAATGGCTGGTGACGGGACAGAAGCAGTGACACAGAGCAGGATGGGACCAGAAGAGGTGAGATTTGTATATTGAATATTTTTACTATTCTAAACTAATTTTAAACTGAACTATGAGAAAGCCCATAATGTGCAAATGTAAGCAATGTCAGTATCCTAAAACAGAGGAAAAAGTGGCACTGTAGCAGTTAAAACAACCACCCTGTGTTCTTCCTTTGGTGGTATTTTATCTAAAACCAACTCAATGGTTTGCAGGATTAGGCCACAAACATGGTATATCCAAGTAACATGAACACAACCGCACAAATGCACATCCATGACCAGCATATTTACAATTCTCCATTTACAGCTCGTGCAACAAAGGGTTGAACCTCACCATGCCTCTGGCCCAGCAGTACACCACCTCTGTAAGTCCAAACTTAAACTGGCCTACAAACTCTTCTGCTGTCTGTGGTATCCCACAATCCCTCTGCAGGTCTCCAATACGGTGGGCCACTGACAGCACCTGTTCGATCCCCTGAAAGAAAAAAAGAAACAAAGTGAGAGTGAGATGGGGAAAAAATGTGAAAGAGTAAGTCAGGCCTGAGAGAGTTTAGTGCTACAAGAGGCCTTTAAATGCAGCACTCTTTCCTCTTGCTGTGAACATGGTGACCTTGTGGTTTACATTCAGGACATCAGCTTCACAAAGTGTGTCATGATGTGTCTGCTCTCATAAGATGGCAGGTCTAAGAATACAGACCTTGGGTCATCACTAATTTACATCCCCATAAAGCACTTTCATGTATCAGGGGCATTTCACAACAGCCGCTAACAGAGCAGAGGCATATTTGACAGAGATGGAGCACACCAATGACTGTGGTGAGTCAGGTGAAGTGCCCTTTTGTCCTTTCTGCAGGGTAGAAGATGTTACACATCAAATTTGTGGAGAACAATGTAATAGTCAATGTAGGAGTCAGTACAGTATGCCAGTACACACACACACACACACACACACACACACACACACACACACCCTCACACACACACACACACACACAAGGTTCACAGCCATTTTAATATCACTGCTCCTTCTCACCTCCTGCAGTGTGTTAGTAATGTGCGGCTCCACTTGTGTGTTCTGTGTAAAGACCAAACAGGACAGCAGGGCGGCGCTCTCCTCAGGGGCCAGCGGGCTCAGGACGTTCTCAAACAACAGCTCGGTCAGCAGCAGCTCATGGCTGCTGATCTGACAAGCTACACGGCCCTTCAGCTGGACCGCCCCACTGCTGTCAATGTACTGGAGGGACTGAAGGACCTGAGGCAAGGAAATAAACGGGTTTGTTCACAATCAAGTGAGTTTAACTTTTATTTACTGTACTGAATTTAGATAAAGGTCACCTCAGTCCTTCAGAGAGAGGCTTATTTGTGAATTGAAGTCCTATTTTAAACTAGCTGACTCAGGTTTTAAAGCAATTACATTTATACTTTTAGTTTTTTAGAAATATGGTAAAAAAGTTTTCATCTAAAAAATAAAAACCACAGGGACTGGGTCAAATGTTTGATCCAAACCTTGATCCTCTGATGGTATTCAGGCAGCAGAGACAGAGACTGGTCTGACATCAGGAACAGCAGCCTGTCCAGCTCCTCCTGCACAGTCATCCTCTCCTTAACCCGAGCAAACTGAGAAACACACACACACAGACACACACAGACACACACACTGCTGTTACTTAACGTGGGCATAGAACAGCAGTACAGCAGTACTTGACCTGATTTCAGTGAAACAAAAAATGCAACCCTACACTGTACTGCCTATTGTCCTCTCATTGACAGTGCACAGGAACCTCTTGGTGAATATGTTGCATAAACCAATTGAGGCCAATTACTGTATATTGTAACAGTCTGCAATGTAGAGTACACTGTATTAACCATCGCTCTCCAATGACAGCAACGCTGCATGAAAACACAAAGCAGTGTGAATCTAAAGAGATGACTTGATACAGCCATAGTACAAGTAAGAGGTGGTATTAAGTAATGAGAGCTTGTGTGAGTGTGTCCGTGCATGAGATGTCTCAAATGACACGCTGTGCCTGTGAGACAGTGATGAGCTGCAGCTATGAGCCTATATGGGTAATTATAGAAACAGCCAGCTCAGATTCTTATCTCTTATCTCCTCAACAAATCTGTCAGGAAGACAGGACAGGAAAAACACAATGGAATGAAAATGGACAAATGAGACGAGGTACTGAAACAGGGCTAATTAGAAAATAATTGTCTTACGTAAGGGTGTAGATGTGAATAAGCTGCATAAATATGCAAGCGCTGCACTGAGTTTGACGTCTTTATTAACAAACAGTGCAGTAAAACAGTTGCTGCATCTTTCATCTGCACAGTGCATCTCAAAAATAAAAATAACTTCCTCAAAGAGATTTGCTTTCTTCAAAGACTGTTTCAGCGATGACACACATCCACACACAAAACACACACCTGCTCTGCGAAAGTGGGTGAGTGGATGCAGTTGAAATCTCTGAGGCTGTTCCGCAGCACATGGAGCCTCATGGAGTCCTCCACTACATCAATGCTATTCAGCTGGAGATCATTCACGGGGTCAAGGGTCGCTATACCGTCTGGGTTGGCTTCGGCCAATCGCAGGAGCTCCTGCGTCGCCATGGAGATGGCTTGGCCGGGAGGATCATGCCTGCGGGACAACATACAGCCATGAAGAAAGACAACAAAGAGATGAAAAAAGATGAGCTTTGTTGGACATTAAATATTTAAAGCCAGTGGAGTTTTCTTGAAAACATGTTTTTAACATTTTCATGTAAAGCTGATATTTTTAGTAGCTAAAAGTTTTCTTGCTCTCTGCTTCTGTTGGGTTTAAAATGTAACCTGGCACTTTACCACCACCAACTGTCAGTCAGCAGAGCAAGGTGAAACCATTGGTAGGATGTGCATTGTGCTGTATATGTTCATATATGTTCAGATAAACATGAATTAAAAAAAAAAAAATCTCAGTAAGATTACTAGCGGTCAATGTCTCCAGAGGGAACCTTTATATGAAGCTTCTTAAAAATAAATTAATTAATCAGTCAAGCTCATTCACACACACCTAAACCGTGGCTGTTGCCTCTTGTTGTAGTTATCGATGATCCTGTCAGGAATCACTTTGAGAGTTTTCACTGTGATGGCTGAGATGTCCTGAGGCTTCAACTTCTGCACCGTGTGGCTGCAAGGACCTGGTAAAAATAACAGGTGAGAGGAGAACTTGCTTTTCACTGTGATGTCACTCCAAGTGCAACTTGCTCTGTGAAAGCATCGAAAATGTGTGGGTGGTTTAAGTGGTTGTGCAGGAAGTGTGGAGTTAAAAATTAAATTCAGTGCTAATGAGGGGAAATTCGAATCTGTGCAAAGGTGTAAATGCATTATCTGTACCTGCATGTCTGTCAACCAACCTTCGGGTATGAAAAGAGTGGTGTTGTAAAGGTGAGGGAAAACGGTGCTGTCGTTGCCTTTTCCTTCTCCTTCCTCATTGCCTTTCTCACAGATGATGAGAGTCGTGAAGGTGCGATTCACAGAGTCACTGGACACCTGGCATGGAGACAAGACACAACGGAAAAGAGTCATAAAATGTTCATGTGAATGATGCCATGGGGAAAACATTGATTAATTTATTAGCAAAAAGCTTCTGGGTCCTAGAAGAACCTGGCCTGTCTGTGTGGAATTTGCATGGAATTTGGTTGTTCCAGTTTCCTCCCAGCATCTGAAGACATGCAGGTTTAGTGACACAGAAACTGTAAACTGCCTGCAGGTGTGAATGACTCTATCAAGGTGTGTTACCTCAGCGCTAGACCTGATCTAGAATGTCACCTTTTGTTCTGTGCATACCGGGATAAGACTCAGACTCACACAATGAACAATTGAACACATTTTATTAATTAACATGATTTTATAACAATGTCTTGTTTTATTACATTTGGAAATAAATGAGTCATCCCTTGCATTTCTATGCAGAAATAGCTTTTTCATGATTCTTTAAGTTAAACAATATAGGTGATGGTGTAACCTGTACCCAGTCACTAAACAATTTCCACATTTGCCTATATGCTCCTCATGTATTTCTCTAGTTTAATCAAGACTTAAAAACAATTTACAATATAAAACAATATACTGCAGCTACTGGTCAAACCACAAAAAACACACACAGGTAAACACTTACCTGTAGGATAACACCTAAAGCGTTGAGATGCTGCTTGTTGTTAACCACAACCACTCGACCCACAGACAGAGCTTTCAGCCCGCTGACAGACTCCAGAATAGCACGCTGAAACCCAAGACAGCAGTGAGAGAATGTAGGAAAAATAAACATGGGGCAGATTAAAGTATGAGTTTGATCTCTGATTTGTGTATGCGTGTATGTGTGTGTGTGTGTGTGTGTGTATACGTGCGTGCACCTGCAGGGCCTCGGTGGTGGTTCGTAGCTCCGTCACTGTGTGGTAGTAAGCCATGAGGTCCGACAACTGGCCCTCTGTGTCCAGAGGAGGCAGAGAGGACAACATCTGCTTCAGCTGGTTGATCCTTTTCTCCTGGGCCTGAAGCCGAAAAATGAAACAAGGAGCAGAAAACAGAAAACATTTACAACTTATTCATCATTTGTCATATCTTGGGGAATATGCAAAAGAGAAAAGAAAGCAGGAGGACAGGAGAAGAGATTTGAGAAGAATAAAAGTCAGCAATAAGTCAAAGCTGTACCTGTAACAGAAAAGACTTTTTTATTCTTATTCCTTTTTACCTTCGTGTATTGTGTCAGTTTTACTCTTCTATGAGGTTCAGTATAGTATTTGCATTAATAAATGTGTTATTTTCTGCTGGTGTGTGTTACCTGAGTGTCTCTGTGGCTTTCAGAGAAGCTCCTCCTCATCATATCAGTCACACGGAGGGCTTCCACTCGTAGCAGATTTAGGATCATAGTGTAGGTCAGTCTGAACTGGGACTGGAGGATGGTAGGCTTACCCTGGACCACACACAGGAGAGCATGTTGATAAAAGTCAGTGAGGCTTCCTAATGCAGCCATTATAGGGATTTTAATGAAACCCTTACACTGAAGCCATTTCAGACTGTTTCCATTTACTTTTAGAACATTTTCACAATTTACTGGCGCAATAATGCAGAATTTAGTGTGAATCAAAAAAAATTGAACAAAATTCAATCCTGCCTTACATTACAGGGCAGACACATTTCTTAGTCCAGCAACAGTGTGATTCAGTGACATGTGTTTAAAGAAAAAGGTTCTAGACAAGTCAGCAGATAAAATAACCTCATATTCCCTTTAGATTCTCATTTTGTAGAGGATAACACTCAAACCAGAGACAGAGGCGTATTTCTATTGAAGAACTCATTGAAATCAAAACACTCCTCTTCAAACTAGCACAGAGGGAGAACGAGTTAAAACAGTCTGCTCAACTGTGTAATTAAATGTTAAATAAACAACCCAGCACGCAACAGCTTCCTACCAGCATCATGGCATGAAGCTCTGCCATCTCATGAACGCCGGCTTTACACAGAATGATGACTGTGCCTGTGGCGTCCAGACCTCTCCTGCCGGCCCTGCCCGCCATCTGAATATATTCACCTGAAAGTACAGTTGAAAACATAAAAGAGGCATCAAAATACTGTTGTTTTCACTCAGCTCCAATTCATGCTCAGAGATGAAAGAGCATAATAAATGTTAGTTCAGATGAAAGAGGGGAAACACAGACAGACTCAGGGGGCACCAAACCTGGCAGCAGATTTCTAAAGCCGGTCCCATCGTGTTTCCTGATGCTGTCAAACACCACAGTCCTGGCGGGCATGTTCACTCCCATTGCAAATGTCTCTGTGGCAAACAGCACCTGGGAGATGAAGGGACAATGCACAAGGATAATTTTAATCACCTCTGGACTAACATGTATTTGCAGATTAAGCCTGAAGTAGAAGCTATATCCATTTGCAATAAAATTGTTGCTTCATAACATCTTTCGGCTGTTGTAATAACTCAGTGTGACTCACTTTTACAAGCCCTCGTGAGAAAAGCATCTCAATAACTTCTTTAAGTATCGGCAGGATCCCACTATGATGGACGGCAATCCCCCTCTTCAGCAGGTCTCTCATGAGCAGGATCTAAATGTCAACATTAAATGTAGGGATTGGTTTTATTTCTCTTAGAGACAGTGGCACTGAGAAAAAGACAGGAGGCAGAGCTGGAGGTAGCAGAGCTGAAGATGTTGAGGTTCTCTCTGGGAGTGACGAGGATGGATAGGATCAGGAATGAGGACATCACAGGGACAGCTCATGTTAGATGTTTTGGAGAAAAAGCCAGGGAAGCCAGATTGAGATGGTTTGGACATGTTCAGAGGAGGGACAGTGAATACATTGGTAAAAGGATGCTGAGGTTAGAGCTGCCAGGAAGGAGGCCTAGAGGAAGACCAAAGAGGAGGTTCTTGGATGTAGTGAAGGAGGACATGAGGATAGTTGGTGTGGGTGAGGAGGATACAGAGGACAGGGTTAAATGGAGGCAGATGATTCGCTGTGGTGACCCCTGAAGGGAGCAGCCGAAAGGAAAAGAAGAAGAAGAAGAATCAAAGACAAACAAATGCTATTAACATATTTTACTGATATTTATCTGTTGTTTTACACATGCACATTTTGCTTAAACATGAATCAATGTTTTAGGAATATACTGGAATACTGTATGGTAAGTGCCTACACAGTCCGAGTGCAGGTAAGTGGAAGCGTCTCAGATTACACAGGAAAATACAGGAAACGGCCTGAAGCTCAGATTTATTTATTTATTTATTTCCACGTAAGGCACAAATAAGTGGAAATAACCACACAGTAACTGGAACCATGCAGCATTATGACCAAATGACCTTGGCAATGCCCGAAATACAGAATTATCATTATCATCTTTATCAATAGTAATTAAGCAGCAATTGGATAGGAATTTTATTCAGATGTCAACTTTGTTATGTCTGTCAATTAATATCAGTCCTAAAAGTTGGAGGCCAACAACTGCTCTGGTAGTCCTCTCAGACTCCAAATCTAAGGGTTAAACTGACGGTCCTGTACCTGAGGTAGCCGTCGGTCTCCTCCGCGGAGACGACTCAGGCTTTTCTGGAAGAAAGAATGGATCTCTGCCTTCTCTATGGAGGTGGTCAGGTCCATAGATTCCAGCGAGCGGGCGTTCTCATCACAACGCGTCCGAGAGAAGGTGAACGCGACCACAGGGGTCTGGTGCCGGTGAGACAGGAAGTGCAGTAGTGTGAGCCATACTGCTCGATCCTGAAATGAAAAAGAAATGCATGAGTAAGGGATGAGAAGAAAAAGCATGAGGATGTGGTTAGATAAAAATCAAAAAGCGGTGATGTAACAAAAAAAGAAAGGAAGAACATTACCTGGCTAGCTGAAGTGTTTTGAGAAGTATTCTTTGTGCCAAATGACTGGGCATGTTTGCTGGTTCGTTCCTTCTTGGCATCAACAGCTGCATAGTACCTGAAGGGCAAATAGTTTCAAAGTTTGACTAATATATGACTAAAAAAAAACAAACATCTATTGAAGCACCAGAGAGCTGCAAAAAAAAAAAGGAAGTCATACCCTTTAGTAAGGAAGTTGCCTGTAGCATCCACCAGCAGGAACATCTCTTTCTGAGTCTTGGTGCTGTTTCCAGTGTAGAGATGATGCTCCAAAGGCACAGGTCTCTTCATTGTGCTGATCACATAAATATGCCTTTTCTTAATACGACTAAGGAGAAAAGTTTAAGAGGAGAGAAAGAAAAATCGTCAAAATCCTGAATTCAACTCTATCACTGCTTGTGAAATGACTCTTTAATAGCTAATGTTTGAGCAGGTGTCAGTGTGGTAGACCTACCCAATCCACTCACTAAACTCCAGAGCATTTGGTACCGTGGCACTAAGAAGAATGATACTAACGTGATCGGGAAGCATAATCAAAACCTCCTCCCACACAACCCCTCTCTGAGGAAAACAAATAGGAGAGGAAAACCATTACTCCCGATTTCAACAGTGTACCGGATCCCTGGAGAAACAGCAGTTGGGACTGTTCCTGACCTCTGCATCGTTGATGTAGTGAACCTCGTCAAATATCACCCACTCCAAGTCTCTGATGACCTCTGAGCCGTTGTAAAGCATAGACCTGAGAGAGCAGGAGAAAAGAATCTAGAAACACAAATTTGTTGAAGACATGACTAAAATATTTAGAACAGATAGCTGCAGTGCCTGAGGATTTCAGTGGTCATGATGAGACATGAGGATTCAGGACTGAGCTGGACATCACCCGTCAGGAGTCCAACATCTCCAAAGGTGTTTTTAAAGTCTCTGAACTTCTGATTGGACAAAGCTTTTATAGGGGATGTATAGATGGTCCTATCAGAAGACACAATCAGAAAAACACGGTAAGAAAATATACACTGAATGATTAAACCATGAGCACTCATCATCTTAATTTATATAAACTACATTTGTCTCGCTCTTGTGAAAACATATTCATATTTAATAAGTCAGTTTTCAGGTTTTTGAATATATTGAGGGGAATCCCTTCTGCTCTGTGGGTACAGCTTTTCATTTTAGAATACTTTTAGTCTAACTCCTGCTTATGTTATCTTGTTTTGTGATTTGTAATCATCACTAATTTGGGCATGCTGTATCCAATATGGTTTTCAAGACTACGATGACGGTCACCAACATTTATTGTATCTGAGCTTGCCGCACAGCTGTGTACCTAATTGCAAAGTGAGGGCAGAATAAATTCATTTGTCCCAACAAAAACACACCTCGTCATGTGCTTTTGTGAGAGAGCGATGGCGTACTCAGCCACCACTGTCTTGCCAGCTGATGTGTGAGCGGCTACAAACACAGAGTCGTGAGCCTCCAGACGCAGCACAGCCTGTTTCTGGAAGACGTCTAGCTCAAACGGCCACTGGAGCAGAGCAGGGGAGGGAAACAGATCAGTTACCACCAGATGCTGAACCAAAGTGATTTTCATTTAGTGATTCATCACATACACACAGACAAACACATAGGGAGGGTAGTGTGCTGTTTGAAGATGTACACTTTATAAACAGGGGGACAGACATGCTACATCATATTTTAGACTAAGTGCATGGTTACTAGTATACCCACCTTGAAAGCAGGTTTGGGGATGCGTTTATAGAAATCATCACAGGGTGACGTTATGTTAACAGGGATGGCCCATTTCTTATTTTCCTGTGGGCTCTCCTTAGGCTTTGATTTCTCATCTGTCCCTTTCTCTGAGGAAGTGGAAGGCAACACCGCATCCTAAGAAGAACATAAGGGAGCCAGATTTCAGTGCAGTCAGTGTTTGGCCTGATTTAAATGAAGATGCATTTCAGTTTATATTATTACATATTATCCATATATATTAATATCTAGCTGAAAACAGAAATTATTTTAGGAGACTATACTTCTGTCGATGATTCCCATGACAAAAATGTCAAATGATATGCTTTCATTTCACACATGCTGATAAAAAAATACTGCCTCTAAGGCTGCACGCCCCAAACACCAGACTATTAGTATGTAAAAAGCTTTGAATTTAAAATTAATCTACAGAGTTTCTGTTTAGAAGTGTTGCAGGAACAAAACATGTTAACATGTATATTTTATTTTCACTGTACTGTATAAGCTGCATCATTAACCTTATCTTTGCTGCAGTTATGAGCTAATATTACATCTGTGATCAATGCCCCCGCACAAGGTAACAGGACATACTGATTGGATCATTTAAGGGCTAATTGTAGTTTTAAGATAAGGAAATGTGCTTGATCAGATATAAAAAAGTATATACCTTGATGCCCAGGTCTTCAAGGCTGTTTGTTCTGGGTAATTTAGGAGCTTCCGCACCTCCTTTGCCTTGCTCCTTCTCCTCTGCCTCAGGTTGCAAGGCAATGACATTATCAAGTGTGGACAGGAGGGACATGAGGTTGACCTCTGGCTTTGCTATTTTGGCAACTTCAACATACAAAACAAAAAAAAATTAAATAATTAACTTTCAACTACTGCAGGATTTTTTGCATAGGACAATATGATACCTTTGTCAGTGAAGTCCATCCCAGCTTTAAGTCCAGGTGGGACTCTGAGTAAATCTGAAAGGAGAAGATAAGAAATTCAACCATAAAGAACAGGAAAGGTCTTGCCTTTTTTTTACAGCAATGCAAATAAAAATTGAAAGATCACCATTCTCAAAGTCTATGTCCTCCTGCAGCTCAGATTTCTTTTTGATTTGGTCCAGTGTAAGCGCCTCCATTCCTCCTGTGAATATTATTATCACACCAGATAAAATCCAAGACAGTAACGCCACATGAAAACTCCTTATTTTTGTAAATCTAATCTAAAGGACGAATACATGAATGACACAAGGAAAAATGCTTTGAATGACTGTATCTCACCGGGAAGGAAAGGGTAGTTGGTGTTGCTTCCTCGAAGGCTCTCTGAAGGAGGTCCGGGCTGGCGTTGTAATGACAGCGAGTTTTTTGCTGAGAGACCAGTGTTCTCCAATAAAACCTAGAGGTAAACAGCAGACAGACCAGACTTAAAAATAGATGAATTAACCTTTATTGTACTAACTAACACAGTGGGCTTTTAATCCTGACCTGACATGAACAGATACTTCAACATACACTAAAGAAACATAGTTATACCATAGTACCTTGTTCTTAGTAATAAACAATGTAGTTTTAATAAAAGTTTTTGAAACAGGAAGTAAGTACTGATTATTTTCATAACTGATTAATTGTCAGTGGTATTATTCATTAATCAGGAAGTCATCTGGCCACAAAACAGTGAAGATGCTCCTTATAACTTTCTAAAGAGAATGGTTGGATATTGAAGTTCCTTTTTGATCTGCAGTCAGTATCGAATAATAATCTGTTAATGACAAAGCCTTTTGGCATAAGATAACTGCATTTTTAAACAATTAAATAATAGGGAGAAGAGTGTCATTGTGGGCTACCTCAGTGAAGTCCAGCAACATCCCTGTGGTTGGATCTCTGACAACAGAGAGACCAGAGTGAAGTGGAGATGGAGCACAGTTGAGTAGAGAGTCGACATTAAACTCTCTCTGACTCACCCTGGTGAAGATGACAACACAGCAGTTACATCCTCTTTAGACAGACGTGGTTATTTAATCCTAAATGCAAACAAACTGAATGACTCAGATCAGTAACGTCCGATTTACAATAATTTAATGCAAAGCTTCATTTTATGGCAACAGGATAAGTAATTCGGCTATTTGCTGAAAAAAGGGAAATTCATTAAAAGAAGTCATGTATTCTATCATTTGTCAAATTATGTTTTTTTGCATTGTTTTCTCAAATGAGTGCAAAGATCAGTAAAACACTTTAAATTACAGTATATACACACTACACACTGCACTACACATACTACACTGCATAGGAGAACTGTTCTTAACATAAGTTGATGTATATTCTCAAAATACTATGACTTAACAATCGTCCAGGTGGTATCCGGCAATAATAAGATTGTTTATAGGAATACATACTTGAGAAACTTCTGGAAGGCAAAGTCTGTGTCATGTATAGGAAGCCAGGCAGGGTCCCGTAAAAACTGCTTCTCTACTTCTGTCTCCAGGTTCAGGCTGGTGGGGGGAAGCCCATTAGGGAGCTATGGAGCAAAAGATAACACCAGACATTCAGTAACCGGAGTTAATTTAGCGAGCCAGCAATTTCAGACACATATCCTGTACAGGCATCATTTTCACTTTTTAACATGTAAACCCATTGATATTTTACATTTATCTATTCCATTCAACTTTTGTAGTCCTAAATTATCTGATTTTATTTGCCTCAGTGCAGACCTGAAATGTCATAATCCTGGTTCAACCATGTGACTTTTGTTTTGAAAAGTGCTCTATTAATAAAGCTGATCATTACTTAAAATTGTTATCAATACATTGTGTAAATTTTGTCTTTTGTTGGGTATAACAGTTGCAATGATCAGTCAATTAATTGATCAACAAATGTATTGTTTTAGTAATTTTTCAAGACAAAACTAAAATCAAATTACAGCTTTCACACTGTGCGGATTGTTATTCTCTATTTTACACCATTAACGGGATATCATTGGGTTTTATCAGACAACAGAAGACATTTAAAGAGGTACTTCGTACAAAAGCTTTTACTAGTCAAAAAAAATAATTCCCATAACCATTAGTTGCAGCCGCATGCATACTGACCGTGCTCTGTGGAGGAAAAGGCTGACCGGGCAGAGGATACGTGATGAGTTCAAACCTGCCAGAGCATCCCATCTCCAACAGGGACAGCGGCAGGTCCGTGGGTCCCGCAGGGGGGACATCTGCACAGGAACAACACAAACAAACAATGAAAAGATTAAACAAACAATCCACATCCACACAAGCAGGTGCGCCCTCTGTACGCTAATGCTAAGATCTCTTTAGTTGTAGGTCTTGATTTGTGTATTCAAGAACGACTCAATAAACAACATTAAAGCCATTAAACACGACTTGACCAAGTGTCTAAATATGAAATCTATAATCGATGAGGCTCCTGAAGGCAGTGATTGATAGTAAACTGACAGCCCTGTTGACCACATCATCAGAACACGAACTACGCTAGTGATAAAGACAAAACGCATTTTGATTACATCTATATTTAAGAAGGTGGCTTGACATTTAATAAACCACAGCTTAACGTACTGGTTCTGTCCATGTCCCAGCTCGTAAGTAAAAAGCTAAAAGTTGCCACCAACTCAACAACCGCTGTCGCCTCGGAAGTTGTCAAAATTCACAAGCGGAAGTTGCTAGCAACCCCAGTTAGCGGCTAGAGAAAATAAAAATAAATAAACTCAAAACCTATCAAAGCTATCTGAACTGTTTACTATTTTTCTGTATTTCAGATAAAATTCGGATACCATTTTGTGTAAATATTTACCCCTTTCCGCTAAAAACAACAACAAAACGTCATAGCTGTTACGTCATATTTGTGCGTCGGTATTTTTGTTGAGAATTTGGTAAGCTAAGTGAATGAAACTGATAACTAAAAATTATTCAGTGGAGTGATTCTAGGAGGCAACGTGTAATTTTATTATTCTATTAAGCTGCTAGTTTAGTTCTGGTTTGGTCTGAATTAGCGTTTAATGCATCTGTATTGTTTCATAATAAAGTCGTGTTTTGATTTTTGGCTAGCGACCTCATTAGCTTAATGCTACCTAGACAAGGAGTGTTGAACAAATTTTAAGTAAATAAAATAAATTATGAATATGTTTTTTATATTACTAAGGATGTATTTGTTACTAGCTGTTAATACGGTTCTGTGTATTGTAGCGGGCGACATCATGGTTGCGTTCCCAAGTTCACTAACGGAGGAAGAGGAGGCCCTGCAAAAGAAATACGCAAAACTTAAGAAAAAGGCAAGTAACTTGTTATCACATGGTGGTCTATAAAATATGTGACTTTTAAGTGATAAATTAAAACCTGAATGTGTAATAGAAGCATATCGGTATTGTTTTAATGGTTTGATGTTGATTGTATGCATCGTTAGTTAATGTGTATCTCAGGATCATGCTAAAAGAAGTGTCATTTTGTGTATTTAGCTAATGTTTTCTTTAACTGTCCTTATTTCAATGTCTCTTTAGAAAAAGGCGCTTCTTGCCTTGAAAAAGCAGAGTTCAACCAACCAGACAAACCAGAGTGGCTTGAAACGGAGTAAGTGCCTTTGACATCTACGCATCTAACTAAAACACACCACCAGCAACACCACTGTATTCATTTCATTAATTCATTTAAACAAGCACTTTATACCGTTGAGACTTCATCTTGTCAAATGTGTCCTTTTCACCAGAATAATAAAAAAAAGATGAATACAGAATACTTGAAACTTTGGAACTTTGACTTGTCTGCACTTCAAGTACAGTTGTTTGTTCATCAAAGTACTTTAATCTAAAACAGTAGTTTAGAATAAACTAATCTGTAAAATATCGTGTTGGTTTCATTTACTTTACACATTCCTTCATCCCAGCTTTGTCAGACCAGCCTGTCGTCGACACTGCAACAGCAACAGAGCAAGCAAAGATGCTGATCAAGTCAGGTGCAATCAGCACCATCAAGTCTGAGAACAAGAATTCAGGCTTTAAACGTTCTCGAATGCTGGAAATTAAACTCAAGGTGGGATATTGTTCCCATAGACAATGTTTCAGCTGATTGTTGTGCTATTTTCTTGCTTTGTTTTGTTTGTTTTTTAATCGGGGCTCTTAATGTGATGCAGGATCCTGAGAAAGGCCCAGTTCCTGCTTTCTTACCATTCCAGAGGAGTGTTTCTACTGATGAAGAACAACCTGAGGTATAGTGGAGATAAAACATAGAACAGAATTTCAGACATAATGAATTTGATGCAGTTGACATCTCCTGTGTTATGTTCACAGACCTTTTTCCTTGGCATCAGTTCCTCAACATATTCAATCTAGTGGTTTCTGTTCAGAGTTAAATGCCTTGTGTAGAATTGCTGTTTAAGATGACACAGGAGTAAGGAAAAAACATTGGTGCTCTGTGTTGCACTCTAGCAGACAACAAAAGGCACAATTTAATACTAATGTTATATTTCTACTTCTAGTCTGGGAAGAGAGCCCACAGGAAATCTCTTTATGAAAGGTAATGTCCAAAAGCGACGATGAATAAACAAAATACAAAACAACCTGATTGATAAAGTCATGGTGACTTTCCTTGTGTGCCTCCTCAGCTTTGTCAGTTCAAGCGACCGATACCGAGATGAGGATGAAGGCGGTGGCATGTCATCCAGCCGCGATATGGACAGAGACAGAGAACGAGAACGAGAACGAGAACGTGACCGTGACCGAGACCGAGACCGAGAGTTGGACAGAGAGCGGGACAGAGACAGAGAGAGAGATCGGGAGAGGGACAGAGATCGAGATCGAGATCGAGACCGAGATCGAGACCGAGACCGAGACCGAGACCGAGATCGAGACCGAGACCGAGACCGAGAGCGAGACAGGGATAGAGAACGGGATCTAGACAGAGACCGAAGCAGAGAGAGGGACCGGGACCGAGATCGAGACCGGGACAGGGACAGAGACAGAGACAGAGACGGACCTTTTAGACGTGAGTAAACATTTTCTGTTGTCATACAAGAAGATTGTACCATTATACAAGTAAAAATCCATCATAGGAAAGGCAGAGATGCTGATATCTCCAAAAAGAGTACCATCATCTGACATTAATGTATTGCGGAGCTGAGTCAGGTGACTGGGGCACATTAATGATGTTATTTTCTGCTTTCTCCACGCTTTCATTCTCAGGGTCAGACTCATACCCAGAGCGGAGAGGGGTGCGAAAGGGTAATACAGTGTATGTTTATGGCTCTGGGCTTGTCGAGGACAGCCTGCGCTCTGCTTTCTCTCAACATGGAAACATCATTGACCTCTCCATGGACAACCCCCGCAAGTATGAAACCATTAAACAACGCTGCATGCACATATCTGTCATTTTTGTTTGCTATTCTGATCAGTCCATGGCATGATGTCATGTCACACTGTGGTCTTCTGCTTCTTTTTCATTCTGTATTGCAGTTGTGATTTTGCACTTACTGTGTTTTTCTTTCTAGTTGTGCATTCATCACGTTTGAGAAGATGGAGTCTGCAGACCAGGCTGTAGCTGAGGTTGGTATCATTTCACATAAAAAAGAATCTGACAATAATACATTTGTTTTTCTGCCTCTGTAAATAATATACCATCTTCCAAAATATGGCAACAAAGATTTAGTACAAAAACACGAAATTCAACATACATTATACATACATACATACATGCAATTCAGTTCCAGCTGATTGAATAAACTGAGTAAAAAAGTAGTTGTGAGGTTCAGTGTTAATATTTTTTTTAACATTTCATTAATTGATTTTGCTTTTATCAATATGCGAATGCAGATATTATTAGTTATTAGTAGTTATAGATTCAGGACAGACTGAAAGACTTTACATTTTCAGCCCCCTTCCATAAATATTTAATAATTATATAATATGCTACAATATTTTTTCCGTGGTCAAGAAACAGTTTTTAACTTAATTTTAATGAAATCTAGTCCTTCTTCTGGCTTACTAGAGGTCGAGTAGTTTTGTTGATGTCCTGCTTGTGTAGACTGTATACAAAGCACACAGACTAACTCTCCCTGCCCTTTTGTCTCACAGCTGAATGGGAGTACAGTGGGAGATGTTCACATCAAAGTCAGCATCGCCAGGAAGCAGCCCATGCTGGATGCTGCCACTGGCAAATCTGTCTGGGCCTCACTGGGTAAACACAGCACTGTTGTGGTCTGTTTAAACGTTAATCCATGTGTCTGCACAGCATGGATTACCTTCATTCCTGTATCGCTTCTTTCACAGCTGTGCAGAACAGCACCAAAGGCTCCTACAGGGACAAGAGGAACCAAGTCGTCTACAGTGAAGACTTCCTCTAATTAAAAGATTGTTTTTTTATTTTGACATAGAGCTTTTCATGTTTTTCTTTGAATGATTATTAGCCAGCTGCTTAAGTTGTCTATGTTTCAGGATAGATGCAAAATTCTCTGATGTGTTTTGGATATCAAATCACTGTACTTTGCATCTCTATGTATCAGTATGTCATACTGTTACTGGCAGCTTCACTTGTGAATCTTGAGATATTGTTTTGTAGAGCTCAATAAAAAGTATCTATACATTGTTACCTTTAGTGGGATTTCCATGAGTTTTATATCCACAGGACACATTCATAAATTTATCTTTACCTTTTCACTAGTTAATGACATCACTAGATGACCACCATTTGTAGCTATGTAGAATATATATAAAACATTACCTGATATTAAACTTACTTCAAAAGACTGATGGAAATTCTGATGATACAATTAAATCATTAGTGTGCAGTCATCTTCTTTTCAAAGATCAAACTTTCTTTGCAGGCAGCCTAAAAACCCATGAAATATCATTTTGATATTGTTGGAAATTGACTACTCAACCCTATGTAGTCTAGACTGTTTCATAGTAGTAGAATACTGCTTTCCAACACCATATAAGACAGTCAGTGCAATGCTAATATTCTTCTGACCCAGTATATCAGGTATATGCCAGATGAGAGGCGAAAGAATGAACATACAGTAACTGTTTGTATTCATCCATGTCAGGATATGATATAGTATATATGACAGGTTTAACATGTAAGAAAGACACTTTCCAATTATTTTATTTACACTCATTTACATCATTCATTCATCCATACCGTTATCCTGTAGGGCTCTCGGGGGGTTGGAGCTAATCCCAGCTGACAGTTGGTGACAGGTGGGGTACAGATCACCAGTCTATCACAGGACTGACACATGAAGACAAACTCTTTCACACCTACAACCAATTTAGATTCACCAGTCATCAAAGCTTGTATGTGTTTTGTACAGTGGGAGGAAGCCAGAGTACCTGGAGAACACCCACACAGACACCAAGCCGCCTCATTTACATAAACATTTACAGTTTTGGGTCAAACTAAAACTTTCTAATAAGACACATAAAAATAATTCAAGAGTTTTCACAAAAGGCATTAGGGTTGTTCGAGATGAACCGCACCTCACCTGGACAGTGGAAAAGAACAATTTTAGTTATGTTCCTATTAAAATGCTAGAAATATATAATACCATCTCTCAAATATTTTATATGAAATATTACATGGGCTAGAAAGAAATGTATATAAGTTAGCTGATCAAAACAATCTGTGGACAAAACACAGATGTTTAGGATTTCACATCTGTACAGATGTAATGTTAAAAATCTCATCTTACCAGATGTTTTATACTTCAAGAATGAAATCACTTATGCTCATATTGTGGCCTAGAGCTATCTGGGATTATTATTACTTGAGATTGTAGGCAGTGTATGTGAACTATCTGTAAAATAATCAGCCTCTGGTCAAATTCCCCAACATTAGAATATATCCTCACACTGCAAACTCTGAGTGCTAAAATCAAAATCTCTCCAATTAATCTCATCTCATGAAGTTATCGCTCCCTAAATCTGCATGACAGTAGAGCCAGTCTGGCTGTAAGCACACCACATGTGCAGCTCATCTCAAACAAGCCTGTATTGTTGTGTTACGGTAGAAAAAGCACAGGAGTAAATAAAATAACTCATGGTTCAATTCCATTGCACTGCATTAATTTCAGTGTGTCTGGAACTGTGCATGTTGGTTCACTGTCCTGAATTATTAATAACAGAGTTATCAATGTTTAGCAACACCTGAGCTTTTCCTACTGTCACAGCTGTCTGCTCTGAAAAAGACCTTCTCTCATTGTAACAAAGTAAAGGATTGTGCAGTCACAGTCCTTTTTACTTACATCAGTCACTAAGTATGCATATGTTTTATGCAAACTTGATATAGTTCACGTGAAAGGGCTTCTATTGTCACAGTTTGAGATTTTACAACGGCAGTACAGTCACTTTCGAGCACTTGCTTAGCATCCAGATTGGGACTGTGACCCTGCAAACTGATAACTGACAACTGCACAGCTTTTAGCTCTGCAAAATTCACTGCAGTAAGCTGTCAAGTCTGAAGAGACATTTGGATACCTCAGTTGTTAAAGCTTTTGCCTATGACACATGTTCAGTAACCAGGCACTCTTGCTCTTCCTCTCGTATTCTTCCAGCTGCTCCTCTGGCTCTCTCAATCTCCTCCTGCTCATGTAGGGAGTTCTGCCCCGTGGTTTTACCATGCTGCTCCTTCAGATGGCGTCGTAAGGCAGGCTTGTGGGCAAACCGGGCGTGGCAATAGGCACAGCGGTGTGGGCGCTCGCCACTGTGGAGGTTCATGTGGTCTATCAGTGTGGATTTTTGTGTGAAAGTCTTGTAGCACAGGGGGCACTGGTGGGTTTTTCCAGCCCCTCGGTGTACGGCCATGTGTCTAGTGAGGTTTGCGGAGTGGTGGAAATGTTTGCCACAGCAGGGGCAGGCATAGAGCAGGTGAGTGGAGCGGGAGTGGATGGCTAGAGAGTGGGCTGAAGGGAAGGTCATGCCACAGTGCTCACAAATTACAGGCCCCGCTACACTCGAGGTAGACCCTACCACAGCAACAGACTCATCCCCTCCCTCATTTGTGGCAACAGCTGTCAAACCTGAACTCCCCTCACCGGCATCACAACTAGACTCTTCCAAGGAATACTGGCTCAAACTTTTGGCAGCCATCGGTGAGACCTTTTCTCCCCGGGTATCTCCTACACTCAGTTCTAACCGTGGTAGATCGACTGAGACGTAACTTCCTGTTTTAAGCCCCTCTTGGCTATAGTCCAGCCCGATACCTCCTCCCAATCCAGTAGTTGCCAAATACCACAAATCCTGCGTTATGCCTAAAGTTTTTTTCTCCTGAGATGACACCCACCTTTTCCTTTTAAAACCTCTGCCCCTGCCTCTCCCTCTCCCTCGCCCCCGGCCAATTTTAGGGTCAGGCAGCCTGCGTCGGAGAGCGCAGATCCCCTCCACTGCAAGTTCACCAGCGTTGAGATCTTCTTCTGCTGTTTGATTTAAGTCATATTCACTGCCATCTCCTCCGATCACAATATCTTCTGTCTCTGGGTAACAAGCATCAAGCGGAGCTCCTCTATCCTCATCCCCCCTGTCTCTGTGCTTCTGTTCCTCTTCAGAGATGTACACTCTGAGCACATCATAGTCTTCCTGTCTGACCTCTTCCTCCTCGTCTGATGCATTAACCTTTAACAGAAATGCAATATCATAAATGCTGTAAATGAACTGATACTTTGTAGGTACAGAAATAGAACTGCCTGTTTTTTCTTTCAAATGCACAAACCTTAATACATGGCTCCTCCACCATGGGAGTGTCAGTATGGTGCTGACTGCTGCCCTGAGCCGACACATCACCACTGTTCTCCTCCACTGAGCGTACTGCTGGACTGAGTGGATGCAGAGGAGCCTGTCGGACAGTAGCAGGAGATGCAACAGAACGCACGCTGCCACTGATGATCACTGGTCGAGATTGGCTCTCCTCAGCAGTCATCTAGGGGAAGAAATGGGAAAGACAGGGAAGACTGCTCAACACCTATGGTGGCTGAGCTGCATCACTAAAAGCTATAAAGCTACTGAGAATATGTTGTTGTACAATAACTTTTAAGTTAGAAAGCAATTGGAATAAACTCCCTGAGGTTTATCACAATTTTGACACCTAAGGCTTTTATAAATTTACACGACATAAGAAAAAATTGAACACACATTATAAACCTGATTGTTATTTTACTGAGCCAACAAATTACAACCAAATAAAGTCTGGAAAAATGTATAAACCTCCAGAGAAACAAGCTGGGGTGAATGTTATTTCCCTATGCTGCACAAAATATGCCTCAGTGAGAAGGAATATAATCACTACTTAGAATCATTGCTTTGTTTTACTGACCTTTGGTGGACTGGGGCTCTTTAGCTGCACATACTTCTTCAGAGCCCCTCGACAGCGCTCCACAATGTGCTCCATCTGCAAGTAGCTGGCAGTGGTCAGGTAGTTGACAATCTCCTCTGGGTTAAACCGGAGCACACCAGTGTAGCAGGACTGAAGCAGATCGCACACCACTGTGGAGCTGTACAGCATCGACACCTGAAAAAAAGGGAAACAAAAACACGGACAAGTACTGCTTTTATTTGTCATGACAGCATTAGAGAGAGACACAATGAGTGTGTATTGACATCTGTCTACCTGAAGCCTGGAGGACGGGTTGAGAAGGAACTGGTCCCTCAGGAAGGGCGAGCAGGCAGCCAACACCACTTTATGTCCTCTGAATGTCTGGTTGTTGCTGGCCACAATGGTGATATCACAGAAATGCTGGCGAGACCTCAGTGAATTCATGTGCTTTAGGGTTGTGTCCCCATGACCCGGTAAACTGAAACACAGCATCTCCATCTTGTCTGAGGAGAAGTGGAGATTTGTGTGCATCAGAATCACATACTTATTGCATTTAACTCAATGAGGTGCTCTTTAAGTTGGAAGATGAAAAAATACTTCATAGATTACATAAAGCATTTAAAGGGTTATTTCACACTGCTTTACAATGAGAGAACATAATGTTGCAAAGATAAATATTAACCATTTGTTCTAGCTGCACATCTCAACCAGTTTTGCACCTACAAAAACCACAAACAGATGGACTCAAGGTGTAATAGGCTCAAATAGAGGGGCCAACACCTGCAGTACGGACTCTTGGTTGGTAGGTGATGAGGACAGAAGAGGAATCACCTGCTGCTCAATCTGAATAAGATAAATCTGTGACTGATATCAACATTGGAAAAGCCGTCCAGAAACATGGAGGTGAAACTGAACTGCTTGGTGAACAGTCGGTCGTATACAATAGTTGAAGACGCTACATTCACACCATTTACTGACTTTAATAGAGAAAATCATGAATGGAGCACATAACAGGCAGATTAATCTATAATAAAAATAGATGCCGAACACATGCCGAACACTGAAATAGCATCTAACTCAGTGCCTCAATAATGATAACAAGAGGATATTCAAAAAGTATATATGCTCGTGATATATCACTGTACATAACTATGTCATTACTACTTAATGTTAATGCTACACGCTACAGTGCGATGTAGTAAAAGCGATGGTATCTAGTCTCACGCCACTTTAAGTTGGCAGTGTTTCACCGATACATTGGAAGCGTTTCATTTTGAAACCTTACCAAAATTGTTTCCCTCCTTTCTTTCTGGCCTAGTTAGCTAACGTTAGCTAACTACATGTTAGCTTGCTGACACATGCTAACGGTAATAACCATCAAACCCAACAAACAATAGCGTGACGTCTTTAAACTTTGCCGTCACGTACCTTTCATATTCCTTTCCTTCAGCGTCCTCTGGGGTTTTTAAAACAGAAATTATCAATCGATTCGACAAAAGACAAACGTTTACTGAAGTGGTTAGTTGGTAGCCAGTACTTGCTCATTCCTACCGCCCTTAGCTTCTACCTCGATTTCTATTTACTTTTTGGCCTCTTTTGGAGGAAGCGCATCCCGTGACAACAAATACAAACTAACTGGACCTTCGCCACTAAACTGACTTTGAATCGGTTTTCGTGTGACGGCTGTGCTCGCTTTTAGTCGTAAAATCAGAGCACGCACGCTGACTTCTGATCAGCGGTTGTCAAGTCAATGGGCGAGGGGGCGGGGCTCCGGCGGTGACGTAGCACGTTGATAAACGTTGACGCTCTTTGGGAAACATGTCGGCATCTGAGGCAGCGACAAAGGTAACATACCCACTGCAGCACAAAATCCTGTTCATTTGCATTTCTTTATTCGTTTCTAAACCCGTTAGCCTACATAGCGAGATACTGCCGATAACGTCGCGATATGCCACTTTACAGAATATCTTTATTATAAAGAGGGCTTTGTTGGAAGCTGTGCTACATTGCTAGCAGCGTTAGCTTGTAACATTTGTGTGTTACCTTAAATCATGTTGTTGGTATTTTTCTTTATTTTATTGATTTTTGGCAGTTGCGTACACATCGTCTTGCTCTGGTTTTATCAGATTATGGCGCATTTCTATTATAGTCTCTGTTTAGACAGGTTTTCAAAGCATATATGTGTACACTGGTTATAATCGATTATTTACAGCATAAAACAAAGATTTTAAGAAGTCAATGTGTGAAATGTAATCTTAAAAGCATTTGCATTTTACACATTGCTGTTTGCGGTGGGAGGTTGCTTTGATTTGCGTGAAAACAATGAACCTGCTGAGTGATAACAGAAAGATTAGGTAGCTATCAGTGGAGGTGTTTATTTTAGAGAGTACAGTGGTAGACACTGGTCACATAAATGAACTAAACCCAGATGTTAACTGGCACAAAAGTATTCTGTGTTTGTGTCTGGTCACTACATTTCCTTTCATGAACCCTGACATGTTTGTTAACATTTTGAATGTGTTGTCAATCCTGCTGAAAAACAAAGACACCGAGAACTAAAAAAGAACCAAACAAGTTATTAACTTTGATTGCTTTCTGAAATATGCTTTCATTAGCATTATGTTTCAGTGAACGGTTCCTCTATGCTTTTAAAGTATGTATTAATTGTCTGTACATTAATGTATAACCAGACAGCCCTGTTGCCCCCTTTTGACTAGTTATTCATTAGTGTACTTGTAATAGTGTTGTAGAATCAGTGTATAGCTGTGTTTGAGATTAAAAAAAGCCCACCAACAAGAGTTATTTGTTTTTACACTGAAGTTATCTTTTCCTCACTTAATCGGCCAGTGCAGTTAATTTATTGCTCTCTTACTTAAGATATTACCTGGGGACAGGTTTAGGGGCTACGCATCTCTGCACAATGTAGTCTGATGTGTGGATTACAGTTCTGTCATTAGAAAACGCCATTGCCAAACTGCTTCACATTTTTGTGGTTGCTTGAACTGCAGTAAATAAATAGATTTAGTAGTCTGTAATCCTGAATATCAACTGCTTTTTAAAAGTATAGATGGATATTTTTGGCTAACATTTTTCTATTATTTGTTGTTTCTCTGTCAGGAGGCCCCTGAAGGAAATGAAAAAGCAGCAGAGCAGTTAACTGGACCAAGTAAAGTAAAAGAAGGTATGACTATATGTCATTCAGGCTTAAAAGTCAGTAATACATTTAAAAACTCATGGGGAACTGTGAATGTTTCTTTAGATAATGCAGCCTCCATTACAGCTGCTGCTGCCAAGAAGTCAGAGCCCATGGGTGGTATCCCATCAATGTTGTCATCTCAGCAACCTGGGAAAGATGCTTCCAGAGCTGGAGATGAGGGAGGGAAATCACTGCCTGCCACTTCCCCAAACAAACCTGCAGGTGAGACTTGGATCCAGTCATCTTTTACCAGTGTTGCTGAAGCTGGGGCTTTCTGTTTGTCTTGCAAGATGAAAATGTAGCAGAACAGATGTTAGGTAGGATATTAACCTGGCTATATTAAAATTTAAAAAATCTAAAAACAAATCTGGATATTACAAAAAGTAAAGTGTATTAACTGTGCAAGTAAAGAATTTACATGGATAAAGATAACTTAATTCAAGTTTTCAGCAGTTACAGTTGAAGCTGAGGCCAAATGCTGATTTTTAGGTTTCCTGCAGACATTGTTTTGAGAACTTTTTGTGTGTTTTTATTTATTTTCTTTTGTTTTTTTGTAAGGCTTTATGTGACTTGATCCCTTTGAAAGCAGAGGCTCTGTTTAGGTCAGAATGAATGATGACTGTAGTACTAATTAATAAGCAAAAGATTTTTTTTAAACAAACACTTTTACCTCCCCTCTTACAGGTCAAGCAGCAAAGTCACTTCCATCAACATCCTCCTCTTTGTTGTCATCCTCTCCTTCCACATCTTCAACGTTGTCTCCTGGCAGAGCAAAGATGAGTGTTTCAGGCCCTGGCAGCAGTAAATCCATTCTGTCGTCTGCTCCTTCCTCCTCCTCCTCTTCTGCTGCAGCTTACTCCTCTCCCTCCGTTTCCCCGACGCCAACCAAGATCCACCGGGCCCGTAAGACCATGAACAGGCCTCCACCAGGCCAGGTGAGCCTCTATCAGTTCAGCAATCCAAACTCCCATTTGGATTGACCATTATCAAGTGTTCACCCCTGTCTTGACTAATCATTTGCGTCAGTAAAAACCTTTTGTTCTACAGACAACACATAACGAGACACCAGCTGCACCTGTGACTCCTTCAGGATCCTCTGCCTCCCTTTCCTCTGACTCTGAAACAGGTTAGAGGCTGTAGAGTACTCACATCAAATTTTGTGTTTTTTTGTCTGTGTAAAATAATCTAGTTTGTGTAAATAAAAATAAATTAGACTTGTTAAAGTGAAACCTTGTCATACTCCTGGTAGTTGCAAAAAGGAGAAAACTGGAAAATTTATCAGACAACATAGCTGAACAGTCTGAAAACATTCCGGACAACGCTCAGACTGTGGTAAGATTATATTTTCATATGTCTCTGATTTACACTCTACTAATCTCATCATGTTAAATTAGGTTAAGATTTCCATTTACTGAGGGTTCCATCTATTGTCTGTTGTCTTTTCTGATTTCTTTTAAAACTCAGGATGAAACATTATTCCATAAAAAGGTAGAGCCTGTTACCAAGACAACACCACTGAAGAGCAACAGCAGTGTGGGAAAATCAGAGGAAGAAGCAGTGAAAAAAATACAGATTTCCAGTCCGTCCAGGCGAGATACAGAAAAGGTATGAGGCTCTGAGCTATATATTGTCCTTTAAAACTGAACACCTATTGTCAACATATACATGTTATTTAGCATAAGCGTGACTGATTTTTATTACAAAATAGGGAACATTTTCCATTTTTTTATTTTGTTTTGTTGTTTATTTGTTTTATAGTTTGAAAATGGAGAGCTAGAAGTGAGGCAGCACACTAAAGACACAGAGGGGTCATTGAACCTGTCAGATCACGTGAGTATTTTTTGTTTTATCTTATTAGCTTGATAATTACTTTCATATTTAGATAAAGCTTTTCTAATCTCAAACCATCTTATACCACTTCACACACTGTTTATACCTACAGATAACTATGTAACTCTGGCCATCTAGGCTATTAGCATGGCTTTACCAGCCCACAGTTATCATACCATCCTGTACCAGTGCACAGATTTAACACATTTGCAATATTGACTTAAAAGCTTTTATGTTGTGTTGCCAAGTGGCCCAAATCTTAACTCTGGGTTTGAAGGAGTCCTATAGACTTCTCTTGTTATGTTTGCATTTAGTGTATCCAAGGTAAAAGCAGTGGCAGGAATGTGTATCATGCTGTGCATCCTTGTGCATGTTCCTAATACAAACTGGGGACATGCTTCAACATAACACTACAAGTGATCATAAACTCCACAGGACACTTTTAATGATCTATAAGCTGTAACTCCATAGCCCATGGTGAGTTACACCTGAAGCTGTATAAATAAAAATATATAAACTTCATTTAAAAAAATGACCCAGCCAGAATTTTTACCCTCTTTTCTGGCCTTCAGTCGTCATGTTTGTACATTCAGACATGCTGCCTCTCTTGCAGAGTTCGGAATCTGTCCAGAGTAGGAATGAGGATGAGGAGCCTTCATGGTCTCAGTCAGACCAGGATGGTGAGAGAAACACTGCTGATGTGGTGGAGACGGTGGGAGGTGAGTGACAGTAGTTAAAAACAAGCTTGCACCATACAACAACATCCTGTTGGGATTTTTCAAAATCAGAAAGGTCGCATGTCAAATATATTTGAATGAACAACAGTGTAAAATGCAGTGTGGTTCCCCCTTTACTATGACCCATTTTTTTAAACAAGGAATAAGCTGAATAAAGACCACATGTGTCTAATCAAGATGAGACGAGCACTAAAGCTTAAACCAGGGGTGGGCAATCCAAGGCCACTATCCTGCTTTTTTTCCCCCAACTATTCCTGTGCTGCCCATTCCCGATTACCTAAATCAGGTGTGTTCAGCCAATCAGAAGCTGGAAGATACCAACTCACTTTGTTTTCCCTCACTCCACCTCACCTGACATAGTATCTTCCAGCTTCCCCTGCCTTGAAACTCAACAGCAGTTTTGCCAATTTTCTGTGGAAACAAAATCATCATGATGGCAAGGAAACACCCAAAATACATCCATGACAAGATTATTAGAAAGTACCAATCCGGGGAAGGATACCTGAAAATTTCCAAGTCCCTGAACATCTCTCGGAGTACAATAAGGGCAATCGTCAAAAAATGGAAAAAATATGACAGAAATCCGCTAATAGCTGGCTGTCATCAAAAACTGGGTGTCTGTCTAAGAAAGGCACTCGTGAGGAAAACCATCACTGTGAGGGAAACCACCATGGTGAAGGAAACCACCACTGTGAAGGAAACCACTATGGTGAGGGAAACCACCAATGCAAGGGCAACGGAGACTTTGATGAAAGGCTGGAAATCTGTTTACTCATATTCTGGGTGCAAACAGCCAGAGCATTCTTGTACAGAAAATTCAAGAACAATATGCAGTGTCTGGATGTACAAAGCCGACACAAAGCTGTCCACAAACACTGCTTCCACAGGTACCTCTACTAAATACTGATTTGATGGGGGTGATCATTGACAAAAAAGCCTAAATATTTTTTGATTCATTATTGCAAAACATCACAGGGTAAAAAAGAAGTGAATTGCTTTTTTCATTTGCATTTCCTTAAAGTGCATAATTTTTTCTTCACTATGTTTTTATCACAACTAAAGCAGTTGGTCTGTCCTCAGGAGGAAGGTCTGCAGACTATACAGAGGTTCCCTTGGATTCTTTGGATATTGCTGCTGCTGACAGTCTGACACTTTCTCCTCATCATGGTAGGTTTTATGAGAAATACACGTGACTACAATTTGAATTGGTTGAAAATCTCGATTACCTGTCCCGCCCTTTTGGCAAAATATAACAAGGTTTAAAACTGAGTTTTGGCACAATTAAAGGATTTTTTTTTTTGACTTAACAATAACCAACAATAGTAACAGCTACAACAGTCAAATGTTCCTGTCCCCTGTGCAGAAGGCAGTGATGGTGGAGACACAGAGCGGTTGGAGGAGCTCCCTCTGTGCAGCTGCAGGATGGAGGCTCCTCGTGTCGACAGCACCAGTCACCGCATCAGCAGACAGTGCATGGCCACTGAGAGCATCAACGGAGAGGTTAGTCTCTTTTGCTTTTTTTTTTTTTGCAGGTGATCATTTCAATTAAGAACCACCGTGTGCATTATTGTTTTTTTATAGATTTTTTACAGCATTCAAAATGGGGATTTGTACTGCATAATTGTAGTCTACAAATATATGTGTGTGTGCAGCATTAAGAGAGTTGTTGATCTAAAGTGCTTTGAAAAATACTTGAACACCAACATGGTTCTCAGATGGGAGATGGTGCTACCCAGATTAAAAGGCTTTATTTTATGCCCAAACACCAAAAACAAATGTGTAATATTTTTTTTCCTGACTTCACACAAAATACGGAGTATTAGCATGCCAAGCTTATGTTGGCTTTTTGTGTAGCTCTGGAGAGCATTGTCTGCTTACCTGTGATGGCTCATAAAAGTCAGTCCACACTCTTACTGTGTAATCTTTCCTCTTGGCTCATGATATGGTTTGTCAGCTGCGGGCTTGTACCAATCGGACTATTAAAGGGGAAACCATGCGGCCATCAAGTCGGGTACCACTCATGGTGCTTTGTGATGTCCATCGCTCACACATGGTGAAACATCACTGCTGTCCTGGGTGTGGTTACTTCTGCATAGAGGTAAAGATTTAGACCTGCTCTCATTATGTTAAATACTTAAGACTTGAGACTTGTTTCACTGCAGTTTTAGATGCTGGATTTTACACACCACAGCTTAAAAATAATAGTAATGCTTTGGTGCCTTTTTTCTCTTTTTATTCTCACTCCCAATAACCCGCTCGGCTTTCTTCTCCTCTTTCTCCTTCATGTCAGGGTACATTTCTTGAGTGCTGCCCAGATCAGCGCATCGCTCACCGTTTCCACCGGGGTTGTGTGACCGTGCTGGGTGGCGGGCGCAGCAGGGCAAACGGTGGCGGTATGCTTTTCTGTCCCCACTGTGGTGAAGATGCCTCCGAGGCCCAGGAGGTCACCATTCCCTCCTTCAGCTCAGCCACAGCCTCTGCAACCACCGTTGTCACCATGTCAGCCTCCTCCACCACCACCCCGTCTCTCCCACCGTCCGTCCCCATGGCACCCTCCCTCACAGCCTCAACAGGGGGAATGAAGGATGGAAAGATGCCCGAAAGACCTGTCAGGTGAATAAAAAAGTCTTGGCTGGTTTGACTCTATTAAACTAGATGAATTTCTCTTACTCGTGGTCTCCTTCACTGCCTCTTCAGTGCCCGTATGCGAAGCCATGGTTTAGTAACGCTGGCAGTGGAGCAGCAGCAACAAACCCCACAACCTGTAGCTTCAGCTGTGACCGTGGCCACTGTCCCCCCTGCAGAGGAGGGCGTGGATAGCGTGGGGCCCTCTCTCTGCATGCCTAATGGCAAACCCATCAGCCCCAGTGCACTTCCACCTGGTTCCAGCAGGGCAGCGCTACAGAAAGCCATCCTCACACAGGACACTGAGCGGTATGAGATTGAGTTTAGTTTACTGTTTAGTCACAGTCAAAGGAGTATGGCCTAGATATATAATAATTGATGGATGTCAGTTTTTTTCTAATTCATGATGTTTGGATCTTTTTATATAATGTTTAGTTTAAAGTTTTTCAACAGCTCATTTGTTTCTTTGGTCTGTATATGTTGCAGTAAACTTGGAAGCACATTTTACTCTTTTTTTCCATCAAAGACAAAACACTGTTTTGAAATGATATCATCTGAAATGATATATATGTTTTAGCCAAAGGGTAGAGCTCCAACTTTTTCAGCCAAAAAGACAACCAAATTGTAAATTATCATTTGCCAGGAGGAAAAAATTGAGGTTCCACCCTCGCCAGCTCTACCCCGCTGCCAAGCAAGGAGAGGTCCAGAGAGTCCTCCTCATGTTGAGTGAGTAGCCTTTGATGTGACCTGCATTTTTCATATGCTTTCACAGAAATTTGTAGTATTTCTATTACATATAAAAGCCCGATGATAGAATTTATTCTACTGCCACTGTGAGGGTTTGATCATTGAATATGTTTGTGTGCTGCTGAGCCCAGTAACTGTTCATGATAAATTACAATGCACAACTCTATTAAAAAAACTATTTCTGTGTTATCTATTCCAGTGGAAGGCATAGATCCAACATACCAGCCTGACTCTCAGAACAGGCGCTCTGCTCTACATGCTGCAGCTCAGAGAGGGCTGCTGGAAATCTGCTACATGTTGGTACAGGTGAGAAATTGAGCACACTATTCTGTCTTATGCTCATATTATCTGATCATTTTATCATTTATCAGAACACATTTGTTGTGTTTGATCAATATTTGGTTTTGTCTGCCCAACAGCCCAAACATATTTATCATGCTTGTAACACAGAGAACCAAAAAATCAGCTCTATGTTATTGACATAAACAAGCATGAGTAAAAACTACAGAGACATAAAAGTGGATTTAAACTCCTTTAATTAGAGTCAGAAATACCTTGAATTTTCTTTTTGTTCTATAATGACTATTTTGGGGGGCTTTCACAGTCTTCCCATGTCGTTAAAGATTATGTTTGATTGCTCACCGTCAGGCTGGTGCACAAGTGGATGCCCAGGACAAAGACTTGAGGACCCCCCTGTTGGAAGCGATTATCAATAATCACATTGAGGTGGCTCACTACCTGGTCCAGAATGGTGCCTGTGTCTATCATGTTGTGAGTGTCTGTCAATGCCTGAAAACAAAAATGTTGAAGTTAAAGGTGTTTCTTTGATGTGGATTTTGGTCTTTCTTTGTGTCGTCATCAGGAGGAGGATGGATATACTGCCCTACACCACGCAGCCAAACTGGGCAGCCTAGAAATTGTCAACATGCTCCTGGAGACGGGACAGGTTGATGTGAATGCACAGGTGAAATTTTTAAGGCCAGCAAATAACTTTTTGTGTATTAGTAATGCCAGTTTTTTCTTTTTTTTTTGCCCTTACAAGGTTTTCACTGATAGGCTTTTGTTATTAGGGGTAAAAAAATAAAAGACTTAATATGGACCAATGCTCTGAATTCACTCTAGACTAATTTTTTGTTTGTTTCAGGACAATGGTGGCTGGACACCAATTATTTGGGCTGCAGAGCATAAACATGTTGATGTGATTAAAGCACTTCTAAACAGAGGAGCTGATGTCACCATCACTGACAAGGTGGTGTATCTTCTAGTCAAACCTGGGGATAATACAGTTACTATAAAAAATCTTGTTGCTACATTTCTAGCTGCTGTCCGGAGTATGTCTAGTAGTATTAGCTAACAGCTGGACTGTCAGAGACAAAAAAGCAAAATGAAAATCGTTGCATGTAAATATTTGAGGTTATTGCTATAAACAGTGCCCTTTTTCCCCTCCAGGAGTTGAATGTGTGTCTCCACTGGGCGGCATACGCAGGCAGTGTGGATATAGCAGAGCTGGTGTTGAACGCTGGCTGTTCTCTTTCTTCAGTTAACATGCACGGAGACACACCACTCCACATCGCTGCCAGAGAAGGATACTTAGAATGTGTTACGTGAGTCATTTAATATAAGAGTCCGTTTGGGCTCTTGCTTTAACTTCAAGCTGTAGCACTCTTCTGCCTCTTAACCTGCACTGGTGTAATACTTATTCCTGTAACACAGTTAGCGACACATGAGATTTGTTTTTAATAACTCGTAAGAAGAGACTCAATAGTTTGGGGCTTGCTTTGTGTCGATGTAATGTGGTCTTTTTCTCCTTTCCCCATAGTTTGTTCCTCTCCAGAGGTGCAGACATTGACATCATGAACAGGGAAGGAGACACACCTCTCACCCTTGCACGGGTTGATACACCAGTATGGGTCGCACTCCAGATCAACAGGAAGCTGCGGAGGGGTATAGCCAATCGCATTCTTCGGACGGAAAGAATCATCTGCAGGTAGGCTTTGTGAGCATTTTTCTTTTTTTGATAAACATCATAACCATATTTAATTCTTATTGTTGTTCCTCTGACACTTTGCGATTTTACTCTTTGCTCTCTCTTTTAGTGACATCGCGCAGGGCTATGAGAACGTACCGATTCCCTGTGTGAATGCAGTGGATGATGAGGGCTGTCCTTCAGACTACAAGTACGTTTCAGAAAACTGTGAAACTTCAGCGATGAACATAGACCGCAACATTACACACTTACAGGTAAAACATAAAACTGCTTCTTATTTGACTCTTATTTTCTTTCTGTTCTATGAACACACAGCTATGTTATCTTCAACATAAATAACATTTAATTCATTTAATTATCTGTACTTTAGCATTGTAGTTGCATTGATGACTGTTCATCCAGTAACTGCCTCTGTGGACAGCTCAGCATCCGCTGCTGGTATGACAAGGTAAATATAAGTGTCTTTTAAGAATCACACCATCAGTGCAATGTGCTTGAAGCTACAGTAGCTGCCAGTCACGCACATACCAAATGAACTGAAATGATGCATTGTGGGTAATGAAGGTACTTTTGACAAAAGAGAATGAACTGAATACAGAGAGAATATCTCCATTTCTACATTTTTTTATTTTTAAACCTTTTCTTTTAAAACTGCCCTTTTGTGAGTTCAAGAGTGTTATGGAAGAACAACAATAAATTGGTGACACCCTCGTAAGTAGAAAGATAATCATTTAACAGAAATTTAATCAGCCTTATAAAGGGAGCCCATCATCTAGACCACAATGCAAAAAGAGAATTATTCTATGGGATCAATAATCATCTTTAACTGAGGTCAGAACTGATAGCCACTGAGATGTGTGAAGCAAATGCATAGAATTTATTGGTTACAGAATAATTCAGTGTTAAAGTGAATGAGTGACACTGACCTCTGCTTGTTTTGCCTGTTTTCTGTTATCAGGACCAACGGCTGCTCCAAGAGTTCAACAAAATTGAACCTCCGTTGATATTTGAATGCAACATGGCATGTTCCTGTTACCGAACATGCAAGAACAGGGTGGTGCAGGCAGGAATCAAGTAAATATTTTACATGTATCTCATGTAATATACTGATCAGCAACCACATACCATAAAAGTTTAAAACATGGAGGATCTGTTTTTTTTCTTTTTTTCCCTCAGAGTTCGTCTTCAACTCTACAGGACAGAGAAGATGGGCTGGGGAGTTCGAGCCCTGCAGGATATTCCCCAGGGAAGCTTCATCTGCGAGTAATCCTATCCACCAGCATACAGCATGTTGCTTTTTTACAGAAAAATGAGGTTGAAAATTAAGCTATATTCCCTTTTCCATACAGATATGTTGGGGAGCTGATCTCTGATGCAGAGGCAGATGTTAGAGAAGATGATTCTTACCTGTTTGACCTGGACAACAAGGTGAAGCTTTTTTAAAAGGTGTATGGCATATTACCTATATAGCCAATAAAGAATAACTAATATAGTCAAATATCAACAACAGTTAAAACAAATAATTAGCCTGCAGGAAAGTATCATGTTAATGCTCAGCTATTAGATGACAGAATGCTTCTCCTTTGTATTACTGAATTGTCAAAGGTTTCTAATAGGATGCATAATTTTGTGTTTCCTGTAAAGGACGGGGAGGTGTATTGCATTGATGCCCGGTACTACGGCAACATCAGCCGCTTCATCAACCACCTGTGTGACCCCAACCTCATCCCAGTGCGTGTGTTCATGCTGCACCAGGACCTGAGATTCCCCCGCATCGCCTTCTTCAGCTCCAGAGACATCCTCAGTGGACAAGAGCTGGGGTGAGAACTCCAGACGTTTATGATCATCTGCTTAGTGGTTATTTCTTCATTTTCTGAATCTTCCCATGTTTACAGGCTTTCTTACAACTATATTTTCATTATAGTTTTTTATGTGCTAATCTCTTTCTCCTTGTTTCTGTCGTTAGGTTTGACTATGGTGACCGGTTTTGGGACATTAAAAGCAAGTATTTCACCTGTCAGTGTGGATCAGAGAAATGCAAGCACTCAGCTGAGGCCATCGCCTTGGAGCAGAGCAGGCTGGCTCGGCTGGAGGCCTGTCCAGAATCAGGGGCTGAGTGTGGGATCACCATGCTAGGAAACTCCTAGTACATTTACCCATGGGGCCTTTGGATTTCCCTCCTCTGTTTTACATTTACACATTGGCAATGGAAATGCACATAGAAGGCATGTCATGTTTAAAATTCTGTTAAATGTATGGTGCTGTTTTTTTCTACTTGAAATGTCTTTTCTTAATTTCTCAAATCTGTCACCTTAATTATCCACCTTAACGTTTATCATTTCTGCTGTGATGGAAGACGTGGGCCTTGAAATATTTGTAAACAGTATGGGTATTAAAACAACAGGAGGTCTTGTGATTCTGTACATACACTATTTTTACTGTTTTTCACCGTTTACTTTTGCCTTTAAACATGGAGTTTGTGCATTAATAAGAATCTGCCATCATGTAACAATCATACACATATGTACTTTCTGTTGAGCCAACACACACAATGCCTTTTGACTCATGGGTCAGCTTTTAGCCCATGCTGTGCTCTATAAGGACCTGAGGGATAGTGATATGTGGATGATTGCTTTATTTTCTTTATTTTTATACGTATTGTTTTCTTTGTCACGTTTAGTGTAATAAATTTGCTCATGAGTTGATCTTTGGGCTCTTAGATGAAGTGTGCTATTGTTCTCTTTGTAAATTGGTGCTTGCTGGCTTACACATTTTGTGCTAGATCATCTTGTTTTGCTGTTACCACAGCTTTCTTTCCCAACAGCAGCCACACACTTTTAATGGTGTATAAGCCTTTTGCCCATGCAACTTTATATCAATATTTGGATTTTCATGTGAAAAACATGCAGTAGTATCTGCCAAACAGACCCTTTTGAAAAAACCCTGGTCCTTGTGTAATTTTTAGGCTCTCACTCAGGAGACAATCATTAATACAGGTACTTTTACCTTATCTGATTAAATTTTCAGCTGCTTTTCATTTTCTATCAGTACATTTTCAAAGAGATTATACTCAGTTTCTAACTTAATATCAGACCCTATAATATCCTAATATCTAAAGAACACACATATCGTCACTTTAATTCCACCTGGTTCAACACATGTTTCGATTGTGGTTAGATTTCCTGGGCAGTCAGCAAAAGAGGTACCTGCTGATGTTGTTATATTATCACCAGGTGGCATTTTAAGGCTACACTGCAAAGGAACAGAAATGATATGAATGAAATGAAGATGTGTCACTTTGCCACTGATTCAATACATCAATAATTACTCTTTGGAAAGATGTAATTAACTTGGACAGAAAATACTTTTAATGGTCACCATCTAGCTGTGATAGCTTTCTACACCTGGTCATTCTTTCCAAGCCAAAAAAAATAAATATTAACAGGAAATCCAACACTTAGGAAACACTAAAAAAGTTTATGTACTTTATTCAAGGCTCTGTTACAGAATATGTTTGCATTGTAGTATTGTTTTTTCTCTTTGAATAAATTTAGGCTACGTTCTTCGTCCGACGTTTTTGGTCGCTTACGTCAGGAGTGATTCCTCCTTCTAATAAACGATCTTTGACATGCTGCGCAGGTGTGCATCCCTCAGCAGGTGCGTTCGTGTCGTCACTGCCTAGTTACGCCTGTCGGGAAGAAAAAGATTTCCTAACTTGGTTACTCGTCCATTCAGACTCGGCGGAGGTCGTTGGAGACTCGGTTTTAAAGCTTGTTTTTAGCGTTTTAAGGTTAGTGAAGACGGAGGACGCTGTGTTTTAGAAGTTAAGGTGGAAGTGACGGCGGGAAATGGGTAAAAAACAGGAGACAAATCCGGACTCCGAGTATGGTGAGTTGACATTACCCGTTAGGTTCCTCATAACCAAGTAATAATTAATTATTAGCCAACTAACTATATGTGTTATATTTATTGTTGTTTCTCTCATTAAATGTTGCCTTAGAAGAAGAATATCATGAATATCATGTTATTAATGTATAGAGTTTGCAGCAGATTTGTCAAGTGCGCCAACAAGAAGCTATTTGCGCATTTAGATTTCATGTTGTGCTCCAGTATTGCAATGAATAATGGTTTGTTGGTTTACAAACAGCTTGGCTTTAAAAGGAAATCATTGAGCCAAAACATTCAAGACACTTGACCCATAGAAGAAATAGCATCCTTAAAATAAATAGGTTGAACTGTGTTGGCTGCAAATCCAAAAAAATCTAAAAATAAACACATTAAAATGAGTGGTTCCTAATCTCAGATAAATAAGAGAAATTTAAGTAGTCACCACATGACTGACTGCAGATGTGTGCATGGAAGTACATGTATATATTATGTTTAAATTTTGAAAATACCTGAAAGTTTTAATTTGAGAAGGGAAAATCATTGTTTGGGTTAAATCCTGGCAGTTAATTTCCAAAGTAGCATTAAACATATAAATTGGGATTAGGAGTCATTTACAGTAGCTTCATTATCATGTTGAGAAAGAACAACAGCTTTAAATGACCCACTTTGACAAATGAGCATGTTTCTATGGAAGTGTTGTTGGTCTCTGTATTCAGTTCACAGTTCATTTTACAATTAGCAGCTCAATATGAAATTTAATTGTGCAGTCTGCAAATGCATTTTGTAATTGACAATTCAATGTGTAAATTAACAATTTAATACATAATTCACTTTGAATTGTTTTGGTTAAAGTTTTAAATGAAAACTAAATCAATTGTATGTCACATTGTATTGTTATGGTTGAATTATATCCAAAATAAGGTTTCGCATAGCAGCCGCCAAGTCTTGTCGACACTTGTGTTGCATCTGTTTATACAACATATTCATCTGCCAGGTTCTTTCTTAAACCTGGACATTTTGTTTTCAGCAGGTTTTTCAGTTATATAGAAATCATCCTGTTTGAAACACAATTTTGATAATTGATTAATTGCCCAAAAGTAATTGTTTAGTCAAAAATGTGAAATATTTCCTAGTACCAGCTTCTGAAATGTGAAATATTTTCTTGTTTTCAGTGATGGCAAACATCTTTGTATGTTTTATTCTTAGTGAGTCAACTTGTTCACATGGGCTTCAGGTAAAAGAATGAGGTTTGTCCATCATTAAATGATTATACAAGACAATAACAGTCAGTTATGTTGACAATAAAGATAATTTTTGGGTGCAGCATTGTAGTTATCGTATGACAGTGTTGTACAGCAGATGGAGGAACTGTTATTGCTGGTGTTCAGTGCAGATTTTTGACAAATTATCAAATCATGTAGACGCAGTGATGTGAGTTGCTCATTTTTCCCACTTGATCCAAGATTTTAACACTGAGACAGTTCTTGATGTTGTGACCATCCTGTGTTAACTTTCCATTGTGTGTATAGCAGATCTCTCTTTCCTGACTTGCTGTTTAATCTCTGTGGTGTTTAATGTATTGATGGAGTCACAAGTCTATTGACAGTCTGGGAGGTTTGGCGAAGCTACAGTAAACAAACCCTCCCTGCAGATAAATATCCACTGGATTTCGTGTCTCATCGAATAACTTATGACGATGGAAGAGGTGTCCAAGTGTTTGAGCTGTCAGTTTTACTTCACATTTAGAACATAATGTGACGGCTGAAACAAAATCTTAGTGTGTAAATTAACATTTTCCTTAAACACATCACCGTGTTTTCTAATTGGGAATTGTCTTTCTACTAGTTGTGTTCTGTAACAGCCTTCATGTGGAAGAAATCTTGCTAAGCTGCTTTTTGTTCCCCAGCAATTTGTTCTGCAATGTATAAGTGATTGTTCTTGTTTGACACATTTTGGCATTTCATACGCTACTTTTTCCTGTTGAAAATGTGTAGTCACTCGAAGTATGAGGAAATAAGTTATTCTTGACACAAATCATTGACCAGCTTGTGTCTTAAAGTTGGTTGAGGCATGAGAAAAAAAACTATAGCTAATGTGTAAAGATGGAGAACCACTTATGGGGTTAACTTTAAAAAGCTGTGTCTGTTTCTGAAGAAGGGTTAAAGTTCATCACAGGAACAATATTTTATTTATAAATTGTACATATTAGTTTGGATTAGTTGAGTTAAAAGTATAAATCTTATGTCAGCTGTTTGATGTTAAGTGGATTTAGATTTATTTTTTTAAGCCATTGAATATATTTTGGAAAAAGATATGTAGTGAGTGAACAACAATCCACTAGAGCTGAAACACTGATTTGATTTCTTGAGCAGCAAAATGAATGAGTAATTAGCTGTTAGGTTTCATTTGCTGATACTGGCTTCTCAAATATGAGGATTTCATGCTTTTCTCTAGTAAACTGAAAATCTTTTGACAAATCAAAACATTTACAGTTGCCCCCTTTCTGTTTTGCAAAGTTGTGAGAGGGATTTTTCCATAATTCTTTAATGATTAGTAGACTAAACAAGTAGTTAGTTACAGCTCTACTTTCTCTGTTGCTGTCATGGCTACTAATATATTTACACATTAAAATATTCAGAAATCACATATCAATCACACTATCCAATTAGTGTGCCACTTCCCTTGTTAAAGATGGCATTTCTTGTTTTCCTTCTTCCTTATGATAGTACGCCAGTTATCAACTCAGCAGTTACCGGTTAATCAGGTTGACCTTTGTTTTTACAGAGACACAGAGAAAGGTGAGGTCTTTGCCAACAAAAAAAGTCGGTACACAATTTCTTCTGATTATTTTCCTTTCTGTCCAGTGTCCTGGTTCTTTGAGAAATTCTTCATTTATTGTGACACGTCTATCATTTTTTTGTTTACCTCAATTGAAGGTAGAGTTATACGTCACTCCTCTTCAGTCAAGTTCAGCTGATGACACTCACACCCATTTTCTTTGTGGATTTTGCAAATCCAGGTTATAAAAATGTCCTGTATTTGTTTTTGTCTGGAGTTGAAGGTTTAAAGGCTGCGCTTTAGCTTTTTATGAGGACATAAAAGCACAAAAGTCCTTTTATGTGTGTCACATAGAGTCACAGTGAGCCATTATTCATACAAGCATTTACTCTAATCGCACAGCAGTATCCAAACAGCTGAAATCTGACACTGGTGCCATAGCAAGAGGCAGATAAACAGGTTTCTTTGTTTGGATGATAGAAAATGTCTGCTAGAGTCATTTTTCTTTTTCAGTGATTCCTCAGACAATGGTGCACAGATATGGAAACTGGTGTCTGGTCTAATTGTCAAATACCTCTAATGCAGCTGCCCATTGTCCATCTACCCATCTGCTCCACTCTTTGGTTGCTACATTTACCATTTTATTTACAAATCTCTTGCTTGCGAAGATCATTCTCCCTTCTTTTAAAGGTTTAACTGCACCACTGATCCAGAGAAGCAGGTTTTTGGTTACATTTGTTGACCAAACGAAATCTGGGTCTGTGCCAGTTTTGGTTAATAACTTACTGCCTCCTGTGTGAGGATTTGCATCCTGCTCAGAACACCTCACAATGGTAACACAGTCTCCATTCACTCCTATTCAAATGACACTGGAAATAACTTAGCTCTGGCTGCTATGTATGAGAAATGATGATCAGTGGTGAGCTGCCTGACTAAATACCCATCCCTGGGGACCAATCAAATCAGCACAGCATGTTAAGATTTGCATGTGCTGCATCAGATGGGAAACCAAAGGAGTACTTCTCATCATGTTTCACTGAAGAAGCATTAGGCTTTCAGACTGTTCCACACAACCTTTTACCACTTTTCTTCTTCTTGTAGATACTGTAAGCACTGGAGCACAAAAATGCAGATTCTGCTTTGTGGTCACTTTCATCACCCTGTGTGTGAGAGTGGCTGAGTGCGTCCCAGCTATTTAGTTGTTTCCTTCTTTTGTTTAAAAGTATTGGTTGGCCATTAGGGTGGGGAAAATCATGAATCTTACATTCATAAGTGCATAGAAAACTAATTCATCTGAGAAGAGAAAAGTCATTACAAAGCCTGGAAAATGGTAAGAATGTCTGTTTTTCTTGCCTGACAGGAAAATGCAGTGGAGACTAACTTGCTCACAGGTTTGACTCTGATAATAGGAATTTGTCAATTGGGCCCTTCCCAACTATGTTTTAAACTTAAAGGTTTGAGGCTCCATGCTGTGAAAGCCCATACTTTGGATTCAGATTTCATTCAAATAACCCTGAGCTGCTGGAGTCACTGCTTTGCCTCAACTTGGATCTTTTTGTCTTTACCCTCTCTGGTGTGATTGAACATGACTAAAATTAAATATAGTTTGTTTAGTTTGTAAAGCAGCTTATTGTGTGAGACATGTGACACCCACAGAGTTGCATTATTGTTTGTTCCTGCTGGCAGATTTTCTGTGTTCTAGGAAACAACAATAACATTTCTTCCTGGTAACACGATCACCTCGGTCGGAGTGATTACACTGTAAAATTCTGTGTGCAACGAAACCATAAGAATATGAGATCACTTCTGTTTTTTCACTTCAAGTTTTTTCTCATTCAGCTGCACTGCAATTTGTTAAAAGATGAGGATACAAGAAGTCTCATAATTGCTTACAAACATCTGTTTTCATATTTAAATTCTTATATAGTTTATCAGTTTCTAGCCTAACTCTTGCTTCCAATGACCCATGTTAAGGGAAGCCTGGGTCAAAGCTCTTCTCGTATTTCTGCGTAATATACAGTATACACCCAGATTTAATAAGCGGGACACTTCCTTGAGGTGGAACTGTTGTGTGATGTTATAAAATTTTGTGATAACCTACTGTGTCCTTGATGATCTGTGTGAAACTAGAAACAAGGATGTTGTTAATACATTAGACATGGCTGGTTAGTAACAGTTTTTGTGTGGGTGGTGCTAATTTACTTTGTTTTAAAGGCCATTTATGACGCTGAATGTGCTGACTTGCTTTGTTCCTGTTTTCCCAGGAGAACCTGTTCAGTTTGACCCAACCTTCAATGGGCCCATAAAGAAAAGGTGACTCTCTCCCTGACTCTACCAACTCCTTCAACCCCCAAATCCTTAGAGCACCTGTAGGCTGTACTGTGTTGATACTGCTACTGTGTTTGCTCGGTTTCTGTTGACTGGAATCAAGTTTGTCACGTCCAAGGCAAACTTCCCTGAAAAGCTCAGCCAGTTCATTTCATCATCTTCCTGTCTCTCTTGTTCCTTATCAGAGGATGCACTGACATAATCTGCTGTATCCTGTTTATGGCCGTCATCCTGGGATACATAATAGTCGGGATTTTAGGTAAGACACACCTTAAAACACCTACACAGTCCTCTTGAATCTGCCCTTTGCTCACTGACACACATCAGTCATCACTTTCCCACCATCTTCACTCTGGAACCATAACTTTTTCTTTGTACTCCCTCTGCTGACTGTCTTAAAGAAAAACCAAGAACCATTGTTTGTCCTTTTTAGTATGAGAATAGAGCCAGCAGCTATTTAACTTAGCATAAAGAATTAAAACAGGGGGAAGCATCTAGCCTGGCTTTGTCCAAAGGTAACAGTCTGCCAACCATGACCTTTCTATCTCACTAACACATTAAAGCAATTTGCACTTTTGTGCCGATTAATTCTAGGGCTAATGCTTTGTAGTGACCTTCTGGACCCCTTTCAGAAGGAAACAATACACTTTGTTTTTTTGTTTTTTGTTCTGATTAAAAAAAAAAAGATGCAACTTAATTAATTAAGCTTTAATTAGTGATTCAGACTTGAAACAGCTGTGCATTAAAGGATTCACTGAGCTGGCTGCTGGGTGCATGTTGAGATAATTAAAGGAGGTCCAGCTGCAGTAACAAATGAGTAGATGCCAAAACACTTCATTTCAGTTTGTAATATTCACACCAAATTTTACAACTCAGTCACAGTGGCAACCGTTTTGTCTCTCTTCACAACTATCACAAGATAAACAATAGAAAAATGGTGTTAATGTTATAAATTAATAAACCGGGTATGCTCCTTGTTCGATAATGCAGCTTTGTGTTGCAGTAGAAGCTGAGCTCAACCCATGTTGTACTGGGTGGACTTGCTCCATTAAAATGAATTAGAAGCCTTGATAGTGGTACTGACCTTCTTATCTAACTAAAAGTGAGTATGTGCATTGCCCAAAATTTTGAGCAAGCAAGTTAATCTAGCTAATGTGTAAATATTAGTTATTTTACTATTTCCTTAGACCTTACATGTAGCTTCAGCTTGCCGATGTAATGATTCAGTGCAGTTAATGTTTTACTTTTTTTTTATCTGTATAGTTTGGTCAGAGCTAACAACAAGGCTTTAACTCTTTATTTACATTTATTTTTAGGCTTTTTATTACATCCTGTTTATCTGGTTATTGTAATTTCTGATTCCTATACTCTGATTTATCATTGTTAGCAAAAGAGCAATGTCTTTCACAAGCTTTCCTTACTGTGTTAAAGTACAAACAGATGATTTCCATGTCAGCATCCAGTCAGCAACTCTTTATTGCCCTGTTGCCCTGTCATCAAACTCATTCCAACACTGAGTCTCTTATCTAGAGTCAACAAAGAAGCCTGATGGGTGTTGCAGCCACCTCATGTGTATCAGCAGCTGAATATGTCCCATATAATCTTTTGTCACCTTCATCAGTGGCTTTGGTTGGATGACAAAATCTTTTGTTCACTGTAGTGGGAGAAATCTGATACAACATGTCTGGATTTATTCCCCATTAACAAAATCTTATATTACATAACATACATGTATATGACAATTGTATGAGGTAATGGTCAAGGTATTTCCCAGTTCTAGCTTGTGTTTACAGTAGCTAAGACCATGGATACAATACAAGACACTTTGCGTTATATTCGATTTATCTGAGAGGCTCTTTTGTCCATAGCGACTTTCAAATGTATTCAAACTAAACTCCATAGAAACAAGATGTGATCAAACTTAAAGGTGTCTTCTGTCAGACTGCTGTGCCCTCTTGTGGTTGGACACAGATAATCCATTATTTTCTTGTAATACATCAAATTGAGACTTGAGTAGGAATTTAAGTATATTGCCACTGCAAATGGTATTATCATAACCACGTCATTTATTTTAGCAACTGTCAACCAAATGTTAGCTTAAATATTAGACTGTTTTGGTTACATCTTTTAAAACTTGCGATATGATCCTAATGCTATGAGGGCACCATTAAATTACAGAACGTGTGCGATCAAAGTACGTTAAAAATACCTGGAGCAGCAAACACTAAAATTCTGTATCAGCTTTGTTGTAACACTGGAATAGTTCTTCACCCAGTAAACACTCGTGACACTCCCAAACAAACATTAAACCAGCAAACTCAATAAATGTACAGTTTTTGTGGCAAGTAATAACATTCCCTTATGCAATAGTATGTCTTTGTCAAACACACATGATTGTGGCTAACCTATTTTTTTTTATTGCTTCATTCACTTTATATCATCACCTTTATGTCACTGGCATTTATTCTGCTCTTATCATTCCTAATTTGATGTATGCTTGTTTGTTTTCTCTCAGCTTGGCTCTATGGAGATCCTAGACATGTCCTTTATCCAAGAAACTCAACTGGGTGGTTCTGTGGTATTGGACCAAATAAGTAATTACATTATTCTTTCTCTCCTTTTCACATTATTATACATGTACAGATACGATAATAAATTTGACACAAAACCAAAGTTAATTCTTCGTCTTTTCCCCTCCAGAGACCGACCCAATGTATTCTACTTTGACATCCTCAAATGTGCCACATCTATTAATGTTATGGCAACTGCTCTCAATGGTTTCCAGTGTCCAACCACACAGGTAGTGAATGCCGTTTAACTTTCATTTAATGCACCTTCTCAATGCACACAGAATTTCTCATCTCTTTTCCTCCTCTCAAAGGTTTGTGTAGACAAATGTCCTTCTAACTTCTGGGCTGTAGGGATACAGTCATACATGCCAAATGTAAAGGCAGCAGATGTTTTCAACCAAAGCCTCTGTGTGCCATCTCTAAACCTGGCAACTACTAAACTGGTAAGTCCCATGTAGTCACCATGTGTAAACTTTGCATTTCTTTCTTAAAGTACCTAAAGTGACATTTGTTTTGAAAATACAAAACATGTGCTAGCATTTGTTCATCATGATATAACAGTGACCACATGACATAACTGCACATTGTTTCAGAGTGTTAAAGAAATTGTGGACAGGGAGCTGTGTCCTTTTTTCTTCACACCTACAACCTCTGGTGAGTGGAACGGCTCATTTTTATTTTGGTCTGATGATACATTAACACTAGTAAAGGCTGGTAATGAGTTTCATTTAATTAAGAAGATAATTAAAGTACTTCTAGTTCCTCTCTTTAAATGTCCAACTGTTTGTTAATGATGCATTATAAACAATTCATTAAATGTTTATATACTTTTTATTTATGCTAAACAGGGGGATGAAGGTGTTACCAGTACAAGTCTTCATTTAACTGCTACTAAACAGAAACTACACTGCTCCTTTTTGCTTATTCACAAGTTATGATGCAAAGTATATGAGAGATCTAGTGATCGATTAAACCATAATTCAATGTAAGTTGATTTGGTTTGATATGTTCTTTCTCTACTGTTAGTGCTGGGGAGATGTTTGCCTGATGTCTCTGCACTGGGGAACATCCCTACAGAGTTCTCCAAAGTTCCAGGTTTACCCTCCTCAGTCAACGACACCATTGGCCTCATCAAAAATGGAACTGGGTAATTTTTGCACTTCCATGCACTTAAATCACAGATAACCACACATGTAAAAAAAAAAAACACTTAAATAATTGTTCCTTTTTCTTCTTCTCATCACCAGCTCAAGGTTGGTGGTTTCATGAGTTTTTGTGTTGACTGTTGGTAGCTGGTTATAGTAGCGCTTGTTGCTGTATAGAAGTCAGTCATACACAGTGGGACTAGATGCTATGTGGAACGCTCTCTTGGGATCCAGTATTGTAGCATTAATGTGTATTTTTCTTACAATCTAAAAAAGCTCCAGTTTGTCTGTCTGTATGCTGAGTGTCTGGGGTTTGTGTCCATATCTTTAGCCTGTTTTGCTCTGTTTGTCTCTTCAGAGATGTATTGCCACTGTCTGTTTTATAAATTGAGTTGGGTTTTTTTCCCCCTTGTTTCTTTGTTTGATTTGTGTGACACTTATGTTCTATGTTTACTGTCAGCAACACAGCTTGTCCTCGCTTTTACCTCTCATTAGGGACATTGCAAATGGCTTCAATGCCAGAGAGATCGGAGTCCGAATCTTTGAGGACTTTGCGTCGTCATGGCCATGGATCCTCATGTGAGTTGCATTGCAGAGCAACACTTCACACTGTCACCTAATGGTAGACATGCAGATAAAAATTACCTTTACAGTGAAGTAATGTGTGTGTGTGTGTGTGTGTGTGTGTGTGTGTGTGTGTGTGTGTACGTGTGTACACATACTGTATGAGTTGATCTCTTATAAACCTCATATTTAATCTTTTTTCCATTTATCTCTTTTTGTTTTCCATATTACTTATTCACCACCCCTCCGGTCTCCTCTCAGTGGTCTGCTAATAGCGATGTTCGTCAGTATGCTGTTCCTGTTGCTGCTGAGATTCACTGCTCCGGTCATGGTGTGGGTGCTCATCTTAGGAATGCTGGGTGCCGGGGCATATGGTAACTTTCAACTGGAATAGTTTTTAAGGCAAACAGGGTTAAACATATGTGGAATTTTTAAGAGTGCCATGTGGTTCAGGTAGTCTGCAGGTGGAGTCATGGACTGGATGACTTTTATTAGAGGGAATTGTAGAAGTTGCAGCCTCTCATACCAGCACAAGTTTATTCTTTGCCTGTGCTGTGGTAAATGCAGTGGAGGACAGATATTTGTCTAGGTCAATATATACAAAACATCAAGTATTTTTCCTCTTTTAGCTAAAAGTGTTTGTGATCCTGTGTAACTTGTTTTATTAATTTTATAGTTTTGTCTTGATTTAGTAAGAGGTATTTAATTTTTTGGAAAGCAGTGTGAAAAGTGTGAATGTGAAGTACTATGTTCCTAGTAGACTGAGTTGCTGGACTATCTCTGAATCATTTTGTCATTTTCCGTTGCAGGTATATGGCACTCCTACTGGGAATATGATAACTACAAGAAAAACTCAGCTACCATCACTAATGTTGGTTTTACCACCAATTTAAATGTTTATCTGCAAGTCCAAGAGACCTGGCTGGCCTTCTGTGAGTCTGATCAAAGTGCTTATTTACCATTATATAACTTTTCTCAGTTTTTGGAGACATAGTTTTGTGTCAAAAACTTAACTATACCTAGTCAAGTTTGACATAAAATATACAGAGGTCAGTACAATGGAAAAGAAAAAAACATCTCTAAATTAAAGGTCACTTAAATATGTTTAACCAAAGAGCTTTTCATCAGGGAAACACAGTACAGAGGAAATGAGAGCTAAAATTGGATAATAATCGTCCATTTGTTATCTATTCCACGTATTCCTATCAACTGTTGTAAGGAGGCTAGAGCCGAGATTGGAGAAGAGGCAAGATACACCCTGGACAGATCACATTCACATGTACATGTGTTTGGATGGTGGGAGGAAACCAGTGATTTTAAAAAATCAATTATGTCCTATTAAGAAAATCACACCGTGGTTTAAAACATTCATATGTCAAAATAAACGCAATCGAACCATTGGTGGCATAGACGTTTACTGCACAGCCTAATTAAAATGCGTAGTGGTTATATATAGCATGCTGGTGGGGGATGCCTCCTGAGGCTTTTTTTCCCTTTATGTCACACTTTACTCATCAGTTTTGTCCCCTCCTGCTCCTCAGTGATAATCATTTCTGTGGTGGAGGTGATCATTCTCCTGACCGTAATCTTTCTACGGACCAGAATCCTGATAGCCATCGCCCTCATTCAGGAGTCCAGCAAGTGAGACATGATGTTGAAATACAATTACTATCCTCAAGAGTCTTCCTAGTTCTAATAAATCTAAAATTAAGATCACCCTATTAAATTGATATCAATCTAATTCCTAAAGAGATAATTTAAAGATTTTCGTTTGTTTCTTTTTATATTATAAAGTATAATACTCCTAACAATCAGCATTTGTTGAAAATCTTGTACCTTCAAACTGGTTTGCATCAGACTGTGAATGGGTCATATGGCTTCGACATAAGCTCGTGATGTGTGTGCTCGTGTTCCCACAGGGCAATCGGCCACATGATGTCTGCTCTGCTGTATCCTCTGGTCACCTTTGTTCTGCTGCTGGTGTGTGTTACTTACTGGGGCGCCACTGCCTTGTATCCTTTCATTTTATGTACAGTATCTGTAACATGTTACCTCTGTAACATCGAGTACAGGTTTCATTTTGAAATCACTCCCTAGTTCAGTTCAGGTGTGGCAGTTCTCTTAACTTAATGTATGCAGATATTTGGCCACTTCAGGGAGCCCAATCTATAGAGTGGTGGCTCTCAACTCCACTATGAACGGCTGTAAGGATATCAATGGCACCGTTGACTGTGACCCTCAGGTGAGTCGGTGGGATATGAGGCTAAAGTTGGTACAATAAAACCTGCTCCTAGTTTCCTCTTTGGTTGCTAGAAGAAATTTGGTGTCAGCACATAATGATTTAGTAATATGTAGATATTTCCCTTTTAAACTGCATGATAGCTGTCCAAACCTAGGTGTGACTGTGCATTCACCCAAGAGAATGACCGATGTGATGAGCGGGATGAAAGCAATTCTGTAAACCTTTCATTGTCCTCTTCTCCACCTCTTCAATCTTCCATCTCCTCTTAGAACTTCACCTCCTCAGATTACCCAGACTGCTCCTCAGCCAGCTGTATCTTCATCAAATACAACAACGAGGGTCTCTTCCAGAGGAACATCTTCAACCTACAGATCTACAATGTGGTGGCTTTTCTCTGGTGCGTCAACTTTGTCATCGCCCTGGGGCAGTGCACGCTCGCAGGCGCCTTTGCCTCCTACTATTGGGCTTTCAACAAACCAGCTGATATCCCTATGTTCCCTGTGTGTGGAGGCTTTATGCGTGCACTCAGGTAGGTTAATGAGCTGCTGCCACACAGGTTAATCCCTGCAACAATGAAAGTGATAAACTGTTTTATCTGTTCAGTACAGAGCAACTCACAGGGTATTTTTCCTGAATGCTGTCTACTCTTTGGCTCCTAGAGGGCACTTTAAACCTGCCCATAGCAGTCATCATCATTATTTTTGCACTTCAGGTACCATGTGGGCTCCTTGGCATTTGGTGCTTTGATCCTGACCCTGGTGCAGATAGCGAGAATGATCCTGGAGTACATTGACCACAAAACACGATGTAAGGCTGACAAGTCCCATTTTCCTGCCACCCTAAAGCATACTAGTCATTTTACTTGGCTGATTTATGTAGCTTGAAGTGTAAATACACATCAAGTCTTATTCATGGGAGTTGGTCCAAGTGCAGTTTATTTAATCTGACAAAAGTTAACTGTAACAACACTTCTAGGCTTTATATTGAGTCCATCTAGCTTTATTTCATTTTTATTTCATTTCTTTCTACTTCCAGTTCTATTTTCCAAATATCTATGTGGATAAATTAATGCTAAATACATGAAAGTTACCCACATGTTAAAACAAGTATATATTTTTAATCAGATGGTGTCAAACAAATCACATCAATACTAACGTGTTTTGGCTTCTCGTCCCCCAGCTGCACAAAATGCAGTTGCACGTTTCATATTGTGCTGCATGAAGTGCTGCTTGTGGTGTTTGGAGAAGTTCATCAAATTCCTCAACAGGAATGCATACATCATGGTGAGCATTATTATATTATTGTGGAGTTTTTAGTCCTTCCTATTATTTTTGTATATGGGTTAATGGTTAAGATTTAACCTACAATAAACTTCCAAAGTACTATTATATGCTCTACTTAAATATCACTGCTCTACTCTCAACATTAAAAACATATACAAGCAATTTATGGAATGTCATTATCACTGATCTGTGTTTTTGTTATATAATAGATGTTAAACGTGTGTCATTCAGACCATTGTTTCCTAAAACCACGTGATGTTTTCTTTTCTTGACAGATTGCCATTTATGGGAAAAACTTCTGTGTCTCGGCCAAAAATGCTTTTAAGTTGCTTATGAGAAATATAATCAGGTTTGTGCTGAAATTATGTTTGATAAGCTGACTACCCGTTTGTAGTGAGAGTGTAATGTCCCTCCATAACATGAATACATTTGCATGTGCTGGAGAGACGTAGTCAGTAGTGCCATGTTTCTCTGATTCTCAGGGTGGTGGTGCTCGATAAAGTGACAGATGTACTGTTGTTCTTTGGGAAGCTCCTTGTGGTCGGAGGAGTGGGTAAGGAAGGGTTAAAATTTCAGTAGCACCAAATTTGTCATGTTTAAATGTTACATGTGAAATTAGGTGATAGGTCTACTCATCAAAAATATTAATTGTAATATCAAAAAAAATAGAGAAAAAACATAAAAATTGATAAACATCTTTTAATGACAGTAAATGTCAGTGAATATTCAGCATCAGTGCATCAGGATGGAGAGGAGACACTTTAATCTGTCTTGTTCCAGGTGTCTTGTCCTTCTTTTTCTTCTCTGGACGAATACAGCTACCAGGCAGCAATTTCCAGTCTGGAAACCTCAACTACTACTGGATGCCAATTATTGTAAGTCACAAATGGCCCATTCTGGTTTTGATAATCATCTTTCAGATTCATTGGGCTAATTGGAATTTATTCCAACTCATGTGTTTTGTTCTATGTTGTTCTGGTGTGTTTTAGGTGGTGCTGTTTGGTAGCTACCTCATTGCTCATGGATTCTTCAGTGTGTACAACATGTGTGTTGATACACTTTTCCTCTGCTTCTGTGAGTAAATGTTTACAGTTGACATTCACATTTTAACTAGTATTTACACAGAAATGCTAAGGACTCAAAGCACAATAAAACATTACTTTAGACTGATAACTACAGCCAACATGGGAGATAATCACTTTGCAAAGCCATTTTAGCTCAAATTTTAACATGGTAGTTTTAAGATAAGAAGTTAAAAGGTAACGTAGCTGGTTCATTACTACAACACAAATACACATGGTCCATTACATCACTTTCACTCTATGGCTTTCATTCATTCACAGTGGAGGACTTGGAGCGTAATGATGGATCTGCAGAGAAGCCGTACTTTATGTCCAAAAACCTCATGAAGATCCTCAACAAATCCAACAAGGTGCAAAAAAAAGGTAAAGGAAAGGACTGAAGCTCCTCTTCCATCTTCAACTCCTGACTCTAACACTGTGACACACATGTTCAGGTTGTCTTTGTTATTTGCAGTTTTTAAGTCTGTTTTTTTTTTTTTTTTTTTTAATACGTTTTTAAATATGTTTACCAAAACTGATTTACTGATTTTGCACTTATAAATTTTGTTTTTATTGTATGTATTATATATTGTTTAATGTGTAGTATAAATGACTGTACATAAGAAAGGACTGTAGAACACAATACACATTTCTTAATTTGTTAAAATAATTCCTGATGTGGCTGTGAAAGTCCCCAAATATTTCTTTTATTATTTTAAACAATATTTATTTCTCTTCATACTGCAAGTGTTAATATTTCCGCTGCAGATATATTAGGCTGATTTATCATGCACAACTTAATCCAGTGAAAGCCAGAAGGTCTTTTAAAATGTGTTTCTTCAGATGGAACTAAACAAAAATGTATTTTAGATACTATTTGTAAAAAGGTTATTTTATAAATACAGAGATTATTATAGCCCTATCATTTTATCATTGATATAAACACTGATATAAAATTATGTAATAAAGTTGTACATATGATTATTCATGACTCAGCATGTCACTGTCTTCTCTCCATCTGTAGCTGACCATGTTCGGTTTGCCTTCAGAGCTTCTCATCCTTTCTAGTGTCTCTTATAGATGTAAACTGGCATTTTTGTTTATTTGCTCACTTCTAATCTTTGTGCTTTTTATCTGAGCTGAAAAGCCAGTGTCGTATACAATCCTACTCTGAAGAGACAATCTTTCAACTGAAACCTCTCTGCCTGGCCTGCTGAGGGTTTTTAGCAGTCATCTATCACATATTCATGTTTGTGTCTCAGCAACAGTGAAATCTCTCGCCATTTAATGATGTATTTATCTACAGAAAGGTTTTGTCTTCATGGCCTCAGCAGTCAGATGTTGTGTAATGTGATGTCATATTCAGGCTCTTGTTCATAAGCTCCTGTGGGCTTTTTCCAAAGCAACACAGTTATGCACATAACTGAGCAACTGAGACGCTTTTACTTTAGTTGAGTATTTTCAATTTCTGTTGCTGTGAATTTCCCTGCTGTGGAACAAATCAGTTCTTCTCTTCCACTACAGTTCAGAGACAAATATTTAATTTTTATTCCATTTCATTAATATGACTGCAGTAGATACATTTACTTTGTAGACTGAAATTAATAATACAAAATATAACCAACAGATAAACTATGTATTATTGTAAGTTAAAGTATTTATTAATGGGAGAAGTGTTTTGATTTAATCATCTACAACATTAGAAAAACGAAAATAAGATTAACCCAAAAAATTAAAGCATGTTGAGTATTTTTTTTCTTAAAAAAACATAACTAGTGATTAATTTTCTCAGATAGGGGTCAATTAAATTTCTGTTAGTCCTTTTAATAATATTAAAATTTACACAGTCATGATACAAAAGTATTTGTCAATCAACCTTTACTACTGGACCACAATGTCTCTATGTATAGTTTGACAAGTCTCACAAATTGTGACTTCACTATTATTTTTAGTGTCACAAGCCTCATAATACAGACTGTAGCTTGAAAAAATACATATGCAAGAAATGAAGAGCCCCAGTTGCAGTCTTGTCATCCCACAGACAACCTGAAGGTTCATTTCTGACCCTGGAATCAATGATTAAGTGCAACTGAACCAATTTAGTAGATCAAATTTAACACAGGTTAAAGGAAAACTCTTCTGATCTTGAACATCCAAGCCCATTTATAGGAGTACTAGTACTACATGTGTGAGCAGTGCTAAATATGAATCTCCATCCAGCCAAAGATGAGGCAGAATCAGGGCCTTTACATCGCTCAACATCAAACAGTTGCACAGTACAAGGGACATCTTTAATGCGCACTGTCAGTCACAAGACAGCAAATGAGCTGAATCATACATATGGAATCACATTTGCAGGGAACGACCTTTTTTTTTTTTCCTCATAACATTGTACTTTGGAACATTGGAACCTTTTTTTCTTTTTGCAGATCAGGAAATAGATCATTTCTCAAGGCCTATTTGCATGTCTCAACTTTTGTCGCTCTGTGGCTGGTCATCCAGTCAGAAACATGTAAAAACAGCATTTACAATATTCATATATACAAATATATGTTTACAAACTCATTCAGACAAATACAGCCAGAAAAAATCAAATCAACTGTGGCAGAATTGTGTTGTACATTTTATAATCACTGGGGCACAGTTCACTGAACTGTGGCTTATTCCTGTAAATTGTTAGTGCGCTGATCTTTTTACCTCCATGACTCAGGGAAAGGATGCTCCCCTAACATTTGCTAGCCAGAGTTTTTCTCTTGGTTTGTTCTGTAACTAACAAACTGCTGCTTATGTTGACACAAAAAAACCTCCCAAAGTTTTAATGACAAAGTGGTGTAATGCCAGCAGACACGCTAATCTTTAGGACAGCTCCATCTATAGGTGACTTCACAGTGCAATGGCAGTTTTTTTGTTAAGACAAATGTATATAAAAATCCATCTTTCTGTGCTATTTCTATCCATCCATGTGTTTGAGAGTAAGTCACAAATTCTAGGATTAACTGCACATTTAATGAGGAAAATGTAAACAGGAAAATTACAATTACTGCTGTCACCCCTGACACCATGTGTTACTGGTCTCCTACTCTTTGGCCATTTAAAGTAAGAAACAGCTGCTACAGAAACCACAGTTGATTTCATACCACCCTCTCTCATCTGTGTGAAAAACCTTCTACAACATGCCTCCCTGTTTGAGGAAGAAACTAGTGCCTCCTTGAAAAGGGATGTGAAAAACCAAAACTGAATTATTCACTGCCTTAAGATATCCTCCACCCACCTAAAAAAAAATAAAAATAAAAACTTTCCGCAGCTCACCCTGACCGCTTAATACTGTCTGAACCCCAACAGTGAAACATTTAAACTTTAGTGTCCACATTTTATTCTTGTGTGTGCATATATCTATAGGTGCACATAGAGAGGGCTAACATGACTATTGTGGGAGTCACGCAACACTAACTTCCGTGTTTTCTGCATAAACATAAACATCATCAACAAAGCAGGTTGATGGGGAGAGTCTTTAACGTGAACACCTTTTGCCAGGATGAAAAGGAAACCAGATTTCAGCTGTTTTGGGGTCAAACACAATGCTCCACTCTCTCCCAAATTAGTACCTGCTAGGAAATGCAAGATGAGTGTGTGTCTGTGGCTAGAGTTAAGTGTGTGAGTTCTATTTTATTTTATTTTTTTCTTCACCCACCCCCCCCACGATCATCAATCCACTTGTCTATCAATTCATCCATCGGTCCCGTCCAGTCTCCATCACACGCTCAGCAGCCAGAAGAAGAAGAAGATGGCCACGAACAGGAAGAGGGAGTCCTGCCAGTTGTTATTGCCATTGTTGAGGTTACCGTTGCTTTGGTGATCACCCATGTACTGGTCTAGAAGAGGAAGGACGGCAAAAATGATTACACTGTATACAGATTGTGTCTCCTCAGTTTGACCAGCAAACAAAAGAAAGCAGCACCGTGCAGCCAAAACTCACTCATGGATGCGATGAATCTTTCCTGTAAAGTTCAACTATACAGATTCTGATCTGCACAGATTCTCTAGCGTGTGAGAAGCCATCGCTGCACATGCATATCTTTTTCATGTGTTTTTCACCTGTTCTGTGAAAGGGTTCGTTGGTGTTGAAGACTGTGGTGAAGAAGCCGAAGGGAAAAGCACCGATGCCAAAAGACATGTGAAAGCCGGTGTCCCTGAAACCCTGGAACATCTGAGCGCAGAGAGAAAACAAAAGCAAATGTTTCAAAACATCAAGAGATTATTGTGATCATGTGCAACAACATATCTGTTGAGTATAGACAGACTCACCCCTCCTCTACTTTCTGGCTCTGTTCTCTGTCCCTGAGGCCGAGGTGGAGTTTTCAACCTGAACAACACAATAACACACACTATAATATGGCAACCATAATGCTAACACAAATACAAACAAACATGGCAACATGAGTGCTCAGTGCACCTGGGGTCCTCTTGGCTGGAGCTCCCCCGGCCATACAGTGGGATGACTTTCTCTCTGCTGATGCCTGCTTTACATACAGGACACTGCTGCCTGCTGGGCCGTGTCTCCAACCACTGAGAGAAGCAGCAGATGGACAAAGATGTCAAAATGTTTGCTAATACAGATCAGAAAAAAATACCCTGAAATGCTTGTAATCATGTATAATCTCTAGATGAAACTTTTCTGTGCTTACACTACTTAACTGTGTGGATGCACAGCTATATGTGGTTGGCTGTAGTGGAGAAAGCTGAAGTAAACAGGCATTAAGTGTTCCAGCATGTGTAAGCTGCACTAGTCAACTGACAGGTGTAGTCTCCACCACGATGAGGTTACATCATGAACTTATGCACATTATGCTTGTTTTTTTTTTTTTTTTTAACATTGCCCTTCAGTCATGGCTGGGTGGGCTGATAGATCCCGGCATCATCAAGTGACCTCTGGGATTTAACTTGGGACTTCTCAATACGGTTCAGACTGTAAGAAATAAAATATTTTTCCCTTTGCTCTTTCTGTCCTTTATTCTTTTTGTTTAGCATAACTTAGTGACAACAGGATGATGGGAAACAGAAGTGACCCACTGGATTTAAACCAGGGATGTTGCAATTACATGGTGCACATCATGTCTGTCCACTTTACCACCAGGATGCCCCAGAGACAAATTCTTAAATTCTCCTGTTTTATTTTAGTGGCTTTAAATAATTCCAACACAGCTATAATCAGACTATGTGGGTGAGTGTTACAAAGCAAAAGACTAGCAGAGGAAATACTTACTTGATGCAGACAGGGCCAGCTGCAGAGACAGAAAAACACAAAGATTAATTTGCATTCTAACAATAGCTCCTTTCTCTTAAAATGTCAGCTCCTTGCTTCTATAACAGCTACAGCATTCCTAGAGTGAACTAATGAAATGACCGTGTGTCAGATCAATCTCCGTGGTTAAAATGAACCATGACAGTGTTTTGTATTTCCTCGTTATATGGAACTGCTCAGATTTTCCTGTCACCTGTGACTCCCCCATCTATGAAAGACCACCTGGTTAGAAAAACCTGTTCCTAATGAGACATCTGAATAAACACATCCCTGCTCCCCATGGTTAATATTAATTGGCTCATCTATAGTCAGCAGCTAGCAGAGTCTTGTCTAGAGTGGCTGCTGGCCAGGGCGACATGCTGCGGCATTGTGGGCGTGCAGTGTAGTGCCGGGGAGACGTAGCCCCACTGAGGCTTTTTCAAGAGACTGACAGTGACACACGTGGTGAATGTTTCTATTTTAAAGAATCTTTTACGTCAAAGACACGAGGATCTCCAAGGTTCTCATAACGACACTAACAAGCCTTTTTCTAGGCTGTTCCATCCCTGCTTGTCTGCTAATGTTAGAAGACACTATGGTGTAACCAGCACCTTGCACCAGTGAAATTAACATAAAATTACTACTTTTTCTAATAAGTGACTTTATTTTCCTAAATAGACTCCACTTCATATACCTGTCATCTCTTCAACAATTTGTATAGAAGTTATTTATCCTGTTATTTCTGCCTGAACAATGAAAGTACAGTGTGATAGAAAATATGAGGGTGACATATTACTTCTGAACTGTTTTTGTGAATCAACCCTTGGGGAAATTTGCAGCTAAATTTGCAGGATTGTCGCAATTTTAATCTGAAGTTGCAGCAGTTGCAGCTGAAGTCGTTCTCGTCTTTGCTGACAGTTTCATCATCACGGTTTCATCACGTTAGACACGAGCTGAGAGGGAGGGGTGCAGGTAACATGGCAACTAAATAACATCAACCCATAACACTGGCACTTCAACTGCATGTTTGTGCAACAACTGCATGTACCTGTAAGGTGAATTAGTTCTCTGATCACTTATTGAAAAAGTCAATAGCAAAACATAATCAGATATGAGAATTTCTGTCAAAAAAACAATCAACCGTTCAACTCTCTTGAAACTGTTTTCTCCTTTGTGTACGAAACATTCTTGTGACTTTTTTTACCAAATAGAACGTCCTTAAATTTGACCTTAATCCTACACTCTTGGCCCTAATCTCATATTAACCTCAACCTGTGAGCAAGCGTGGCCATCAGTCAAAACTCAACAACTCCTGAATGAGCCACACACAGTCACTATGTGTATATTGTCAACACAAAACCTTGTGCAAGTTTTGACTAAACCAAGATACAACAAAGGACTAGAATCAGAGGTGCAGCTTACAGCTAAGGTACTTTCATTACTGATTAATCTGCTGAACTATGTATATGGACTAGCTGTGACCTCAACTGTGTCTTTGACTACAGTATCTCATACATCTGACTTAACACCTAACAGTTACTTTCATTATGATACAATCTGGTCATTATTGTATTGATTATTGGATAAATACTTTAGTGTATCAGAAAATGGTGGAAAATGTCTTTGTGCTTGTTTTCTTTGACCAACAGCACAAAACTAAAAGCTGTTCACTTTACAGTTACATAAAACAGCAAAAAGCAAAGTGTCTTCACATTTGAGAAAACTGGAAGCTTTGAATCGTTTAGTCTTTTTGCTTGAATAATTATTGTAAACCAGACAGTGGAATGTGTGGACTGTATTTGCTGAAGTGAAAGCCTGATCACAAAGCTGATCCCAGCGCTGCAAACCATCATGTTTGAACTAAACTTTGTGAGCAACCGAGTGTGTGACTCAAGAATGCGCAGCCTACAACAGTGACCTCTGTCCTATATCAAACCATATGGTATGATCAGCCTGGGCCACTTAAACCCTCACTAGTTTGAAGCAGATCAGGTGTGATTTGCAAACATGGTTTAAGACATCAGGAGGGTTTGATGATATAAATATATTAAGGATTGAAGTTCAGCCATATTTAATTTATCACTACAGCACCAACAACAAACCAACAGCCTCTTCAGTAATATCTGGCAAACCTTTGGGCTGCTGTCACGTCCTACATCAGGAGCCACATCTGTGTTTTTCTGTTACTGTGGATTTACAATGTTTTTTTAATCAAACTGCTTCCATTTCTATCCCTGTCAAGTTTCACAGCACACCCCCCCAAGGCTGCAACCACTAAGCAGCTAATGTAGCAATTCATACAGCCTGATGTGTGTGTGTGTATATTTATTATCAGTGTTTCAGTTTTATCAAATGTTCACTGAACACACACAAAACATTTTCTTTCTCCTCTCTCTCTCTCTCCTATCCACCCATACAAACACACAGCTTGTTATTTCAATTCAAATACAATTAGAAAAAGCTGTATTTGAGCATTATGAAGAACAAATTGTACTGGCTACTTGTATCAGTTAGTGAGTTTAATAATAATGGTTGGCTAACTGAACTTAACAATCTGTAACAAACTATGTTCAAGTTTTATTAAACTGTAAGAGGCAGGACTTCAGCTTTTCTTTAGAAGACACATAACGATATGCCCAGACTGTCGTAGCTACATGAGACAGGTACAACCGTCGGATAACTTGCGTGATTCGCGTCATTTGGCCGTTAAAATAACTCAGACTGACGGTAACGAGAGGCCGCACACACGGCTCCGGTCCAACCGGCTGCCATGAACAACAACAATAACAAGTCCACCCCGCCTCGTCTCGTACCAGAACAAGTGGCCGCACATGCTGATGACAGCGTCCCTGGCAGTGTCCAAACAAATGTTGCACTCGAAGGTGGCCCGGTCCCGTTCGCCTTCCCCGCTTCCGCCGCCCGGCCCATCGCGGTCGTTGCTGCTCTCCCCGGCCGGGAATCCTCCTCTGCTGGCCGGCCCGCCGTAACTCGAGGAACGGGGATCCGCGGCCGCCATAATATTAAGTGTACACGTAAGGAAGGAAGGTAAAGCACCGATCCAAGCTAACGTTAAGGGCGAGCCAGAGGCACCGAGAAATGGCACCGATCGAGACAACCGGAGCCAACCGAGACTGCTAGTGTAGGTCTACCTGATGAGGACTTCCGCTTCCGGAAAACAAGGGACGCTGGGCGGGAGGAATATCAACACCACCCCCAAAACAACTACAAAAACTACTACTACTACTAACTTAAATAAATAAACATAAACACCACCCCCAAAACAACAACAAAAACTAATACTACTACTAACTTAAATAAATAAACATAAACACCACCCCCAAAACAACAACAAAAACTACTACTACTACTAACTTAAATAAATAAACATGAACACCACCCCCAAAACAACAACAAAAACTACTAGTACTACTACTAACTTAAATAAATAAACATAAACACCACCCCCAAAACAACAACAAAAACTACTACTACGACTACTACTACTACTAACTTAAATAAATAAACATAAACACCACCCCCAAAACAACAACAAAAACTACTACTACTACTACTAACTTAAATAAATAAACATAAACACCACCCCCGAAACAACAACAAAAACTAATACTACTACTAACTTAAATAAATAAACATAAACACCACCCCCAAAACAACAAGAAATAACTAAATATCAACAACAAAACTATTGCTACTATCACTACTACTACTACTACTACTACTAATAATAATAATAATAATAATAAAAACAAATATAGATAATAATAATAGCAATTACTTACTACAAATTGATTGACAAAATATAGAACAAATAATGAATAATTAATTCTGAGTAATGACCTTACTATAGGCCCTGTGATGGACTGGTGACCTGGGATAGGCACCAGCAGTGAGTGACCCCAGTTAGGAATAAGCAGGTATAGATAACGGATGAGTAGATCTTACTATAAAGCAAAAATACAGCCAACATAAATTAAAAATTTCAGATCAGGTTTTAGTCTAGCCACGGATCTTTATTTTTTATTTTTCTAGTATATATTCATAAATTAACTCAAAACTGTTTTAACTACCTTATAATTTTTGTAGTTTGTGAAGTGATGATTTATTTTCGGATTAGTTAATGAAGTATCAATTAGTGACAATGAATGAATCCAGCTGCAGAAGAAAAGCCAGAAGCGGAAACTTAGTTGTATATTTTGTTTCTGCCCGGAGTCATAAGAAAGAGGCACCATAAGCGTGTTGTGGTTGTAAGAGTTCCCATGCTTCTAGGTTGGCTCACTTTAAAACACTAAAAACACCCAGTAAACGAAGTGACTGGAAGAATAATCGTAAACTCTGCAACGGACATTATAAAAGCGTGAATTCTGTTTTCCAGCGTTAGCTAGCCTGAGCTCTTAGCAGCCACCATGAAGATCAAGCGACAGAAACAAGCCAAGAAAACAATAAGTTTCTACAAGTACAACTTCAGCTTCAGGCAACCTTTTCAGATTCTCATTGATGGAACTTTTTGTCAAGCTGCTTTGAAAAACAAGATTCAGATCAAAGAACAGATGCCCAAGTATCTGATGGGGGAAGTTCAGCTGTGCACCACTAAGTGAGTAGTTCGGGTCTGTACGAGTCATAGTGACTATGGCGTCCGTCACATTCAAACATCCTGTGGTTTACCCGTGTCTCTGTGTGTTTGTGTCAGCTGTGCACTGAAGGAACTGGAGACTCTAGGGAAGCAGCTGTACGGAGCTAAAATCATCCTGCAGAGGTTTCAGGTCAGAAAGTGTCCACATTTCAAGAATCCAGTCCCTGCCTCAGAGTGTCTGCTGTCCATGCTGGAGGACACAAACCCACACCACTACTTTGTTGCTACACAGGTAAATACTGTGAGATCACACACACATATGCCTTCATGAAGGTTGTTTAATTAATTGTTTTGATTTTTTTTTTTGTTCAAGAATGCACAGACTCAAGAGACTGGAGAGTGTTCTGTGTGTACTGAGTGGCAGTTTTAGTATTTAGGCTCACTAATTCATATGTGGTAGATATTAGACACACCCCTGATTAGAGTGAAATCTAATTCAACTCCACCACAAACTGCAGCCTCCAAAAACAGAAGGAGAATTTATTGCCGGAGTTTCGCAATGCATTTTGCATTGGGAATCTTGCACAGGGTTGCAAGATAAATCTCTGGGGTTGTAACACCATTGATGTTACAAGAAAAAAGAAAGGGAGTTCTCTGCTGCTCATATTATGATGAATTTTATGCCTGCGTGTTGGTGTCAGTCAGGGCTCGAGGTCAGTCCATCTGATTCTCGTTTTGACGATATCTCAGGAACGTCATGAGGGGATTGCTTCAGGTTTTGCACAAATATCCACTTGGACTCAAGGATAAACTGATTAGATTTTTTGAATTCTTGTTGGCGATTTGGACCTCAGCGTCCAAACTCTTGACCAGTCACGGTTTGATGATTAGTAACACGCAGGCATTGCAGACTTGTAAAATGCCATATAATCAAACTAAATGATGAAACTGACATGAATTTGGCATCGCCTTACATAAATCTGTGTGGTGTTTCTGCCTGTGGTCTCCAGGATCACACAGTAACCACAGGCCTAAAGAAAATCCCAGGCGTCCCTCTGCTTTACATCATCCTCAACACAATTGTGCTGGACAAACCCAGCCAGGCGTCCCTCGACCATGTCCAGGCCGTGCAGCTGGGTGAGCTGGTGAATCCAGCCCAGCAGCAGAGCATCCGCAACCTGAAAGAGGAGCAGGGCATTGCCCAGAAGGACGGAGAGAGACGGGGAAAGAAGAGAAAGAGGAAACAGAGCAACCCAAACCCCCTGAGCTGCTTGAAGAAAAAGAAGAAAGGGGTGCCCACACCACCGCTGAAAAAGACTGAGCAAGGGGAGAAGAGAAAAAGAAGCAGACACAAGAGACAAAAGACAGAAGGAGATAATGTGTCTGCTCCTGTGGTTGCAAATACATAATATTGCAGGAAGACAAAGACTTATTATTGGAAGGTGTCAGATGTTCATGATTAAATATAATCCCTGTCTAAAGTGATTACACCCTACACAATAACCTCTGGTCTGTTTTACTAATGTTATCACATAGAAAAATAAAAATAAAAGCTAATTTTCAGAAAACACAAAGTTAAAATACCAGGCATGGTATTTGTTTTATTTTGAAAATTTTGCCACATTTTCAAGACTCAGGATTTACAGGCACAGGACTGTATTATTTTTGAGATTGAGAAGATTTGTCTCAGCTTTTATATAAAATAAAAATGTGGGTTTACAGGCACATAGTTTAGAATATAAGACGCAATCAGAAATTATGTGACGTACAGCTTATATAGAGTTGGTAACCAAAAGTGATCCATTCAGCTGTCTTTGCAGAAGCACAAGGAAGATGTGTGGTCACAATGACTTGGTGGTTTGCTTGTTTCTACTATATGCTGTGATTAAATTCAGCCTGTTGTATTATAGTAGGATACAATTTAGGGTCCAAACACAACAATTATATTAAATATGTTCATTTAGACTTAACTTGGAACATGTCAAGATAATACCTTACTGTATGTAAACCAGTCGTAACTAATGATTATCCATATAGAAAAGGGCCACTGGCTAAAAGGATTCATTGTCACATACTTCAAGTCACTTTATGAATAAATGAAAAGATTCTGGAGCAGTTCCACTGTAAATATTTCAGGACAGAGCATGCACATAGCAGACAACATCTACAAACTGAAACTACTTTTTATAATCTGCGTCCCGGTTCCATAGTACATACTAATTGCAGTATATATAATATAGATTATGGTCACACTTACTGCACTTGGAAATGCAAGACATGAGCATCATTGTTTCATGCAGTCAGTGTACTTGGAATGCCACTGTCAGTTAAAGAGACAGCAAAATATTTTTCTTTAAAATATAAATATATAATTTTTTCTTTGCTTCTGGAACCGTTTCACCAAATTTAACTAGTTTGAGTTTTTCTGTGAGAAGCCCCTCCATTTCCTGGGAATGATATTGTAAAGAACAGTTTACAACATCACAATCCAAAATTGAATCTTTTTTAATATGAACACAAATTGTTTTGTGTATATTTTGTTACTTTTATACTGTGGGCACACTAAATACCCAAATCCTTATTAGAATTAGTCTGTTCTATGGATTTAGGACACAACCAGCATCTACTGACTCTTGTGATGCATAAACAGTCAATGCTGCAAGCAAAGCATATGCAAAATCAACACCTTGGGGTTTGTAATTCTTAAAGTGCTACACTACAGTTGTATAATGATTAATTGCTGGTTGACTCTGCAAATCACTGCTTTATTAACTGTTTAATTGTACTCTTGCAGAAACTGGATATAGTGCATGCTCCTTTTGGCTAATGTCTGTACACAAGAACCTTCCTGCACTAGTGGGACAGGTGAGGCTCCAAGTAACATGGTTGACTGAGTTACACACAGTTGTTCCCCACTGGAAATAATACTACACAATGTACTACACAGTAGCTAGAGGGGATTTGAGCTCTTCAAAATTTGTGACATTTGATTGAAAAAGAGTAAACTGCAACTCCAAAAGATAAGGTGCTTAAATACAGAGGCGTCACTTTATTTAGCTTACTAATTTTAGTAATAAAGTAATAATAAATAAGACTATAATAGATAATTATCAAATAAAAATCATTAATTGTTTAGTGTTGCAATCCTCTCGCTTTAAAAGGAGGGCATCTTAATAATACAACCATGTTATTCAGACCTATTTCCTTCCACCAGTGCATGACATGAAAATAATACAAAGATAGTAACTCACACGTCAGTCAATAGTCAAAAAAACTCATCAAATAAATAAAACATAGTGCTGTGTTGACTGATTGTAAAGAGTACAGTTTTTCTTTCTTTTGCCCACTGTAGTTGTGATTTCTAGATGATGTGAAAGCGAGGTCCAGGTGTAGCTATAATGTCGCTGTAAGGCTCCTCCTGGACAAGCTCCACCGCCTGCTGCTTCTTCAGAACCAGGAAGCTATAGAACTTGGCTGCTGCTTGCTTCCTGTTGTTGTTCCTGCACAGGTCCAGCAGGCTGACAGACTGGGCACCTGTTTTGGCCATCACTCTCTGTGTCAAAGTGAAAGAGAGTCAGGAAGGGGAAGTCTGTGGCATTATCCTTCTTCAAACATGTATTTTAAAGTCACCAAAGTACCACTGTTTTATACATTTACCCACAAGGTGCTGTGACCTCTGTAGTAATGATTACTAATCAATTACTACATATATTGCGGCACTCACGTTGAGTAGCATATGCAACATAGCGCTACTTCAAGCACAAATTAAGAGGCCAACTTCAATAGTTGTTATGCTATTCTTCTACGTCTTCTAATAAGATGCAAACATACAACATACACACCTGGAGCCCATGGAGCATCTGCTGGGTTCTTTTGTTCCACCTCTTCTCCTCCTGGTCCTGGTCTCCTCCCTGTGCCTCCTCCTCCTGACACAAATAACAGAGTTATTCTAGAAACACTTAAATATGAAAAAACGCTATCGACTGAATACAACTGAATGTTGAGTTAAAGAATGAAAACATTATATAAAACAACAAACATCAAATTACAAGTATATTTTTGTGGATATCTCTCTGACCTCCTCATCCGAATCATCATCATTCTTCTTCCTGTCCTTGTCGGCGAGCAGGTCCAGCTCTATCAGCTGGCTGATGTTAGTGGTGGTGGTTTCCTCTGGGGGCAAATCCACATTGGATGATACCTCCTGCTGCTGGGACACATCAGAACCTCTGGATTCCTGTTGCTGTTGTTCCTGTGACTGGTCCAGGGTTCCCATCTACAGTGAAGCGAGTCAGAGGGTACAGGCCAATGACAGAGGGTGGTCAGAATTAATAGGAAGGGCAGAAAGAGAGTGCAGGGCCTCTAAATCTGCAAAGAGGACAGCTGTACTCACAGGCAGGGCTGGTTCTGTGTCCTGGGCCTTCCGTTTCAGGCCTCGTTGAGAGGATGGAGGAGGCATGACAGACTCGTCCAGTGTTGTCCTGCTGCCCTCCACAGCTGATGCCTGCAGAACACTGGCCTCTTCCATGATGGTCTGGTCTGGAGAGGACATAATGTACATGTTAGAACACTGAATATTTCAATTCAGTGCTAAAGAATGGACATACAATCTTGTCTAGCCTCTAAAAATACTTTGCAAAATGGCCTGGACCACAAATCAATGTTAGTGGGAGTAACATGCTCAGTAGTTACAGTTCCAATTAGCACTACTTCAGCCACCTTAAAAATGTCACATCAAGCCATAAACAACCCAAAATTAAAAGTCCAAACCCCATCAAAGAAAAAAATACAGTAAAATAAATTTCCGTAAATACATCAGGCATAAAGAGACATATTTTACCCATGATGTCTCTCTGCTGATGGCCTGCTGTTTCCTCTCTGGGCACATCTGGGTTCTCCAGGTCTTTGAGGAACTCGTCCAGGCTGTCAGCCTCCCCACCTTTCCTCCTCTTCCTCAGCTCGTCTGGTACCAGTGGTGTCAGACACCTCGTAAACATCTTGACAGAAAAGCAGAGAAAGCAAGCATTGAGAGTACAAACAGAAAGGCAGTGTTTTGACTCTGTAATTTATGTGACCAACAACAATGTTACTATGTATAATTATCTCAAAATAATCGTACATCTCTGGTACCTTGAGCAGCCTAGAGTTCCAGAGAGGCTGAGCTGGGAGAGAGAAGAGCTTCTCGACTCCTCCGGTCTCCTTCCACATCATCAGCTTCTTGGTGGGAGGTGCCAGATCCAGGGTGGTGACAATGTCAGAGTAGTCTGACAGCTGTGCACGAATCGTTTTACTATCCAACTCCTTTACACTGTCTACAATCAGTTTCCTCTTACGCTTCGCCTTTGTCTCCTTCACTGCACAGGATATACAGAGATGGAGATGAAATGGCACAAAAAAAACTAAAGCAGCTCTAATATTTGGTGCAAAAACAAAATTTCAAACAAAGGTTAATACAAGAAAAGACATCTTTTTAAAATTCTCTTAATTGGACACATCTCCATTTAATACTTTATCTTTAATTCTTTTATTTCTAAAGATTACTGGTCAGGTGCATTCATATGTACCAACCTTTACTAAGCAAAAAATAACCAGATTCACATAAGTTTATGTATAATGTCTTTTTCTGCTATTTGTGCCCAATCTGTGCACCTGCATCTCATCTGCTGATGGAAGATCTGTGACATGAGCCTACTCTAAGAAAAGCACAGGAAACCCACTAGAAATGAATAAGAGCTGCGCATTGACTTTGTGAGGTGTATTTACAGTGAAGGTACAGCCCACACACTGAAACTGCAGAAAGTTGCCTCTTCTCAACTGGTCTGTGTCACTTGAACTATCATGGGAAATAGATCTGGAAAAACACAAACCTGTAATGTCAATGGGCTCGAGGGCGAAGGTTTCTTCCTCATTGTGAACCAGTGTGGTCTGCTCTGTCTGGTCAGCTGTGGCTGGTAGAGGCTCTGTTGGACTTGAGTCTGGACTATCTGGAGCTCCCGCTAGCAACACATAATCACACCATATTGGACTCGCTTATAATGATAAAGAGTCAACAGCATCGTAATTTCAACAATGCAAGGTGCAACCACAAAGCATGAACCACTCTAGCATTTGCTTGGGTCTGCTGCTGAGAAGTGTGTGGTGCCAACCTGAGAGGGCATCAAAGTCATCGTCATCGTCTGCGTGGTCCTGAGGCATCATCACACTCTCTGTGATGGCAGGTGGGTCGTCAAATATGCCACCTCCATCCTCATTACTTAGCAGCTTGTCCACTAAAGGCAAATATAGTCATTCTACTTTCCATGACACCAGTCTGATGAAATACATCAGTGTAATGTTGAAAGAATCTTACCCAACATGCCTCCCTCATTGCTCTCCATGGGATTGTCTCCAAAGTCATCTTTGTACTGGTCATCATAGTCCAGGTGGTTGGACTTGTCAGCCATCTGGTTAGTGCCACCCTCAGCCTCCAGCAGCAGGTTGGAAGCTGAAGCCCCCATGATGTCCACTTCAAACGCACTTTCCTCCCGCATCATCTCCCGGTCGTCCATCCCAAAGTCAGCTGCAACAACAGATATGTGTCTTTACAACATGTAACATGGAATGTCTATGGCAGTACACTAACAACAAGAAAAATAAATTTTACAACTGCTTGTGCTTGAGGGACATTTGCAATGGGTAAAGTAAATGTTTGGCCTTGTCCTCCCTCAAAAAGGAAACCACAGCTTTATTCTGAAATTCTTTTTTTGTAACAGGATAAATCTGTGGTTTTACACAGAAGCTACTGACATTTAAAGTTGTGATTGTCAAGCATGACATTACTGAACAAAAGCATGCATGCTCAGAAGAAAAGATGCCTACCGAAGTCATTGTCCTGCAGGAGATTGAGGTTGCCTACCTCCTCTCTCATGGTGATCTCTTCCACTCTGCTCTGATTCAAGTTGAACTGCTGAGCCACATCAATATCACTGAACAAACACATATTCCAGTTAGTTCCGTATTAACATCGCTAGTAAAAAGAAGATATTTACTACTAGAATACAGTATATCCACACTTTGTTTCTTATAAAGTACCTTCCAGCAGCCTTTGACTCGTTTCGTCTGTTTTGTTACTGATAAACTACATTTGGTAGAACATAAACAGATTTGTGGAGTGCCATGGTGCCTAAAGGCAACCATGAACTTAATAGTCCCTGGTGACAGAATATTACAAGTCATTCCCCATCTCCTCTTTTTTCTTTTTTTTAACTATACGCCCAAGAAAACAACAATAATAAAACAATGTTGCATGTTTTACCACTCTGGTGTGTACAGTTTTGTTTCTTGTTTATTTCTCCCTAGCCTAGACTGACAGAGAACTCACTCTAAGTCTGGCAGTGGCTGGTCAAAATCGTGGAATTCCTCAGGTAGCGTGATAGCATTGTAGGCTGCTTCTCTGTTCTCCTCCGGAAGATCCACCACACCTGAAACAACACAATGTAGGAAAAGAGAATCTCTAGTGGCAACAACATTAATATAAATACATGCACACTTAAGAAAGGTCCTATGATGAGTGGAAAAAGTATGGGAACAGATAAAACAGATTGGTGAATTTAACAACACGATTTCAACAAAATATCTAATACATTTAGAATAATTTAATATGTATACATTTTGTTCTTAACCTGGTCTAAACGCCATCTTGATCTTGATAAAGGCCTCGTTACAGTCTGCCAGCAGGTACTTGGCCTTCCTGTGGTAGATCCTCACCACCCCCAGCAGCAGATGCCCTGATGTTCGTAAAGCCATTTTCACCTGTAAAAGTAATAACCAAAGGTAAAAAATCAGTTTCTGGCATTATTAGATACATCAAACATTTTAAATACTTGACATATTAACTATTTACATATAAACATCACCTAGAAATTACAGAATGACCCATCCATTGGCTAACAACCCAGAATCCCACTTTTTAGGGAGTAGGGGTGGTGAATGTGAAAATGGTGGGAAATGACCTTGGGTGAGATGATGCTCTCGACGCTGCTTTCCAGATTGCACTCAAACACATGTGCCTTGGTCAGCTTCTTGTCCCAGTGGGCCGCCAACCAGATTTTGGCCAGTGGCCCACGTTTGCTGAGAACAAAGTGGGCGTAAAACATCGTCTCCACGCCTTCTCAGCACAAGGGAAAGGGAAAGGGGGAGGCTTCCTAGAGAGAGGAAACAGCAGAGAAGGGGCAAACAACATGTTGCAGGTGATTGAAATCACAACTCTGAATAGGTAAACAAAGCATGACAGCTGAAAAGACACATCCATTGTGTTGTCTGAGCTGTTGTAAGTGACTCCTTCAAGAAGCAGATATGGTTGTCGAGCTCAATAGGACTGATGACAGCAGATCATAGTAGGGTAAAAGCTGCTTAACTGAGACTTCTTTAAAACCCCATAGCCTTGCAGCCTTGCAGTGGTGTGACTGCATGTGTGTACCATCATCTCAGCACTCTCCCCTCTGCTGTAGACTATCGGTCCACTGGGCAGAGCCAGAACACCCCGTCTTATGCAGGACTCTTACCTCCACTCCACTCAGGGACTATTTTAGTGGTTGCAATCTTATAGGCAGTTTGAGTAGCCCATCAAGACTTGCGAAGCGATTCTTCCCCCCACACCATCAGGATGCTGAACTCTGACCCTGCCAGGGCTCTAACCCAGCGACCCACAGAACACTTTCAATTACCATAATTCTGAACATTTCTAGGACTTCTAATCTTGTGTTGTGTTGGTTAAGAAGTGTATGCTGCATTAGTTGGTACACAGTAGCAGTAGCAGTTGTCAAAACAACTGATGTCAAAATACTTGTTCCAGATCTCTTGACCCAACAGTCTTCATCAGCAGATGAAGGTTGCCAAATTGTTATGTTCAAACTTTCTGATATTCTCAGCACTTGAAGGACTTCTAGTCAGTGTTTGTTTTCATTCTCCTTTAACAAAATAAAAGAAGTAAAATTTGTTTCTTAGTTAGCTGTTGGTTTCGAGAAGCCAGCTCCCTAGAGATGCTCGAAACAAAAGACTAAATTGTTTGGCCAACTATTTTTGTTTAGGACAACTTGTAATGTAATGTAATGTTTTATAATTGATTAATTCTCTTAATTAATCAGAAAACAGTGAAATAGGCCCATCACTATTTCCCAAGTTTTTCTTTAAGCACGTAAGAATATAACTAACGCTAGTATATACATAAAAATATAACTAACAGCTAGTTATAATTTAGCTATAGAAAATATAAGCTACCTAGTTAGGTGCAGTTTACTAAAATAATGAGACAACTAAAACCAGCACATTAGCCTTATTGCTGACAATAGTAGATGTTAGTTGAAGTTAACAGCAATAATTTCTTTATTTAATGATCATGCGAAGTAAAAATACTTACAATATCTCATGCACTGCCTGAATAATGATTTTATCGACTTTATTTCACAGATTATTGTCTGAAACATTTGAAATCAGTGAAATGTCGGTGGGGACAGATGCACCGAAATAACGTTAACGTCTGTCAGGTAAATAAAACGGTAGCTGCAGCATTAAAATATAACCAACCTGCAACTTTTATCGATGCAAAACATAACGAGTGATTAACGTAACAATACACCGACTAATGCGCCGGTAAAGACTCAAAACGTTTGATAAACCAACGCGGTCGCGTCTCACGTTAACCGTCGGTAAGGACCGTTAGTTCCACGTTAGTTACCGTTGACCGCGTTAACCGGTGGTGCTGTGCTCGGTATCAGATACAGATACAGACAAGCTAACGTTAGCCACTCCCCGTTTGTTTATATCGTAACAATTGATTTTTTTCACACCTTCATGTGAAACACTCACCGGTGAACGGTGCTGTCTTTCCCCCGTGATGCTGCTGCTGCTGCTGCTGCTGCTGGTGGTGGTGGTGGCTGTTTTTCCACCCCTCCTTCCACTAAAACAAACAAGATGGCCTCCTCTGTTCTGATTGGACGGTGTGCAGTGGTGCTGATGCTGGGCCGCGCACCTGCAGACACGCAACTGTCCTATGGTGTTGGAAGAAAGAAGTGAAGATCTTCATTAAAAGTAGCAGCAGTAGTAAAATCCTTCGTCTGCTCCTGTAAATGTTTATTTTATTTTATGTTTTCCCCCTTTCATACTGCTGTCACATGTACAGCAATGGATCCGGTCTTAAAAGCTGATAATTGGATGTTTTGTATGTAAAATATGAATCTGCAAAGTAGCGGGTAGCCATAGTTGTCAATTAAATGTAAATACATCTATTCTCTAAAATAAAGTAGTTCTTTTGAATCACCAAACATATTTTAAATCACACGGAATAGCATTTTCACGAAGGTTTCTCCCCAGGCTTACATTTATATTTATATTTAGTCATTTTTTTAGAAAAAATAAACAAAAACAACAAAAACTAACAAAAAACAAATGCTGCAATTAATCATCCTTACATTTTTCTTTGAAGAGACCTTGATTCAACTCTATAGTCATTTTGGAAAATTTAGATTGTGCTGCTTTTAAATTGTATTGTGTTGTACTGACATTTGTTGCTTTTATTTTGTCCACCCTATTTTTTGTCAGGCTAGGTTAAGTAACAGAAACACTTTTCTGTCTAATGCTGTTCAATGCACAATGATGTAGTTCAAGAGCAGCACAAAATTACAGCCATACATTTAGTCAACAGCTGTCAAAAACGGTGTGACACCTCATTTATATTATTAAAAATAATTATAATATTCATGAAGGATTGTTGCATTAGACGGACTTTGGTTTAGCTAGATTTACTTAATAAACTATCTATCAGGCTACACCAGACCAGGGCAATCATATGAAGAATTGTATTTCTGCTCATGTGACACAGTCCCAATCAGCTGACAGAGGGCTGAGCACTACAATCCTCTAGGCTGCTGGGAAACCCCTGCTTTCACACAGCACAGACAAATAAATCAGACACACGTTCTACACTTTTCAGCTGAGCCTAAACATCTAAAAACGATTTCAGCTTCAGTCTAAAGCAGACTTAATGCTCTCTATGGTTGTTTTAGTGTCAGCAACAAGAATTTAGGAGGTTTTAGAAAGCCAGTTTTTCAAATAAAAGTGTAAAAACAAATTAATACCACAATTAAATTGTATAAAAAAATAAAGTACATTTAAGTATAAGAGTAGAAACAAATTGCTTTCCCTATTTCCAATTTTTTTCTGACAAACATTTCATTCACTGACATTCATCCTGCAGTGGTTTTTGTTTGCATCATATCAACTTTCTCATCTACTTCGTCAGCCTGTCTCCTAAATCAGCTGCACTGTTAAAAGTGAATTGACCACCCATTTAAAAGTAAAGGTCAATAATTTAATGTTTTTTCAACTTGAGCTATCAGTTGGAGTGTCCACTGTTTGAACCAGTTGTTTGGATGTCACACAAGATCACAATGCTACAGTGCACCTGTGACATTTCCCAAATATCTGAAAATACCACTAGGAGGCAGCAAATGTATCTGGGAGTAACTCACCAGACTGCATACAGATGTCCATTAGGACTAAATTTAGATGAGTCATATGACACGTCCAGTGAAAAAAGGTGAAATGGCTCCTGAGTGGAGTAAAAAAAATCACCTCATTGTAATACATAGAAACATCATAAAATAAAAGGTAGTAACTGTCTAAGTTAGAATGATGTAAGGGATCTGAACGATGAACATTTTAGTTACCGTGTCATATTATTTATCTTCCGTGTGATTACAATAGCTTCATTCCAACAGTGAGGTGGAACCCTTCTAGCCCATTACTACAAACATATTTTCATCCTTGGGAATGTCATGCTTTCTCAAATGGATAAAAGGACTAAAGATAGCAAGCTGTGCTTCAGGGTGAATGTGCAATTCTACTTGTAAGGATATTTAAACTGTTTTTCTAAACACTCTAATAGAGCTGGGCAAGACAATGCATAAGTGTCCCTTCAGCTATTTTTTTCATACAAAGGGAACGCTCAAGGGTAGATTATAATTGGACAATATAATCATAGTTGATTTTTATACACTTTCAAATGCCTGGAGAGATTCTGGATTACCATACTTTTTATTCTCCAAACACTTTTGACTCTTTTGCCCTCATCACCGTGGTGTCTGAGGCTGATTCACATTTTCTAACATATAATTTGATTATGTGACAAATAAATCCTACAAACATTACAATGAATCTTTTCTTTAAAAATACTAGCATGATAAAAAAAAAACCCAAAAGACTAACCTTTGAAAGCACACTCAAATCACTTAAATCTGCTAATATTTATGAATAAATATCCACTGTACCTAGAATCAAAATTCCAGTTGTTTTTATAATTGATTTGTTATTGGAAAATAAATCTACTGCATTAAACTCCAAGTGTGTTTCTCTGTTTAATCCTCTTGGGCTTAAAGTTTATATTTAGATACCCATCCTAGTTCTTAGTAGGCAATTTTTCAAAACTTCCCCACTTTAACAAATAGGGGCTGTACATATGAATACACTGGTAGTTGCCATTGCAGGTGGATACCAGATACCACCCCCTATCCCACCACCTGAGGCTCAGTCTATGCATTTATAGCTTATTTATCCTTGTCACTGTTACCATATGTTGCCCTGCTTCCCTAATCTTCAAGACTGATGACCCAATCTCTCCAGCCTCTTCTCATGGACCTCTGCATAAATGGAGTCATAGCTCACATCTCATGAGCTCTGACAAGTGAACGACTGTCTCTGTCTCTCTAACACCTCATCCAGCTGTCTTAACAGATTCCTCTATGACAGAATTACAAATCAAAGCCATTTATTTAATGGTCAATGTGTAGGGCAGATCTTGGCTGAGAGTTTTTTAATAAGGTGCTGGACATCACAAGGTCTTGCTCGCTCGCTCTCACACAAATACACACACACTATCGCACACTGCCTCTCTTTGTTAGCTATGACATAACTCTGAGATAGAACAAAACACTTCCTCAAAGTGAAGCAATACCTTGGGAAAAAGCCGTGTAGCTGGAAGCATTGACTGAGTGTGATGTCTCTTCCAAATGTGCCCTCTCATTTCTCACAGCCAAGCCCATAAGTCAGGCAGGAAAATACACTAGACCCCTGTCTCATCTCTATACAGAAGTCAGGGGAAAAAACAGCTTATAGCTGCCAAAAACCATCCCACAAACCCCACTGGGAATGGACTTAACTCGGGCACAAAGGGTCTGGTTATATTTCACCGTAGGATAGCCTTTGTGACTCTGAATTGGTTAACACTAAGGCTGCATCTCCCTCCTTGCCCAACCTGTCTCCTAAGCTGACAAGCAGGTCTTATTTAGGGAGAAGCACTGAAAATGTCCACTGGAGCTTTGACGGATTTTGTGTGCTCTGTGCTTGTAAGGTGCACACACATGCACATACACACACACACACACACACACACACACACACACACATAGGTATACACATGGGCACTTTGTCCAAATGAGAGCTCACACAACACATTTCTCACACTAGAATTGTATGGGGGTGGGATTGACTGAGAAAAAAGAAAGAGAGAAAGGGGGTAAAGGGGAAGGCTGTTGTGGTGATGGTTGGAAGGGTCTTTTCAGTCCTTTTTGGAGGCAACAATAGTCTTTGTCTGAGATCTTCTACCATTCTTATTGGAGTTACCGAAAGCAGGAGGAGGAGGTGGACGGGGGGCGTACAGGCGGAGGACTGTTTCTCCATAGTAACAATGACAAAACAAGGCAGTTCTATGCCAGTCAGGCAGAGGGATAATTTGAAACTTGTGCTGACCAGTCCTGCTCACATAGGGGAAGGAGGACAACCAGTTCAGAGAGGATTCACAAGGTGGAGAGCTGGTGGAGTGAAAAGAGGAGGAGGAAACAAAGAATAGAAAATCGCAAAAGTTTGATGTGGTTGATTTCTGTTACGGAAAGTGCTGGGAGGCAACAAGTGAAGGTGCACACGCTCACACCCTTTCAGCATGGATCGAGACAGTCACAGTGAGGATACTTTGACCACCATGGTTTTGGAGAACATTAAGAATAAGCTGATTCATGCCTTCAGAACGACAGGAGAGTCCAGAGAAGATCCTCAAGACTCTGAATCTACTGTCAGACCAGTCAGCAGGAGTTACCAAGCAAACGAAGAGCTACGGAGGGCGCAGATAGATGGAGCAATAACCTGGCTGCGGTCTGAACTGGTAGGCTTTTAAGGTTTTTGTCTTTTGTCTGTGTAGTTTGCACTAGTCATTCCACTGATTCTTCTCTTCATGGCGATGGATTAATGTAGAGAAAATTCAAGAAACTTCCAGTAATGGTCTTATTTATCATGTCCATTTTTGTGTCTTTTAAACTAAGTGTATACACTATAGCTTCTAATATGCTGACTGAGTTCTTTTATTGTGCCATACAGCTGGAAATGCGCTCACAGGACCTCCAGCTGGCTCAGACATTACTGGGGCTCAACACAGAGATCCAAAGACTGAGGAGGGAGAGTTTTGGAGGTGTGGAATTAGAGGGGGATGATCAGCAGTAACTGGCCCCAGTAGAAACCCTCGTCTCTGGGGTAGACAGATGAGTAACTAGATGAAGAAGAAGTAGAAAGATGCTCTTACTAGAATCCATGGCAGGAAAGGAAATGGCTCAGAAGCATTTGCTTGTGTAATTGGAATAAAACATGTCATCATAAAAAAACACTGGTTCCATGTAAAGTTGCCTGAGTAGATGACAATGAAGGACAAACTGTGCTTGGTTTTATTTCATGCTGCCATGTTTAGTTTAGATATTTTGCACTTACGCAGAAACCTGTTTGTACATGTTTTGTTTCTTGGCGAGGACAGGAAACAAGATGTTATGAATGTGAAGATGGTTTTGAAAAACTGTTGTATGTTGATGTTTTGTTATTTGACAAAAATAAAGAGTGCAACACCACCGTTTTCATATCTTTATTGTGCCAGCATACTGTACCACTACAGTACAGTACCTGTTTGAAATACTGATGGAAGTTCAGGTATCATAATTAAATACAACCATTTTTTCTCTTCTATTAAGAGTTTTAAATGTGGATTCACAAGTTGCTAATTCACTGTTGCTAATATTCTAGGTACTCCAATAATCATTTCTCAGAGAGACATTTAAGACTACTAGGTCTCAGTAGCAGTGTCATACTGTTAGCAGAATATTTTTCTCACTGCATGAGCACAATAAAGATGCAGTGAACGCTTGGCTGTCCTGCTGTGCCGCTGAACCCATTCTGTATGCAGTGACACTGGTAAAAGGTCAGTGCGCTTGCAGCCATACACACACAGCTCTGTGATGAGCTGCAGAATACAATATTAACTGACAGGTTCACATATTTCAGAGTCTCACATACATCAGAAAGTGCAGAATTTAATATTTTTACAGTATTTGAAAAATCAATCCAGCAGAGACTTTGAACTGTCACAAAAAACTCACTTTCAGACACATAATACAACAAAAAGACAACAAGGACTGCCTTTAGGTCTATGCTTAATACAGAACGTACACTATACTCTGTCACATTGTTTATATACTAACATAAAGGAATAGTTTGACATTTTGGAAAACATTTACTCGCTTTGTCAATGAGAGTTAGATAAAAAGACTGATATCACTTTTGTACTGGGATGATAAACTATGGCCATCAGTCAGTTAGCTTAGCTTATCACAAAAGCTAAAACAACAGTGATTAATATATTCTCATGTTTAATCTATATAAATAACAAAGTCCTGTTTTTTTAACCCTTGGTTTCAAGACTTAATGCTAAGAAAAGTTAGCTGACAGCTGGATGTAATTAACTTTGCAAGAAAGCAAATTGATGTATTTCCAAAAATGTTGAAATTTAAATGTAATTTTGCATTAACATAGTAAAGTCGTGATAAGTTTACATGATACAACTGCTGATTCTTTCCTCAACTCAGCTTATCCTCTTGTTTGACTTCTGAGGTGAATTTATTTTGGAAAATCAAATTTCTTTATCTTGATTCACTTTGTCTTAGAGCATATGAAGAAGTTAAGGACAGACTTCAAAAGTTGAACTTCCTCTAACAGTTTGTATTTTCAAGGCACAGAGCTTCTCCTGCAGAATGCCCTCTTCGATAAGGCCCTTGAGCATATGGGCCAGGGCTTCTTCAGGAAGGAAAAAGAAAAGCCCACCTCCCCTGGGTTGGAATAAATGCTGCCACTTCCTCGTTCACTATCAGAGTCCCAGTAGCTGCACTCCTCTTCTTCCTCATCTGTTTCGTCTTCTTGCTCCTCCTCAGACAACTCCTGCTTGAGCTCCTGGATGCCAGAGTGCAGTTCCATCAGCTGTCGGATCAGAGCTTGGTCCTGGGAACGCATCTCCATCTATACACAGTAAACACATCTGTTTGGTTTTTAGAGAATCTAGATATTGTGGAAAATATAGGGAGACAAACAAACATACAGGACTAAAATATAATGAAGGAAAGAAATCTGAAACCAAACTTTAGAGATTTTTTTGTTCCTTTTTCTAAAAAGATTCCTTCCAGATCAAGCTGAACAAGTTCATGCTCAGTGTGAAACCACAGCCATTTTATTTGAGCGTTGCCTTCTTTCAAATGCAAATGCATCTTTCTGTCATTCCCTTTTTTATGAGAGGCTGTCTAATTGCTAGCATTGTAAAATAAGATATTCAGAATTCCACCGACTTCAGAGTCCAAGTTTGTCCTAAGGAGTGAGGAATGTCTCACACAAAAAACCTTCTGTGCCAATCTGCATTTCTTTTCTCCCTTAATTAGAGCACTAGGCTGAGAATGGGCTCTGACTGAAAGATGCTGGTTTTTGCTGCCTTCATCACCACTAGGCACAATGAAAGAAAAAAGGTGAACTTTCTTTGTGGGAGTTAGAGATGTGGGTATGTTGAACTCTACCTCCTTATGCCAAACACCAGCAATTTTCAAATAATGTGTATGTGTGTATCTGTGCTTTTTTTTTTTTTTTCAAAATCTATTCTAAATAAAGACAGCAAAGCTCCAAACTTCTCACTGGCTCTTATTGGTAAAGTAACTTTAGATGATTTTATTGTGATTTGGCACTAAACAAATAAACTGAATTGGAATTTATATTGAATTGGAAAACTCAAAATAATTGTCACAAAGGAAAATTATCGCTTTTACTTTTCTTTGCTCATGAATGTAGCACCAATGTAACCATGATAAAGAGAAAACAAAAACATGTTTTGAGGTCCAGTTTTTAGTGGTAGGGTAGAAATTTGTAGTCATAAATCTATCCAGGACAAAGGATAGAAAAAGTGTAAACATCTACATTTCTCCATCTGTATCTGTTGATGAAAAGCATGTGATATGATCAAAAGGCTCCAAAGCACCTACTCAATAGACATGGTGTCAACAACTATTCAAAGGTCAAAGGTCACCTTAAAACTCAACATTTTAGCTGGTATTGATGAGAAGTCCTTACAGAGCTCAAAGGTTTAACTTCTATTTCAGAAGGTCGAGAACAGCCATTAAATGGACTGTGACATTTATCTTGAATTGTAAACATCTACAAGGGGTTTGTTCAGGCACAGTGAGATTTTGCTGCCTCAAAATGTAAAAACACATACTGACCAATGGTATACAGTACCTGTACTTATAAGGCCAGAATCATTTCTAATTGAACCTATTGTTTAGGATTAGTGGGGTTCAGGTTTAATCACAGGTTTTTTCTCCATTTAATCACCTCGTGCTGCTCTACAGACTCATGGCCTCTCCTTCTCTGTGTGCTCAGGACACTTGGTTACCATGACAGGCTGTCTGGGTAAACGCACTAAATGCCAAGTGATATATTAGGCTGTGACAATGAGCCTTACAGAGTTGCTCATGGAGATGCAAACAGAGACACATATACACACTGGACACGTAATAAACACCCACACAGCTTATTTGACTGGTGAGGATGAGAATAAAAAAGCTGCCATTGTAACATGACCAACATGAAAAACATTTATGACCCAGGAGGTCATTTTGTGGTGACAAATGACTTAACCTTCAGCCTAACGAACAATAAAATGACTTAAACTTCAGAGCAGCAAACAATAAAATACTTTTATTCTTAGTGGAACCTTAAAGTTGTCAGTGGACCACACAGAGGGCCTTCCAGATCAAGTATATTGATCTCTTACAAAGCTACAACATATAGTAATAATAATACTTTAAATTTATCTCCATTGACAATAGCAGCCGTGGAAACATTAGCAGCATTATAACACACCATATATATTTCTTTTAAATTAATGTTTCAGTCAGATTGGCCTTATCATTTTTAAATCATATTAACTTACTCTTTACTGTTGTTGAAAAATCAAATTTTACACTGAAACTTGCAAATCACCTCTAAACTCAGGAATTGAATCTATAATAGCTAATGGAGATCCATAATGATGCTTTATGTTGTCTAATTGAATCATATAATTTGTATGTAAAATCAAGTTAATATAGCTGTTAGTGGAGTAGAAGTATAAAGTAGACTCAAATAAAGTAAAAGTATTTTAAATGTTTTACTTAAGTACAGGCCTTATTATTAATACCACAGAGACACACTAATATAGGCTTGATATAAAAAGTAAACCTTACTAATTCCCTTCTCAGCCAGGCCAGTGCGCTCTCGATGTCCAGTTTGCTGCTTTCTCCTCCAGCTGTGCACCCTTCTCTAAGGTGGTCACTCCTGGTCCGAGGGTCCCTGCATGCACCTTGCCCAGCTTGTTTACAGTCGTCAAAGGTGGTGGTCTTGCGGGAGAAGTCCCGCAGTCTGGTTAAAACCAATTCCATCATGTTAGGTCAATTTTAGCCTCAACTTATTTTAACTGCAGACTTTCTGCCGTGTTGTGTCTTCTCAGCTGTGCAGATTACAGCCTCGTCTGGTCTCCCTGTTTCCTCCGTTATGAGATCCCTGACAGTTCTGACGACTTATGAGGAGCTCACTCTCTCTTTCTTTTCCTACACACACACTCCTGTCCCCCCTACCCCCCCTCCACTTTCTCTCTTTTCTTGCTATCTGTCTCTCAGACATTAACCCTCCAGCTCCTTGGCAAAGTGAACTGGTGTTACTTGAATGTGAATGTGATAGAGCAGGTCTGACGTCACAGCATTGTCCAAATGCCTGACCGGGAGTTGTTTACCACTTCTGGGGCCTTATACCAGCTCTGCACACACACACACACACACACACACACACACACACACACACACACACACACACACACACGCACACAGTGAACATTAGGGTGGAGAGGAGAGGAGGAGGCGGGCAGTTGATATGGCAGCAACAGTTGTGTATCTTTAAAAACACTGAGACTTGCAACGAGGCTGTCTGTTGTTTTGTCAGCTGAAAGAGGATTCAGGGAGGTCAGAGTCTATACATGAATAAGTACACACTCACAGATGCAGAGAACATGCACACATAGATCTATAGTGGCCCGTTGCAGGGTCAGGGTCTCAAGAAACGCGTGAACAGCCATGTGTAACTAACCCTTCTCATGCCATTTTCTTCTCATTCTGCAGCCCTAGCAACCCCACTGCTGCGTCAATACACACACACAACGCCTTGGCAAACTAAACACAGGCCCACTTTCTGGAGTCCACACACGTCGACTAAAATAGACCCAACACATTGAAAACTATTTTTAGAGGCAGACTGACTCCACTTTTAGATCTCTTCAAGAAAACAAACGTCACTGCTCTCAAAAGGAATAAAGAAACATCCTTTTAGTGTCATTGTCTGATGTTCAGTCAGACTGAAGAGCACTGATGTAAGTGGTAGGAGCTGTATAATTGAGAACTGTATACAAAAGGAACTTTTGTTTATCAGTATCTATTTATATCTTTCTCCCTTGTGTCTTTTGTAGTACATTTTGAAGTACTAGTACTTGAGAATATCGATATTGTGCTACATAACACACATACAATACTTTATTTCAAAGGAAAATATTGTGGTTTTTACTGAAGTATATTTTTCTAACATCAGGTACTAGTTACTTTAGATTCACATTAATAGTACAAAATATACTCAATAAAAATGATTTTTATTATATTTATTTTGATTATAGTTAGTAAAATACGACTTTATTTACCTCCAGCAGTTAAATATACAGTGTCACAAGTGTTTTCTCTTGTAGTAATTTAGGTCTATTTGGTGTAAAGGGAAACACATAATAGGTGGCTCACTGTCGCCACCTTGTGGTACATTTTGGAACAAATCTTAATTCAACACTGCTGCTGCAGAGCTGCAGGGATTAGAAGGACTATTCATTATTCTAGCGGATTTCCCTGTAGTCTGGTTTAAGCTTTACAATTACAATTACAACTTGTTCAACATGTGTTCAGGCACGTAGGCAGTACAGTAGACGGGATATATGGGCAGTGTTGCCAATAGTCACAGTATTTAAATCAGAGCAGGTGTTTCACAGCCAAGTGAGATTAATTAAAAGAAGCTGAGAGGTAAATGCCATAGAAACACACGACATTTTGTTTGATTGTATAATCAGCAAGTGCCGGTTGATGAACGGAGATGGGCGGGTCCCTAAGGAGTGTAGCAGTGTTCCTGGCTGAACACCTAAATGCTCCGCCCGCCGGTTTGGACGCACAGTGCGTAGACCTGTTCAATCAGCAAATCACTCAGACGTAAACCCGGTTTCACCTCTTTGTCCATGTGGGACCTGGAGCCCCGTCATCTTTCCTGTCATCACTCAGCTCCGAGGCGCTGCAGGCGGCGATGAATTTGCACACGGTGCAAACAGCGGTGGTCACAAGGCAGCACCAAATATTTAGCTGTTTCCACCCTGGTTGGTTTGAGAGGATGTTCAGCGGCTGTTAAAACACGTCTGAAGCGGAGACAACAAGGCCTGAAGAATACCATAGCAAGAAAACTAAATTAAGTTTGGAGAAAAAGAATTCGCTCATAACCTTCTCAAACTTACTTTTTAAACTTTAGGTTCGATTGTTTTTAGCATGTTTTTGTTTTAGTCTGGCATCTTTTCGACTTGGAGATACTTCTTTGAATCTGATATTATCCAAACACTGAGCCATGGTCCAAAACAAGGACTCAGAGAGAGTTCCTCTGGTGACAGAGGTGAGGAACACATACACCTTTGTGGGAAGGTAAGATTGAATGTCTGACATTCCGCTAATCATTAAATCAAACAGAACAACATGCAGCCATGTGTCTACAATAACAAAGAGGAAAGTGTTGTGTTTATATTAATTTTATGAAAGTGCCCCTAAAAATCAGTCAGTCCTTTTGTCAGTTGTGCAGGTGGCGCAGTGGGCAGTGACTGACAGTGTATAGGGGGGTACAGTCACTGGGGCAGTGTCTTTGCTCACGGTCCTTTCAGACTTGAGAACTATTGTTCTTTTTTTGTTTTCCACACGGGACTGGTCTGGGCTTTCTGGGATGAGCTGTGTGCAAATCAGTTCGTTTGACGGGTTTTCCTACTTAACCCCGGTCCTTCACAGGGAAGTGTGCACACTGTAAACCAACCGACCTGATTTTTCATTTTCACAGTTCCCCCACTTCTTAAAATAGGCAATTTAACTTCTTTAGATACTTTTATTATATTTTCGCAAACATCTGTATCCTGCTGAGAGATCACGCTCAGTTGTATATTTCTGCCTTTAAGTTGTGATCTTGTCTGATCATGAATCCTGATCCTGATTAGATATCTGGCCTGCTCCTTTGGCCTGACTGCTTTACTTCACCAGCATTAGAAGTCTCACTTAAGTATTCTTAAAATTCTCCAGTGACACAGAAACAAATAAACAGATCAAAATTTGTACCAAAATAAAATATAATTAGATCATATAAGCCAAAGTTAGTTTTAAATATAGACTTTAGTTTTTTTTGGATTTCAAATAAGTCCAAAAAGAGAAAACTCTACTTCAGCCTTTACGTCATAACGACATTTACTTCCTTCCTTTAAACTGCAGCAACAGTGTCTGTAAGTGTAAACAGCAAAAAGAGCCGTAGCTTTACCAGGACACAAATAAAGTAAAGTAGACTTAATATTCACCTCCAACAAATTTTTTTTACAGTGAAATTGATTTATACCAAATATGTGCGCGTTCAACCATCTCTTATGTGATGGTTTCCTGCTTTTCTCTGTTTTGTATGACTGTTTGAATATCACAGGGTTTTGGACTGTGGATTAGACACCGTAAGCAATTAGAAGCCAAAGTCTCAGCATCTGGGACTTGTAATAGGCTTTTTGACCTTTTTAAAAAGCTTAAGAGATAATCAATAGAGCTGAAAAATAATTAACATGTTAAGTGATAATAAAAATAATTTGTTGCACACTAAAGAAGTCTTTAACGAATCAGATGTAGAAGATATAATACGAAAAGGTCAATTATATGGTCTTATCTATTACTTCATTGCATTTATTGTGACTTTAATGTCCATCCAGCATGGCCTTGCAGGACACCATACAAAGAGACGGCACTGTTGGCATCAAGCATTGCCATGATAACAGCCATGCTCAGGAGGATCGTGAGCAAGAGAAGAAAGCTGCCAGGAAGAGGCTCTATGTGGTCTCTGTCATCTGCCTGATTTTCATGATTGGTGAAATCCTTGGTGAGTCATTCTTTGATCCCTTATTGCTCTTTCTGACTCTTATTTTATTTTTCATGTTTTCATACCCACTGCTTTATCATGGCAGGTTCACAGTACCAGTGTGAACCTGAGGCCTCTTCAGTCCTTAACACCTGATGATTAGCTGACAGGATACTGACTGGTTATTTTTTGATCTGATATGTACTTGCCTAATTTGCCAGTTTATCATTCATCATCTAAATCACATTCATCTCTATCGGTACATCTGTCATCACTTTGTCACTCCTTTCTCCCACTCCTGAACTTTCTTTCATCTCCTTTCACTTCCTTCCTCTGCTTCTTCCCTATATCCTGTGAATATGTCTCTCTGTTTCTGCAGGTGGGTATTTTGCAGGCAGTCTTGCGGTGATGACAGATGCTGCCCACCTGCTGGTGGACTTTACCAGCTTCATCATCAGTCTGTTATCCCTTTGGCTTTCCTCCAGACCAGCCACACACAAGCTCAGCTATGGCTGGCACCGTGCAGGTACAGTACTGACAACATTTCTGTACCAGTCAGTAGCCACTGTCACATTTTAATCTGGCACCAGAAACCATTTTTCTATTATGCTTAACTCAACAATGTTGAATCTTCTATTTTTTAATGTGGCAGCATTTACAGCTATTGTTCCCTGTGTTAAAGCATGCCAAAATACTGTATTGAATTTTATCATGTCCTGGACAGTAATTAATGAGAAGACATTAAATGAGTGTATTTCCCAAAATGTTGAAAGACGTAATTCTTTAAAAAGACCGTTGTTTGTTTTTAAGAGATTATCATTGGAATACTTACCTGTATTCAAATAACATTTAATAACATTTATTTGCTCATTTTAATACACAACAGAAAGTTGTGTGTGTAGTGTGTCCTGATGCACATTGTGGTTAATATTTACACTTTAAATTGCCTGCAGAGCACTTTTGTGGAAAGTTTAAAAGTCAAACTAGAAAGAACAGTGGTAATTTAAATACTTTGTGTGCAGAATAATTGCGCCTAATCTGCTATGATTTTGCCAGAACGTCTATGAAATGTTATTTTAGTCTGACAATTAGTGTTTAACAAATAATAAGACTAACTCTACACTTCTCAGTTTGGTTACATTACATAACTTCTTTGCTTCTTTGTGCTATTCTGGTGTTATAAAGTGTGGTTACCTACTGTAGATCAGCTTCCAGTCAGTGCTTGTTCATTTTTTCCTCACCCATGCAGAAATCTTGGGTGCACTGCTATCAGTTTTCACCATCTGGCTGGTAACGGGTGTGCTGGTTTACCTGGCTGTAGAGCGCCTCATCAGCGATGACTACACTATCGAGGGCACTGTCATGCTCATTACCTCTGGTTGTGCTGTGCTGGCCAATATTATGTGAGTATAGTACATACTCAGGCCTTTTTCTACAGCTTTTATCAGTGACCAGTGTGTCCTTTCCAGTATGATTCAATTAGATCCAATACTGAGGAGAAAACAATAGTAAATCCAGTCTCAGACTCTTGACATTTGTGCCATAGTATGTTGTTAAAATGTTTGTTTAATTTCATACTTTTGAAAATATCTTGTTCCCTCTCAACAGCATGGCTCTCACCCTTCACCAGTCCGGCCATGGCCACAGTCATGGGGGACTCAGCTCACATGGTCATGGCCGCAGTCACAAGAAGGGAAAAGAGAACAATCACATATCAAACCACACACACTCGAATACTGACTACGAAGACGTGGAGCATAAAGGAGGAGAAAATGGTATATTTCTACAATACAAGTCATTATTTTGTCACTTACTTTTCTCCTCAGACACAATCAGCAGTGGCCAAGAAACAATTAACTATTAACTGTTCGATCCCCCGTGGCCACTATTCTGTAGTGTGACTGAATATGCACTGGGGGGTGTCATTATATATTCCGTTATGATGACATTATAATGGAATATATAATAAATTATAATCCAGTGTATAATTAGATTTTTTTTGTCCTGTTATTTCTTTTTTTTTTTTGTCAGCAAGGAGGGCTCAGCAAGCCAATGCCAGTGTGAGAGCGGCCTTTGTCCATGTTGTGGGAGATCTTCTTCAGAGCGTCAGTGTGCTCGTCAGTGCCCTCATCATCTTCTTTAAGGTCAGCAGCCTGTCTAGATGTGCAGGCAGGGTGAACAGTGTAAGAGAACATTTACAGCCTCATCTGTCAGCATTGGACCTTTCTCCTGTTGACAGTTATTTGGAATTAACATTATCATCAGTAATCATGTACAGAGTGCAAAAATGTAGTGTACAGCATTGTTAATTAATGACATGGTGGCGAAAAGATAATAAAATCCATCTGATTTTGTTCTTTTCTTGGCTATGGTAGCATAGAAATTTCATTGCCAATTAAACACTAACCTACCCAGGAAATATAAAGTTTATTGCATTAATATGTGCCAAATTATCAGGCTACTGTAACTTTGTAATGTCATCCCTCAGTTTAATAAGTTATAAACACATTAAAGCTGCAATAAAACATTTTACGTAATCTATATCTGAAAATTTTGATGTTACCTTATCATAGTCAGATATTTTATTTGTACGACATAATAGAATTGACCAATAAGCGATAAATCTCACAAGAAAAATACGATATATATTTTAAACAATATTTTTGTCACTGTTTTCATTTTTTTTTTTTTGTTACAATGTGCCTACTGCAAAAACATTACAGTGGTTCTTATTTATTAATTCTAAATTATTTTTAGCTTTCGACACTTGGTATTCTCAGTGCTAAAAACACACTCATCCTTGAGGAATGTTGAACAAAACAAAGCCATGGCTGTTTGCAGCAGGGAAATATTTTCTGTCCACTTTTTTTTTTTTTTTTTTTTTTTTTTTTTTTTGTTGTTGTTGTTGTTTGATGTCAGCCTGCAGTATGCTTGGTAAGTTGCAGTGTGCTGCAGATCCTGTGCTTCATCAGACCTTACAGCAAAGCTATAAGCTTCTCTTAAATAATTTTGTTGTAAATATGTTCTGTGCACCTTATTGTTATAAACATATCAAACCAAAACTGAACTTTTCTTTAGATTGGCACAATAAAATTGTGTGTATGTCACTGCATAGTTCAAGATATTGTGCTTTGAAATAATCACTTCCATTACCAAGACTAAATGCAATCAAATTATTATGTGGATGATAAGCATGTCTGTCTAATAAAATTAATCTTCATTTTCTGCATCTTTTAGCCAGAATATAAGGTGGCTGACCCCATCTGCACCTTTCTCTTCTCCATACTGGTCTTATGCACCACTTTCACCATCATGAAAGACATCCTTATTGTCCTGATGGAAGGTGAGGCTGTTGCTACTGAGCCAACACTCCAAAAAAAAACCTCAGCATATTTAAATTTGCAGGAGGGTGTCTGACTCCACAACAACTTTCTCAGTCCTTTACGTACTTATTTTCTTTTTCCCGTCTGTGGCTCAGGTACTCCGGCAGGGGTGAGGTACAGTGAGGTGCGGGATGGTCTGGTATCAGTGAAGGGGGTCACAGCAGTCCATAACCTTCACATCTGGGCCCTCACTATGAACCAGGCTGTGTTGTCTGCACACGTAGCCATAGGTGAGAGGAAAATACTAAAATGTAGACACTATGATCTGTCTGCACATTATCCACAGCATCGATGGTGCCAAGTTGTATGCTTATTTCACAACTGTATGAACTTGCAAATGATTTTGTCATTATCCTTTACATAATATTGATGGTATATCTCATTTTTATGTGTCCCAAGTGGCAGACAGAAAAGGTTTTAGGTCTTTGTGTCTGTTGTATTGCTAATAAATGCCATTTAACTGTAACATAAAGATGTTAGCAAGGTTATTGTAGGATTCAGCTCATAGCTGAGCCTGACAGTTCAGCTGAGGAGGAAGTCCAGTTTAGATTTATAAAGGTTGTGCCATGTTTGACAGTGTAAAGTGGAGTCTAAAGTCCTAAAATGGTCTTTTTACAGATAACAAAGACTTACCCTTGTATAATGTACACTTTTTTATTTTGAATAGCAAGACTGTGAATAATACTTATTCCATCCATTTTTTTCATCCATGCATAGATATTATTTTCTACTTTGTAATAAATACTGCAGCCTCACAAGGCTGCCAGCTTGAATTTGAACAGTCTTTTCATCTCGAAAAACTGGAGTACTAAGTCTGAAATGTTTGTTAATTGCTTTGTTCTTTCCTCTGCAGATGACTCAGTGGATGCTCAGACTGTCCTAAGAGAAATGACACAGGCGTGTTTCTCCTCCTACAACTTCCACTCAGTTACAATTCAGATGGAGAGACAGGCCGACCTGAAGCCTGGATGTACTCTGTGTGAAGACCCCAAGATGTAGTAACCTACCTGAACACTGCAGAGTAAGACCAAACTATGATTGTACCTGCTGTAACCTGTGGTGGCAACAGCCTTTGTTCTGCTGTCTGATCTTTCACTGTAACATTAATGCCAGAGTCAAATGACTGTGACTATGACTGTGTTATTTCCAAAGAAATGTTGATATTGAAAAAAAACAAAGAGCATGTGTCTTGAAAGGCACACTGTCAGGATATAAATGGTTTTAGGGGAAAAGCTCCTTTTCCCAATCCTGTGGGAGGTTTTAAGTGGTTTCAATTTTTAATATTCATGATTTGTCATTGCTTTTTAATTATTTTCATATTAAAATTGACATCACTGCACTGTATAAAACAAATGTTTATCATTCTGAATCTACAAGTATGATTGAGTTTGTTGCATAAGTGCTGATTTATACTTCTATTTGCTATTCTCAGTTAACTACTGTGTTTATCTTGTGACCTTATGTGACACCTTCAGGCTGGTGCTAAAGTTTAGTCTATTTGAGCATTAATCAGCTGTATCAATTTGAGATGTAGTATCATTGATTTTGCACAGTCTGGTACATGTAAATATAGACTGATGAATATTTCTGTAAATGGACTACATTACCAGCTAACCGAGTACTGTATGTGGAGAGCAAGTATATTTTTAAAGGATGAAAACACTTTTCCACTCTCTTTGTGTAGTTTTAAGGTTCATGCTGAGATGAATTATTCAATAAAATATTCCTTTTTCAAATACTCTCTCCCGTGAGTCTTGCTTTCAAAGTTTGACTTATGATGCCATAAAACCCTTAGTGACATAGCACAGTATCTGTTTAACCCCCTCCTGAAAAACAGCTCCTCTATTGCTGGACAATAACCATCAAAATAGTTCTATTGTCCTTAGCACTGTGTTAACATTAACCTCATACTTTAGCCAGATGTTTTTTTTTTTGTTTTTTTTTTTGTGCACCTGGGTGGCTGTTTTGGGGAATCAGGGGGTCACTGACATTGAGGTGTTTACAATTTGTTTGAGTTCAACCTTCTTCTACCCTCATTTCCTGCAGTGAGGACCATAGGTGTCATGAGCTACAGTAGCATGGTTAAGGGCATCATTAATAAGAACTGACACATAGCTGGCTGGTCCCCACTTACTACTGCCATAGCACCTTTGTATTTATGTTTTAATTTTTTACTTTGTATTATTTTATCTTAATAGAATTTTGTTTATGTTTAAAACCTTAACACAATGGTATCTGTTGTTTTCTTTTTAAATAGCTTTAAAGTAATTTAAAGCATCTTCCTGCACACTTGGCTGAGTCTAATGTCGGTATTGGAAAGACAGTATACAGTATTTGTATGATATTTGTACTAGCTTGGTCCAACACTAAGTTAGGATTTTGGAAGTGACAGAAATGACACTGGTAATGAAAAGTTTAGGACTTTTTTGACTGAACCTTTTTTGCATCAAACCATTAATTTTAATGATTGTAAAATTTGAAATGAAAAGGAATCAGAGATTCATGACCTATAATAGTAACCTCTGGTGGGAGAACTTCTTACATGCCTGCATGCATGTACATAGTACAGAAGCACCCCACCCATATGCTGACACTCCCACCCACCTTACACCTGCTTCCTATTCCTAACTATACGCAGCAATGCTTTAATTCTTGGTTACAGAGACTTTCTGATGTGAAATTTGCTGTGAGCAGTTGAATTGAATTTACATGCTGCTGCCTTCAGAGCAGACCATTGTACTCCCTGCTTTTTCCATCTGAACTTAGCCCTGAAGGGATCAGATCAGTGCTTATTTAATTAAAGCATGAGTAATGCACTAGGTGGCAAGATAATCCGTTTTAGTCCTGATACCTCCCCAAGTGGTAATAATTACATGGTGTGTGTTTCCTCAGAGGAGGTTTCTGTCTCCCTTTCAGTTTCTGGTTACTTGTTGCTTCCTGTCCAATCCATTTTCTTTGTTTTCTTCTCTACTTTCACTACTCACTTCACTACTTTCTGCATTCACTACCACTTCAGCTCTCTGTCACTCTGTTTTGCTCTCTGTCTCACTCTTGCTTTCTTGCCATCTCCTGTTTGAGGTTAAAACCTTTGGTCAGTTTGCCTTATGTTTTTTATGCTGGAGGCCTCAATTACATGCAACAGTGCATGACATAAAATAAGTGAAAATGATAAGGTTTGATTAATGAGGGTCCTTGATATTTACAACAATGTTTTGTCTCAATGAGGTTTGATTACATTAACATGAAAAAGCCAATCAATGAATTTTCCATCACCTTGCGTTGATGTGATCAATACATTGTTATTTCTCTATTCACTTTGATCTGTGATGATAAATGGTTATTCAAGTAGCTTAGGTCCTATAGAAAACTGCCTCCTCAGCCCTGTCCTCATGATAAACTAAAAACACATGCAATAAGCATGCACAAACCACATATGCATTTTCCAACCTTTTCCATGGATATGTGAATGAATGTAGTTAAAATAATTTCATAAGTGTGTTCAGAAACTGAGCAGGGGTAAGAATATTCATCTCAATACCTGCCTCCACTAACTCACCAGCACTACTCCCTTGTCCCAATTAAACACACCAAGAAGGCGGGCTGTATGATTATGGAGAAACTCATTTCCAAATGGCATGCCTCAGTTGGTCTGGTTGTACAGCAGATGGGGACTGTAAGGGTAACACTCATTCATCCTGGCAAGCTAACCAGCACTCTGCAATTAAAAAGTTGTGGGCAGTCAAGTGAAGTTGACACTGTTCATACCAGTGTTGCATATTGCATGTTGTGTTTTTAGAGCAAGATAAGTGAAAAAAAAAGACTTCAGATTATTATTACACAAAATATGCTCCAGATAAAAGAAAATTGAAATTTGGTCTGTAACCTCAAATATGAATGAATAATGTAAATTAAGTAATAGGCATCCTAATCTACTTCTTCAGTCCCATTCAAGCCTGAAGGCAAAGCCTTTCCTTTTTATATATATAAGCTCTTATTTCAAGCCTCTGTAATTGAGATCAGTAATTCTGCTGCATGGGAGAGCACATGTTGAAGAAGCAGCCTTGTATAACCTGCTATGTATTTCTGACAACTCTTGTATTTCAAATTTCTGGGCTCACAAAGGAACCCAAGCACAGCTGTAAGTAACGGATGGGTGCAGTGATGGGTTTAATTTAACTCAGAGTTGACAACATGTCCAGCTTTGGATGGATTTGAATTATGTTTACTAAAAAAAGTTATAATGACCCATGAAAAGCAGTAATGTATTTCAGTTTGCCTTGGGGCCAGGTGAAATTACGTGTGTTATATAAAAGTAGACCAGCATATGTCGCTGTTACCCTGAGTAGTGCGAGCTATTTTGTAGTGCGCCTTGCTTTACCGTAATGTTGTCGCAACATTTTGGGAGGAAGGGAGTCTTGTGTATTTAAAAATGAACATAGGATAATGTTAACGTTAAGAAAAATAATATTTCATCTCATGCAAATCCTAATATTACCCTCTTGTAAAAAAAAAACACATAAAGTTACTTTATTCATTTTCAAGTGGCGTTTCTACTTCATTCATTACCGCTTCTAGTCACGGTCAACATCAACTCTCGCGATAGTTGCAGCAGCTGAGACCCTGGGAGCAGAGCAGGGGATTTTGACATGTCAACAATACAGATAAATTATCACCAGACAGGTAACATTACAAGTTGTTTAATGTACTACTGAATAAATATGAACAGTCACTGGGATGTTAAGTTTCACAGGGTGAATCAAACGACACAAAATGTGAACCGAGAGAAGCTGAAGTGTCGTGTGACTGTACACTTAGCTTTGGTGACAATCACTCCACTTTTACATGTTAGCTAATTAACCCGTTACTTGACGGGATTCATTTAGGAGTAGTATTTAAAGTTCAGGACACTGCCTAACCGACTTTTACGGGTGTGAAGTCACTTTAAATTGTTTCTGAAAACCCGATATTCACCAGTACCTAAAGGCATTTTTGTTAGCACCTTGACTTTTAAGTGTTCTCATCTATACAGCGTTTCTCCTTTGTTGTTATTATAAGACAGCTGTAAAGGGTCACACTGCCATTTCTGTCAAAATAATGTTGTACATTCTTTGCACAAGTGAAAAACATTTGATGGTTCCAGCTTCTGCAGTCTATTTTGCTATTATGTCATAGTGAACTCAGTCTTTGCCTTTTTGAGATTTTACTAAATAGATTTTTTGTGCTCAGATGTTTTACACACAAAACTAAATCAATTAGGTAAAACACTAATTGGCATATTAATTTAAAGTAATTAGTTAGTTGCTGACCTGAAGTCCAGTATTCAAGACTTCCATTAACTTTCAATCATCTTCATTTTATTCTATATTTTTCTCATTCACTCCTGTCAAACACATCAAGGCATGTAAGGGTGTGATGGTGTAGACTAACTTCACCTGAACCTAGACCTTCTCCTACATCATCTTCACCTGGCGGCTCAATGACAACCCCTCCACTAGTGTTGCCTTTTGGCGGGCAGCCGCCACTGCAGCAACAGCCTCAGCAGCAACAGCAGCAGCAACAGCAACAGCAACAGCAGCAACAACAGCAGGCTCAGGCTCAGGCTCAGGCTCAGGCAGCACGTGATGTCAACACGGCCTCACTCTGTCGCATTGGCCAGGAGACAGTCCAAGACATTGTCCTCAGGACCATGGAAATATTCCAACTCCTCAGGAACATGCAGGTGTGTCTTGCTCTGTCTGAAAGGTCTAGTAAATGAGTGAATGTTGCTATGCTCCCACGTTACTTTTCTGTTTTCCACTTCTATTTTCTACAGCCCTAAAACCCTTGCAAATAACTTAATACCATAAGAATGATCAACTTTTGAAATACATCACTGAACAAATCTACACAAAAGATTTAAAAAAATTGTCATAAAAAGCCAAAAGCTAAAATTTAATAAAGGAATATGCTAAATAGTAATAATAGGTCTGATGGTAACATGGCAAAGCACTATTATGCAAATATCAAAGTGACTGTCAATGTGGTTTGATGCAGGACATAAAAACAAACAGTGCAAGCAGACTGAATACTAAATGAAAGGCTGTAATTCATTTCTGGAATAGCTAAAAGCACAAAAGGAGTGATTATAAAAACAATAGATGGTAGAGAGTTTAAAGTTTATTGATATAGTCTAGCAACCACGTAAAGCCTTTACATTTTTATCAGATCAGACTAATGTCACAAATATGTGTCTTATTTTTCCACAGCATATTCATTGCATTTAAGTGAAGATGTCTGTCAAATTTCTGCAAATGTTAAGCTAATGTATTTCTGAAGCAATTTATTTATGATTTTAGTTTTTAAATCAGTTTATCAGTTTGCTCTGCAGTTAACAGTACATGCAGTTCTATTTTAATGGTTTCCTGAAGATGAGATTGGTTTGAAGTTATCGTGCATGTCTTCCTGCGCCTTGTTAAAATCATAGCTAGAGATGAGCCAAACAAACATGCCTCAGCCACAGAATGCACAAACAGTATTGTTGTGACTTGTTGTTTTTAGATCACAGGCTATCTTTATGCTCATAAAAATTCTTCATTTATCTCCTCTTCCCAGCCTCCCTCCCTCTGTCTTTCTGTCTCCCCTCAGTTTCCCTGTCTTTCTCTTTGCTTTGTTTGCCTGAAGGCAGGCTTGTTTCATGCTATGTAGGATGTTTATAATCAGACAGTATTGCTCCAGAGGCTTCTTGATCCTCTCACTAAAAACATGTCTTGTTACTCTTTAACATCCATTGTAGTTAAAAGCCAGTGCTTCTGCCTAACTATGAGAATGAGAGAAAAAATCAAAGTGCAGCAGCTAGAGCAGTTAACCTTTTGATACTGCCAAGTTTGTTTTTGGCAGGTTGAATAATTATCATGGTTACATTGTTTACCATATTGTTGCATGATCACAAACAAGTTAAACATCGTCTAAACCTTTTTGCTCTCATTTGTAGCAGAAAGAACTTTGTCAGTGTAAAAAAAAAAAAATATTTTGTGCATTAGTTGGATGCTTCCAATGGACTTACCAGTTACAACACAACAGGGGCTTTGAGGGGCTTTTAGCAGTCAGTAGAGATCAATGGCTGTTGCTTTTTATTAGGACTAGCAAAATGTTAGACTTGTACTTTGCTTAACCCAATGTTTCTTCTGTGGTGCTTCCCAGTTGCCTAATGGAGTCACTTACCACCCCAACACCCACCAAGACAGGCTGGGGAAACTCCAGGAGCACCTACGAACGCTGTCTGTGCTCTTCCGCAAGCTACGCCTTGTCTATGATAAATGCAATGAAAACTGCACTGGGCTGGACCTCATACCCCCAGAGGTGAGACATGGAGGTTAACTGTGTAGAAGTTTTTTTTCACACTAATGTGATTGGAGGAGTTGATACTGGAGTCTCTGTTCAAAATTCTCTAAGGACAGGGAACGCGTAGAACCCAACAAGATTAAATGAATAATTTATTGCAATAGCTGACTAATTGATAAGTTGATTCATTATTTTAGTTCTAGTTCAGGTTATGTCAAGTATATGCATACTTTTAAGTGAGTTGCTAAGGTCTGTTTCAAGTCAGGTAATATTTTCAGCAAACTTCATGCATACTATGTGATCATTTTGGTGGGTCTGTAATGTAGGTTAAAAAACACTTGCCTTACTCATTAGGAACTAGTGCCACACACACTTTCTGTCACCTGTACTCTCTATATAAACAGTACTTTTGTACTTGAGTATAGCAGACACTGGTAATGTTGTCTGGATGTAGAAATTCAAGGAACAAATGTGATAAAGTTTATGCAAGTTGATGCACGTTGACACTTGAAAATAGGACAGTGGCTTGATGCATTACTGCAGGGTGACATCAATACACTACTTGTATGAATGCTTACAAAGACAAAAAATAAATGAGAAAAAAAATCACCACTTACTCAAAAAGTAACTGTCATGTTGGCCCTGAACAGGACACCTGTGGAATTTCTAATTTGAGTTAAGTATACATTTCAAAGAGAATGGTGCAGAAAAGATATGGCATACTAACACAACCCTTCACTGGATAATGCTTTGCCCTAACTTATTCTTTGTTACAAGCTGAGGAGAGATTCTACTGTATAATTTAGAAATTTTATGAAATATAGTAAAAATGTCACTTGTAAATTGATTAAATTGGAATAGTACAATAAAATGGAAAAAAAGAAACACTGGTCACATTATAAAAATCTTACATCAGCCACTGTTATTACTTAAAAGAACTAGTGATCTAATAATCACATTGGGCAATTACACATATTTTTCATTTACACTTTGTCATTACAGGAAATGACCGTCTTTGAAATGTTATCCCTTTTCTTCTTACATAATTAGATTGAAATATGTTGCTGCCACATGGCTTAATGAATGAAGTTGTACAGTAAGTGAGATTTGTTATAGTTTATATATTGCCAACTGTTTGTCCCATTCTCAGTTTTTAACAGGATCTTAAATGATATTTTGTTACATGAACACACCTACCACCACAGTTAGAAAGCTGAACATACACCTTTACATTGGGGGAATTTCATCTCACTGATTCCCTCTAGGTCTGTCTTTCCACTGCTAACAGAAGTCATTGTTTGCTTCGTGTTAGTCTCCAGGGTGTCCTTACTGCTGCTGTCCACCTCAGGAACAGCAGCACCTCAGCTCAGCCACACTCCATCCCGGCATGCCAGCACAGACACAGAGAAATACACCTGCATACGCACAACACAGCTCATGCAACACGCTCACACAGACACACATAGAGACACTCTGGCTCAATGGGCATGCACTTTGTGAGGTTCCATACAGGGCTCCAGCTAGACTATCCACCACTGTTTGATTGGATTTATGACTGCGGCAGTCCCTTCCCAATTTCTACAGATTGGCTCGGAGCTAATCTCCCTCACCAGACTCCTACTGAGGATAAAAGAGGATGTGGGAGGAGACCAGTCTTAAATTGGAACAAATTTGTGATGGCTGCCACCGTGTATATTTTCCGTGTTGAATAATACAGTTGCTCAGCAGCATTTCAAATGACCTATCTAGTTGTTCAAAATTAGTGTCTCATCTATAGTTCTAGACCTAAATCAAAGTCTTTGAGGGGTTCACTTTGACATTTTGCAGTAATGGTGTGAACCCTCGTTGAGTCATTAGCCATGTAGCTATTTTTCTCCCCATTCTTTCTGCCTTATTTAAATGTTTATTCATTTCCCCTTGAGGCTGAGACCCAGTCCAGTGCTGACCAGCCAATAGCTAGGCTCACCATGTTTGTCTGGGGCTGAGGGTTGTTGATTTTGGCCCCAGTATGCATGCCATTTATCATCCTGGAGAATTCAGGTGCCCATCTGACAGCTGCTGACTATTGGCTGCCTGAAACAGGAAGTGGAATCAATGACTCGGGCAGTGTGACCTCATCGCAGCCTAATTAGCAACAGACCCGTTTAATGAACAGCTGGACCAACTGCACACGTCAGCATTTTCCCCTCTTTCTTTCCAGCTGTCGTTCATTGCAGCTTTTTCCTCCCTTGGTTTTCTCAAACTCTTTTCCACTTTATCCGTTTTCTGCAGTTCTTTTCTCCTCTTCCTATGCCTCCTTTTCCACCCTTCATTTTCTTTCTCTTAAAGCTCCTCGACATTGGCTGTCTCCTTTTGTTTGTTTCTCAGTCAGCCTATTTGTTCCCTTCTGTTCACCTTTTTCTGTTCTTCAAGTCTTTCTGCCCTCTTGTCATTTCCTGAAGCGAAAAGCCCTGCCATTTAATTTCTCTCTCTCCTTACATGGTTACCCTGTTATTTTTATTTTTTTTTGTTTTTGTTTTGTTGGTTTGTCCTTTTCTATCCTTTTACTCTTGTCTCCAGAGAGGCAATCTGGAGAACTTCATTAGTCCATTCTTTCCTGTCAGGCAGGAAACCACATCCATCTTTCTGTGGAAGAAGCAGGGGTTATGACTCACACAGGCACACCCACATATGCTGCATGGCTACACGTGCACCCACACATACAGTAACACACTCTCCATCCACATTTCCCACTGTGCTCAGCATATTTATTTTCCCCTCACTATAGCTGCCAAAACCAACCCAATACCTTTAAATTTGATATGTCATTGGCTTTGGTCTGAAATTATCTAATGAAAAAAACTTCCTCACTGCTTGAGGTTTTCCTGAGCCAGAGACAAGCCCATAGTTTGTCTGCTGTAATATCATGTACAGATTCTTTTCTTACTCAAAGAGTCAGAGTTTACAGCTTAACCTGTAAACGGACAGTAGCACAGACAGATTTTTTTTCAGATTTTACATCTTTCTGTCAATGTTTTTTTTTTTTTTTTTTTTTTTTTTTAGGGCTGCACTGATTACTCGAAGAAATCGATGATTTTGATTACAAAAAATCGTAGGGGAAGAGTACTCGTTTAATTACTATCACTTGCGTTATCGGACCTGCTACGCATAGGGATCATTGTACCACACGGACCGTAATCACTGTCGCACAACGCATTTTTGTATCAAAAGTTGCAGCTATGGCAGAGAGCGAAACCGTCCGTAAAAGGCAGAAAATGTCTGTTTGGGATCATTTCAAACTTAAATAAGACAACAACACGGTGCAATGCGTGTGTTGTAAAATAGAACCGGCGAACCACAACAACACTTCTCAAAGTTCAACATCTGAACAGAAAACATCCGGTTGTGAACCAGACCGGCTCACCCAGCGGAGCCGACACAAGGTAACGTCATTTTAAGGTAACATGTCGTTCACAATAGTATTATTGTTTAAAAATGCAAAAGTCAATTTTATCCGATTACTCGAGTAATCGCTGAAATATTCGGTAGAATACTCGACTCCAAAAGTGAACGATAGGTGCAGCCCTAGTTTTTCTCTCTCTTTTGGTATCTTTTTTTGTCGCTTTATTTGTCTGTCTTGCTTCTCACTTCCTTTTTGTCTTTCTTTAAATCTTTTTCTGTCTCATTCTCATGCCGTCTGGTCCAGCTTCACAACCTCAGGTCAGACGCTACAGACAAGCAGAATAACCTCATGAGCAATTGCAGTATTTAGATTAGCCTTGTGCCAAGTCATTATTGGACCAAGGTGTATTTTTCCACTGCATGGCGGTTATATTGGCTTCTGGTTGTTTAGAAAGTCTCCTACCTAATCTGTGTTTGCCATCATGTCTGGTATGACAGTTTTTGTTTTGCATAGCAAACCTTTGAGATGTTAAGTTTTTCTTGCAATAGAAGCTTCTTGCTTCCAGTATAACAAATTACAGTGGTATGTCTTCACATCTTTAAATCAAATGTCTGAACACATGTGCACCAAAATTGGTGTTTATGTATTTCACAGTGCACTCTGTATACACTATAGTCACTATAATTTTTGACAAAATTGAATCCTGTCCAGTTGCTCTGCAAAGATCATCAAGCATAACATCAGTGACATATTCTCAGTGTAAGATCTTTATGTCCTAGCTAGGCATTACACCATTAAGAATATGTGCTAAGACATTCACATATTCCTGGCAGTGTGACTGCAGCAAGCTTCCTGCTCAGCTCCTCCCTGAGGACACCACTAGGGGGCAGTGTAATGTAGAGGAGCAAGCAGTGACCCTGTCAGCTCTCAGGAACACCAGCTCGCCTAAAGGCTCTTGCACGTCAGCGTCACTGTAGTGTCAAGCAGACAAGGTCAAGCGCACACAGCATTTAAAAATGAATTAATCTTCCACTCAGATTCTCGCTTATGTTGAAGAGAGACGAGTGAAACTCAGGCTGTGTTTGAGAGCTTACACAGAATCCCCATTTTCACTGCTTCATGAGAACAAGATTATGAGACAGCACAGAGATATTGTAAGTATAGCTTAGAATAAAAAGTTCGAGATTAGCCATACCTGTGTAATTCTGACTTGGAACTGTACTCAGCAGGCATATAGGAAAATGTGAATATGCAGTAAAGTGCTTTTGAAAAAGAAGAGAGAAGCACATAAGAAAAGTGCATCAGTGAGAAAGTGTCATCCCAGAATTACACCTTTTAAACACATTTTACTGCCACAAAAGTACATTTAGGCTTTTATAGTTACTTGTTGAAGGTGTAAGTGATGAACTTCAATTCAGTTAAACAGCATTTTGAATGTGATGATCTTATATTTTTGTTTGCTCTCAATTCTAGCAATTGATACCCTTTGTGGAGGATGATGGTTCCAAACACGATGATCGCTCAACCAGCCAGAGTCGCCCTGCCACTGAAGAGAGGAAAGAAATCCTGGAGGTCAACAAGGTATTGTGTTTTGTCTTACAGCACTATTAGGATTACAGTTTTGATTCCCAGTCAGGGCCAATGAAATGGAAGTGAATAATGTAGGAATAAAGCAGAGCCCACAAGCTGATATGACATTTTATCACATCTTAACATGACGTCATTTCAGATCAGCAGAGTTTCCATTCACTGCTGAGTTTCATGAGCTTCCATTTCAAATCTACCAAGGCTTTAGGGCAAACATTAGGTCCAATGTTCTGTTAAAGTTAAGAAATAATAATTAAGCTTGAAATTCATTACAGATTAGTTATTGTACTCCCTGTCATTAACCTGAAGCTTTATCGGGTAGGTTTCCATTATTTGGATAGCAACCATCCAGGTTGTAAAGAGGTTTGTACAAAACAAAATTAAAGAGGCTACACTTGATAAACTTTATTGTCTGCTGATAGAGTTTGAGAGTTTAAAGGCATGGTGGTGCAAATGCTATAAAACATGGTTGCTTTTTAAAAATGTTTTACTCACTAGATTGTAGTTGCTGATTCCAAATGCTGTAAAATATTCTGTATTGTATAGTATGTCTACTGCTGTCAGTAGTTTGTATTTGCAACCTAAGGAACAAATGTGTGACCCCAATGACACAATGTCGGTGCAGGAGTGAGGCTGGATAATCGGCACTCTAGATTAAGTGAGCCCCTTAGTTCATCACGACATTGTACTACTATGTAGTGAAACAGTTGCGTACCTGAAGGAGTGTATGAAAGTCATTTTTAGATGCTTGATCACTTGATCCTAGTGGGCCTGTTTTGGTTGAAACACCTCTATTTAAAGTATTAAAAAGAGATTAACTGACCTTGGGTTACAAAGAATGATTTGAGCATGATACTAGTTGCTGATATTTCTAGTATTAAAAGAAAGAAAGATTACATGGATTTTTCATGTCTTGTGAGGATTGGTTTCAAGTGCTGGGCATCAAACACACCTAAGAGCTTTTTCAAATGGTCACCTGATCTTAGAGAGTCTGCTTTGTGGTAGTCTGAAGTGCAGAGCAGAGAGCTTTTCTTCAGACTGACACGCTCTGTTGTCAGTCAAAGCCTGAAAGTTTGTTGATGCCTTAATTCTGAGTCATGGCTTAGGTTAATGGTACACACAAACAAGATGAAACACGAGCATGGAGATGCATAGAAAGTGGGTCTCTCAGACATTAATTAACAATACTTAGCAACAAAAAATAATAATTTATACTTGGAAAAATCTGTGCAATAAACAAATCCTCACTCTGAAAGAAAATGAAGGTATTTTAGTCGCAAATTTAATTCTCTAAGATATAATCTTTTAGATTGAACTCCTGCCAGTTACTTAACTACAGAAACAAATACATTGCATTTTCTTGTCTTGTGTGTGTATATATATATATATGTATATATATATATATATATATATATAAAAGTGGTACCTAGTGGTATTCTTTTTTTCCTTTTTTTACATAACTGTCCCAGTACTGCATATCCTAGCCGAAATGACCACTGAGACACAACATATGCTATTCGAATGCAGACAAACCCTGCCCCTTGATATTTTAGCTTTTACTATCTAGGATTATTTTGAGTCAGACCCATCAAGATGACATTAAAGCACAAATGTGCAAATATCAGCCTTGACTCAATGAAATCTAGACCCAGCTAAGATGCAGGTGAAGTAAACAGACAGCAGCCTCACACAATACCTCCCAGCAATTCCCATTTCTCACAGTACAGTAGTTACGGACAGTGGAGCTTGGAAAAGGTTCGGGCAAAACACATTGTGCATTATTTAGGAGGCCTTTTTAGTATCTCTTGTCTGTCATGGATTTGTTTGTTTTTATATATATATATGTGTGTGTGTGTGTGTTGAGTGATAGTGAGAGAAAGAGCTTTTGTTCTTTCTTCAGAGAGACAAGATTGTATTTGCATTTGCTTTCACACATACTTTCTGTGTGTGAATGTGCTGGCTGAAGCCCTTCTCTGTCTCTTCTCTTTGTATGTGCATTGTGCTGGCTCTGTACAGATTGTGCATGCCAAACCGTCTGAGTGTGCTGCAATGATAATGGTCCAAGGTCAGGAGTGTCAGCAGTAGAGATGAGAATTGGTTATTTCTAAGAGCTCAGCACAGCTCCCCTGGCTGCTTTTAAATGTTAACACTACAGTGAAACATTGCAGTGAACCCTGCGCTCAACTACAGTCAGCCCTGTCCAAAACAAGCAGCATCTCCTTTTCACACGAAGCCTCCATTCCCACTAAAAGTAAAGTAAAAGCCTGCTGATATTGTGGTAGATAAACAACCAAGTGTTTATTCCAGTCCTGTGAATGTGAAACTGTACTGAAATACTGAAATTAGTTTTCAGAGCAAAAGCTTTTTATACAAAAATTGTGTGCAAACGTTTGGGAATCCATCTAAGGCAGTAGTTGGTAGATAACTGCAAAGGAGAATATTAAGAATAGTTAGCAGGCTGTTCTTTTCATCAAATGCTGCTTCATTTTGCTTCACTCACCTTTGGTTTATAGGTAAGATACTGTATACTTCTGATTATTCTTTCATGTAGATGCAGCTTGTGAGTGATCACTGCACAGAGGGAGGGAACACCACCGCGCCTGTGTCAGCTAAACCTTCTTGCAGTTCCTTTGCTTTACCTTTCTGCTCTGCAGGTGTACAGTTTTCCCTAAACATTTTCTTGGTCTTCGAGACTTTTACTTTACTTCTGCAGCTCATGTTAACTTCTATTTGTTAATGAAAATTCCGACAGTGGAGATTTCAAGCTGGAAGTGCATTGATATCTTTTTATAGCCTTCCCAGCTTTGTAGGCATCAGTCTGCTGCATTTTTCTGTCCTCAGTCAGCTGTTTAGAGTCGCCCATGGTTGCTGATTATCACGCACCTCAAAGATTCAGAGATTTTATTGGCTCTGGAAATGCCACCAGATTTCAACTTCTAATGACAATTCTTAACGTGCCTTACAAGTCAACTAAAAATCAAATTGTTGTTGTACAAGAAGCAAGGATGTAGGTGAAGGGCTGGACAGATCATAACAGAGCAGGGAGAGAGAGAGTTGGCAGAAGCACAGTGGCTTGCTTTTGAGTCTCATGCTAGCATTCGCTTGAGTCCCAGAAATTGCATATTATATGGATCATATATTGACATTTCTATTTTTTCTTTCTAGTCAATGTTTATACCTATTATGTCTGACCAATCAGATAAAAGTTGCACTTTCTGGTGTATGGCTACTGTTTGCAACATGTGTAGCTGTGATTTTGCCCAGTCTGCCCAGCTGCACATTAAAGCAGCAGCAAGGACAGCAAGCTTTGGGGAGTTAAAGCAGTTAGTCTGATCAGTAGAGTAGAGATGCAGCAGGACAGGGGAAGCAGATGTTTGTGGCCTGGCTACATCTGCTGCAGTCATTCCAGCCAGATAGAATAGTTCTGGATGAGAGGGGTGTGACTGGGGAGAGGCTGAGGTGGCAGAAAAGCAAGAGGAAGAGAAAAGGACATGGGGAAAAAAGGGTGGGAAGAGACTTAAATGGCAGAGAGGTGTTGGAATGAATAGGTTGATTCAGTAAACAGTGAAAGATTTGGGATAGAGTTAAAAAGACAAGAAAAAGATGGAAAGAAGATGATGTGTGGAGTGGAGGGTGAAGGACAAAGTAATCCAGAGACAAACAGGTAACAAAAACAACATTTTTTGAAACAAATGAAACCATGTACACTGTAGCAGCAGTAGCGAGTGAGGGGCCTCTTAATGTACAGAAAAGACAAGACAGGAAAAAGATTGATGAAAAACTGGATTGATAGATGTGTAGCCAGCTGTGGATTGTCAAAGTTAAGCCGTTCTCATTCAGATAGGGTCTTCAAAGGGAATAACAGAAGACTGATGAAATTCAGCTGCAGCAGGCAAAATAGGATGCCTTCTGTAAGAGGATGCTGAGAGAGAGAGAGAAGATTGATGCATACGTGAAAAGATAAGTCCAAGCATGCTGCAAACCCTCCAGCTGATACTGTATGTCACACTGGTTTAGGATTGCTTAGAAAAGCTAAAAGTAGATTATTTAGAAAAGATGACTTCTTTCAAAATTCAAAATTCACTCTGGTGTAAGTAATGAACAATGATATAATGCATCTTCATAGGAAGAGGTGATAGTAGAGTGATAGGATGGCACAGTAATAGGATTCTGAATCTATGGATGGGGATTTTTGTGTTCTGAGTGAACTAACCACTGAACAGACATCAAGCTTGTTACCATTCGATAGAAGAGGATATTCTGGAGAGAGCCACTGAAGTATGTGTTCCTGTGCTCACAAGAGGGAATAATGTAAAATAATGTAGAATGTTGGCCCAGGCTTAAATTTGAATATTATCCAATCCCCTATGCCTGTCCCAAGCCCTGCATCTGCTATAGTTGGCCAAAAAAATATTGACATTGGGTCTAAGACATCAGCTAATGAATGTGATAAAGCCTGGAATACCACCTTCTTTCTCATTTACTGGGTTCATGTTTGGTAAGGGGTGTGGAGCTAAGGTTGATAGAACAATTTGCAACAATTGCAACTCACATAGCTTAAGACAAGTAAGGCAAACATGATTGAAAACATGCATGTCTTTCAGCATTAATGTCCCTATTTTAGAACAATAACCTTTGAAAATGCCTCCAAGGTGCTCATTAGAACTATTGAAATTAGCTAGTGAGACTCTAACTTGTTGCAGAAGCACAATATTGATTGCTGGAGAGTAATTGGGAATCTATTGCCACTGGAGCTGCAACAAGGTATTATTTTCATTATAGATTAATCTGCTGATTGTTTTTTCAATTAATTGTTTAGTCAAAAAAATCTCACATAGCATTCATCCAAACTTCTCAGAGCCAAAGGTGGCTTCTGAATTGCTTGTTTTGTCCAACTAGCAGTCTAAATGTCAGAGAGATGCAGTACTATTCTGGAAGACAAAGAAAATGCAGATTCACTGGATTCAATTACATTTATGACTTTAGTCGTTTCAGTTGACTATTAATTGACATCATAGCTCTATCTTAGCTCTATCAGGTTTCCATCGAAATGTAACCCCCCCCCGCCTCAAGTAGACGCTGTTGAACAGGTAGTAGAGGTAAATATGAGAGCTGGGTGGAGTGGTGGGAGAAGTTGGGGCTGGAGGAGAGGCAGACAAATGACTCCTCCATGGTAATGTCTGGCTGCTTTATGGGGCGTCCTGGCTGTGAGTGATAGCCTTGCTCTCGTTATCTGTCGATTGAGGTAATTGCTGTTTGTTGGAGTCTGGCTGACGGATGGTGATGCAATCTGCCCAGGGCTGGGGCGGAGGGAGGCGTCACTCTCATCACTCTCCACAAGTGTCGGTACAATGAAGAGCATGCTGTGTGACACTGTATGTTAGAATGTGTATGTGTCCCATTGCGCGTGTGCCTTAATGTAAATGTGACTATGCCTTTTGGTTCATGTTACCTATGTGCAATAATCCTGTACTGTCTGAGAGTTGAATTGCAGTTTACGTAAATGTGAGTGTGCATGAAGAAGAAAGGATTATTTGAGTATGTGTGAAAGTCAACTGTGTTTGCATAAATGTTTAAGATGCATTAGCCATAATTCATTGGTGCCTAATGGGTTGCGATTGCTCAATCTCTGTGCTGCAGACCTCTGGTGCTGTAGAATGTGATTGTGCATATCAATTCAGGGTCCCCAGTCATCCACACTGTTCTGCTCCAGTAAAAAAAAAAAGAATTCTGTGGCACCCAAGTGACCACAAATTACAGCCTTAATGAATATCGTACATTACTGGTCACATGCCAGTTAATGAAGGAAAACAAAGAATATGACAAATAAATTTGCCAGCAGAATTTTTCACCAAGAGCCAATTTGGACAGAGCTTTGTGTTTTGAGCAGTTTCCATTTTCGCCAGCTGTCTATAGCAAGTGCTGTCCAAGTTGGTGGGAATCAGCCTCCTTTCTGCCTGTGTGAAAGACTGATTGGGTAACTGATTGACTGACTGGCTAAATGATGGTACATTTTGCAGAATGGATCAAGGATGATTCATAGCAGCTCTCTGGACTAGTTGATAATCATTCCATCTGGGGCGTGGGACAGGCTGCCTTGTCACTGGCATATCACTCATCGTTTGTTCTCTTCATATATCCTTTGCCTGGTCCATCTCTCCATCTTTCTGTCTATCCCAAAGGCCTTGGAGATGACCCTCCACTCTGGAGGGGGTTGTAATGCTAGACCCGTCCAACATGGCGGAAACCCGCCGTTTTCTTGGTTGCACCTGCCCCCCACTCTACCCCATTGCTGCAGCCTGCCACTCGCCTTGCGTTTGATTTAATACTAGCCTAAGTGTGAATAAATTCCTGTCACAGCCCATTAAGGAGGCCTTGGAGAGATCTGGCCTGTTATTAATTCTCCACAGCTCCTCTCTTTCGCTCCCCTCTTTTAGTTACTATCTCTCCCACTATGCTGCTGCTTCTCGCTCTCTCCTCTTCCTTCCTCACTGAACATTGCCATGCCTTTTTAATACCCTGTTAATTACCGCATCTGTCCTCTTTATTCAAATGAGAAAGGGAGAAATTAAAAGCAGAGGGATGTTTGTAATTTCAAATAGAAAAGCCATCCACTGTCTGGCTTAGCTCTTCTGTCTTTTCCAGACCTGTGCGATCTAGCTGCTTGCTCGGCGTGTATAATGAATTCCAGAGGCACTGGTGGTTAGTTTTATCTGAAGAGCAGGCAGGGAGTCTGTCGAGGCCTGATGATAAACAAACGCTACCTCCTAACTGTAAGACCAGGATGCAGCTTGGTTGGCAGATGCTCTCTCTCTCTGGCTCTTTATTCTCTCTTGCCTTTCTCTTTGATTCCCTGTCCCACTCCTTCTTTCTGTCTTTCTTTTCTTAGTTTGTCTCTTTCCACTCCCAGAGATGTTACCCCCTTCTGTGATCCACTTCCTCTCCCTTTCTCTCTCCCTTCCTCCCTATGCCTATCTCCCTTGTTTCCATCCCTCTTTTCACGCTGCTTTCACTTTTCATCCTCCACCTCTATGTTGAGGCTCCAGAATCAGTAGGCTGTGCACAGCAGGTGCCCCTACCTCTGTCTTATTAGCAGCCTCATATGTGGCCCATTACAGGCTCCCTGTATGCTAGGGGCTTTTAAATTGTTTTGCTGGGTTCAGAGGGACAGTGTAGCAGCAAAGCTCTTCAGGGGGAATTCGGAGAATGTATGTTTTCCTAGCATTTTCCTGCATTTAGTATCAAGTGCAACCCCAGTTATTAATACTTTGTGTTACAGTGTTTAAGGGGTATGTTGAGATGCAGAGTTTTTTAAATCCATGGTTTGAAAATGCTGTGGTGTTTAGGACTAATGTTAACATGAAGGAATGGCATTAGGTAAGTTGGAGAGCCTTTTTTGTACAGTTTGTATTATGCACATATTTTATCACAATTGTAACAGGAGTAAAATGCAGATTGAGGCAAACCTTATGTTTTTTTATGCTTTTTAGACTGCTTTAGGGTGGGAATGAAAAGTAGGATACAGACTTCTGTACCCATTACACAGAGAAAAGTTAATGTAAAAGACCAACGGTTCTAGTAAAGAGAGATGTTTTTAATTTAGTTTTAAAGCAGTGTCTGCCTAGGCCACTCTCTGGTCATCAGGCATCCACTGGGAGCATAAATGACAAGACAATTTTACACAGGCAAGGAAAGGCAAGCTGCAGTCTATACATTTCTGCGGAAGTTTGAAAATGCCTTTAACTTGCACATTTCTGCATATCTGTTTTGAAATGCAGTGCTTAGTCTGTCATTGTCATGGACAAAAACCAAAAGAGACATATACTAACTGACTTTTAAAGTAGATTCTGAAATAATGAAACACTCTAGAGTATGCCCTTGATGCTTTCGATCAATGGTCAAATAGATACGGTAGTCGAAAAATACAAGTTAGTACATTGTATTGTACATATATTAAGTCTTTGATTTTCACACCTGATACCTGTATCCTTTGTGAAAGAAGGGCAGAAAGATGGGGGTTTGTACATAGGCCGTAGTGGTTGTGGATGATTTGCAGTAGATGTAGAAGTAGTGAGAGTGTGGAGTGGGGTGCCTGAAACAAATTCTGTCTTCCTCCTTACCTCATGTCATAATCTGGAGTCCAAGTCCTGACAGAACAGGTCAGAGTCTTTCGCTTTTCACAGTCTTATCTAAGGATCGACTGTACCACCTCCACTAGAAAGAGTTACATGTCCACCATTGTCTTTATAAATGTGCCTTTTAGAGATTCCAGTGGCAGCAATAACTGAAAAATATTGTTAAAGTTCTGTTATTCTCACCAAAACACATGTGTGTTTTAATAAGCATGTTGCAAAGTGTTACATCTTATGACTTGCTAGTCCAGTGAAAACAATGCCACTTCTGCACTGGTTCAATTTTTTTTCTGTTTTCTTCTTTCCACTATGCAAAACCTTCACAGTATTTACTGTACATGGGTTTTTCTCTCCATTTTTTGCTTTCTCCATTCAGTTCTGCAGCATGCTTACTGACAACTCTGTACCAGTCAAAGGAAAATATTTGGCTACATCCCTGACTGGCATGACCTCTCCAGGACATTTCCTGTGGCATTTTGTTACTTGACCTTTTACAACTGCAATGCACACTTTTTATTTTGCTTGTCAATGTGACATTTTCTAAATCTCCCTTTTTGAATTTCACAGCTTTATGATATCACAAAAGACATTCAAATGTGTATTCTAATTGGAGGACCTTGAGACTTGACAGGTGTGACCCTCTGCATGGTACAGATAGATCTGTTTAATATATTCTGACAGAAAACATGAGAACAAATCTGAGAAACATCACAACAGTGGTCTACAAATCCATGTGGTCAAAAACTGAACAGAGTACATTAAAGCAGGGACTCACAGGCTTTTTGGATGTGGGGACCGGTAGTGTGTTTGCAAACTGGTTCAAGGGGCCATTCTTAGTGGAAAAATAGCTGCTATTCTCAAACTGTCACATATGTTTCCCACATTTTTTTCATCATTGAAAAATCTAAAGTCTATGAATATCTAAATCTATTTTATTTATTAAGATGTACTTTGAACACAGGAGATGAATGGGAAAACAAACTCATGCTGCACATAAATCATACTGCACAGTGAAGCTCTGACATCATAGTGAAGTTACAATAAAAAGCACATTTTTGACTCAAGCCCTTAACAAAAAAATCCATTCAGGCAAGATCAACTGCAAAAATAACACAGACAATAAGTTTATGACACAGAACTTGAACACTTTGTGGACAGTTTTGATCCTCAACAAAAAACATGAGAAACTGCTGAATTGAAATTTTTTTTTCACTTAAAAAATACTGTTTGCAAAACCTTGCCTAATTGTGGTGTGCAAAGCCATCATGTGCTCATTAGCCCATTACACACCTAAAACCAAAATGTGACAAAGTTTATGCTTTGTGTTTTCTATCAGTCTATTTGATTTTACTAAAGGAAAGACTTAAAGGATGAGGAGTAACTGGTTGGCCATCCACTGCCTGAACACATCTAAGCCTATCATGCCAAATGTTTGGCTGGATGGGTTAGTTAACATTTATTTTGCAGTCTACATGGTGAATTATAGGCCATTGTTTAGCTGCCCAGTTTAAATTAGGAGAGTATAGCTAAGATACACTGTGAATGTGAGTAGCATTCAGCAAAATATAGCAAATAATATCAGAACCATGAAAATAGAGGATAGACAAAAAACAGCAGCAACCTATTACATTGTAAGAAATGTGAATTGTCTGATAAGGTGCATTTGTCTCCAGATTTAGCTGTAGTCAGTTTGTTGTCACGAGCTGATTGAGGATCTGCACTGTGGTTGCCAAAGGGCACCACCTAAAAGCTTGCTATGTTTTTTTCCTTCAGACTCTGTCATCACTTTTCATTTTTCTTCATATTTAGTAAAAGGAAAGCTGCTTGCTCCAGTGCTATTTACAAACCTGAGAATCCACCTTGTGTATTTGTGAAGAGTCTATTAGAGTTTGATGACTCACAAGCACAAGTAACATGCTTGTTCTCTTTTCAACCTCAAGTCTTTCTTGCACTCAATAAACATGTCCTGTGAGTGAATAGGACTTTAAATTGGAATTACCTCTCTTTTATCTTTCAAGAAATCTGCCTGTCTGTCTTTTTCTCATTCCCCCTACCACTGCCTTCACTCTTAAAACAATGTAATTAAAGCCAGTATTGCTTTGCTATAGAGCTGCCATAAGGGTGCTGATTTTTAAGATCAGTGATTGACTGTACCAATTTAATACATCACTGAGTCACAAGATGCGTTAGACATCTGAAGAACTGTTGTTGGCACCTGAAGAAAATTTAAATCACAGGTTGTTTCAACCTCATAGGAACTCTCCACTGCCCATTAAAAAAAAAAAACCCTTGAAGTATTATGTTCACTTGGAGTGTGAGAGGAGGTGTTCAGATTGGTCTGAGCCCCTGACAGACATCTGAGAAAGATGAAAGAAAGACGCCGTGTCTGCTCTGAGATTGAGACGGCAGGGTATCACTCTGTAGATGCTGACTTCTAGCTCTCAGGACGCACCTGCATGTGTGTACACACCAACACAGATAGTCGTACACACTAGCATCATCTGCTGTAGTCTGTAAATTAGTTCTCCAAGCAAGCCTTCATGCAGCATCTGCTCTGTGCATCTGCTTTCAAACTGACCTCTGCTTAAGCCTGTGCCATAAGCTAGCTAGTTAGTGGCAACAATGTCAGAAAGGAAAGACCAGAGTGAGCAGGAACTGTATAATGCTGATGGATATTGAGTTGAAAGTGTCTGACAGATTTAGCTGCAGCCTGATATTACTGGCAGATTTCAACATATCAGATATTTTTGTATTGTTGTAATATATTCAATAAAAATGGTAGTATAGCTGCATTTTTTAAAAGACAAGAAAAAAAGCTGGTAGTCCAGTGAAGGTATTTGAAACATTTCTTACTCAGTATTGCTGTTCATGTTATGCCGATTCTGTCCAATTTCTGTTGGAAAATATGGATGCATTAATCCTCGTGGGAAAAGTTAGTTGTTTCATTCACTGTTTTCTTACCTTTATTTTTCATCTCATAGTTGCGTTTTCCTTTCATCATTTGTAGTTAAATTTAGTGTTCACTTGTACTGTATCTGTCCTTTTCTAGATTTGTCATAACTATTTGAAAACCATATTTTCAAGGTAATTGCATATAAATGAGTTTTATTTTTACATGTGCTGAGCTCTGCCTATATTTCAGATGTTTTGTCTGTGCCTTAGTGCATCTAGTAGTCAGTATATTTTGAATTCTGAATTTCATGTTCCTTATCAGTTCTCAGGCTGCAGTAGCGAATCTGCTACTTTGCTGTCATGGATTAAATCTGAGTTTAGGTATTCGGGCACAAGAACTGAATCTCTTGTCTGCAAAGAAAGATAATTGGTGCATTATTTCTGCAGATGTTTTCTTGGTGCTGTTTTTCTTGGGATTTTGCATTCATGTGCAATTTTGCTAATGGTTAAGTCAGTTACATAACTGGCCATCATTGGGTTTAAGCAACAGCACTCCACCCTTCTTGCTCCTCATTTATTATCACTGCGAACCAAATCACAAAGGAGAGCCCAATCGATAGGGCTACCTGGCAGAGACTCAAGTGCTTAGGAGAGAGCGAGGGGGCGCCTAGCCTCAGATACTTCTAAAAGACTAAATCGATTGCAACTGTTCTGCAACAGTCGGCTGACACTGCAGGCTTTCCACCTCACTGCTGAGGATGTATTGAAAGAACTCTGTTGGTAGGTGTATGCAAGGATGACAACATGGCTATTGTATTTCTGCCACCCCTGGAAGAGAAGGCTTTTATGTGCCTTCAAAATCCCTTTAAAGGGCTTCATTCCCCTGGGAGAACCCATGCCAACCACAGGACACACTGGCACTTAAATCTTCCCGTTGAGAAAAAGCCATAAAGTTTATAAAGTCAATTAAGGCTTTTTTAACTGATGTCAGGCAAATTAAAGCTGCTTGGCCTGGCTCTCTGTGGGTATATTGTCAGATGGTTAACCAGGCCCACTTACCGTCACAGGGTTCCCCAGACAGGGTACAGAACACTAAGCAGCTTACTTACCCCCAGCTCACTTGTGCTTTTTGCGAGTTTCCTCACAGTGGCTAATGTGTTTTCATTCAAGTGACATTTTTCTTTGGTAAAATATTTTTATATACATGCAGTAATATCATACTGAGGAGCAGTCTGCAGGTTTAGAATGATATTTATATTAATTTATGTTAACTGTGAATTAACTGCAGCAGATACTATGTTGTGTGATCAGGTTAATGTGATGTTTTACTACAGTTGACAGTTAAAATCAGTGAATTTGCTCCTGTTTGCTGCCACTATTGAAACATGTTTGACTAAAATCAATTGGGCAATACAGAAAGATTACCACTTGTAGTCTGTGTTTTTCTCAGAGTATATTTATATAATGTAACATTTCACTGTGTTAAACTGGTAGAAATGTCTGATAAAGTTGATAACTGTGAAAGAGGTTGTGCTCTTGAATTCAGGCTCTTCAAGTAATAGTATCAGGTGTGTATGTCTCAGATCAACAGTCCCATCATTAAGAAAAAAATCACAACAATTGCAAAAAAACAATTTAGTATTTGTGCAAAAGGTGACAAAAAGTGAATCTGAAAAAGCTTAGAGAGACCAGAGGAGACAGCTGAGAAGCAAACCAACACACTGTGCATGCAATTAAAATCATGTCTGATGTCTAATGACAGATAAATGTCATTTGATAAAGTATGTCAGTTGTATTTGGCTCATACACAGTTTAGATAAGGGGCTTTCTCACACACTCCTTAGTAAAAATGGTGACCCCTTGGGTTTGGATTGTGCTAATTCTTCTGCCTAATAGAGTTTCCTTCTGAACATGTCACATAATTTAGAGGTGATTTCTGGAAAAGTACCTTTTCATATAGCTGAGGCTTCTCTCCAAGAATTTGTCACATTTATTTTAAACCGTAGAATTTAATTAAATATGATTTGCATCTCTGCCAAGGCACTCGGTCTCGCTGTGTAAGGATAGCAAGAGGTTTTTCTTCAGTCTTGCTTCAGCCTTCCAAAACTAAAACTGTTTCTGCTTGAGGTAATGTAAGGCATTAGTTACTGAGTGTGTGGATGGTGATGGATGTTTTAAGATATAAAGGTGTGATATAGGAGGTGCATGCAAATGTGACAAAGAAGCTTTTTATGCAGAATGCAAAGTCTCCTCTTTCCTTTTCTCCCCTCATTTCTTCTCTCTTCCACTAGAAGGTATTGAAAAATCTTCTTGTCTCTCCTCCTCACGTCTCCTCTTCACCTCTCGTCTCCTCTCCTCTCTCTAATCCCTTCACCTCACTCACAGACACTTACACTTGTAATTCCAGCCAGATCCGTTGGAGTCAAAGCTGCGATTTGAGTCGCCAGTGACAGGGCGGATTAGCGGAGAAATCCTGAGTGAAGCCACATTTTCGCTCCATTTGCTATATTCCCACTCTCTCCCTCTGCTTGTTTGCGCTTGTGATTATTTCAGTGTAAGTTGTTTTTTCTCAAAATTATCAGAAAGTCCTGCATCAAAAAGCAACTCCAGGGTGCTTAATGTACTTGCAGTGCTTGGTGGTTGTGTTTAACTATGGATGAAATGGGTTAAATGGCTCAAAAGCAAGATGAATACCTCATCTTAATCATATAATAATATGATTACAGGATTATCTTGATTTTTCTATAATGTCTAATTGATGAAAAAAGAACTCCCCAATCAGCTTTAATATGAAGATAATGGAACAGAATTAATTAGTATAAAGACGCCAATTATCGAACTTGATAAGCCTGGAGACGCCTTGTTGTTTAATGGCCTATATTCGACAAATCCCAAGTGTTGACAGATTATGTTGTTGTACTGAATGACTGTCAAGAAGTGATGTATTGAAATGACAAAAATCTATGTGCTTTTAATTGAAAACTGTCTCCAATGGGCCTAGATGTGAATGTATGAATATATTTTGACTAATAGATTTCAGGTTAGGAAATGCCTTTTTGTGGTCATGAGTTGACACAGAGATACAGTAGTGTGAGCTTCTCTTGTGATAGTGTTTCAGTTTTAATAAAGTGATTTTTGATAAAATATTCTGCCTATTTTTTCTTTCACTTCTGTCTTTCACCCTTCTACTGAGGATAGCTTCTTTGATGTGGTTTTGATGAATATGGGAGAAAGTGGGCATGATGAAGGGTATCAGCAAAAGGCAGAAAGGGAGAGGCAGAGAAGAAGGGAAGAGATGGCATAACCATCCCTTGTCCATTTTATTTAAAAAAATGTCAACTGTCCTGGTAGCTAAGAGCTTCATCCCTTGTTCTTCTATTAAAGGCTTGTTTTCTTCACGTAAAATTAAATGTTTAATCAGTAATCAAAATTGTGGCCTACATATGTAGCAGGTAGTTAGTCTGCAGGAGGCCATCAGAGACAGGAGCTCAGACAGCACTTCCTTGTTTACTTTCATTTGTTGGTGACTGGACACCCTGCTGTGGCTGATGCAGTCCTGGAGTGTCAGAATGAGTAGGAGGAGTCTACTACTGATAGAAAAAGCATCAAAACTTTATTGTAAGACCTGGCTGTTGAGTGGCAGGCCAGGAATTGTGGGAGTTCATCCACTCCGCTCTTGAAGAGTTGGTTTTGTGTGTGTGTGTGTAAAAGCCTTGATGGGGACCTTTCACAGCTCCTTTTCTCTGCTTTGTTCTCGGTAGCATACTCTTTTTCCAAAATGAAATTATAGGTGTGAAGGATTACAGTTACACTAATTGTGAGGTTATGAATGGAATTATATCTCCCTGAGGTTGCAGAATCATTTCTGTGATAATAGCAGTCTTGTTATTCATAAATCAAGATATGCCAATGAGCCTTTTCTAATGACTGTGCTGTGAAGGATGCTTTGCTGCTATAGTCTTACCTTCACTGTGAAAAATGTGGATTTCATGTCTGGTATCAAAGAAAGGCAGGGCTAGATTTTTATGGAAGAATCTGGATTCAAAAGTGACAAATTTTCTCTTTGAAGCCAAGTCCTTCCGTTTATGCTTGAAAGCTGAAATAAAGACTATATCTGTGGTTGCAGCCCTCTATATAAACAAATTTCTTTCACTGTTGAAAAAGGACCAGCGTTGTGTTCTTTGTTTAAGACTGAGTGGCTGAAATTACAAAGGCACACACCATCTTATTAATACAGAGTAAATGACCAAGTTATTTCAAGACTTGTTTGTCAGAGTAATGAGGCATAGCTCATGTAGTACACACACACACACACACCACACCACACATACACACCATGCCACACACACGCTTAGAATAAAAGTGAAAGTCGAAGCAAGAGACTGTGAGAGAGAGAAAGGCTGAGAGAGCTTGAGAGGTAGTGAAGGCCCCCTGGAGAGAGAGACTGGAGCTCTTCCAAATGTTCCACTCTGGAATATCTTCAAGGACAATCAGCTAAACAGTTGATATTAAGGGAGCTGTGTGAAATCGATTGCTCAAGGTGTTATCTATGCTGCAAAATGGCTGGTAATTAGTCATGGCTAAAGGAGTGTTACCAAGAGGGTGAGATGGATTTAATCTTAATAGATTTCACTGCACTGCAGATACAGTACCTCCTGAATGAGGAGCTCTCCCATCTATTTCTCTCTTACTATCAGAAGAAGTTCAGCTAAGCAGATATCTGCAATGTACTTATGCTAAATTTGCCTGAACCAAATATAGTAGTTTTGCACAAATTGTTGGTTCAAACTTGTCTCACATTTGGCAGCTGAGTCTTTGTTGCCCGTCAGTCCACGCCTGAGTCTTTGACGCCCCTCAGTCCCCGCCTGAGTCTTTGACGCCCCTCAGTCCCCGCCTGAGTCTTTGACGCCCCTCAGTCCCCGCCTGAGTCTTTGACGCCCCTCAGTCCCCGCCTGAGTCTTTGACGCCCCTCAGTCCCCGCCTGAGTCTTTGTTGCCCCAGTCCACGCCAGTCTTTGTCGCCCCAGTCCACACCAGTCTTTGTCCCCCCTCAGTCCACGCCAGTCTTTGTCGCCCCTCAGTCCCCGCCTGAGTCTTTGTCGCCCCTCAGTCCACGCCAGTCTTTGTCGCCCCAGTCCACGCCAGTCTTTGTCGCCCCTCAGTCCACGCCAGTCTTTGTCCCCCCTCAGTCCACGCCAGTCTTTGTCCCCCCTCAGTCCACGCCAGCCTTTGTCCCCCCTCAGTCCACGCCAGTCTTTGTCGGCCCTCAGTCCCCGCCTGAGTCTTTGTCGCCCCTCAGTCCCCGCCTGAGTCTTTGTCGCCCCTCAGTCCACGCCAGTCTTTGTCGCCCCAGTCCACGCCAGTCTTTGTCGCCCCTCAGTCCACGCCAGTCTTTGTCGCCCCTCAGTCCACGCCAGTCTTTGTCCCCCCTCAGTCCACGCCAGTCTTTGTCGGCCCTCAGTCCACGCCAGTCTTTGTCCCCCCTCAGTCCACGCCAGTCTTTGTCGCCCCTCAGTCCACTCCCAAGTCTTTGTCGATGCTCCCTCGATCCCAAACCTCAGTGCACTGACGGCCGTGTCCCCACTGAGGCTTTTTAGTACTTATTCTAGTACTGATTTATTTTCTGCTAAAAACTTAATTGCTTGTTTGTTTGCTGAATTGTTTTGACAATTGTTTAATTTTCATCTTTTTTGTATTATTTTGTACTTCATTTGTTTCAGCAGACCAAAAAGCTTTTTAGCTAACTTAAGGTGACCTGACATTCAAATTTGTTGTTTTCTGGTTTTGTTTATTTCTTGTATCTAAAACTATTTTTCCTCTTTTGTCATTTTCCCTACAGAAGCTGAAGCAGAAGAACCAGCAACTGAAGCAAATCATGGACCAACTCCGCAACCTTATCTGGGAGATCAACTCCATGTTGGCCGTCAGGAGCTGAGCCACACACACACATACGTGCACGCACTCATTCATAGAAAACACATTCACTACAAATATAATGGACAGGCAGATTTGGTCGCTAACTGCACATGTGACAGGGTATTCACAGATTGGCTGAGGGTGCACTTTACAAAAGAAATGGGAACTTTAACAATATAAACCCATTTCCAGAATAAATAACATGAGACGAGATGAAAACTGAGAGTAAGCAAGTGAAGACAAAATAGCTTGGCACCACACAGATGTGAGACACCCCTCAATAAACAGGGAGGAGGGTGATGACAGTAGTGTGGGTAAAAATATTCAGTCTACCTTGATATTCTACATTTCAATCCACATTTTGAAGACTTGCTTTGTTATATCTATTTGTAGGTATTAGCTTAATTGGGGTTTTACACCTCTAGAGAAAAATGTATATATTCTATTTAATCTCCATATTCTCTATATCTGTTACATGCCTCTTTCACAGTAATAGAATTGTCTGAAGTCTTACATTGAAAAAGGTTTTATACGACCTCTAAAAAGTTTAACAAAGACATATATTGTTGCAAAAATCATTAATCTTATCCTTACTATATATTTTTAATTTCATATAAACATGGATTTAATTTTACATGTCATGATTCTGCTGAATTAGAAACCTTGCTGATTTTTTTTTTTTTTTTTTAAATCAGTGCTATTTTGTACTGTAATCTTTGTACATTAGTCTGTCGTCTCAGAATGGCTCCAAGGAATCAGATCTTACCCTAGGACTAAAACACTACTGTCTCAGATTAGGAATTGAAAGTAATCTGGTATACAATTACTATATTAGAGCAAATATCCATGTAATAGTTATCTTCCATCTATTGTACAAAAAAATTGACTGTTTTCCAGTTTAACAGTTACATATTTTTGAACTTTTACATCCTTAAAGGTGGGGAAAATTATTTGTGTTCGGAGCTATGCCCAACCCATACTGGATTTTTGAGGCCCATGCAGATACAGATTTGAGACTACCTTGGTTTTGTAGTTGTGGTTATGTGGCATGTTGTGTAACTATTTGGTACCACAGTGCTTTGATGTGTTTTGTAAAGAAAGGACTTACTGACATTACTCTCAGGTGGACAAACTATATGACAGTAATGCTTTTTCCAAATGACCTTAAATCTACTTTGGCATTTCCGTGCTGTATTGTCTGACATATACACAGATATTATGATGTCTAGATTATAGTAAATATATATATTATACCTACGATAAGATGATTGGAGTTTACATATTGGTCTGGCTTATTCATCTGTCTAGAATTACATCATAACAATGTAAACATCCATCTTAACTAATGCTCAGTAATAGATCATTTTAAGGGATGTAATGAATTAACCTCTTCCACTCCATCCCTACTTTTAAAGAAAAATATCTAAAATAACATATCCACATTAAATAGCTGTAGCTACTGAACCACTCTATATGACTATATGTTATTCATATGGTCTTAAAAAAAACTTTGCCAGAAAGAAAATTCCCCCAAAGTGTTAGAAAGACTCATTAAGGCCAAAGTAAAAATGAACCACTCAGAACAGATTTCCTAATCTGTGATGTTTGATAAATACAGTCTCATTATTTGATAAGAAGCCAGGCGTTTCAACTATAGGACAATTTGGTCTCTGGTTGTGTTTTGCAATTTCATTCACATATTAAAGAAAGTCACTTTTATAGGTAAGAGAGTATGAGTAAGAGAAAATAATTCATAAACGGCCTCATAAACATGAGCTAAAATCTAAGTACATGTGTGCACAAACAAATGCACACATGCTCATGTTGCACCACTGTCAGGTCACAGATATGCATGAAAATATCAGTGTCTGATATGGGTGTGTTTAATAATTCAGAGTAAGAGCTGGGGTCATATCTAAGATGTGTTATGAGGCTGTTGTCCTTAGGGAGATGCAGAAGGACAGATGCAGCATTGGAGCTGCGTGAAGGCTTTCAGCAGAGTAGAAAAAAAAAAAAAAATCAATGCTGTGAGTAGTGACTAATAAACCCCTCCTCAGTGGTCTAATACAGGGGTGGTTATTATATCTCCGAGGGCAATGCAGCATTGAGGGACTATTATTACTTTACAAATGGAGTATGTTCTCATTCAGCTGAGGCAGAGGTCAGGGGCTGAATTCTTGTTCATGTGCACACTGTCACAAATGATGAGGGGAATAAAAATGTGCAGGGTTACACAGTGGTGTTGACAATGTGAGCACAAAAGCAAGTAAACACAAATATAAACCATCAGTCCTTGTGTCAGCATATCCTCTTATCATGTTGTCACAGTGTCATTGTTCATAATCCTCTACCTGCAGTAGCTTGTAATTTTCTTCCTAATGTAAACGTAAAGGGGTTTAATCTACTGTTTGGTGTACAGTACTTAGTTTCCGTAAACATTGTCCTGTACTTGAATTTGGTCTTGCACAGTGCATGTAAGAGACTGATAGAGAGTCTAGTTTGGCAGAACATGCCAACATGGCTTTGACTGTATTCCTTCGTGAGGTTAATTTCAGGAAATGCTGCTGACATTTTGCTTGCAAACTTGGTTCTTTATTCTGATGGACTTGAGGTCGGCAATTAGTGTTTCGGTTTAAGGAGGCTCCATGTGCTGTATATAGGCTGCTGCTGAAATTGCCTAGAAAATTAGCAAAATTTCGGTTCAAATCAAGAGATATCACAATCAAAGACTGTTACATATTAGCTAGTGACAGATTTATTGATCTGTTTATTTAGGTACATTTAGTTGTCACCAGTGCAGCAGATAATGGAGTAGTAAGAAATTGTTGTATAGAAAATATGTAAAAAAAATACCTCTAGTTGCTATAAAATATGTCCTGGCCAGGAATATAGGTCTAGTAATGATCTGCATCTGCCTCAAAAATCCAGACACACAACATTCGGTGTCAAGAGGATTAGGACCACTATTAAAAAACGATTTGAGTTTTGACTTTTTTCTCAGAATTTACATTACCTGTAAGGCCTGTGACACAGTAAGCTAAACCAAGATCTGTTGGTTAGAGATTATTCTGACTTAGGGGTTCAGCTTAGTGGATCATTGTAGTGCAGGGGTTCCCAACCCATGTTCCTTGAGGACCACTGCCCTGCTTGTTTTCCAACTATCCCTGCCCTACCCATTGCTGATTACTTAGGTCAGGTGTGTTCAGTCAATTAGAAGCTGGAAGATACCAGCTTATCTCAGATGTTGGTGGAAGGTGGGGAAGACGAAGTGAATTGGTATCTTCAGCTTCTGATGGTCTGAACACACCTGATCCAGGTAATCAGCAGTGGGTAGGGGCAGGAATTGTTGGAAAACCAGCAGGGCCTTTGTAGTAACTAGTTGTTTGCTGTTGGCTTTGTAATAAGTCAGAAGCCAAGAGTTACTGTATGGGGAAAAAAGTCAGAACTCAGTTTTTATTGTGGCCCTAATCCTCTTCGGTAGCTAGGTGAGTCAAATTGTAAAGAATTTGTTTTAAATATGCACACAGTAAACAGCCTGTTAAAAAGACACAGAGGTGTTCTTACCATCAAATATGAGTTTATTTATTTATTTTTTTTATAAATCATTCTTACAAAATTGGCATTTATCTATTTCATTTGTGACCTCTAAAAAAAGTCTGTTAATTACAAGGTAGGAGGGAAGAGAAGGCATTAGGACAGCTGGGCTTAACTGAGTCCTTACAACTCAACAGATTTTACCGCTGATTGGAAATGTAATACAGCCAATCACTGATAAATAATCCCAAACAGGAAGTGGTCATGCGTTGTCACCTTAGCAACAGTGTCCAAACACAAAGCTGAAAACAGGGTGTATAATAACAGAATGGAAGCTGTGACTCATCCAGTGTATGAAGGCAGGGATAATCAGTCCCTGTACATGGTGCTATTGCCGCTTGTCTACTGGAAAAAACAAGTCTAGGACAGACAATGTTCGGCATGTCAAGAACTCAAATGTTGATAAAAGGCACAAATCAAGAACAGACTAGTTTCCGCCACCACTATAAACACCAACTGCCTGGTACATTTTGGATAAACCTTCCATCTGTGTTGAAGCACACAGTGATAACTTGCATAATGTTCCTTCCGATCAAATGGCAGAGATGAGAGAGGCATTTTAGTGGATACAGAGGTTTTCCTTATGGACTAATCCATCACACTCTGACTGAGCTCTGGACTCGATGATTTAGTGTACCACATGCCAACTGAAAGATGGAACAGTTTCTGACAAGTTAGCTGACCTGAAACCACGCTGTGAACGAGGTAATTTAAACCCAACTGTCATAGTCTCACATCCATTATTGTACTGCATTGTGGGAAACTGTTACAGCAGAATCTGCAAATGTTTCCATCTGGTACAGGAGACCCAGCTGCTTATTATTTCCATGTTTCAGTTGGCATAGTCTTTATTGGGACTTTGCAATTTGACTCCCATGGAGAGCCAAGATGGTGCAGCCCAATCCAATTCTAGATCACTGTTGTATGCAGTCTTTTAAGGACTTAAAACTCTACCACTGTGGCAGAGTGAAAAGGGGATAGCTCTCTTGGGTAGTTCTGTATAAGAAAGAAGTGATTGTGATGGATGTTTCCTTGGAAAACCAATGCACAGTGAAACATAATATGAGCTATATATCAGCATCTGTATGGATTAATGTGCACCACATGTAGAAAATAAACTAAATAAATACCATTAACTACCCTCAACAATGTCGGATCAGTCTTATGTTCTCACCATGTCATCTCGAATTGTACGGCCTTTTTTTCCCCCCCAAAAAATAAATACGTCTGTACAGTGCTGAGAATTGAAGGGGTTGGAAATGCATGGTGTGTTTTTTTTTTTTTTTTTGCAAAGCTGGGAGACATGGTTCTCATGAGATTCAAACAATCAGACATAAAAGGTTTGATATGGAGTCAAGCACTATGGTTCTCTGGAGATGAAATAAGATCCAGATGAAGACCAAGTGAGGAGTATGTTTTTCCCAGAATTCCGTACTGTAGATGATCAAACATTTTCTCTTGTGACTCCACATTAAACAGACCATAAATCTCTCCTGGTAAACAAATCGCGCTCTAAACTTAAAGTCTCTGACTGTAAATACAAAGTGATATTCAAAACAATGTGAAAGAAATGATATGCTGAAACCATCTAGCTTTGCTGTAGCAGTGTTTGGATATAATACTTGGAAGCATGAGCATCACCTATGCCGATTGTGAATGAATTTTATATAAGCTCTCTGAAGAACTAAATAAAAACAAAACAATAAAAACAAAGTAAAACAGTCATTCAGTGTGCAACACTGATATTGACTATGTCGATGACAGCTACTGATTAAGACGCAGGCTGAGCAGTTTTAGATGAGACATTATGCTGAATGTCTGCCTGACAGAAAGGCCACTAAAAGCACGCTGCTTCCATTCAAGTGTCTGCAAACTAAATGTGTGAGTGGACTGTCTGTGCTCTTGGCTGCATGCTGCGTGCAGACCTAATAACAGCGTTTAACAGCTCAGCTACGAGCCAGCCATTTTCTCAGACAGACTCTGTTCAAAATGATCATTTAAAGGTCACGATAACTAGTTATTTTAGCATTTTGATCTGGGTCTCTAATACCAATAAGGTAATTTAAGGTGCAAAATGTCAGGCTGTTTGATGTGGAGCCAACAGTGATGTGAGCAGCCTTTAAAAGCAATAAACAAGCTTAGCCACAGTCAGGGTCAGGCAGGGCAGGGTGTGTTCAGGGGAAAAAAACAAAACAAAACTATCCTTCTAAAGCTAGCGTTAGCCAACAGGTCATGTTTGTGGGTCACTGCTTTCACAGCAGTGGTCCATAATGTGAGAGTGATTCATCAACAGCTTGGCCTCTGGGAATAAAACAGCACTCCAAATGAAATAGATTTACCTAATTGAAGCCCAAACGTATCTCTTCCTGACAAATGGAGTTTTGTCAATTTAATGGCTCTGAGGTCCTCTGATATGTCACAGAGAAAAAAACATCATGATGACAGGAGAGCCACAGCAGACTGACGACTAGAATATTTCAACAGGAGAGCATCTAGGCATCTCGATGTAATGTAGGCAACATGATGTGCAATAAATTTTAAAGGCAGACCCTGATGTCAGAATGGCACTGATGCTCAGCGTTAAAAATCACTCTACAAGCACTCCCATGAAATGACGCTGGTCACTAAAGACCTGCTATGCTTTGAAATTTTCTCCCTGTAAAGATAGTGCTCTGAGGCTATACAGGAAGAAACAAATGGGGGAAACAAGTTTGGTTAGAATGCAACGTTCTGCTCCATTTCATCCAGAAATGTTCATTTTGCTCATTCCAACGGCAGGAAAATGTACTCCGCCTGAGCTTACGGTTGGATGAGCCCACTTTTGAAGGTTCTGTACACACCACACACACATACACACAGAAGAGTGCAAGTGCAGAGAATTTGAAGAAGAAAATAAAAGATGATGAAAGTAAGTGAAAAAAGATGAAAAAGGTACAACTGCCATGGCCAGTATGAGAGGAAATGGGATCTGAAATGAGATGTTTTTCTAACTTATCTTAGTGATAACTGGGAAGCAGATAGACCATTATAAAAGCCATATCAGCACATCAAGGAATGAGCCAAGGATAGCACAGACAGGAAGTTTTCAGATTTCAAGCTCAAGGATGTGTGTCAATAGCCGCGAATAGCAGGAAATAACGGCTGCTTTGCAATGAAAACCTTGTTATTCATAGGTTGGACACTGCTGTTTACCTTTTCTGCCCTGAAATATATTAAACTGATGACGCTCTGATTTTAAACCTCTCAGAGGGGAAAAAAGGTCAGTGATAAAAGAGAGCTGATTTGTACAAAAATCAAATCAACTAAAGAGCAAGAGCAGGAATTTGGTAGTATTATGTCCTGATGCTGATTAGGGAGGGTTGCTAGGAGCAACCGGGAGGATTTGTTGTAGGTGGGGTTGCCAGGTTTGATGACAGACACCTTCCCTCTTCTACCATCCTGCACATGTGCCAAGAAAGCAGGAAAGTCAATGTCGTCCTTGTTCATGTTGTACAAAAAAATATTCTATCCAATAGGTCTTGTCGTCAGTAGTGTGTGCTGTGTGTTTGCACATTTGCGAAACATACAGTACTGTTTGGCATGTCCATCAGTTTGTGTACTCCTCTTTGTCTGTGTGTTTGCATTTTTTGTTTGTGTTGTTCAAATCCAAATGCCATCTGCTTGTTTCTATTCATCCCTTCCCGCATCAAGTCCTGGCAGCAGCAGCGCTGTGGTCATTGGCAATGTGCTGAGTGGAAGACAGAGCTGTGTTGCTCCCTGTCCATCCTGGTGTAGTCCTACTACTCCTTCTACTCTCCACAGAGTCTCTCTCTTGTGCCTCCCCCTGCGTGGGGTCTCCCCAGAGGGGGCGCCGGTCCTGTCAGAGCCTCTCGATGTCCCTGTATTTCTTGCGGAGGATGGAGACCTGGTCCTTGAACAAGACAGGGTCCAGTCTCATCTGGGAATGGACCAGTGGCATGGCGCCAAACCAGCTGGCGAATTTGTTCATGCAGGTCTGTCGTTGAGCGAAGTGGTCTGGATCGGCCCAGCGAGAAGCCCTTGAAGACTGAATCACCAAAGAGGAACAAGAAAAACAAAGGGAGCATTTTAGAATCATGTTGTGTTATGAATAATTATTGCTTTACCTCTGTGATTCCCAACCAGGGGACATTTTACAGCAGAGGGAAGCTGGAACGATTGTGGACTGCTCAACATAATAAATACTCAGCTATAAGTAAAGATTGGTGTGTGGCATATCTTCACAAAATGTAGTAACCTGTGAGCTATAATAACAGTGAGCAGTGTTTTAACTGCAGGAAAATTAGCGGGTGAGCCGTGATGTCTATATAGCTAAATACAAAGTTTAAACTTGAAATAGCATAGGGGAATGGAGAAAGAGTTTAAATAATTGCTAAATGTGTAGACTAAACTGTTGAAATAATTAGCTAAAAATTGTGCATAAGCAAAACATTATCGAAGAATATTAAATAGCTTAAATAGTGAAACAAAATGGACCTATAAAAACAAAAAATGGCAATAAGTAGCTAAAATGGTGAAAAGCACAGTTTTGTGCAAGTGGTAGAAGTAGAAATTTAAATAAAACCATTCTAAGTATTAACACTTCAAATGTATGACAAAAATCACAATAACAATAACTATGTAATAAAAACATCTGGTGGGTGGTGTCGACACAAGGGTACTTCTAAAAAGAGGGTACACCAGCCAAAGGCAGCTTAAGATGACTGGTGGGAAGTCGATGTTCTCATTGCATGAAAAAGACTGATAATGACAATCGTCTGCGTTCTTCCATTCACTCAGAGTCCAATGTCACATCACACTGACGAGAAGACATTACTGAATGACAGTTGACATTAGTGTTTCACAATAAATCATCTGCTGGATCATATTCTGTATTTTCCTTCTGTGCTTCTGTCTCTCTGCTGTTAATGACTTGTCCTGTTTACCCGTGGGTCATACCAAAGGATTTTTAAGACAATAATTTATGCTGTTCATAAAGCAGTGACAGTTGATTCCAGATGAAAGGCCATGACGCACACAGAAAATAGCAGCATGAATTATGATTCAGGAGATGAAGACTATAATATGGCTGTCTCATCTCCGAGATGTAAAACTGTTACCAGTTCAATGAGTTGTCTTCTTTTGGATTACCAGCTCTGTAACAAGTTGTCAACTATCCACAAAAATGGACCTAGTGATGAAGGGTTTCAGTGTGCTCTTACCTGTCCCATCATTGTCTCCTTGTACTGTTTCTTCTGTGTGACCTTGATGGGTGGCAGCTTGGTGACAGCAGAGACCAGGAAGTTCATCAGGATGTCCTCACAGTTGGCCAGCTGGTCCACCATGCTCTTCAGACTAGTGGGCAAGTAGTTTGTGTACAGGTAATGGTAATACCTGAAATGGAAGACACAAATAAGAAGAGGTAGCTGATCTGGGTAGGTTAGAACTTACCCAGCAGGAACATATTTAACTGTGAGGGTTAAACCTTGCTTTTACAAAAATACCTGTTAATGTCTTTACATGGGTCACAAGAAAAGGTTTCGATCACAAAAATGCTGGGAGAACAGCAGATAAGAACCCATTCAAACTGGCAGAGAACATAGAATCAAAAGTGTTTTTCAAAACTTCTCCTAAAACACATTTTAAAAAAATCTTCATTTTATTCAAACTCCTTCCATTAAAAGGTATTTGTCAACATTACACAATTTCACAATTAGAGCTAATGTTCAAATCTACTTTAAGCATCAACGAACATATCTTCTTTTTGTCTTTTGTGATTCTCACTTGTAACCCTTTTTTGGTTTAACATCTTTGTGTTTTGGGCAAAACAAGATGTTTGAACAAACCTAATGCTTTGGGAAACTAACATTTAAACTGACCAAAAAAAAATTATTTGCTGCCAGATTCAAGATAAATACTTATGAAGGTTAATGATCACACAATTTCATAGCTTTAAAGATAACGTTAAAAACTGATTTTGTCACAGAACTATGAAGTCAGTCCCATTTCTTCACACAAGTCCCTGGATGGATTGAACAACTGACTTATTGAAAGTGATTAAGCATTCAGCTGCAGTGATTGGCTGACTTCAGATTAATGGACTGCTCCTATCACAGCTGAGTGAGGACATATTAAAGCTGACAAGGCTGTAGTTCAACTAAATGTGGGAACTGTGGAAAACTGTGTAGCAGATAAATTGGGTCTTTTTTTTATTTGGATAAGACATACCCAGTGTCAAAACAGTGTTTCCTGAGGCTGTGCTACACTGAACATCATGTCTGCTTTCATAATCTATAGATCACTGCATCAAAGTGTTGTATCAAAAGAAAGGCAACTGAACACTGGAGAGCAGAGTAGAGCAAAGCTGTGATCCCCGTATAACAAAAGGGGAACAGAACAGACAGAAGGAGCATGAAAGAAAACAGCAGAGCAGAGCAAAACAGTGCGAACAGCTTCACACAGTGGTAAACAGACGTACAGTACTGGAACTAAGTTTTAGAGATCAGAAGAAGAAAATGTGAAGCCTGTACTGTACCTGTGGTAGATGGCGGCCCCAGTCAGCACCATTGAATAATCATTGGTCCATTTAGATGTGTAACCCCAGCGCTCCTTGTTGCTGTCCCAGAAGTGGCTGCGAGCAGGGTAGCCTACGATTCGCTCAGGAAAGCTCTGCCAGACGGTGAAAGCGAAGTCCACCTGGACATAGAAACATACAAAGGTTACCTGTTGTGGTGCAGAATGTGATATTTATATCTTATATATAAAAAAGGGTGCTGCTTTGTACCCCTTTATAAATGAGCTGTTGTGCTGTACAACAGAGGCGAAACCTTATCAAACACAAAGCAGTCTTCAGTCAACTTCTGTGGTGGTGATCGAAGTTTTCAATCAAATAATTAGACAAAAACATCAAAAAAGCCTCAGCGGCTCCACAAACCGCCTGCTCTGAATGACACCACATATCACACTAAAGGAGTACTTTTATCAATGAATACTTAGTCCAAATCCACCATAAAACATAATACATGTCACTTTTATCTGCTCTTCCTGCCAGAATTTGTCTATATAATCAAATCCCAAAAGGAAAGAAGAGATCTGACTCTCTTTTACTCTTGCTTGCTGTAGAAAAGAGGTATTTGAATGATAATAGAGCCACAAGGAAAGATATTTTGATGGTGTGCTGCTTTCAATTTTCAATTGAGCAAGTACTTTGGTGTGAGTCATAGTCAATGCAAAGACTGCTCAGGAAGTAGGCATTAAAAAAAAAAAAAACATTCATTCTGGGGAGCTTTTATTATGAAGGGCAGCTCTCCTCAACATGTTCACTTAAAGATGAACAAGGTCAAAACTAAGATTTTGTTCTTGTTCAGAGGCAAAAAAAAAAAAGAAAAAAAAAAGCGTATACTATTGTCAAGCTGTGCACTTGAAGATTTTATATGATAGGATAGGTGGAAGGATAATGTAAGGCAGACTGTTGAGAAATCTGTGATTGACACTGATATTTCCTGAGGTCTGAAAGTTTGGGGATTATTTGTCTGTCTTCAGGGGTGAAACAAAGGTCAGTTTGGGCAGGACTTTCCCTTTAGTGCCAACGTTGCCTTACCATCTTGATCCTTCGCACAAACAGCCTTTATGAGATCTAATACTACACCGTTCAAAGCAGCATCTGGCTTCCCATGGTGCTGTGCCAAAACATGTCCCCGGGAAAAACAGAAACAGTCCTGACAGCATAGGAAACAAAAATGCCTGTGACAGTGCAGCTCTTGAACATTCAAGAGGTACCGTGTGACTACAGGTGCCAAAAACATGGTGTGGAAAATGGAAAGAAAAGAGAGAGTAGGAGAAACAGGCAGAAAGACAAATGGAGGAGGAAAAAAGAAGGCCCTGAGAGCAAAAGTTAGTTTAGGCGATTTAAGAAACAAGCTGCAGAGCGATAACTTGAAAACACCAGGGACAAACAGAAAGAAAGATTAAACACAGAGAGAAAATGCAATAGAGTTTGCAACTTTGTCTCAGGAGAACCAGTCTAATGAGAATGAAAGGATGGAGGCAGACAGAGTGACAGAAGCAAGCTTTCTATTCTAGTCCATGTTATCATATTACAAAATACCTCTGTGGTGGATAACACCGTGTCTTCATCCAGGCTGAGGACGGCATCGGTCACTATGGTCTCGTAGGGCAAGAAACGGCTGCTCATCACCTGCAGGGGCAGACGCAAAGCACAGCGGGTTAAAAACAAATAATTAGAATGAGAACAGCTGGATTACCGTCTTGAAAGGGCATTAATTGATGATCATTTGGTTCAATGGAGCATGTTAAGATGTCGGAAGAAACAAATATAGAACGGAAGGCTGTGGGTGTGTGAATGTGGAGCCCTTGTTGTGGAGGACTGAAACCTTGTACACATTGTCCCTTTTTTCATTACACTGCATATTTTCTAAAATGACAGCATGGAGGTGTTGATGCATACAGATGACAGCTTCCACTGAACTCGATTGAACATGATATTGTTACCATGGCAACATTCCATGAAAATTTCTTTCCAGTTATTTGATATTGTATCAGACATCAGGAGATGACTGTGTTTAACAATAAAATCAACTTTTTTTTTTTATGGGGACTCAAGTTACTTATTCCTCTGTGAGCAAATTTTCAGTAAGATGTGCATCACTGAGATTAATCCATCCACTTTCTGTCACATATTCAGGTCCAGTTGCAGCAGCAGCAGCAGGAACAAAAACGCCCAGATTTTTCCAAAACATTTAAGGACAAGATATTCAATTCAATTCAATTGTATATTGCCAAATCACAATACAATCATCAAATAAAAAAAACCCCAACAAATCCCTTAAGAACAGCACTTGGCAACAGTGGAGAGGAAAAACTCCCTTTAACGGAAGAAAAAACTTCCAGCAGAACCAGGCTCAGTTTGGGCGGCCATCTGCCTCGGCCGGTTGGGGTGAGTGGGTGAGAGAGAAAAGATAGGTGACATAATCTCTCCATTATGATCTGAGTCTGCCTCAGGGTTGGGCCTTTAGCAGGTTTGTCTCTACACATGAACTCTCTCATATACAAACAGTTATATGATCAATTATTAATATAACTTTGACTTTGAATACAGCTGTTATAAGGGTGAGCCCAACCCTCTCGAGATTTCATTGTTTCAGCTACTACTCAAATGGCACACCCAGAGCCAGAGAGTAGAGATTTTAGAAAAAAAAAACTCCTTTTGCTTCCAATATCTACTTTATGCATTTTTAATTATCGCTTGCTAATTCATGAGAGCAGCAAGAAGCTCCTGCACAAAGCTCAGCATACAGAAAAGCTTTACTGCATGCTGCCCGTCACTGTTGAACAGTGACACAGTGCTGATACAAGCTTCCATTAAATCAATAAAAACATCAATGCAGACTGACACATACTGCGGGAGTCATGTGAGCCACATATGGTGCAAATTTACTTTATTTCTCCTTCACTGTTGAAAACAGAACATGTATATTTAATGGCGGATGAAACCAAATTGTATAATACATCACAGTCCTTAAATATTTACTGGAAGCAAAGAGAGGGATGGTGGCTGGACTTGGGTGGGTGGATGGGAAGATCAACATCTTAAGGATATTGAGGATATTTAGATGGGAAGCCTTTGGTCTGTTGCTGCGATGAAAGATGCTCGAATGAGGGAAAACAGCAGCTTCCCTTTGACTAAGTGTGTGTATTGTAAAGTGGATGCCTGCTTGAACTCAAAACTACCTCCCACACAAACATCTCATGAACACACAGCTTTAATGGATACGTATACACCAACACATCTATACACACACATATACACAGGCCTGGAACCTGCTATTCAGCACTGCTCTGAAGGTCAGGTCTTTGTAAGAATAGTTGTTCTTTTAAAACACCACCTGCACTGAAAAGCTGTTACATTTACATTTAAGAATAGTCAGTGTTGACCTCTTTTCTCTATTAACACCTGGCATTGTGTGCCTGCTGCGCTTCAGCAGTGACCTTACACTCAGCAGGTCTTCATCACGCCTACAGTTGAGGGCAGCAACAAACACCGAGAGAAATGCAAGACTACATGGCTTCACTGTCGAGCTGTTTAAAGCTTGTTATCCACTCTGGTGCTGCAACTAATGATTACTTTAATTGACAACCAACCTACTCTTGTTTATCATAAAATAGTTAAAAAAGCCCATGAAAATTTCCCAGTTAATAATGATAAACAGGAGGCGTTAAATGCAGCTTGATAGAAATGTAGTTGTGCATCAAGGACCACACGATGCAACAGTCCATTGGAATGGGAGATAATTATAACATCAACCAATTCTAAAGATCACTATTGTCTAAGGTGTTTGTGGTTTGACTCCTTTTGTTAATCCCTCCATCCCCCTGATGTCAAACACACGTTCTTCTTATGAATATTGACTAGTGGCATAAGAAAGAAAAGTGTCTTAGATATTTTACTGCTGTTTAAGACACTTTTTTTATGGGTTGGTTGGTTTCTATAGTTTTATGATCTCACCTTGCTAGTTAAAAGGTCAAAAAGGCAGAATGAACATATTTTGAAGTCTATAAAACTAATATCAGGAAAATAAGACATTTTCATAGTATTTTACAGAAGGGACCTAAGGCCTCTTCATCACACACAGTGGAAACCTGATGTGCTGTTGGGCCTGATGTTCTTCTACCTCGCTTCTTTCCATACACACACCAGAGGAAACAATGGAGGCTGAAAGTTTCTGGGGTGAAAGAGCTGATGAGTGCACGTTTACAGATCAGAGAAAATGAGAGTGGAAAGGAGAGAGGTGAGGCAGTAACCTCCCTCTCATTTCTAGTGGCATCATTACTGCTGTAATGTCCTGCGGGCATAAAGAGAAAAACAAAACAACCTAATCTCTCTGCTACATGTTTTCTGCCAGAACGTGACAGACAGAATACCAGTGAAGAAGAGGAGGAGAGCGAGAAAGATAGGAGACAGGAGGAGAGACAGTGACATTGAGACAAACAGTAAAAAGGGAAAAGAGACAAAGAGGATAAGAGGCTGGTGTTTCCAAGCCCCAGATGGTTTGTAATGTTAGGAGCATGACATATTAGCCTGGGGCTTTCTGGTGCTCTCCAGGAATGTGAGCTCTTACAGCAGGAATCTGCCTCCAGCACTTCACCTCCTCTCTAAAGGACAGCAGCAGTGGAGAGAGACAGGAAAAAGAGAGGAGAGGACAACCACTGTCAAGATACTCATACAGCTTAAACTAACAGTCATAAACCAGCTTTTTGGCTACCATGCCAGGGAGACAGAGAGGATGCCAGAGGGAGGGACAGAGGGAGGAAAAGAGAGAACATGGTTAAAGGATATTGTGAACAAATCTCATGGAAAGACCAGAGCTAGCAATGCTGCCATGTCTGCATTACTCTCCAGTTCTGTGGCTCCTCCTGAAGGCATAAATCTTCCAAACAGTTTCATCAATAAAGGCACCAACATTTGCTAAAGCCACTGGGCACTACAGTTTTCAGTAAATTATATTCAGGAATGAATTGTGTATTTGTTGCAGACTATTTTCATCTGTGGATTAATACACATTGGTTTCATGCAGATTTTATGTTGCCACACAACCAGAGGCTATGTTTCTCGCTCTCATTTGATCTTACTGCTAAGTGCAAACAGACCAACACAACAATGACAGAACAGGTTATAAATAGTTAGAGAAAAGTGAAAGGACCTGTATGTTGGCATTTTTAGGCCCAAATTGTTTTGGGTCAACAAAAATACATAAAAGATGTAGCTTTTCTCAACTATTGCTGGCAATGTGTAGGCTTTGAATCAGAATTTAGACCCTGTGTTTGGAAGTAATAAAGAAAGTAAAACTGAATTGATGACTGGATAAATAAAATATCAGAAATCTAAATAAGTTTTGGAAATTAGGAGGGAGGATGTGCATTGTGGGATTTCTTTAGTATTTCCTAAAATATAACTACAGTCCTGAGGAGAGTGTACAAAAAAAAAAAACAAACAAAGAGTAAGGAAAGGATGGTGCAATGCTGAAGAGAAAGTAAAAGAAGATGAAAAAAAGAAATGACAAAAATTGGAAAAGAGAATCTGTGTGTAAGGAAGAGAATGAAAGAGAGAGGGGATAAGGAATAAAAAGGCAGGAAGAGAGGTGAGAGGGAGGAAAAACATTCTCTCGTTCTCTCTCTCTCTGTGGGGTGGAGGAAGCACAGCTTGGCTCGCCACGGTAAACACAGAGCCCGTTACAACCACAACAAACCACAGGCTGCCTGCCACACACACACACACAGACACACACAGACACACAACACTAAGCCGGTTCTGCTTGCTTTTCACGGACACACAATTACAATTGGAGTATTCCTGCTGTGACTGACAGCTTGGGAGAAACCACTCAGAGCCACAGGGAGAGGTAAACCATAAACCCAGCCTATCGCCAGCTGACTGACACCAATGTGAAACCACTTCTTCGGATTGGCAGCTGAAGTTAAGTCCTCATGAGCAAGAAGGGAGAGGACATTGGAGGACGAGTCTGATGTCTCAGAATACAGATGAGCAACCAGATCGTGTTTCCTTTTCCTAAAAAAGCACCCTAAACAGGAGCTTGGGAAATGTAAAACTGAGCTCAAATTAGTGTTTAGGGCAAATATGACCCTGTGTGTTCATGTCTGACCTTTGACTTGTACTAGGAGAGGTCACACGAAACTCAAGATAACCACAGGGCAGAATCCTCAGTTTAAAAGCCTAATAAGGTTGTAATAATAATAAATGCTACTCAGGCATTTCAGCTCTTGGTTCTGGGTTGTGTCTGGCTTGAGTGTTAACTCACAAGAAACAAAGTAAATGACAGTGACATGTACATGATGTCTTTGAACTGACATGCTGAGAAAACTGCTGCCCACTTGTAAAACAGCATACTGTCACTTCTTATTTAAAACTATGCTTGCAGTGCAATTGTTTCTGTATTTGAGAAAAAATATATAACTTTTATGGAAGTGCTAATATCACAACTGAAAGGCATGTTCGGTTAATCAATTAGTCAATCCACAGAAATTTTATCTGGAACTATGTTGATAATTGTTTCAGCCTTTTTTAAAGCAAAAATGCCAAAGATCGTCCGGTTCACACAGCTTCAGTCATGATGATATACAGTTTCTTATGTTTTATATGACTGGAAACTGAAAGCCTTTGAAAAATGAAAGAAATTGTGATGGGCATTTGTCACTTTATCTACTTCATCATCCACTATTCCATTTTGTAAACCACACGACTTATCGATAAATCAAAAAGACAGTTTGCATATTAATCCATAAGGATGCTAATCAGTTTTAGCCCTAACAACATAGATTTGAACACATTTAGGAGATATTAATTACAGAAAATCAAACCTCAAAAATAAACATACAAAAGTAAATTGTCTTCTGGGCATGTATATTGTGCATATTTATAATGTATGTACTTCTCCAGAGAGCTTTGTTACTTTTTTCCAGTTAACTGCATATTTACTTATAATTAATGTAAAGAATAAACAGCAATAAATACATTACACATAAATAAATGTTACTTTGCATATGCACTTACCCATTAGTAGCTCTTTATCTTTCCTAACAATATGCATTAGCCTTTCAGCTATGCTTTTTTCTCAGTGTATATTATTCCCATTGCTGAGCTTTAATTAAAACCACAGAAAGTGTCCTTTAATGGAATCAGCACAACACAAATCGAAACTCATTAACTCCCTGAAACTCTCATACTGAATAAAATATGCCAAGATACAGTAGCTTTACAATTTGAGAATATAAATAAGATGAGCAATGTAATTAGAAATGATAGTGATCACACCTATGAGGTAACAGAGGACAAGTGACAAGTGCGCTCAGGCTCACCTTATTCTCCCCTTCGATGACGATGACGGGCACTGAGGTGGCAGGCCAGCGGTGCTTTGCAGGGAGAGGCTTGTCACAGTTCCACAGGACGATAATCTGGGAGAAAGAATAAAGTCAGGCGTTATTACTTGTGCAAAATATGTGCATTGTATCTAATTTGATTTGCTCTAACCAAAACAACTCAGAACACACTTTGCAGCTTGTTACTGAATCACCCCATTGAACATATGACATTTACTGCCCTGCGGCCAGCAAATGTCACCTTATTACAGCCTTGTTACAGCCAGAAGGGCAATTGAAGTGATAAAATATTTCCAATTATGGTTCCAGAATGGTTTGTACAATTCAGCCCACAGCCAATCACATCATATTGTCAGGTTTCATTTTTAACTACAACATGTTGCTGAACACATTTTCCAGCCCACGAGTGCCACACTCCACCTCCAATCACATAATGTTTCATTAAAAAAAAAAAAAAAAAAAAAAAAAAAAAAATCAATGAAGTCTCCAGCCACAGCAATATCATGTAATATATGTACTACAGGGCAGCTGACATGCTGATATCCATTCACTGCACTACAACAGCAGACCTCATAAATACTTGATAAGAAACGCACACATGCAAACATCTGTCTAATCTTACACACACAGTTGTTCTTATATCTCAGCTTATGCATCTTAAATCTGATGTGGCTTTGGTGACATAATTGCTATTCAGACCGTGATTTGGACAGATTGTTTGTCTTCACCTGTGAAGCTAACTTTGTCTATAACCTTATTTAGTATAATCAGAGTTGAAACATCTTGGCATGTGATTGATTATATATATAAAAAAAAAAAATGTATGCAGTACAGAGGTGTGAGTCTCATGAAATCACACTAAACAGTAATTTTGGGGGCTTCCAGCATGTTGATGTGTTTTTAAATAGTAAAATTGTCCTTACATAGACTATTCGAAAATTCAGGAAGTGTTTTTTCCACTACAAAGCTGCGCACACATTCTTGAATGCCTCTGAAACAGGAAACCTGTTTATAGGAACTTCCCCTTAAATGTTTGTTACCTCAGGTCCACATTAAACACATCCATCATGTCCCCATTCAATACTACACAATACTGTACTAAGTGTATATTATGTGGTAATATAGACCCTACTACTTGGGCTGATATTGTGCTGCTTGTACTGATGAGAAATAATGTGAAGCACGTAAAGAGTGTATGTAAACCCAAAACTTCCCAACACTCACACACATTTTAAAAATGTAACATGTTTTACAGAGCTAGGAAGAAAATATTTCAGATGATTTACTACTTTAGTGTTTTACGAGCTTTGCCTGGAGCTGCAGCTGCACCATCTGCCATGCTTTCACTTTCAGCACTGTGCACTGCACTGGGGGCGAGTTGCATCTGTCCAAACCACATCCAAAAATGGAGCGATTTTAGGATGCAATGCATGGTATTTCTGGTGTATTTCATGTTGTTATTTTTCAGGATTAATATAATGAATAATCAAGAATAGTGTGGAATATGTTAGTCCAGTTTGTTAGTATGTAGTAGTGCATTAAGTTATCTCTTTATAGACAAAAATGATTTTTTGGAATTAAGAGACAATTATTGATAAATAATTTAACAGGAGCACATCATCAGTATCCAGTCCTGTAGTGTTTAGTTGCTGAGTGTCAGCTAACATTTGCCCTGCTAAAATTTCCTTGACCAAGCCAGTAAATTAATCCATCCTAGTTCCACTGTGCAGAGCTGTAGATGATACTGTGCCCTGATGCCAACGAATCACAAGAATTTCCCTGCAGGGATCAATAAAGTTTCACATTATTCTCACATTAACTGCGTCACATGCAGCAGTTCCCTTCAGGGGGCTCTGCACCCTGACTGGACCTGCCAAATTATGAGCTATAAGCCATGCCAACAGTCTTCGGCTATTCGCGTGTCACCACGGTGGCTGTGTGTTGTTAGTGAAGTTATTGAGACTGAGGATGGAAATATGGCAACGATACAAGAAAACAATGATACGCAGCTCTTTGATAGACCTACAACTATCACCTAACAATAAAAATATAGATAAAAAAATATCATTCATGTTGCTGAATCTGGGTGTCAATGCAAGATAACAACAGGTATATAGTCTGGTTCCCTGTGCACATACTCACAGTTGAGAAATGCGTTAATCTACGCTTACAGGCTTCTATTCCTGTTTGATTAGAAAGACAGATGGTGTCTCTGTCAGCTCACCAACCCTCTCAGGGTGCTGATGGGAATATTGTGTATGAATGCCTGAATGTGTGGAGGAGAACACTGAAGAACGTGTTCGTCTATCTGCAGCAACGAGTGCATAAAAAAACGTTTCCCTGGAAATGCGCGTGCAAAGCTTCACACATGAGCACACACCCGCAGCAGGAGGTCCACTGTGTCAGAATGTGCCTTAAAAGCTTTCTTGCATCCAATTTAGCCTCCTCCACCCTCTGTGTTCTTTCATTCTCTCCCTTCCATTCATTTATTTATATCCCTTTCCTCATCTGCTCGTAGCCCAGCAGAAGCCTTCCCCTCTTTCTGTACAAGCCCAGAACACAAACACAAAAGCACCTCCATAAAAAACAAAAAACAAACAAAAAAAAAAAACAATAAGGTGACAGAGTTCAAACGCCACAAACTCGCTTGGACTTTCAACAGTCCTTCATCATCAGGAGAACTTCGCTCAGTAGTCATGGGGTTGTAGATATTTGACAGTTTGACAACTAACAACATTTCCACTCAAGGACATTTAAAGGGGTTTTACACTATCAAAGTATGATATTTAATATTCAGGAGAAATACTGCTCAGGCTGTGAAAACAGTTATCTAATTGATGATATAGTGACACAGAATTGATTATATAGTGATGTCATCATGTGGAGACTGCAAATTTAAAACACAAAGTTACAAACTAGAAGGGTATAGTTTGAAAGATGTCCATATTTACCAGGCAGAGGGAGCCTAAGAGAAAGATGCTATTAAGTTGCACTGTGGGAAGTGTAGTAGCCAGTCCCCCTTCGATGTATGAGAAATTTGGCTTGTGGTGCAAAATTAGAAGAAGGGTTTTTATTAAAGATAGCCTTAATATCCTTAAATCCTACTTTCTATATATCCTTAAAATTAGAAATTAACCAAATTATAGTTCTGGTTTCAGAACTAGATGTAAGGGTTCATACTGGCTTCAGTATCAAAACATTTCACACAGTGCCCAGCACTACACACAGAGATATGCATCCACTCACATGGATAGCATATACACAAATAGACAACCTCAAACACAAAATACCCACTAGTACAAGCCTCCCACCCACATATAATACACACATTCATACTGTATATTCCACTACACATATACACAAACTCATCACATAACCAACACACAATCACAGAATTGTACATTCATGCACAAGCTTACATGGAAACACATCCCTCCTACACAAAACACAAACTTACTCATACTCTGCTGGCCAAACAAACAAACATGCACACACACACACACACACGCATGCACGCACGCACGCCCACACACACACACACACACACACACACACGCAAACGCCCACACACACACACACACACACACACAAAAATTAGCCATCTGAGAGCAAATTCCATTTCATTTCCCACACTGGTAAGGAGCAAGCAGGGGAATCAATACATGCTGTCTCCAGCTGTGCCGAAGGGGGTTTCGCTGCCATGGAGACAGATGTAGCACCACCACAAACTGCCACCCTAATTCAATCCACCACAGTTAATATACACACACGGGATGAAGGTTGAGCTCTGTTGTTGCTCCGGTTGGAAAATGCGATCACAAAACAGACATATGAGCCAGATAATTCAGTGCGATTTGGGGATTTATAGGAATGCTGCAGTGAAGACACCAGCACATGCACACAAACAAAATCTTTACCTGTGCACAGTATTGGGACTTGGCCACAGCTACCAGGAGCTTGAGTATGGGCTGGGACTGGGACACCAGCGGGGAGACAGCATGGATGACAGCTGTGAACTTGGGGTACGGTTTAATACCTGAAACATAAGACAGACGACACTCATTAAGTTATTTCAACAAAAATCCAGGAAAAAAAAAAATGCTGGCTGGAACACAATGAGCCGACGATCAGTCATCAAATATAATTTAGAGTATAAAGCCTGATGAGAACTGAAGGCTCACATTTCTAAATGCTTCACATCTATTTTCAATGAAAGATGAGTCTGTCAGCAGTTCAAAAAATATAGATGATTTAATACTCAGAGATGTAGTTTTTTTTCAAGCCAGTCTTAAAATATTCAACAACGTTAATGTGTTTTGAAAATGCCAGATCTCTTGATCACTGAATATTTCATTTTGGAAATGCTGCAGCCATATCTGCAATCCAGTGAGCAGACAGCTAACTACTGATGTGACTTTAAACTCAGTCTGACTTGATGTTGGAATAAAGTAATCGAAGCTGATAATGAGCAGGAAATAAGATATTGAGAAAGACAGATCATAGAAGACTTTAAATTTTTCCTAATTTAAGTCTAATCTAACCGAAATCAACAAAGCATGGTGCAGAGGAGACAGCATTAGAAGAGTTACCCTACCACCACTGAACAACCCGTAAAATGAAGTATATATTTTACAGCTTTTAAAACTATCCTTGTGATTTGTAGTGAAAAAGTAAAGAGTTTGCAGAGTCTTTAGAGACATGGGACGGAAATTTACAACAAACTCAGAGACTAATTTTTTTCAAAACACTGAACAAAAGCTGAAGCAGAATTACTGCCATGCAGCATATTCTGCATATTCAGATGTATATGCTGTTTTCTGATTTTAGCACATGATCTCTGTGGCTTTTATCACTGTATCCTGTATTACATTACACATTTCTACAGTCTCAATGTTTGCATTGAAACAAAACAAAAAGAAAAAAAAAACAACAGGCTGTACAGGGTCAAAAAACCAAAAACTTCCAGGCTATTTCATCAGCATAAAAGGACAAATGAGGAAAAAAAAAAAAAAATACACACACACACAAACATTTTTGGTAACAGCCAAAAGTAGCATTGCTACCACCATTGCCCTCAGCATATCAGAAGCTCCACCTCTACATCAACCTGTAGACTCTGAGTCTAGCCTCTGTTGAGCTGTGCTTGATGTTTATTTGTGGGGAGCGATGAGGTCAGAGTGAACTTAATGCCGTACATATTTTATATTTACATAATCTTTTGCATGTGAGTTGGCTGGCTGAACTTTGCCTTTTCCACTCTCCTATCCCATTAATCATCTTGTGACTCCCCCTTTGAAGGCACCAACCCCCCCCCCAATTTGGGAACATGTGTTTTTTTTAGACAACAGGGTGCTGCTAACCTTGTGGGAACATTTAGGTGAACTACTTTCCTTGTGGCAACAGGAAGGCACTCCCATGCACAAAGTACAATCACGTGAATCGTATTGAGCCAGGCCTTATCACCCAGCATCGCTGCCTGACCACTCTGATGTGTTCATGGCTGAATGGAATCAAATTCCTGTACTTGAGTTAATGGTTTTATCACGACTAAACATTAGATATGGGTGCACAGTTTTAGTTCATTTTATTTAAATTCTAATGATCTTTACTCTTGACAATTCTGTGGTATATTTGCTGTTTTATCTCTAGAGGTAAAATTTATTAGGTATAGCTATGCAATTGAATCCAATCCAATATAAGAGCAGCTACATATTCTACTTTTATGAAATCAAACCTCCATTTTACTAAGGCAAGAAAAACATACTCTGCTAGTGCTGTGTGTTGGAGTGTTAATACACACAATGTGTGAGTGTGTGACAGAAGTATCAATTCAAACTCCGATTTTATTCCCGAAGCCATCAGTGACAAAACACCTTGCCTCCTTAAACCCATCTGTGTTTAACTGGTTGCTTTTTGACGGATAAATAAACTAGCGTCCATTGAAATCCATGCCTGTCACTGTGCCCGTGTATTTTAATATCAGCTCTCTACCCTGAACCTTCTATCAACTGAATTTGTGTGTCTGCACTATCACCGTCTGTGAGTGTGGCTGTTTGTGGGGAGCTAGTGATGCCGGATGATGATGGAATGAAGGAGTGAGGGATGGAGAGGCTCCGGGTCACAGATATGTGGCAGGGGAGAATTCGGTGCCGCTGAACCGTATCGGGAGGAATTGGCTGCAGTGGCAGCAGCAGGATCAGCAGAACTAGCGATGCTGACTTAAAAACCAATGACAGGCTGGTGTGTCAGCAGGACTAATACAAACATCTGTCAAAAGCCCATTCCTCCACTCCACTCGCTGCTAGACACAGCTATTCAAGGCGAACAGCAGATCAGGGGTGAAGACCATTTTTCTGCTCCTCAGACAAATCCAGTCACAGCTAAACAGAAAACTACAGAAATGTCTTGCACAAAAATTGTGAGAGACCATTGTGCTGCAGTGATGAATGATAAGATGCCCCACCTTTAGTTCAGTGGGGACCAGTTCATAGCTACACAGGTGTATAGAAGCATTATTGCTGTTACACAACAGCACTTTGTACAGTTCATCATGTTTCTCTGTTTCTGTGTGCGTGTGTAACTGACCTAGTGTAGCATAGTAGAAGGGGAAGTCTCCTAGGTCTCCAGAGTACTGTGGCAGGACAAAGAGTCCCCCGGGGTGGCTGTTCCACATCAAGCTGCTCCTGGAGCCTTGCTCCAGCACACGGTCCTGGATGATCTGCAGACAGGACAAAAAACAATATTGGACTACACCACAAATTTTCTGCAAATGAGATTAGAAGTTCCCTGTGGAGTCTCTGACCTCTGGTTGGGTAGTGGAGTAGTGTTTTTATGTAGAGGCTGTTTTTAAATCAACTCATGCACATCTATGAGGATGCACATGCACGCCATGTGTGTCACAATATACCTTCCTGTCAATGATTTCATATTATGCCATTGATGTATGGAGCACTGACAAATGTAGGCAAGAAGTAAAAATGGATGTCTGGAAAATGCAGCATTTAGAATTAATAGAAAATTTGTTTGCTAATATTTTACTAGGAAGGAAATGCCTTGAACACTGTTAGAGCCACAGTACGTTTTGGTAAGTAACATTTAATGTCAACATAAATTCTGCTTACAAGAAAACTTTTATGTGGCTCTTTAAAATGAAATGCAAAAAACATAAAATAAAAATTTTACCAGCTGTAATTTTTTTTTTAAAATTCATGTTTCTTTTTTTTGCATTTTTTTTTAATCTGAAATTGTTTGAATAATTTAGTTTTACAGTCATGACTTATTTAATCAACACCTTATAATGGTGAATGCACCATTAGACTCATCAATTGCTTTTACATTATTCTGCACATAGATGATACATGTTAAACATTCAATAATCCACAATTTAATAAAGAAGGCACAGATCATATTGACGAATTACAGGCGATAAAGGTTTCATCTCACTTTTCAAACTGACTTAAAAATAATTCATAAAGATCTGAGCCACCAAATTAACACACTTCTGCCAGGTTACTTCTAAGGTTTTCAGAATAATTGAAGGATGTTACAATAAAAAAAAAAACTACTAAAATACCTTTACATTACATTTTACTCAGATCAGGGAGTAATCATAAAAATCAATAACATTTGTGTTGAAAATGATGGATGAAATAAAGGTTTGAACAATGAGCCTTGTAATCACACCTATAAAACATTTTACTGAGAAATGAACACAAAAATAGCAAGAAGCAAATAGTCATAAATGTGAACGAATTTCAGCATTGCTAATGTTCCAAGGCCCATTTCACTTTGGAATGATAAGAGTATTATTCAAAACCCATTCAGTGAATCAGAGCAGGTGAAAAACTGAAGTAAAAATTGAGTCTGCAGGTGTTGAAACTTAGAAGCTTGCTCCGAACGTTTGCTTTGTATCACTTCAGCAGCGGCTGATGATAGTGTCAAGAGGTAATCACTGTGGCACAAAGCTGAGCTGGAAAAAATATATGGTACTGTGTAATATTTCCTCCACAGACAAACGAAACTGAGGGATTTCTTTAAGCAGATCATGTCACAGGCATCTGAACTAAAGACAGACAAAATCATCAACTGTTTCTAAGCACCAGTCAGGCCCCTGATCCTTTCTGTGACCAAATACAGTAGTCAGTCAAACAATCCAAAATGAGAGAGGCCACTCTTTATCCCAGCTGCAGCTTGTGGTTGGCCAGTGCTGAACAGGCAGTCAGAGGAAGGAGATATTGCTGCTGCGCCCTTGAGCCATGCTAAATTGCTTCAGTAAAACAGACACAGGTTTGCGGTTGTGTTTTATGGCCACTATTGAATCGGGACCTGACGGCTGCTGTTGGCTTGGTAGCTGAAATGATGGGTATATAGAAAAGGTAAAGAGAGTGAGGTGGGTGATGGGTGAGCAGCTGAAAGTTAATAACATAGCTGGAGGGTAATATTACTGTAATAATATTGACAAAGCAAAAGAAAAATTCATCATTTTGAGGCAGAAAAGTGAAGAAAGAAGGGGGGGAAAAAAAGCAGCTCTATGTGAGTTTTTTTTTTTTTTTTTAACTTTTCCGAGCTTTCTCCCTGAGGGCAGTCAATAACCATTTGCCTCAGCTGAACAGATTAACTCGGAATCCGTTAACTTCTCTATAAAAACACTGCCTGCCACCTTAAAAACCCTGAGCCCTTTACACCTTATGAGGGGCAATTTTGCTTGCTTGGCTGCAGCTCCTCCCCCGTCGGCAGCCCTCAGTCGGGACATGATGGACGACTCAATCTCGCCTCAGAACAGCCACAATCAACCAATTAGAGCATGATAGATAAATCCTGCTTCTCTGCGAGCACACTATGAGCCTGGCTTTAATAGGTGAGTTTAATAGTTGTACCAGTGCTGCAGATTCAGCTATATTGACCTTGTGATTGGTCGAAATGTGTCTGCTTTCTGACAGGAAACACGGCATGATAGGTTGAACTCATGTTTCCTGGTAGCTTGCATGTGTGTGCACACGCACGCACACACACACACACACACACACACACTCCCATATTTTGACAGATTCAATCTCCTCACATACATTCACAAACACACTTGCTTTTTATTGACTTGCCACTCTAAACACTCTGTGTGTGTATGTGTGGGTGTGAGTGTGCATGTGTGTGAGTATCATTACAAATCTGCAGTGTGGAGGGTGTGCAGGCTCGACAGGATGAATAAACCATGTCGCTCGTTATCTCGGGGGCTGCCACAGCAACGGCATTTACATATGTCACCCCTTCTCCTTTTCACCCTTTCTCCCACCACTCTCCTCTCCCCTCGCTCTTTTCACAGAACAGTCCATCAGGATTAAGCGTTTAGCCCTAGTTGTATTCAGTGTGAAAAAACACACACACGCACACACACACTACAAACACACGCTCAAAGACTAACTGAGTCACAGGCTTTCGCCGTGTCACCTTGCTCTTTAGTGTGGAGTGACAGCATGTCAGCAAGGTTATGCCTGGGTGGAGCCATATGTATCTGGGCTGACACACTGACATATGGAGATGTGTTTCTGAGTCTGCACTCGTGCGTGCGTGCGTGCGTGCGTGCGTGTGTGTGTGTGATGGCTCACAGTGAGACAGGCTTAGATAAAGAGACCAGAGATTTTGAGCTAACTCAAATCAGACAGGCTATAGATACTGAAGCAATGACAAATTACATGCACTTTGGGTGTGAAAGTGTGTAGGTGCTTATGTGTGTGTAAAACTCAAATTCGGACGTAAGACTTGGGAGGTTACACTGTAAGTAAGGTTGTAGCATTGAGGGGAATCTTGCTCCAAGGCTTCAGCCGCGCAGTAAGAGAGGAAATTAAAAGCGTGAAGGGAAAGTTAGATGAGAGAAGAGGCAGGAAGGAGAAGACATTTGTAACTGCAGGATGAAGCCAGCAGCACATCCAGGTGTTAGTTCTGCATCTATAAACAACTTCTTTAAACTGAAGAATGAGGGATGGGGATTGGATGGCTAAATTGTTTTTCCCTGTCACAAATTCCCTAAACTAGGTTATTGTTAACAAAGTGGCTGTGCATGACAATAAGAGGTCAGAGGATGGAGAGAGACTTCTGAACTGAAGTGATACTCCACCGAAATCCACTGACCGCAGCCTCTGTTCTTAGAGAATAAAAACTCCAAACTTTTTTGCTTCTACTACTACAAATACTACAACAATCATTATTAACGATTTTTGCATTGGCCAGAAATATTATTACAGAAACTGTGCGAGCATATTGTAAAAGACAGATATGTCAGTATTATAACTTAAGTCCAAGAACCTGTTTTCAATCATTTGGAATAAAACAAACAGCTGCTTGTGAAACATGTGCTGAAATGTCCTTTTTGCTGTCTCCACACAACACTGTCCATCCTGTTTTGCTTTTAGCCTTGTAAAGATAGGCCAGAGGGGGAAAAAAAAACAAATATTGCAAAGTCTGCTGTGCCACTACAGTCCCCTGAGAGAAAAACTGATGATACAGGAGTAAGAGACACGAAGGTAGTGAGGCCTGATGGTTTATGTGTGTGTGGCCTGAATTCTCACCTCCAGTGTGGTCAGCACTATCTTTTCCACAGAGGAGAAGTAGGCCTCCCAGAGGAACTGGGTCTGCTGTCTGAGGGACAGGATCTTATCCTGGTGGATGGAGCGCACGGTGGTCGGAATCTGCAATGACAAAACAGTCAGTAAATATGAAAACCGGCTTTTGATGACTGACCTGGGACCTTTAATGTGGTGACAGGAAGATTAAAACTGGTCCCAATGACACACACAGGAAATTCACATCAACAGATAAAACACATCAAGCTGTGGGGGCCGTGTGAACTGTGGGCTAGAGCAGATATGGCAGGTTTCTGGAGTAGTAGCCACAGTTACTTTGTAATTTTGGTCAGGTCCAGGTCTCAAGTCTTGTTCAAGCAAATCCAGAGACAAGTCCATAAGGGCAAGTTAGTCATAAATTTTAATAAAGTGCACGTCAGTCATGAGTCGTCTTTGGAAGCTGACCATTAAATTGACATAACATTGAACATTTTTTTGAACAGTGTTATGGAAGCTCTTTAATTTACAGGGCACCATGTTATTTAAATATTGAGGGTGCATTTACATTATGCCTCTTGTGGTCTTGTCAGTGTATTCATTTTTAGTTGCAAACTGAGACTACAACAAAAAAAAAAATTCTAACTCATCAGTGGATGGAGTTTCTCAGTTATCACTCACACTCTACACACAGTGTATGACTGTCAAACCAAACCAAAGTCTGGTAACAGCTAAATTACCTTGATTACAAGTGAGCAGCTGCATCTGTGGAGGAAGGTTGAAAACTTTCTAAACTGAGTGTGAGGGACCTTTTTTTTGTGAAAATGTTTCAATCAAGCTGTGGATCAAGGTCAAGAAATAAACCTTTAAGTAAAACTTGAGATATTTTTCTGCTAATGAGTAACATGTTTTGCACAGCTTAGAAACAAGATATAACGTGTTAAACAGTGAGCTACAGAGGTGCTGGTAGGCAGACTGTGTTACCTTTGGACAGAGCTCGGCTGGCTGTTAGTCTGTTTGCAGTCTTTTTTAAGTTGCGTTACAGTAGCTGGCTGCTTGCATAGCTATATAATTAATGCACAGACATGAGAGTGGCATCAATCTTCTCATCCAATGCTCTGCAACAAAGCAATTAATGGCATTTCCCAAAATGTCAAACTTTTCCTTTAAGTCTTACTCAAGCCATGTCTTAAGTCCCAAGCCTACAAGTCCAGAATCAGACTTGTTTTGAAAACTCTACCAAACTCTTTAGGATTTGAAGGATCTTATTTTAAAAAGGTAGGACCCCAGAGGGTAAAGGTGGCCTTTACTGAGAGAAAAATATGATTTTATTCAAGGGAATGAAACAGGCCAGACAGCAGAAGGTATTTATACAAAATAAAGGCTAAAATAAAGTTGAAGAAGCTATTTTTACTGAAGAGCTGTGTTGGTCAGTACTAGTGTAAGTTTGTTTGTCATAGTAAAGAGGGAATAGTGGCAAATAAAAACATTTTAGTTCTCCTTGGTAAATACTGTATGAACATCCTAAGCTGACTGCACACATGTTGCATGAAGAAACTAATATACTGTAGGTACAGTATGTGCAGTATTTCCCAAATATTTTCCGGGTTTCAGTGCAGAGTAAATACTTCTAATGTTCAGTACACATATCCTACATTTGTTGGAAAACATGTACTAATGTACATCACATGTAACTACAGTGTGTTCTGTGCATCATATCCTCTTGCATAAACCCACAGATTCAGGATGGCCTGGGCACATTTGGTGCTGCACAGTGAGCTCAGATGGAGCCTCTCTGTTATAAAACTCAATGTCAAACAATATTATTACACACTTCATTTAAATTAAGATTTAATGGGCATATAATTACCCCCCCGAAGTTCAAGATATTCCATTTGCTCATTCTATTTGTCAAGTGTTTTTTTTCTCCAAACTTGTGGGGACGGGCTCACTACTTGAAGACTGTAACTGGATTTCAATCAATGATCAGCCTTTCTTTATTCTTCCATCCATTTATTCTAAAATTCATACTAAAATCCCAATATACTCACCATTTGTTTTGTTTAACAACGAAATAACAAATATCCCAATGTAAATTAACATACACAAAACAAGCACAAAACACATACATTGAAAATGTACTAGTGAATATGTACAAATAAGCTTTGCGGCATTTTAACACCATCTTAGTTTCCACAGATTAATATTTTAAGCTAACGTCACATTTTTAAACCTCTTTACTTATTAATGCATGTATCTCATTTCCTCCATATTTATATTAAAGAGATTTTATTTAAACTTGAATTATAATTTTTAAATAGGAAGTTTTAACTACTTTTGAATTATAAAATACAAGCTATGAAACATATTTAAACACATTTGAATTGAGCCTAAAGCGAACTGCAACAAGTAAACCAAGTAAATTGTGACAATAAAAGACGTAAAAAAACAAAAACAAAAGTAAAACCAATCCAGAGACTAAAGTCCCACACATTATAGTCCCAAATATAAACAAGTCCCGGATATAACCAACCGTGCAGCTGAGGCTAACCCAAACAAATGGTAGACACAAACCTGTCATTAAAACTCGGTGGAGCACAAGAACTCAGCGGCTGCCTCTTCAAGGACTGTAAGTGACTGTAAGTAATTACATCGGAGTTTAGTTTGAAAGACTAACTAGCGCTAAATAGCGCTATAGCGTCAGCTCCCGGTGCTCCATTTTAACAGCTCCGGGCGCGATCAATTGATTGCTCATGTAGTTCCGCTGCCAGACGAAACGGGTATTATTTACTATTTATTTGTCCTCTCATATAATAATATGAGACTTTGAGTGAAGGACTTAATATGCTGCATGAAATTTGTTTAGTTGACTACCACTCCACTAGAAAACAAAACCAGGATTTTGTGAAGAAAGAACATGTGTTGAAGGCATTAACATTCAGAAAAATGCTCCATTCAGCTGTGGGTCTGGTTGCTGTAGTCTTCAGGTGACACACAGGGCATTGGGTTTTGTGTGAGTGTGTCTTCAGACCATTACCTGCAGCAGGAGTCTCTCGTCGCCGATGACTGCGGCTGTGTTCCAGTTGATAATTTCAGAGAAAGGCAGCTCCCAGCCATTACTCAGCATCACAGGCACACATGCGGCCTATGACACACACACACACACACACAGACAGAGAGCTTGGATATGATCCTTTACAAACACAATCACATCGGCTAAATCATTACTACTTTGCTACATTACATATTGATCTTGACTAGCAAATCTGCAATATGCAGTTCTTTTCATGTAATATTACAATGCTTGGATTATATTAGACCTGATCAATCAATAGAATGTTCAATAGATCAATCTGTCTTTCACAGAACACTCTCAGCGGTGAAGTTCTCCACCTGACAGATTTTTTAAAAATCTCAACCTTCTTTGGTGCCACTTGAACATATCGTACACATTATCTATAGCCCAATGGGAACGTAAGCAGCAGAAGGTCTATCACTGCTGATTTTTATCAGCTGCACACAACACGCAAAAACAAGCAGTAGAAAGGGTCAAAGGGCTAAACTGCAGTTCTTTCCAACTTTTCTTTCTACAGATTTGTTCTCAGGGTTAGTTCTAATCATACAAGAAACACACACAACTGACAGAAAATTAAAACTATTACTGGAAATGGGGAAACTGCAATCTGTCCTATATTTTATTGGCCAGTAGAGGGCAGTGGAACAAGCTGTGAACACAACATTAAAATATTATCAAAATATAAGATGATTGTGAACATATTAGTAAACATTACACATCCAGAGGTACCAGAGCATCATTAGCATGCATTTGGAGTCCTGCTTCTTGGCCACCTGATGAATGCTAGTCCCATATTATTCTACCTTTAGCTTGTGAGTCAAATATCTGGTACTTTATTTGCTAAATGCTCCACTAGTTTACAGTTGGTTTTAGGAGCTTCACTGAAAACAGTTGCCTGCTGCTAATTTAAATTAAGTTGACGTGAGCAGTGGGAGTGAACTAAACACAAAAGTTCCAGGCTTAAAAATCAAAACAACTAGCTAGAAGATGCAAAATGCTCCATACAGGTGAGGTGAACAGTGCAGTGAGATGATCTCTATTGACAATAAGAAATTCAGTAATGATAAGATTTGGATAATAGAGATATAATAAATAGCAGCCATTGGATGAGGAGCAAAGACTCAAACATTATTAAGGAAAAATAAAAGCTGGGACAAAGCAGCAAACCTGCAGTCTGGATTTACACGAACCAAAAAGAACAGATTCACGTCCTCATAGATCTGTTTGTGATTCTGTCTGTGTTTGATTTCAAAAAAATAATTTATGAACCTGAAAATCAAAGCAAACAACCACATTCAGTCTACTTGTTTTGACTTAATTGTAAATGATTGCCATTCTTTTTTTATTGTACATCTAGACCTGTTAACACAGCAGTGTTGAAATGGTAACTTCTGGCACATGAGTTAATTACTCAGAGGAGGTGAGTGGGAGGAATGATAAAAGGAAGAGGAATTAAAAATGATCAAAAAGCAGACGAAAGTGGATGAATAGAGGTTCTGAATCTGAATGTGACCTTTAGCAAAGGAGTGGCAGAGGGATGGCGGGATGAGAGGAGAGCTAGAGAAAACAGCTGGTGTGTGTATTTGTGTGTGTATGGTGGGAGTTTGATGTAATGACGGCCCTGTCACTCCTGGGTCATAAAGGTGTCAGCTAAACCAGTACTGGCCCTCAGGCCCTGCTGCTGTCGCCTACACACACACACACACACACACACACACACACACACACACACACACGCACACACGCACGCACGCACGCACGCACGCACGCACGCACGCACACAAACACACACGCACACAAACACACACAATCCCATGCATACAGATATATACAGACACAACCCCAGGTATAGACACACACCCACTCACCCACCCACACACAGTCTGCATCTACTAGAAATTGCTTTCTCATGCAAAGACTAAAGCCTGTAAATACTGCCCCTTCATCTTACTCCAGACGGTTCGAGTCGATGGATGGTGCGAGTCAGACAAATGGAGAGGAAAGGAGATGGCATATTTCCCTCCTGAGTGAAGTGCGCTGTTATATGTGTGTGGCAGTAGATGGTAAGATAAGCGCACTTATGTGGGTGCACTCTGTGGATGGCAGTGTACGGTAAGGAGAGGTAAAGGACAGTGCAGTAATAATGCAGGAGAGTGCTGTGCAGTTCTAGAAATGGATGAACAGGGGAAAATGAGATATGAAGTGTGTAGATTTCAAGAGGTATGAGTGAAGTGAAGATAAATGCCAACACAGCATTAGAAAATGACTCTAGATGGGTAAGATTTACTTCCCAGGTTATTGTGGTCATATGGTGAGGCATTATGGCACATTGCCTGTCGCATATTTAAGCCCTAATCTGTTGAATCCCCACTTAACCTTGACAAATTATATATTGTGTGAAAGCAGAAAGGCTTATGAGCTTATCTTTGTAAGTCATTTTAAGATTCCTATATCATTTCCAACAACAATTGCTTATTATAGCTGGGGAGCACATAAAACAGATCAGTAAGTACAAGAAAAAAACAGAGGCTCTAAATACAGTTTAATATAACTTAGTCACACCAGGAAGCATCACATAAAAATAATAATCTTCATAAAATATTTGTTTCTGCAAGCTTGGTGACATCAACTCTCAGGCCTAACTAGTGAGCGACTGCTAACACTGGCCAACAACGGAACATAGTCGCAATAGTTATGAGAGTAAATTAGACTTAGAGATAACAGGGTTAAAAAAAAAGCAGTATAGGGTAACACAGCAAATAAGCTGCGCTAGTCTTTCAGCACCATCACGGATCATCAAGATGGTTTTGTAATGACCAGTGAAAACTAATGTCATTCAAAAAGGTTCTTGTTTTTTCCATCTATAGCAGGCCTATATATTTGTCAAAGTCATGGGGTAATAACTAAAAACATTAGAAATAAGGCAATGCTAGGTATTAGTATTGTTACTGTTATTACCTTTTATCATCTCACTGCCTGCAATTTTCACAGTCAGACAACAATTTAACAGTTATTCTGAAAAATTCACACCAGTGTTTACACTGTAAATAGTTCAGAAACAGAAAATCGTTCTGAGATGAGGTCTTGTTTGTTTATAATAATTACACCAGTAATCTTGTAATGATTTAGTGATTCTTTATGGCTAGAGGTAGCACTGTTGAAGCAAATGCTAAGTGATGGAGGTGCCTCTGCTTTATTCACAGTGATATGGCTGCTAGGCATGAATTTACGCCATAGGTAATGCTTTCTCATGATGGAGTGTGTGTTTGTGTGTGTGTGTTGCTTATCTACCTGCAGTGCCTCAAGGAAGCGAAAGGAGCCCAGTCGTCTGCCGCGGGGCACCAAACAGAAGGTGGAGTTGTGAAGCATCTCCTTGTAGTCATACCTGCAGGGACGCAACACAAGTGATGAGTTCATGACATAAACAAGAACATGATCTTTATAGCAACATGTTTAGTAATGTAAGGAATACATAACACAACACCACAACAATTTTGATAGAAAATTGGATAATCTAAACTGCTGCTAGTGTCATAGTTGCACTGCAAAACATGGCATGATGAGTAACACAAACTTACAATAACACTAAAAGACAAAACAGCAAAAGGGAAAATCATGATGAGCAGTTTTCTCAAGAATTTTGAGGTTTCAGGAAACCTTTATTTTGAAATCTCCACTCAGTCACAAGTTAAAGGACAACTCTGGTTTATTACAGCACAGTTGTAAGACACATATCCAATTTGTAATAAATCTCTCTCTTCATTTCGCTTCTTCTTTCATCTCCCTATTCCTACAAAACCCCATCCCTGCACCTCTCCCGCTTCCCTCTTTCCTTCCCTCCTCCTGCTATCTCAAAAACCACATGCTGCGTTGCTCACCCCCTCTTCTCTACGCGCAACTACCTCAATCCCTCTATCTCTTAAAGCAGGAGGCTGACATGTCTCCCTCCCTCTCATGCTCCTCTTTCTCCCCCTCCTGCCCCTTCATCCCTCTATCTCTCCAGTGAGGTGTATCTTATTGCTCTCCAAACAGGGTGATCAACCCTGCAAGGGGTAATGAGCTGAGAGTGACACCTGCTTCCACCACACAGCTGGGTCTGTGTGTATGTGACAGAAATAGTGTGTATCTATGCATCAGTCTGTGTATTCATTCTTGCCTGCAAGCTGTTTACTGTTTTGGGTTTGTTTTGTTTTTGCGTTTGTGCACAGCACACAATGTAACGATGGCATAAATGTGTGTGTATCTACTGTTTCATGTCATTTTAAGATGTTTTACTAAACGATACAGATACCCATTCACTTTCTCATTATTATTTCTTCTCACTCTTCCATTCTGTTTTGCTTTTACTGAATGCTGACACAGAAAAGTCTCCCTGTGTGGAGTTAATAATCACCCCCTAAAAGCCAACATGTCAGCCAACAGTGCATAACCAGGCATGACAGGAAGCCTGTGTTATTAAATCTTAACATTTTTTGCTTTTTTAAAAAACAATTTTCACTAATAAATACCCCCAAACACTATCAAATTATTTTTCTGTGTGTGTGTGTTCTGTCACCATGCACCCAAAAATTAGATTTCGTGCTGCAAGAAGTCACAGATCACAACATTATAACAATATCATGTAACAATGGGAGCTCAGTGTTTTACTAAAAGAGAAACAGGATAAGAAAGCATAAATGAGAAGCTAAAAAAAAAAAAAAATCACCTACAATGTCTGTGAAACCAATATGTATTTCTACTTTTCAACAATGTATTTACTTCTATGCCAATGTGAAAAATAAAAACACGGAAAATAATGAGCCCTAAGGGTTGTCCAGGTTGGGGGTTAAAAGACTGGTGAGGCAGAAAATCATTTCTCTTTTAACCATAGTCTATACAAGGTGAAGGTTACAGCACACACACACTCTGCTCCATTGATGATGCAATGGATGGACTGTAGCTCGTACAGAAGCGTGACAGCGACTGCTGATGCTGCCTTCTGTGTGTGCCTGTGAATATGGACTGAGTAGTCAGGGTGAAACTGGAAGCAAAGCACCATGCATGCGCGCGCATATACACACACACGCGCACGCACACGCACACACACACACACACACACGCACACGCACACACACACACACACACACACACACACACACACACACACACACACACACACACGATGGCAATGGCTGATGTTTGCTAGTGAGATGCTGTCTCGTCTCCTCTTTAGGCAAGTTCTAATGAAGTGTGAGGACATGACAGCCTGTGATAAAATCCCACCCTCATTCACACCTACATGCATAACATTCTGTGTAACGCATAACAGACTTATCATGCACACACACTCAGACGCACACAGACAGGCTCGCAGATACACATGAACAGCATGAACAAGCGACAGCTGCACGCCCTCACATTGACGTTCCGTCACCTGTCGATGGAGACGAAGAAGCGATCTTAGCCCATATTTCCACACCAGCTGTCTGCCTGGACTGTGTCTCCGTTTGCATGTGTGTGTGCGTAGCCCACAAAACAGACCAGCATCTGATGGCAGTGAATATCAATGTGTGCATTTAACATGTAACAGCCTGGTAACATGTTTTTATCTAATCACTGAACTTTCATATGTGTGTGTTCTGTCTCCTGAATGTTTAATACCATTAAAATGTTTGTTGTTTCTATATGACATTGGAAAATTTTCTTTCCTCTTGTCAGTTTTTAATGCTTCATAACTAGTGTGAAAACTTTTAACCAGTTTTCTCAAGTAAATCTTCGGTTTATCAGATATAAACTTTGGCTAGGGCGCGACTGTATCTCCTGAATAAGCACCAGTTTTAATGCTCCCATGTAATTCACTTCCTGTGCACTTCAACCTGATTATGACTGGGACTGAACCTTGTAGAGATTGTTCTCTCCTTTACAAGGAAGTGTTGGCGGATTAGAAGTTTGAATAGGGCCAGGAGGTCACAGGAGGCGGTCCCAACAAGGACGTCTCCTGCTGTGAAAACCTGCCTTCCCCCTGCCGTTCCTCACTCTTCTTACTTCCCTTCAACCTCCTGCTGGTTTGGACTTTACATGATATTCAGAGCCCACAGCCTTCGTTTACTATCTTTTATCATCTCTTCTACCTTTTCTTTGAGTCTGCTTCCTCATCTAACAGGAGCTCTCCTTCTGTTTTGTCCTTGTGACCTTGAGCTGGTGGAGAGAAAGCCACTATTGAGCTGCAAGCCTTCTGGCTGTGATTTTGTGTGTATTTATACAGTCACTTGTGTGTGACTTGCCATTGTACACACAACTGTGTGTATGTGTGAAACAGCTAGCACAGTGACAGTGGTGTGAGGAAAACAAAGACAGTGTGACAAAGGTGACGTGGTAGCCTACTGGAAGGACACAGAACAGTAGAAAACAAAGCCAGTGTGCAGAAAATAATAAAGCAGACAGGAAACGAGTTAATAAAGCAGAGGAGATGACCCCTGTATGAGCACCCTGTTGTTTTGTATGCATGCAACAGTGCGAGTGTGCGCTTGAGTGCACGTGTCTGCATGCCCAACAACTGTGAAGCAGTTAAGAAACACTTCTACACCAGCCCTAATGGCAACGTCCTACACCGTTGCCGTGGCAACCTGTCTTTAAGTGCCTTCATTTGCAGCAACTTAATTACATGGGATCGGTGCTACATCCACACCTTAAGGTGGTAATGGGGTGAGAGAAGAGAGGCATGGAAACTGTATTTTTTTAAATTTATTTGTAGCTCGTGTTACTGGTTGCTCAAAGAAACTTGTTGAATGAGATGCAGTCTAATCTCCATCAACCCACTACTCCCTTATGACTGGTGGTGGAAGAGGTACTCAGGTAGCCCACTTCACTTATTTTTGCTACACAAAAATGTTCTTTCAGACTAATTTCAAAAGAAGAATTACTTGCATTTCACAAAGAGACAAAGGCCGGCCTCTCATTTCTGACCAGTGGTCTTTGTTGCTAGCAGACTTTGTCAGCCTGTAGTTGGTTAGCTAAATACGTTACAAAAATCTGTCCCTGCAAAATGTAGTGAAATAAAGTATAAAAAAATAATGTAATGGAAAAACATAAGTATCTAATTTGTATTTAGCTCAGTACATAAGCGAAAGTGCTTTTTTATAGGAGTCCAAATTCCTAAAGATGTGCAGTTGGAGGACTGCCTGCTGATTTTTCTGTTGCCATGCAAGCATCCAGCAGATGCCTAGTCCCTGTCCGCCCCCTGAACCTGCAGCATCAAGGTGATGAAAACACCAAACCACAACCACCCTGGGTGTCTTCCAGGGAGCAGGGAGAAAGAGACCCAGTTTACTGCTTATTGAGACTGCTGTACATTACCCTGCTGGACCTCTCTCCTGTGCCACTCTCCTGCCAGTTTCTTTATCCTCTAAAGAGGGTTTGTCTATGAATGTCAATCCATGAGAGTGTGTGAAATAATGGGTGTTTGGAGGTCTGCTGATGACAAGAGCAAAATACAGAGAAATGTGTTTTGTAAGGTGTTGTTTTGTGTGTGTGTGTGTGTGTGTGTGTGTATGTTAATGGGTTTCAGAACAGAAAAACACCTAGCAACGACTTTAAGTCATCAAACTAATCATTTATGATAAATGAAATTCCTCTCACTGTGTCCTTCCACACTAAAGAGTGAAAGTAAACCTCAAGATGCTGTAGTAGAGCATCAATGAATAAAAAAGTGATTTATCATTATGGATGCCATGCCACAGATGTGCTCATTTGTCTAGTAAATAACTCCCAAGCAGACTAAGGACAGATTCCAGGAGTAATTAAACAGGAGCCTCATACTCCCCATAAACACATGTGTCTAAGTTGAAGCATATTGTTGTGTGTGCTCCCATGAGAGTATGGCAGATGTGCAGGCTGTGGGTAAGGGGGCATCTTTGGCTCCAAACTAACAGAGAGAGTGTGATGCTGAGGGTGTGCGTGTGTGGGGGGATGATGACAGTGTATGTGGACATGCATAAAGTGACAAATAAGAGCTTGGGAGTTAGTAACGTGTGACTGTGTGCGCCCCTAACCCACTCTACTTTCTTATTCCGCAGCTAAGCGGAAAAGTATGGCAGCATCTGCATGTGTGTGTCCAGATGTGTGTGTGTGTGTGTGTATCCATGTTGTCTCATCTCCCTCCTCCTCCTCTGTCATAACGCCTGCTGTACACTGCGACTAATTCATTAGCCTAATTAACACCCATTAGCCAGCTTACGCTAGTTCCAATTAGCATTCTAGCATGGAATGACCCAGAGGTCTGGACGAACAGACTTGATGTGGTCAGACCCCTGACGAACCTTGTGTCTATCTACACGTGGGGCCAATCTGATTACATCTACGAGTGTAAAGACTTTTCCTGAACCAGCCCAAAGACTGGCGTAGTCCAACATATAAAACACAGCTGAGTGCATGTGGCCCCATTTAAGAGCTGTAACTATGTGTCAGCAGAAAAGGCAGCACAGTGGTTACAAGCCCACTGAGACCAAATATAGAAAAGATGTCAGCACTCCTGGTGTCCACATATGATACAATATATATAACACAACTGTACAGCTGAATACTATCGCAGATAACATAGCTTCTAGTGATTTTGTTGGATGAAACACTACACATAAAAAGGTACGTTCCTCCCTCCAAGGGCTTTTAAATTTGTTTGGACAGAGACATTTAGGTCCTGTTTACACTAAGCACTAAAATACATCTTTGGTGGTTATGCACTGTAATTTTAAAACCTTTATGTGACTGAGAAAAGCAAGGGTGTACTACGCTGGCTAAGACAGCCTTAACAAAAACACTAAATACAGCACTAAATTAGGATGAATGAAAGTTTAACATTATCTGTAGGAATCCTGAGAGCAGTCTAAAAACATCAAGCAATAAGTGAATAAAGCATACACAACCAGACTGTAATATCCACCATAACATTATTAGCCAGATGAGATTGAATTACAAGTGGCCAGCTGTTAACACAGACGTGGCAACAAACAGAACAAACTGAGGATGTGTTCTGACGGTGCTGAACACATCTGAATTTTGGCCAGCATCATGATCTGCATAAGTTTGTGTTTATGTCAGTTTCATCACTAAACAACAATTGACGACTGTCAAAAACAAGAATACTGATCCATGTGAATGGAACTTGATTGATGACAGCCTGATGTTTTGACTCTGGCCTACACAAACAGAAGTGGTGCAGATGGTTATTTCCATAATTAGCTGGGAAGTAAAAGCCAATCTCAAGTGCTCACTAGAGAAACATCTGAGAGGTATCATGATACCAGGTGTGAATCTGGAAGTATGTCCTGACTGGATTTCAGCAGAGCGTGGAAATATCTGGGTTTATGATCTGAAGAAAAACTTAATGTGACAGATCTTTCTGTACTGTCAAGAATCATTTCTTGAAAGTCATTGCTGACTGATAGGTCCATGGTAATATCTGCTTTTTTTCTATCTCTCCCAATGTCACCCTGTGTGAATGCAGAGCCACTGTAGTTGAATCACAACCACAGAAACATCTAAAACTAAGAATCAAATCCCAGGCACACTGGGACAATGTTTGTACAACCTGGGGTAAGTCCACTTTATGCTGGTGAGTGTTCACACCTAATGTATAATAAATCTCTCCATGCTGATCGTAAACGAACCTTACCTCACGGGTTTTGCTTGGAAAGCCCCAGTAGCTCAGGATTACATTTCAAAAGTAAGCGAGTGTCAGGAATTCCTAAGCTGTCATACTAGTTTGCATACCTGTACTGCTACCATATTACTATTCAAATGAGAACTGAGCAGTAAGCATAGCTTCAGGTGGTGGGTGTGAACCACATAAGTCTAAATAAAAAAATGTCTACACAGATAGGACTCATATACATGCAGACTCACACTCAGTTTGCTCACACAAACTTCTGAATCAGTTCAAGTCAGCAGCCTGTTTTTTTCCCCTCCAGCTATAGTTGCTGCTACCCATTCCCCCCTCACATGTGTAAGCCTGAATATTTTACAAATACCCCGATAACAAGAAGTCTTCCTGCCGCGATATTAATTCAGTATGACGGCTTTATCCTCGCAATCTTTTCAATTTGTCCTCTCTGATTTTTTCCACTGCCAACAGATGGAGGCAATTTTTCAGTTACACTTAGTGTCTGTGCTGCAGTCAGAGTCCCCAACTGCACACACACACACTCAACTCTCCAGAGGATGGAAGTGAAGTTGATTTCAAAACTAGGTGACACCTATTCCACACACATATATGCCAATATTATAATAATGGGCAGCTAGACGACTACAACAGTGCGCACACGCGCACGCACACACACACACACACACACACACACACACACGCACACAAATCTCAAGCCAGTGATTGGCGCCTCACTGTGTGATCTTGCAGATGAAGAGTCCAGACTCTGTGGATGTTCTCCGGAGACCAGCTGTGCCTTGCTCTGCACTTCCAGATGGCCCTTAGGATGCCTCACTGTGCATGTTAGTTTGTGTGTGTGTGTGTGTGTGGAGATCCATATGTGTGAGACAATGTCAGATTTAGACATGTCAGCACACGCTCTGCGGCGGCCTCTTTTTAAACACTGACACATTTTGTCATCAGAGTCACTGAAACAAGGAGCGCAGAGGAGGCAGGAGTTACCTCTCACTCAGATGTCCTTTCATCTGACACACACACTTACAGACACACACACACACACACACACACACACACACACACACACACACACACACACACCAAGACAGACAGGAATGTTTCAATTCGTTCCATCTACATTATGGCGGCTGCAGGCTCTTTCATGACAAATCATTCTCCAACCTCTTCCAGGAGTCTAAATACAACGCTTTGTCATGCACACAAAACACAGACTCTCTCACATAGACACAAAGTAACACCTAAGCGCACACATATTCAGACACTTGCTCCTGCATCCATGTTAATATTCATGTACACAAACACTGGTTACACACATACACTAACCCCTTTAATTTTCAAAGCACCACAACCATTATCAGGGTCTCATCTGCCAGCAAAGACCAGTTAGACTCTCCTCCAATAGGTGAGCAGAAACTTAATCATGTCTAATTTCCTGTCTGCAACCACATTCTAATGTATTCCCTCTGAAGACTGCTCTAAAATCAAAATCTAAACCCTGTCCTTGAGCCACCTGGGTCCCTCACACAACGCTACCAATCAGAGGATGCTAAAATCCCACTCTTGACTGTGCCATAACTATCTCAGTAAATGGAAGGCTGGGGACACGGAGTCAGATGGAGTCATGTTCTGTCATCAGTCAAGATTGCCCCTTTGAAATGCCGGCTTAGCAGGAATTTGGAGAAGCAGGCTTCTTTTCAAATACAGCTGAGCACTGTGGGGCTTTGAGTTTTTGAAAGAAAGGCTTCAAAGTGGCTGGGGTCAAGACACTTTAGCTGTTCCAGGAGGAGATGATGTCAGCTCACTTTAAAAAGACACCATGACTTATTAAGTTTTCTTTAAATCCATTCTATGATGGACACCTGGACACTTACACAGTCCCCTGCTGAAAAGTCAAGATAAAAGTGGCCCTGCGATTAATGACAGTTACATTGTTGACATTTTTAGACAGTGAAATAAATTTAAAAAATAAGTTCACCACTAAGATGCATTTGAACGCTTTGAAGCAACAATTCTTTCCATCATAAAAACACTTGCAGATTATTTTCTGGATTGTTGGTTTCTAAAGCCCAAAGTAGAAGGTGGTGTCTTTGGAAAGCTTGTTTGGTCCAACCTATAACTTAAGATAATGAGTTTACATCAAACCTTCACAAATGAGACGAGAGAGTGGTTACTTTACTCCACAGCTGGGTATCAAGGTATCTTTGTACCTCACAGACGATACCATTAATTAAATAACAACATCTTTCAAAACACAGCTCACCCCACCGACAGGTATAATGAACTAGGTGTTTGCTAGGAACAACAGTCATGTGACAGCCCGACAGGGTTGCTCACGACAGAAAATAAACACCCCATTTTCCTGAACCCTCCTAGGGAACAAATGTTGTTTATACACATGTTCTCGTAATCAACTCACAAATATTTGCATGTAATACAGATTTTCCGTTGTCCTTTATAGACATATACAGCATTCAAAAATGATCCTCTGTTTCTTTTGCGCTCTAGTACACACACTCTCTTCTCACACATACACACACATTCAGAAAAGCACATAAATAATCATTTGAGAGTGAATTTGACATCAGCATCAAACCCAGTAAGTCAGCCCTGCATGACACTGGGGAGCAGCGTGATGTTAGTCAGACAGTCAGCGCTCCTATCGTGTGTGCATGTGTGTGTGGGTATGTATGTACACGGGTGGGGGGAGAGGGGGCTACAGCTGTCAATCACAAGCAGAGCGGCACGCAAAGTGATACGCTACCTAGTGGGTTCATCAGTACCATGTGTCACTCACATCCTGAGATCACACTGATTGTTTGTCGGTACCCATCTGAGTGCTTGTGTGTATGTTTGTAATGCATGTGTGTGAGAAAACGACAGTGAAGGGGGCATACTTGGCCCTGAAAAACATATCATGGCGAGCAGGATAAAAAGGACAAGAAAAATAATGAGAGTAATAAGAGCGTGAAAGAGAACGAAATGCCCACAATGATGCAATTATGATTCAATTTAGATTCCTGCATCAATTATGCAAACATATTCAAGAAACATGTCAAATATTGATAGGCTCGTCAACTTCTCAAACTGTATTCATTAAGGAGCCAAAACTTAACCTGGACTCTCTCATTAATCATGGATAAATGTCAGCTGGAGGTCTACATTCAAATTCAGCCAACATTTCCATATCTCCATTCTGACAAAGGCTGGGGTATGTATCTGTGCATCATATTTGTATGTGTGTCTCCTTATTTGTCTGTTTATCTATGTGTGTGATGCTGTGTAGATGTTGTCGGTGTTGACCCCTGACCTGGCACGTTTGAGGTAGGTAGAGCTGCTGTGCTGCACTTTAATATTGTGCTGTGTCTTTATTGACAAGGAAAATATGCTGGGAAGCAGTAGCTGCATTCTGTGATTGGCTGAGTCTGTATACATAAATTCTAATATTACACCTAGGGCTGGGTATTATTTTTTAATACTGATGCCAAATTTTTTCAACACTGGTGCAGAAAAATATTGGATGTTCTGTGCTAGAACCTCACATTCAAGAAAATGCACATTTTTCTATAAAATCCTTTTTCATCTTTTCAAAAAAAGTTACACCTATCGTAAGTTACATGCTGAATTTTCTTTAAATTGCTGAATACTGAGAATCTGACTAAGCAGTCTCTTAAAAGGAGATGTCCTTCTGTGTTCAGGTCATCTAGAAAAGCCTCTCAACACGTAATAGTTTTCAATATTCAGTGCTGCAGACACCTTTTGGTTAGTGTTGAGGTCTACACCGTAATTGTGCCCAAAGTTTCGAGCCAGGTTAGCAGCAAAACTGAATAGCAATGTTACAACTACTGCTGAGGTGCTAGTATTCTTGTTTCAGTTTGTCCCAACTGCAGAATCTCACATCCAGGAGACCTTTTTATATTTACATATGCCAAACATAACACAAAGCACCTGTAAAAGAATTTGAACAAAAAAAAAAAAAAAACAATGTTAAATTAGCTAGATTATGATTTAAACATGCAGTATAGGACAATGGCTTCAGTGCAGACTCATTCATGTGATGGTTCAATGCTCAGCCACAATTAAAGGCTAAACAATATTTCTAATTTAATTTAGTTATATTTTTTTATAATGAATTTAAATATAAGTTAAAAAAGTAAAAACAAATATTCGTGTTTAAAATCAATACAATGTTTAGCAGTATCAGTACAAATATACTAATATAACAACGGCTTGTGCTTTGTGTGTGTGTATTCTGTTGCGTCCATGCTGTCTGTCTACATTCCTTTGTATCTCTGTTGAAAGACCACAGTAAAAGGCCCCTTCGGCTACAACCACTGCACTAATCATATGACCACTTCTGAACGGTCTACCTGGTCTCATATGACTGAACTTAGGCTCCAAAGCTGGGTGGGGTCATGACGCAAAGGTCAAAGGCCATGTTGTCCTCAGCCTGACGAACAAAAAGGACGACAAAGCCTTTCACTGAGAGTCTTGGTGGTTTTAAATTTAGGCTGACTGGGGGAGTTCTGTTGTCTGTGTGTGTTTGTAAAAGCTGTTTATGGAGAACAGGGGGTATACCAGTGCAATTGTGCGTGCAGTAAGGTGCATATACTTTCACTTTATGATATACAAAGTGGTGAGATTTTCATGTCAGACCACATATGTGCTAACCTACTGCCCCTATTGCAGTCCTCCCCCAGAGCGCTGCACTTGGCTGGTTGTGTGTCTGCGTGTGTATGTGTATACAGGGAACAGCTGTTCTCCAGCGCTACATGGGGAGGTCAGGGGTAGACACGGACGGGGTACAGCTGTGGCCCCGGGGCTTGTGGGAACTGTGGCTTGAACAATGTGGGAGAGGAGAGGAGAGTACATGAAGACAGTCAACGGGACAAATTAAATTTACAAGCTGGGAGAGCCAAATGAAGCAGCAAAGAAAAAATGAGCAAAATAGACAACGAGAGCGAGCTGAAAGGAAAAGACCCAATAAAAGGAGACAACCTTCTGTGCTCAACTCATCCAGAGCAGCAAAAGCCAGACCAGCAGGCGATAGGGACAACAGCTTATTTTGGCCACAAGGTCGTTGCACAGAGACACGGAATGAGAAACACGTACACTGAGGGCTCTTTTCCAACAAACTGATCCAGAGTCATCACCCACCACCACTTAGCATTCTGAGTAAAGCCCTTATGTTTGAGAAAATTAATCACAGTTATAAGATCATAAACAACTTCACTTTCCTAGAGGGCCTGCTGGCCAAGATTGCAGAGCAACTTGTATAAAGACCTACTGTTGGAGATAATGCTTATTTCAGGACAGCACATAATGTGATAAGTCTGAGAAATCACTTTATAGTTTTGCACAGGCAATCATGAGCTGCAGTTGAGAGCAGAGGCCCTGCTCCAGCAGAGAGAAACTAGTAGCAGAAAAAAGGGGGGCTGACAGTGAAAACTAATAAGCCTTGTGCAACAGGAGAGAAATGGGCTCATCTCTCCAAGGCACCAAGAAAAACTATTGGAGCTGTTGTACACCATTTCCAAGAACAAAAAAAAAGCCTCATCTATGCTAAAATCCAACTAAATCCCTTTTGCCTGACAGATTCGGCAAAAGAATAATATCTGCAGCAAGAATAATATTTGCATCATACATTATAGAAACATATGAGGGAATAGAGCAAGAGATGAAAGTAGGCCAAAAGCCAATTTATAGCGTTTGTGGAATCCTTTAAAAAAAGAAACAGTTGTTCAAGGTGCCATTTAAAATAAAACCCTCTCATCCACTCACTTGCAAGCCTCAATTAAACAATGTCGATTGCCATCTGTGGCAGTTGAACCACAAATCATTAAAAGTCTTTAAAGATTAAAAGCTGGTGTAGGTGTAAAAAATAAATGAGGAAATTAAGAAAACAGAAGAAAGAAAAGTTCACAGCGATGAATTTTAGAGGTGACCTTCATCGCAAGTGGTTTCAATTTGAGCTGCGGATGCTGCACAGAAATGCACATAAGGCTTCAGTTTGTGTGTGTCGCTCTCTTTAATATGTGTATGACATGTTGTAAGTGTGTGTGAGCATTTGGGGTTGGTATGGAGGTGTGTGTGCTGGGGTGAGGTTAGCTTTAATAAATTGTATCTTAGCAACACACTCTGACGAACCAGAGAAATTTTCTGTAACTGATAATGCAACAACCACAAATGCTCAGTATACAAGTTTTCTATATATGTGCCAAAAGCTCGATAAGGAAGGAAGATCACACAAACCAAAAGAGGATGTAGGCAGGTAATTTTTAGACCTAAATGTCACTTCTCTGCCGAGAGAGGTTTTTCTCACATGCTTCAAGGGAGCTACAGAGAAGGATGAACATGAGTTGACTGCGGTCCTTGTGCTCTCTCATATTTCTATGCAGTGTCAAAGCCATGACATGTCTGTTGTCAGGGCAGCTCTACACCAGCGTTTACTGTAGCGTAGTGTCAATAAGTTAAACAGAGCAAGTCATTTTATTTTTGTATATGCAACCTGGAATCAGAAGCTGTCAGGTTATTTGTGTAAGCAGTGATCCTATGTAAAACTCTCATCAGAAACTGATTAAAAGACCTACATTTCAACCGCGTTGAAATAAGCAAATACAATGACAAATGACAAAATACCCATCTGCACCACCATGCATTATTCTAACAGCTTCAGTACATGAAGAAAAAAAAAAAAACCCAGCAAAACGCATTCACACATGCCTGAGAAAGAGTGACCTAGTGATTACTTTCATTCTCTGCCACTTAGCATTTGTAACATGCACTTATGGCTGTATCACTTTAATGGACCACTACAGGGCTAAAACTAAAGATTATTTTAGTCATCAAATCGAGTCCTCCAGGTTACTGAGCTATAAAAATGACAGTATTTTCCTTCAAAGGCTGGTATATAGTGCATTTGACATCACTAAGACCATGTCTCATGTCTTTAGGTCTAACATTCATTATTATATATTGAAAGTGCAGTATGAGGACCTGCCAGTGCTGCCTATTGTTGTGTTATTCAGTTTCTGTTGCTCAAAATGCAAAGACTGAATGGCTCTGCTGTTTATTTTTATGATTAGTTATTTCACCATTTTCCTATAGGTATTAATTGTTTGGTCTGTAAAATCTCAGAAAACAGTGAAAAATGCCAAAGGTGACATCTTCAATTTACTAGTTTCATCTAAATCTATAGATATTCATCTAAAAACAAACAAAAAAAACAAACTTTCTCATTTAAGAAGCTGGAGCTTTGGCATATTTGCTAAATGACTTAAATGAATCTTTTATCAAAACAGTTCCAATTTAAATTTAAGTGTGCTGTCATAAATGTTACTGAGAGGTAATACGGGCGAAGAAAATCACACCCGATAACTTTAAGACATTCGATTACTATCAGTCACCCGGCTTGTGATGTCAGTCTTTGTGTTTTGTAAAACTCAACGACTTTTCTAATGTGGGGAAAGTTCATGTCCTTTGAACAAAAGCAGTATTCTTATCAAACACTCTCTTTTCTAATATAATACAAAAGGAGCAAGAATGAACATGAACACTTCTTGGTGAACATCACTGGCTCAATTGAAATATAATCAAACATGCTGGGGTAGAGCAAAGGTATGGGACATCCTCTGAATGCTCTCTTCCTATGAGCGTTTTCTACATCTCTGTCTGTCTCATGCCTGTCTCTGTATCCATCTTTCTCATTGTGATTCTTTCCTTCTGTGGCTGCCTTTATATGTCTGTCTGTCTCTAAGGGCTGTGGCAAGGACAACAGAGATGAATGATGACAAAAAATGAGACGAGACACTTTTTAACAACAATGAATAGGAACACTGTGTCCAAAAACTCCTTCAAGATCTCAAAAAGATGAAAAGGAAAAAAAAAAAAACCCCATTGTCATTCCTGCCTCCTATCTCAGTTTACATGTCTCATTGTGGGTGGTGCAGAGACATTTTAAAGCACGGATTGAATGAAATTCTGGACCAATCATATCTGGATAAAATCTGGGTACCAGAGGAACGTTAATGTAAAATGTAAAGGGGGCCTCTTTCTTTCCTTCTTTCCTTTATTCTCTTTTCCAGTGAGAATCGCCACTCTCAGCTGCACTCTCGCATTTCTGCGGTGCAGCAGAGCAGAGAGCCAGCCTTCTCTTCTTGTACCTGCAACAGAGGGATATTGTTGCCACAGAACCACGACTTCAGTTACTGAGCATTCTTGCCTCTTCATTTCAAAGACACAAATGTTAAAAGGTAAGTTGAGGCTGGAGAGGACAAATAACAAAATAACAAAGTCCTGGAAGGAGCAGGATGGGCGAATAAGGGCAAATATTAGTGGGACTTTCTCAACACACATGTTTAGCAGATAATCAAAGAGCAGCGTGGAACACAAGGACACTTTTTTCACACACGAAGCTGTAACACCTTATTTTCCTGTCAACCCCACAGACTTAGAGTCCTCCTGTTTCTAAATTTTAACCACAATCTTATGCTGGGGCCAAAGCGAGTGCTGGAAAATAATCTTGATTTTGATCTGACTCCAGTCTGAGCATGTAATGTCATAACAACTACTTGCCTCACAGTAACTCTTCCTTTAAACAAAGTTGTTGACCTTAAATTAAATTATATACATGTGTCCGGTCCTAATGAAGTCTGAGTAGCACCCAGTGCGTGCACATACACACAATATTCCTTTTCCCTTGCACACACACATAAAAAACATTTTTAGAAGCTGGGATGCCATTTAACCCCACAGTAATAGATTTACCTCTGACTGAGAGTCCAATTACCAGAGCTATAAATGCTAATGGCAGTGCTAATCATAACAATAGCATCATGGTTTAAAACTGCTTTCTGAGACATGGTGCTTGGTTTAACCAGGCAACATAGCTGGACAGTTAAACATAACACAAACTGTGCAGCACCAGATCAAAACCTCTGCCTGGCTACATATACTGTAATTGTTTTCCCCAAAACAGACAATCATTTTTTTCTTTACTTTTATTTCCCCCCTTTCTCTCCCTTTCCTCCTTCAAAGTTTACCGGGAACAGCAAAACCAAATATACACTTGACAATGTATTCACTCTCCTTTTTGCTCTGTTTTGGTCTTCAACACTTTCTGACAAATGCCTGGATCTTTAGCTGTCTGGATCTATGGTTGTTCCACTTTTCTCACAGGCCAGTTTTTTTTTTTATTGAAAAAAAATTATGCAAATGAGAGCGAACAGTTACATTAAAGCTGATAAAACCGAAACAATGAGCTGAAAGACACTGCAACCCTCTGTAGATCCTAGCAGAACTACACAGTGGGATGATAATAAAAAGTCCAATTTATATCGTCACCTTACACCTTTGTAGTAGGGACTCACTATTTTCTGATATTTTATAAATCAACAGAAGAATCTGTTGATTTGGAAAATTACTGGCAGAGGAATTATTGATGCAACCAGTACATGTGCATGTATACAACCTGTATACAGGTTGAAACGAGCTCAAACCTTACAAAGATCGTAGTCTACTGGCCTTATTTTCTGTGTCCTGAATAAAATGCTGTATGCTGAGCTTATTAACATAGCCTTTTATAATACCCTAGTTTTGGCTTTTTGGAAGAAAAAATGTGGTTCATTGGACTGTAAAAAAACCAGCAGTGCATATTCAAGGAAGTATCAGTGTGGTCATCTATCCACCCCGGATATCTCTGGCTCACCTCCCAACCTCAATGATAACTGGGTCATCTGTGGGAGAGGCACGGTGCTCTCCTGAGACTCGCTCACACACACGCCTTCTGTTGGAGTAGTTCAAAGGAGCTCAATAAAACATTTACAATGTTATCAAGCCATCCTCACTTTAAAACTGCTTCTTTGATTTGTTTGGTATTTTCCCTTCTCCCTCAGCATCTCTCCTATGATTCTCGGTGCTGTGATGAAACTCTCTGTGCTGTTACAAGTCTGGACTTCACTCTGAGTCTTGTCCATTCCTTTCACTCAGCTCTGTAAATGACCTTGGGTTAAACACATTTAATTAGCGCTCACAGGATCTACACGCCCCCTCCTACTGGCAGCTTAGCAAGAAACCCCCTGGACTAACCAGCTCATGCAGCATGTGTGTTTATGGGAGTGTGTGTGGGTTTGTTTGTTCTACAAGTTGAGACTGTATAGTAGTAGGTGATGTCAGATTTCACACGGGCAGACACACACTTTCCTCTGGCTTAATTACATTGATCTGTGCCTGAGGTCCTGTAACATTGAAACACACACACACACACACACACACACACACACACACACACACACACACACACACACACACACACACACACACACACACTGAACCACACTAAACCTGGAGCATGTCTGCTTGGCTGAGACAAGCTTGCTTTAAAGTGCATTGCTTATGTCCAGTTTCTGCAGAGCAATGTGTTATAAGCAAGGTATGGGTCAGGAGTCGCTATATACACAAACACATGGTGGCCTTTTATGTGTTTGACAGTGAGAGAAGGCAGTTATCTGGAGAGACACATGCAATATGCTTACACAGAATATTAAAAGACATGCAGATCTGAGGTGCCTGGCTGCCTGATAATGAACACTGTACAGTGAGACTGCAAAGGGCTTTGTAGGTACAGGACAGTACAACATAGCAGGTTAGATGCTTTAATGATAATGGGCAGAGTGTGGGCAGGCTCTAAAATAGCAGGCTGTGTGGGGTAAGGCAGGACACACAGTTTCACGTTTGACGATAAGGACATCAAAATTACCTACAGGGAAACATACAATTCTACACATATGAGGAATAATATTTCATATAGAGGAATAATGAATGTGGATGTTTACTTGATGGTACTGCAAGTGTTATATGGACAAAGCTCACAGAGAAGACAGAAAAAAAGAGAGCTTGTAGTGGCAAGAGATCCACATCCCAAAGAGCATCTTACTGAGAGCTCTTGGTGGTACAGCACAGATTTTGTCCTGAGGGTAATCAACACAACAACAGGAAATTTGGTTGAACAAAAACTAGTGTTCGTTAGAAATCATAGAAGCAGCATTTTGTGTCTTCAAAGAAGAAAATCCATGTGTTTGCCTTTGCTGTAAAACCGGAGCAGTGAAACAATTACACTTCACATGGTTCTGAAATGAGAAAAGAGCAATTTACCAGACAAGATGAGAGAAACTAAAGCTGTGGCGCTGTTTGAGAGCTGATGCAATCTACTTTGCAGTGGAACATCTGGGGAAATAAAAAGGTCACATAGATTTATATTTAGATGCTGCGGGGAGAAACATGCTTCTCCACGCTGCTCTTCACACACATGCTTAACAATGGCCTGCTGCAAACAATGGAATGAGCGTAGTATTAGTGGCAGACACTGTCTAGATCATTTTGCTTATTTCTATAAGAAATTTGACATCAGCAAATTCTATACCTTGGTGAGATCAACACATTAGCTCTGATGCAAAGAAGATAAAAGTTTTGCAGTTGGAAATATTGCAGGACAGCAGTGGCTTTTCAAAGCATTTCTTTTATCCTTTAACTGGGCTGATAGTAGAGATAATATCTGGATAATTTAGCATACTGTAGGACAAAGATGACAACAAATCAGCACTTTGGTGTTGTACTGATTAAAAAAAAAAAACAATAAAGGATATTCATTTGTGAGCTTTAAAGGGAGCGTGTTGGCAGATTAAATTACCTTTAGGCAGATCCAGACTAGTTGCTGCCCCAGTCTCTACACTAATCTAAGAAAACTCAGTGCTGGTGGAGGCTTAATATCATACAGACATGAGACAGTGGTATCAACCTTCTCATCTAACACATGACAAAAAAGCTAATTAAAGTCTTTTCCAAACTGTTGACCCATTCAAAGTGCTTCAGATGTATCCTTACATGAAAAGGCTGTAAAATACCTTCCACTACTACAGTGTCTTATATTAAACAGATGAAGATGCATTCACTGTAGCAGACTTAACACTCTCTTGGCCAAGTTGGTGAGTTAATGGTTTACTAGAGAGTGCTACATTTTCTCAATCATTCATCTATAATGCAACATTGCACTTTCCCTCTGTGCTCACAATAATGTTAGCTTAGAAACTGATAACTGACATTACAGCCTTGTTTAGCTGTAGGTGCACTAACATTAGCTATTTGCTGATGGCATTGCCTGGTGTTAATGTCTTTCCTCCTGTTATAGTAGCTAAGTTCTCATCAGTCTTCTTTAAGACTATTTGTGTTGGAAATGAACTCCCTTGGGGACACTGATACTTGAGAGAGTGGGAAAATATACATATAGTAAATAAGCAGAAGGCGAATGAGACTCATGCCAAAGGGACTAGGCTGAAGAGAACATTTCAGGCAAGTACGGGACTAATTAGGGTGCAAGAAAACACCCGAGGGCGCACACAAGGCCTCACTTTCCTCCCCTGCTTTGAGAGCCTCAGAGGTCTCTGCTATCTGTCCTGTAAAGACCTTGTAGACAGACTGTGATTAATGCTTAAGACTTGCTGGTGGGCCTCTTCTTTGCTTAATATCCGAAGGGGGAATCTTTTAACCTGTGATTGAGCTGCGCTGATTCACCTCTAATAAGTCAAAAAAGGTATTCCACCTCCCAAGCTCCTTGGGCAAGGCAACGCATCAACTGATATCAGTCATGGGATGCTGGTGGAGCTCTAACCTTGTCAAACACACCATCTGTCGACTGTCTTTTATAGGATAGAAGGTCTCTCTGCTGACAGGCAGTGCGTATCGTCTTACTGGCACCATGGGGTGTAGTGTGGGTATACAGGAATGGCAGAGGAAATTAATCTGTGTTTCAATATTTGTACGCTGCCATTTGTGATGTTGTATATGGACACCTGAGGAGCTGTAGAGGGGCAGTGCTGATGCTACACTATGCTCGGTATATTTCAGCCTCAAGTTTATTATAAAGCACCATCACATAAAAAATGTGAAATGAGATGCTTTTGTAGAGACAGCCTGGAGTTCTCGCTGAATATAATGAATAACAAACAAAGTTTTGAAAATGCAAAAAACAAAATCCAGTCTAAATAGTTTTTTTTTTTTTTTTAAAGTGCTTCCACTATTCTTTAACATAGGACTCAAGGAGTTAATATATGGGTCGCATAATGTAACAAAGCAACGAGGGATATGACTGTCACAAATTTCAGTGTATAAAACAGATTACATGGGAAAAATGTTTGGAAATTTATTAACTCACCAATTATTAAATACAGCTTATATGTGACATCAGTGGACACTTGAGGGCTTAGAATTTAGCAGCAAGTCCACTAGTTGAACACAAAGTCTGTATTAAGAAGCTGCTAAAGTTCAGGAGAGGGAGTCTCCTTTCTATGGTTGCACTACCAGACACTACATTTGCTCAACTGATAACATGTAGTATAAGAATATGATCTTGGAGCTCATTTATCAGTGTGTCTCTATATCTCAAAGGCCCATAGCTGTAATTCACCAGTGGTTTCCTTGGTTTTACAATAAGCTCATTTATCATAAACATTTAGCTCATTAGAATAAGGTCAGTCTAAAACTATAAAGTGAAAAGGCCAACATTTGTCTGTGTGTGCACAGATGGTATCCACGTCCATATGCACACATATGATTCTTCTTGCCTACTGTCATGGTTGTTAAAGTTCCCATTCAGCTTTTCCACACGCACTATGATGATGCAGTGGGCGCTGCCCGATTCATGGTTCACCACATGATGAAAATAACATTTTGGATGCTTTTGAGGAGGAACAATGACGTTGCATGGACTTGGCAGATATCTGCCAAGATATTAGGTTCTCCTAAAACAGTACACCCAATGAGCTCATCTTTGAAGGAGGGTTTTAAAGAGAGTTATACCAGCCTCCTCAGCCATGCTCATTACAGCTGAATTAGGCTGTATCGTCGTGGTAAGCTCCAGTAATGAGACTACCTCGGCAGCTAGGCTTAATTGGCTCATCACTCTGTGCTGACACTCACTTGATGCACATTAAAATAGAATGGACTCCTGTCATTTCACCACTTCTTGAAACGGCAAATACAAAACAGAATTAGTTATCTAGAGTTGTCTTTCATAAATGAAAAACTCATTAAAAAAAAGCCCTTTAATTTATCCTCCTTATTCAACTCAACCTTGTAAACCCGCACCAGCTCTCTGTACCTTCAAAATTAGATGTAGTAGAAGGAATGCATATAAGTGATGTGATTTCACACCTACTGTTTGTATAATAAAATAAACATTTAAGTTAATTCAGCACCCTGTCTGGGAACAACACAGCAGGAGAAAATGGAAACAGGAAACAGATGAGCAAGAGCGATGGACTCAGACAGACTGAATGGAAATGAATGAACAACAGTGGGAGAGTGAGACAGAGGCCAGCAGTTTTTGTTGGCTGGCCTGGGCCTCCCTGTGCCAGCTTCTCTGAGAAGCTCAGATATCCATCAGGTTTGGCTCTCTCTGCTTGACAGTGGGTCTACAGAGAGCCCTTTTTAAATCAGGCCTCTTATACCACTGGCACCGCTCCAGATAAAGCCCCACTCTGAAGGGGATTCCACAGCCCCTTTCCACTGGGAAACGGCTGAGATAGAGGAATAAACACTTTTGTGGAAGAGAAGACCAGGCCACCATGGTCAAGGAGACAGACGGAGAAAGAAGAAATAAATAAGGAAGGGGGGAAAAAGCGAGGAAAGACACATTAACACACACACACGCACACACACACTTTTTCTGGCAGTCAGACACAAGGCCAATAGGAGTTCCTGTGGGGACCCATCTGACATTTGTTCAATGTGACCTACAGACAGTTGCACCATGTATCTGAATGCATTTCCTTTCCTCCAGAGGAGCTACAGGATTTAATGGTGTTAAGATCTGCAGATGTGCATTTGGTCTTTGGTTAGAAAAATATACCTCATGACCTGAGACTTTCACACCAGCAGTTCAGTTCTGTTGGTTTGAACCAATAAACAAAATCATCACTAAGACTTGAACCCACAAAAAAAAAAAAACCCTATAATTCAGTTCAGTACATTCAGTCTACGTTGTTTCTTTAATTCATCAAAACAAATATGCTCCAACTGTAATGAACCCAAAGTACAATCTTTACCAAAACCTAACCAAGTCGTTTGTGACCAAACCATGACTGTTCCATAACCTTAACTGTGCGTTTATTATTGTAACTGTGATAACAAAGATCCACTATGCTAGCACAAGCAAACTTAGCTTATTTATTATTGTTCCCATGACAACACTGGCCCCAGTATTTCTGCCACTGCTACGCTCATACAGGTCATATCAGAGCATTGGGGACAAACAACCTATAACATTGTTTAAGTTGGAGGATTTGTTGCCCTGACACAATCTTACTAAGTGGGCCAACCAAGCATCACTCTCCCACAATTCCCTGTAATTTACATTCACTGAATCAAAGCAGGCAGAAGACTCAGTCGGTTTTTCTTCCCATTGTGTGTCATAAATTGGACCTTTTAGAATTTCATCCATTAGGAAAAGGAGAACAGTTTTATTTTACTTGGTACTGTCTATTTTAGACATGAGAATTTATACTGGGAGAGAGAAAAGGTTTGATCTGTGCATCTGCAAACTGCAACTGCACCTTGATTATCAAGAATATGACCAGGTAGAAGCTAAATGAAAAAAAGAGACATCTTGTACCATAAAAATATGGTATGGAGATTATTATTAGTTGGCTTGCATTTATTTTTTTATTTCTGACACACTAACACACATCACATCCCTGTTTCAGCCCCTCTTCACTTCATGACCAAATTATCAGACATAATCATAGTCAATTGCCTCTACATTACTTACATATCATTTAAAAGATTCTTTACATGAGAGTAATTACATGCTTCACATAAAAATACCCTTTCAATTCTGATGTGTGCAACAATACCATAATTGTCTTGGAATTAGACAAAATTGGACTTTGATCTTGGTCTTGGTGTGGCTGTTTTGTCTGTGCTACAGTCTAAACAGCAGATTTAAAGAAACCAAATCAAAGAGGTTTTTGCTTGTGAACCTAACAGGTTAGGTGTAAAGCTGCAATTGCAAAAGTACAAAAAATTGGAAAATTGAAAGTTCATGTGTTTTATTTTGTAAGGAAATGAAAACAGGTTGGAGATACTACAGATCTTCTGTACTTGCATTACAGATAATAGCTCCTGATCAGAAGCAGGGTGGTCTATCACACAAAGCAAGACTGGATTTCAGATATGGCACTGATATGAGGAGTCATTCTGAAAGAAAACTAGCCTTTGCTCGAATGAATGACACCTGTAACAGTGCTGCTAACAGCCACTCTATCCCTGTGCTGTACTTATCAAGCTTTTTGGAGCAGCAGTGGAAAGCCAATCTGGCATCACTCGCCACCCTTCTTCCACTATCTCACTCAGTGTGACTTGTCAGGCAGCCCTGATTCGTAGATGAGCCCTCCTAAGGGATGACAACAACACTTGTGGTGACTGAAGCAAAACAAACCTTCAGCTGTGCCATGGTTACTAAGCAGGACACCCTAATATCTGCTCGCCACACTCGGATATTTAACAGTCAACATGGCTCCGGGATTGGTTCAGTTATCCCTTTACGTCGCCCAGCTGACAGTCGGTTATGCCAGAGTTAGCTTTGCAACACAACGAAGGGAATATTCAGCATATATTCTCCATAAGCCCCTTGAGAGTGTTTACTTATCAGTAAGCACACACCCCTATCAACAGCCTTGCTCCAACGCATCACGAGCTAAGGAAAGTCAGAGGGAGAGAAAAGACAGAGGGAGAAAAAGAGGATGATACAGAAAGGGAGGCTCTCTGGGAAGCTTTGATATGTACTCAAGAACATACATGGCTACTCCACCGGCTAATGCTGTACTCCTTGAACACATCTGTGTGTGGGGCGAGAAGGACCAGGCTCATGAGCATCGGGGAGGAAATTTCTCACTCTCTCCCCTCCCTTGAGACCCATTCTGCTGCCTGTAGATAAGTGTGGAATTCAGGCCTGGTGGCAGGCGAGGTGAAACGGATGGCGTCTGCTCTGGTAGACCTGCAGTGATAACCGACTGCCGGCCAAGACTGAGGCCTGCCAGCATGAGGCCAACCATGGAAGCTCATAAAACAATATATAAAAATTCTTATGACAGGACAGGCAGAAAACCAGCCACCTATTGTGAACTACGCATTCCGAAAAGAAATATATGGGCGCTAACAATGTCAGGATGATCCAGTGAGCTGTGTGGTCTCCATTACCTGCGCTGGCTGAGCCAGCACTAGTGAGATATCCCTCAGCTATTGAACACAATGGATCAAGCACCGCCGACTGCTGTCTCCTTTCTATACATCTCAAATCAAAGCAGAGTCATTTCTAATTACATTCACAGAAAAAGAACAGGGTAGCTTGACAGTATATCATAATAGTGTGTGTATGTGTGTGAAAGGACAAGACCACACAGCTGTAAGCACTTGATAGCCTTTACCCCTCAGAGATGGAGTCCACTGAGGTAGTACAGACATTGAAGAGGAAAATGAGGGACCACCTTCCTCCCTGTACAATAACAAGCCATAAAAAGCAGATATACATGCTCTTCCTTACTGCTATATCTGTCACTGCTGCAGGAAGCTGTGATTCCAGAGGAAGCAACAATGCAAGCATCATTTCCTTATTTAAACAAAACTACACAACAAGAGGATAAAGCACAGAGCTGTAAAGCAAAACAAACAACTAATACAAACACTAAAGGCAATGCAGAAGAAAAATGTCACATTTTCTAATTAAAAGAATTCAATCCAAGCTTAAAAACGATAGTTTCACTGCAGGACTTTTTGTTAGATTTCATTAAATTGCACACGTTTCCTGCTATGGCATCCTGCTCCACACAGTTCTTTAGATGTAGTCTATCAATCTATATATCTAAATCACAAACCACATGCGTATGTTTAGCAGCTCCCAGTGAGATGCAATTAAAGTGTCTTCATTGTCGATTAATTTGCAAATTGTTTTATCAGTTAAGTGATCAATCGTTTGTCTTTTAATATAAGAACATCACTTCTTCATCGAGCTCAAGGTGATATCTTTGAATATCAAATGTCTTAGTTTACAATAATATGAAATAAAAACAGAAAATATTCATCTTTGTGGAGCTGCACCATAATGTTTGGGTTGCTGCTTATATAAGTAACAAATGATCAATCAGTTAGAGTTCTGCAGATTAATTGCTCCAATCCATAAACATAATAGCTGAAACAAGTTAACCATGTAAAACCATGTAATTGAGATGATTTAAATCTTAATTTAGTCTTTTACTCTTATTTATTTCAAAATGGACTATGTCTAGAAACAAAGTCTCAAAATGTCTCAGTATCAAGATAAAAAATCCAAATTCCTCTCCATGTGTTACACTGTACCCTCTAAAGTGGCTCTGATTTGTGGAGTAAACATCTGATTCTCTACAGGACAAACGGGGCATTTCATCCAGCCTCCAGCCAAATGGGAATAAAATGAAGCAACGCGGTGAGAATGGTGCTGCTGTCTAATGCTGATGGAAAGAAAAACACAGGCCAGTGCGGGAGAGTAGCCACTGGAGCAAGGTTAACATAGGTAAAACTGGGGAGGTGTGCAGGAGGGAGTGTGTCATGGTAAAGGCCCACAGTTGTCGCCTCTACCACCTCGACCACTTTGTCTGACTGATGAGTTCAAACAGGACATGGTAATATCCTGTCTCCAAAATTCTCCTAAACATAAATCTCTCTAAAAGAAAAATGGGAAAGCAATCAGGTGGGAAGAAGGTTTTCCGTGTGTGTGTGTGTGTGTGTGTGTGTGTGTGTGTGTGAGAGAGAGAGAAGTAGAGAAAAAACAAAGTATTATGAAGTGAAACTAGACAATATGAAAGCATGTACCATATAGTCATGCAGTACGTACATGCAATAGACAAAGTGCTTATCAATCTGTGTGAAAATACAGGAAAAACTAGGCCATGATTGACCATGAACTATATGAGAAGACACAAGATGATGAGTGGGCACTTGAGATATGAAGCTCCTTTTAGTGCACATCAAAAAATGAAGCTATCATTCCTACCCAGCACTTAATGTGATTAAAGAGTGAGCGACAATAGAAAGCCTTGCCCTTTTCTTTAGAGTAGTTAAACCATTAAACGGACAGGAACAGTTATTCTGCAGAGACGCTTGGCAATGAGAGTGGGTGAAGCATGGGCAAAAAGGCTTTAGAATGAGTGAGAGAGAGAGAGAGAGAGAGAGAGAGAGAGAGAGAGAGAGAGAGAGAGAGAGAGAGAGTGAGAGAGAGACAGAGAGAGAGATTGGGGGGGGGATTCACCTCAGCCAGTAACAGAGGTATTTCAGCAAGAGTATCGATCAGACCTTTCCTGTTTATCATTCTCCATGTATCATCATGGTCATTAAAAAATATATATATCTCCACATTCCTCTGTCAGCTGTTGGAGGCAAAAGTAACTGCTGAGGTACTTGAGAGAGCACAATACAGTGTTTTTGCACCTGTGTGTGTAAAGTCTACAGTGTGGGTACACACACATGCCCTCGCCATGAGCCACGCATACACACACACGCATCCACACGCAGCCTCTCAAGTGACTACGATGTGGGGCCTCATCAAAAGCACAATGCAGCCAGTGTGCTCGGTGCACTGCATTCAACCGTCAGCACTGTGCGACAGGGCCGTCAGGTCTGCCAAACAGCCTGCTGCAACACAGTGGCAACCGAAGCTGGAAGTTATTGAACAGGGAGAGGGGGACTGAAGGAGCGAGGGCTGGAGGAGAGTGCGAGAGGGAGATAAAGAATGAGGGAAAGTACAGCATTCACATGACTGAAAGATGAAGACGGAGAGAGAAGGAAAGAAGTGTGGGAGCAGGTAAAGAAAAAAAGACTTGTCAGACTGCTGTGATGTGTCAGGTGAGGGTCATGCGACTGTCAGGTGTAGTAGCCAAACAGACATTTCTGCTGGGAAGCTTAATCTGTTAGCTACAACGACCACATGCATCAATTGTTTAACTTGTTTTTCTTTTTTATAGTTCTTACTTTTACCTTTGAATTGTTTTCGCACTGTTTGGATCAATTTGTCAAAACGAATTATAAGATATCGGATAAAGAAACACTGATTTATAAGCTTTTACTAACGGCTGAGCATGCCATTGAAACACAATCCTGCTCCACTGCTGGGTCATAACACCCTGCTCTAGTCAAAACAGCAGACAAGGTGACCGCTTGGTTTCAAGCAACCAGTGTGGGAGAGAGTGAAGCAGCGTTCAAAGCTTTGTTTGTCTGCACACAGTCCACGGAGAGCAGACCAAACACCCTCCCACCGGCTGCTATTAACAACCAACAGACCCCACACGGGAGAGAGGAGGTAGAGGGGAGGAAACCAGCGCAGGGAGTGTTTCGTAAGAAGGGTAGGATGGTGGGATGAAGGAACGGAAAGGAGGAAGTCTTTTGATCATTTGACCATTTATGGCACAACCTTTGAAATATTAACTCCAGAGCAGGGACACTGTTGCCCTTTGCATTCAGTTTATATGTAAATGTATGTCTGAGCTACTCCACCCAAACAACAAGTTGCATAAGTATATTGTACAGTAATACAGTATATACTATTAGCATTGTGTGGGTATTTAAGCAGATATTTAATTGAGTTAATAGTTAACTGAGGGCCCTGTCACTTCCTCTGTGCACACACATCACATGACGCAAAAACATGCATGAAGTCACACTATTTCCCTACTGCTGCGTATAACACACACACACACACACACACACACACACACACACACACACACACACACACACACACACACACACACACACACACACACACACACACACACACACACACACACACACACACACACAGGGATTTCCCAGTGACTCTAAGAAGCGTCACTGCAGCCTAACATTGCCTGATGTTTTCACAAGCAATAAATTTGAAGCTCACACCAAAGACCCTAAAACTAAAAAAAAGCCTTAATATTGTCTGGAATGATTAATTCCCTGCAGCACTAAAAAAAAATGACCCAGTGAACCAGCAGTGAGCTCAGACGGTTAACTGTCAGGTACCACACAGCTCAAAGAGTGACAGATGGATTCAGACTCACAGGAGAGAGAGCCGAACTGAATGAGGAAGCAGTGACGACAGATATGAGTTTCAGCAGGTTATATTGAACATGGCCACATTATATAATATATGCATATATACATGATTTGAATCATGGAGTAGTGAAGCAAGCACTGAGGTGTGGGAATGTACCAGTCACTACCCCTAACTACACAATATTTGGCTCTCCAACAGTCACCAAATGCCCAAAATGGATAGCGTTGCATTGCTCTGCTTCATTTATGCCGCTTTACATTTGATAGAGTAGCATGATTAGCAGCACTAGAGTTGACTGACTCATTATTATAAAGGTGGTTTCACTCTCTAAAACCCAGAGTTGTTCATTTTGGCCTTACAGTTGTGTGGATGAGGGTTAAGTGCCTAAGGCTTAAGGGGCGACATCACAGACAATATACTGTTGGATTTGTGTTATGTGGGCTTGTTATCATTTTGTAGGACTAAGACATGGTCCTGTCCACGCCAAGAAGTTCAGTGCAGTACACAGCAAAATCAGTCATCAAATTTCAGACAAATATGTCTAAAAAACAGTTTAATCATTTCTTTAATTTGAAAAATATCCGCAATAGCAGCTGGATCATTTTAAGTTTTATTTCCTTCCACAATTATTGTGGAAAATTCAAATGTGTTTTTTTAAAAAAAGACAACTTTGTCCTTTAATTCATTTATTGTTCACCTCAAAGAGCCCTCCTCCCTTTGTGGTGTTTAGTTTTTTACATCTGAGAAGATAATCTCTCTTTCTGGCAGACAACGAAGGATGAAAGTGTCTTTATTCATTCAGCTCAAAAAGATCCATGAGACACAATGGTGGCCCTTTGACATGACCCCTGCCTCGTGTTTACACGCGCTATATGTTTGGGAGCCGTTTGTGTGCATTTGGGCATCATTGATATGCGGGGCATGTTCATTCTGCTATTTTGCCAGTTCTCACGCATGACCCAACCTCCCATACAGCACACACATGCATACATACATAAACACACACGTTCACAAAAACAAAGAGGAAACGGTTTATTGTCTTACCTTGATGGTGTCCATTGGTGTGGATGATGGGTGGTGCAGGGAGGCAGAGAGAAGAGAGAGGGAGAAAAAAGGAGAAAGCTTGATCAGTGTGTGAGTTCAACACTTCTAACCTCTCCTACGGCAAGTTAAGCTGCTCTCTCTTGTTCAGCTCAAACAGGTTGATGCTGGGAGTATGCCTCAACAAATCCAACATGCACTCCTCTGGGTAAAACACCCTTTCTCTGCTTTTTCTTGTTCTTCTTTTCAGAGATTCCTCATTCTTGACAGACTATATTCAGCTTTTTCCTTTTGATTCCTTCAGCTCTGTACTTTTCATTTCGTTATTCTCTCCTCCTATTTCCCTTACGCTTACCTTCAATTCCCCCTGCAGCTATTTCATCCTCTCATTTTCTCCTCTAATCTCCAACTGGATTTCTTCACTTTTAACCCCTCGTCTCTTCATGCTCTCCAGCTCCTATTTTCTGCTCCCTAACCACTTGTACCAAACAGACAGAAACACCCCCTGTGGGAAGCCAGGAAGTGCTGAAAACCCCAATTAGAAACAGTGAAACCAGCAGGTGGGCCTTCTTACAACTGCTCAACATGACAGAGGTGACCCTTCACTACACACTGCATCATTTTATGCCATCCCTTTCCTGTCTGCAGCCTTCCAAAGGTGCTCATTTTGTCCTTCTCACTACCCCTTGGGGGAACGTACATCAAAAGCCCACAGGAACAGGTCAAATACGAAGGTGGATCAGAAGTGGGTTGGATGGGAAAGGAGAGTATGGTCTGAGCAGATACTCTATAACTTCAGAGATAGTAATCATGTGTCTTAAAGTGTATTATTCTGTATTTCTAGAATTAAATCCACATTTTCTCACAAAGCTCATTCCTTCCTGCTGCCAAGAGGATGCTGCTACTTGCCTCGAGCATTACTGAGTGCAGTTATATGCACTATTGCAATCTCATTACTGCCCAGCTTTCAGCGGTAACCTGAATTCAGAAAATGTAAACTGGATTCCTGGTTTCCTTTTACAGGTTAAAGGATTAAGAAAAAAACAGATAGATTTATGCCAGAGAAGCCTGATTACTTGGACATACACTGCATTCTCTTTAAGGGTTCACTACATCCTAACATCAGCATGCTATCATGCTTACACAATGCAACATGCTTTTGTTTAGCAGGTAATGTGGGTGATTTACTCTCTTAGCATGCTAACATATTCTAATGTTGACATCAGAACTGTCAGAAAGACAAAGCACAGGTCTCAAATGAAGGTTTTGCAGTTCAGCCACCAGCTGCAGCTACTGAAGGCTATTTCACATGTTTAAGAACCTCAAACATTAAAAAACTGTGGTCTGTGGTCTCCTTCCAAGTCTGAGCCTGCTTGTGTCTTTGGTCCAGAGGTGCCACCAAAAAAAAAAAACCCTTTAACTGCCACATATAACTAATCAAATTTCTTTAATTCAACTTTAATTGAATATATTTCAAAACGAGATGGTAAATGGTTTGAAAATAACTGTATACATGAGAAACCATCTAATTACTAACAAGCTTAATGAAAACTGTGGTTTCAGAGGAATCACTAAATACGCAAATGTAGATTATAACTGCAATGATAATATGATAATATATTTGGTTTCTAAAAACTACACAGTGCATCTTTAGAGACACATTGTGGCTCCTATGCTAGTTCTTTCCCTCACACACACTCCCAACCGTCTTTCCAGGTACCAGTTACTCCATACTGTAAATATTTCTAAATGTCTATTTGCAAGACTGCTTTGGCAACAACAGCCTTTTCCTAAAGGGCCCTAAGCCTACCAATTACTGTAAGTTGAGGACACTCAGTAGCAGCTTATGGTCTGAAAGTCCCTTTTAAGTCAGCCAGGCAGCCGTTCAGTCAGCCATTCAGAGAGCTTGTAGCGATAGGAAAATTTCCTGCAGTTAAAACAGGAAGAAACAGAGTCAGATTGCTGAGGAGGCTAATGTGGCTCGTGGTTTACGGCAAAGCCAACAGATCACGCGGAGTAGGCATGGCGAAAACATGCAGCATTTTTGCTTTCTTTTACCCAACGGAAGTATGAGTGTTTGGTGCACCCTATGCATGAAGTGTGTGTACTGTGCTGTGGCGAGGAGGCGAACAGAACATCAAATGCAGGCAAAGCATTTATATTTTCAGAAAGCAGAAAGAGGAATTTGCCTGGTTGAAGAGAAACTGGGGAAACTACACAAGATTAAAACTGATTGTTTCAGTCTGAAGAAACTGCAAATTAAATTCCTTTTGTTTTGTTGCTGTCTGACAAGAAAAGTAACGCAAAAATGTCACATCTGAGTTCTGGTCAATTGTAAAAGGTGTTTTTGAACATGACCTGTTCAGTCAGGTATTACACTGACTGGAAAAAAGACAATTTTCACTGTATGGCTGAAACTGATCATTATTTTAATGACTGACTAATCCATTAATCTTTGTTTCCAGTTTAAAAAAAAAAAAAAACATATCAAGCCTTCACCCATGTTCAAATTGGTGCTTTTATTTGACTGACTTTTAAAAGAGACAAACATAAAAATATTCAGTTTGAAATCATATAAGGAAAAACAAGTTTCGGTATTAGATAGATGAACAGATGGGCAAAGAAAAGCAGCAAATCTGCACATGTAAGAAACTGAAACTATGGAATGTTTTGCATTTTTGCCTGAAAAGTGACTAAAATGCAAATCAATCATTAAAATAGCTGCAGATCCATTTGATGCATTTTCTCTGACTCTCCTGACAGAACAAAGACCACTCATTGTCAAAGAATCACACAACTCCAGGCATCACACTTTATTTCCACTGTGACAAAGTTACACAGAACGGAAGCAGTCCCCTGGATTAGGCCTCCCATAAATCTTTGCGATGTGGGGAACAGCTGTACTGAGCACTGGACTACGAGCGACGGCCTCTCCTTCTCCTTTCAGGCTTTGTTAAATGTCACGCCACTGACTGCAAAGCGCCTTGCAGGAAATTCATGGGCACTAAATATCAAGCTAGGTTCTGTCAATTAACATGCAGGGAATATATCAGATGGAACAAAGCCTAAAGCAGCTTTAATGGGACCCTTAATAGTCTTGCTCTTTTGAAGTATGTGCGTGCAATGTTTATTAGGCTCTTTGGAGGTAAGTACAGTACTGGATGGAGGTAGAGAGGTTACACTAGTCACGCTATTCACCAGCAAACCACCTAAAGTGTCCCGAGGGGGAATATGCACTGGCTAAATTCATGTTAGTGTGAAGCAATACAGAAAAGAATAGGATGTGAAAACAAATAAAGGGCAAAGTGCTTACTGAAAAGGTTGCACAGTTATCACTGAGGTTTCCAACCAGTTTTTGTCAGTGTGTGAGGCAGAGAAAGGTTGATAGTTGTCAGGTCCAGGCACAGCCCTCACCCCCCTCAGGTGTTTTGACATTTTAAGTGAATTTTAGCACGGCGGTCTTCTGCTGCAACCCTACACCGTGGCAGTCTCCATGCCGACAGCAGCACCAGCAGTTGTCTCCCAGAACCAGTCCTGACATTTTGCCTTCTTCTCGGCATGAAGTGAGTGTGTGTGCCTGCCTGCGTGCACTTCTTCATATGTGCCTGTTCAAGAGCTGATGTGCTGCACTTGCTTCCTTCCACCCACCGCTTTCCTTAGATAATGTAACACATGAAACCTGTACACACTCAGGTGTCAAACCGCAGAGGAAAGTCTGCGTGGGCTACACAATGAGAGGGAGAGGAAACCATGCTCAGCACAGCAGCTATGTTTGCAAGTAAAGCTCAGACCAGAGCAGTGAACTCAGAAACTGGAAGAACAAACAGAGAGGACCTGTAGGCCTGTAGGGAACAGATGCACTGAGCCACCCGATAGAAACTAATTCTTTGTTTTTACTTAGTTACTACTTCAAAACATACAATACTATTAGATTATACTAATATTTTCCCCTTGTCAGTCAAATACAACAAAATTAGATTAAGTGCATTTTTAACTGCGATTGCAAAACAACATGAAATTCTCATAACCACAGAATTTTAACGAGCTGAAATCAGAAAGCAGTTCTTCATTCAACCACCGAGTTGCCAACTGACTGACACCGTATGTCTTTACTCACACACAGTAAAGCAATACCCTCACCCGGCATGTCACGATATCTCAGAAGCAGATGTCACGGTGGTTAAAAGTTCACTGCCAAGATGAACAAACACTTCTGAAGTATCACATTTTCAAATCTTTTCAGACACATCTACAAAGGTAAATAACCCCTAACCTAACACACACCTATCTTAATGTTAAATGAACAATCTGAACACACAAATATTTGATGTTAACTTTCAGTACACATTCCTGTATGTCAGTAGTAAAACACTGAGGTTTAATACCCATCCCTACAACAGAGCGTGAAAGTTGCATTTGTAGTGCCCGACTCAAAATGCTAAATCTTTCATCTAAGTAGGTCACTTCACCAGCAACAGAAAACTTACATTTAATATGATGTAGGCACACAAGGACATTTTTAAGGACATAGCCTAGTTAGTCTAAAAGCTGGCCTTAATAATTAATACAACCTTTACAACTGACCAGGAAACACATTCCATTATCATTCACATGCAAATCATCTCTTATATATGTTTATGGTCTGAGTCAGTGGTGCTGATGGCTCAAATGTCCTGCTTGAAGTGCATCAAAGAAATGTCACATAATGTATGTCCATTATTGCTTCTATTGCATTTTGGCCTCAAGGTTTCCACGAACCAGTGAAGCACCAGAGCGGTTTTCAAACAGCAAATGATAATGGTGTGCTGCGGGGTGCATTTCAGCATTTAAGACTTCTACATTTAATGTGCGAAGCTGAGGTTACTCTCCTGGCTCTTCTCAAACTATGGTGCTTTCATTTCTGTTGAAGCTTCACAACTTTAATGGGTTGCTAATGAAACGCAGACTTGTGTTTTGAGCTATGTTTATTGTGTTGGTTGCTTGTGCAAAGACTTACACTGTGATATCAACAGAGATCTGCACCGGCATGGATAACGAGGCTGCCAATTAACTTGTCTTCCACTTTGCCTCCCTGTTAACACTACAGATTCTGGGGGCAGATTTACCTCCCATTACATCTAAATGCTTTGGTTAGGGTGAAATTACAGGATCAGGGGCTCAGCTGTTTTCTCCTTGTACTCTTATATTGTAAAACAGGCTGGTACACTGAAAAGCTTAATTGGTTTCAGAAATGTTGTACACACACCCAGCTTCTAGTCACTCTTGACCTGTATCATTTTGTTGCATTCTTTCGTATCAAGGCAGTTATTGAGCTATACATAAAGCCAGGTGTCATGTGGTCTTTAAAACCACAGTTTCCTCTTCTGTGATAGTGTAACATTTGTGGGGAAGCCATAACACACCACAGGTCTGCTAGTTCCTGTTCTAGAGGTGTAAATCTTGACTGGCTTAATAATTAATGAATAGAAATGATTGTCCTCACACACTGATTCCCATTCAGGGGTACTCACAAGGTACTCACAGTTGCTAAGGTCTATGCAGTTTGTGATTGTGGAGTAACTTGATTATTAAATACATAAATAAATAAACAAAAACAGAAATTATGGATAACTTGTTAAAATACCTACATAGTGAATGTAGCTAAATTATTTAGCTGCAATAATGTATATATTATTGGAATGAGAAAGTAATGGAGAAATGGCTGAAATAGCTAAAATAATGCATAAACGATTCACATGGACAGGTGGTTAAATAATTTGAAAATGAGTTCAAAAGTTCAAATTAATAGAAAAGGGTTGAAATAATTAACAGTAATGAACAAACAGTAACAGGCAGCAATAGTTAGCTAACAAACACAGCTAGTTAAAATCTAGAATAAATGGTTTGAAATGACAATAAAAAAAAAAACGATTGAAATGGATCATAATAGTAAGCTAAAAATAACTACTATGATTTAAACCATTAAAAGTGAAAGAATAATGAATAATCCCAAGTGAAAGATACATTTTCTGTCCATCCCTACCCCTGTCCAACTTCTGTCACACTAGAACAAACTTACAGCAATCGAACTGACCTAAGCATTGACAGTTTGTATTTTTATATCACTGACAGGCACTGCTGACTGACCCTGCGTGTTGACTGTGTATGTACGTGCATTCAAAAATCAAGAACTACAGATGTTGATATGCGGATTTGCAGATATGCAAATAAATAAATAAATAACATAAAATTTTAAAATTTAAAAAAATCAGAAATGCTTTAATGGCCAGATACCATTACAAAAGAAACACTGTCACTGGCTAAAACAGGACACAGAGTTGGCATCTACTTATAATTACAAATTGGCTTTTGAATGCAGCATTAAGTCTGACACTTACATTTATTTATTTGTGACTGGGGCTTGGCGACGAGAGATTGATCTTTATCTTGCCAGGTCTCTGTTTGTACCAGACTCCCTTGGATACAATAGACCATGCAAACAGGAAGTTACACTGGGCACTTCCTCTGGTTTATCCAATCAGACATTTCCTCTTGTGTATGTGTGTGCGCAACATTATGAGTGTTTGTGTGTTTCTGGCATCCGGTGGGGGTCAGTTAGTGAGGTCCACAGGGAGAAGTGCTATAAAAACATCAAACAGCAGCAGCAGACAAACAGTTGACGTCATGGGAGAGAATAACACTTCCACTCCGACAAGACAAGAATCGGAGCAAATCAAAGCTTCACCGAGGTTGCCCAGCCTCAGCAGCAGCAACACACTGAGCCACCATGGCTACCTGACTCTCTGTGTGTTCCGCATTTAGTTGTCAGTCCATAGACACGCAGACCAGAGAAGGTGGGCTGATGTTTTTAAAGAAGAGTCATGTGTGCGTTAAGCTGTTGAAGATGATCTGACCTGGATAGAGGCAGCAGGTGAATAAATAAATAAGTCAACAGACGCCCAGGGCCCTTGTGTGTGCGTGTGTGCATGTGTGTGTGTGTGTGTGTGTGCGCGCCAGATGATTATCGATGCAGACATTTTCTATGCATGAATGAGTGGAGTGTGAACGCCAGGTCAAGATCAATGTGCACCGCACAGCATGGAGTCTGTACATGTTCCTTTTAAGTGCATAATGTCTCTGTGTCCATGTAAACCTGAGTTGTATGTCTGCACAGTTTTTGTTGGTGTTGGTGTTGGTGTTGGTGTTGGTGTGTGTGTGTGTGTGTGTGTGTGTGTGTGCGTGTGTGTGTGGGTGTAGTCCTGCTACCTAAGGGGCTTGAGGGCTGATATTAATGAAGCATTTCTCTCTGTGGAGCTCCGTCAGTAGAACAAGCCCCTGACGTGATTAATAACTGCCTTGCTTCAATTGTGTGTGTGTGTGTGTGTGTGTGCGTGCGTTTGCGTGGTCATGTGGCTAGCCCAGTGTATTTGACTGCGCATGCAGTATATCAGGTAGGTGTGAGTTTTGTGAATGCATATTAAAACCCAACTGATGCACTGACCATGTTGCTATTACAGATTTTATCTTATTTTACTGATAGAATATTTATTTAATGAATATTTAATGTATAAATACTCTTCTGATACCAATGTCTGCTTGCCATATCAGTGCTCTCCCTCGCCCTACATTTAAAAAAAAAAAAAAAAAAAAAAAAAAAATCTATATACTGTGTGAAATTTATTTATTTATTCAAAGCCACTTACTTTCATAATGACAACGGGCCAATAATGGATTAGAATAATAAATTTAGTATTGGTCACTGAATGGATACATCCCTATTATTCATTAACTTTAATCCTGTTGCATTTTCCTCATGGCCACAGTCATTATTGATACCAAATTAAATTGCGGCGTAGTTTGTAGTAAAATTAACTTTTAATTTAGGGGATCTATTTTAAATTATGTTCCAAAAATATTAATATATCATAATTACACTTTAAACTCATATATCAGTGTTAACTTGGGCTCCAGTCTTCATGTGCATGCTAGGTGTGTGCTCACAAAAGCCAATAGAAAAGTGCAAGTCAACGTTAATGCCAGGAGTACATTAGCTCTTCCTGTTTATGGCTCTGCTCTCTCAGACTCCTGGCTGCTGCCTCACTAATAAGCTTTATATCGGTGTTGTCTTTCTCTACAGGACGCCACTGCGCTTAAAGCTTCCGGCTGTAATGAGCCAAATGGTTTAATGCAACCACAAAACAATGATACAAAGCTAAACACATCTATTTTACATGACAGGCAAGATAAGGCAGCGTGAGGTTTGTAAAATGTGTTTGTGCCTCACATAATGTGTGTAAACTAAGTAGGTGGTTGTAAAAGTTGTCACTGGTGTATGTGTGTATGCAGTATTATCTCCTAAGCTTCGTGCAGCCCTGCTTAGCAAGGTGCTCATCATCCATCTTCATTTCCCAAGGTGCCAGCGCACGTGTGTGCGTGTGTATGTATGTATGTGTGTTCCTCAGTCTGTGAGTCTGTTGAGACTGAAGAAACAAGATTCAGAAAAGGAGCAATGGTTTGTGACTGTCCATGTTAAAGAGATCTATTACAGCCTGTGTGGTCTCACCTGATAGGATGACCTTCACTTTTTCTTACCACTTCTGTCTGAAATTCGATATTCTACATGCCTGATGTGAAAGACAGTGTTTGTTGCACTTAATTCACTCCCCAGTATGTCTATACATGATCCCCCTTCACCGTGAGACGCCTCACTAAGCCATCAGCTCTCTCCCTAAAACATATCAACCTCTCAAACCACGATGGGAATGGAACAATATCAGAATCAACATTAGGCAAACTCTTTACTGCCAACATATCTACATAAAAGTCTAAAAATATTCAAAGGAAAACCTAAGCCAACTGCAGCCAGCAGAAAATCAAATGGAGAGGGACAATAGCACACATCACTAGCTTCTCTTTCCACTCCCTTCCACACAGCTTCCAGTGTCTGGCTACAAACTCTCCACTTCTCATCCCATTTTTTACCTTCTCATCAAACAGCATCAATTTGGGCGCTTGCCTAAGGCTGCAAAATTAATTGTTTCATCATGACTAGTTTCTACAATTACTAATTGTAGAATATTAATGTATCAGTAAGTGAAATATCAAGTTTCCTGCTGTAGGTCAAAATAATCATCGTCACATCCTCATATCTGATGCAGAAGTGTGGTTGTTCTTTTGAATTTAGATGAACTATTCTGAATGTTAATATTAATAACCACAGTGACTCCAGAACTTTAGAGCAAGAATCACATGAATTAACATGAGCTGCTGATGTTTATCATTTGTTCTAATGTGAAAAAACAGGTCTCTCTGAAAATGGTCAAACTTGATCTGAAATGTGGTGTTTACTGTCAGCGACAGCAGTGTCATGCCGCCTTAAATCAAGTACAACTGATCCAAAAGAGCGATGTTAAGAGAGAGGCCTGCAGGACTAACATATGGGCTTTCTTGGTTGGTTGGGTTTGACTTCTCCATCTGCAGTTTCATCAGATATCTTTGAAGCATTTTACTGCTGCAGTCTGTACAATTATTTTCAATTAATCTTTTAAACACTTTCACAAATTAGTGAAAAAATACCAGCTCAGATTATCTAGGCTAAATGTTTAGTTTTATCTGATCAGCAATCTAATTAGTTTACTATCTTTGGATAGTGACACATAAACCAACAAACACCCAGCAAAATTTGTAGCAGTCAAGGGATATTATACCAGCTTATCAATTACACCATTTGACAGAGAAACTCTTATTTCTGTTGATGAAGTCAGGAACATAAACCATAAATGACAGACACTGAGATCACTTCCATGTTCTACATCTCTACAAGGGCTGGGTTTTTAATAGCAGGTGTATAAATTTCATTATGACACACATTTGTTAATTTGTTTTGCTGATCCACATCAGCAAAAACCAGAACTATGAGATAAAGAGTTGGGCTCTGCATGGTCTTCCAGGACCAAGTGGCATTCTCCAGCACTGCTGCTTTAGCCTTGTGCAGCAAGCCATCAATCCTTATAAATCATTCAGTTCTCCTGCTCTGTCCTCCACACACACAAACGCTATGAGGACACAGTGTGAAAACAGACAAATACACACACCTCGGTCCCGATGTTGTTCCTCCCTTTCTCCTGCAGTGCTTCAGGATCACTACAGTTTATGTAACCGTGTGCACGAGAACAGGATTCAGCTGAAACTGGAGCTAAATATTTAAAATGTCTTTTTTAGATATGGGCCCTGAAATAGACTGTCTTGCAGAGTTGACATATACTCAGAAGTCAAACAAAATTACAATTAAAGGAATAATCTATTACATTTCTATACTTATTTATGAAATGAAAGTTACATTTTGTACAGTCAGTTCTTAATTGATATATCAGAATAGTTCACACTAGACCTGCCTTACTCATGGCAGTTTTGACATTTTGAATCATTGCTGCTCTGCATGCCCATTAAATCATTCCTCTAATAAAAATCCTCTGGTGCACATGAAGTTACTGCATTAAGATGAGTGCATTAAAGTTTCAGCAGAAGCTGCAGTTTGAGAAGAAATAGCTGCTGAGGTCAAAGAAATGACAGAGAACAGAAAACAGATCAGAGCCAACTGCAGAGACTTCCTCATATTATAACTAAATCACAGGAAGTCATGCAAAAACACTACTACAATGACCACAAATGAGGAACTTGAAGGTTAGCACCTACTGTACTACCTGATACTTCGTAGGCAGCACCTGGCAACAGTCACTTACAGAGTGCATTACTGCTGGGCTCCCTGAAATCCTGTTTTCTACCATTCTGGCTTCCTTTTCCTTTATTTTTACTTCTTTCCAGTCTGTATAGCTTCAGCACTGTTTTGGAAAATTGTTGTATATATGCTCAGTATGACCAGAACAACTTGGACAAGTCCCAAAGTTTTTTTTGCCTTTATGCAGTTTCTTGTATGAAAGTCTGTCACCTAATAAGAAGTTAAGGTCACCTCTGCTGTGAGTCTTGACAGAAATAAAAGAGGAGGAATTTAACCTGATAGGAAATGTATAGGGAGACAGAATAGTGGGTTACACTGAATAATTCATCTACTCATTTTAAAACTCAGTTGGGAGTGAAGGAAATTTAAAATATTCTGGGAGGGAAGGAAAAAAAAATTCAAATCAGAGTATTTTGTGAGGATGTAAATCATTTAATAAGTTGTCAAGTCAGAGGAGTAAGCTGAGAAAGACTTCGCGATAAGGAATGTCATCTGGGGCGAGATAAAAAAGAGGAGCGGTGTCTTCTGTCAGCAATGCGGCTGTTGTGACCCCCTTTAACCCCTCCTCCCCTGTGGTCACCTTGTATTTAAATAACATTGCAGCCCATTGATCTCCAGGGAGAGTCTGCATCGGCTCCAATTTAGACACCAGAGGAATGTTGGAATTTGTCTGGCTCTAAGCCAGCAGCCTTTTCCTGGCCTGACCTTTGACCCCTGCCAATCTGAAAGGGGAGGCCATGGGTGGGGGGCTAAAGTAGGCGGCAACCACCTGTTCTCCCTCTGATCCAATGACCTAAACTCCCTGCACACCAGCACACACATACACCTAAGGTCTCAAACTCCCTTTTCCGCTCCTGTGTCCTGCTCTGGCCACTAACATGTGCATGGCAGCCTATGGATGGAGTCAGGCTATGTGGTCGTGGGTAAACACACAAGCTAAGGGCTGACTGCACATGTCAACACACATTGAGCTGCCTGTTCGGGTGAGACCATTAACACAAACACAGAAACACTGGGTGCAGATGAACAGCACCGGACTGTATTAAGCAGATCATAAAACAAGCTTCATATTTAATGTACATGTGTGCGGAGATGTGAGTTAGTCATGCATTAGACATTTACAGCCATCATCTGGTAGCTATACATAACATCATTACTCCATCAGCCTGTGTTAACGTGAAACGTGTCAGTGCCCTCTGTGTGTGGATTTTCTTCATCCGTAGCCTGTTTCCATGTGACTGACTCGTGAGGCAGGAACGTTGGAAAAAAAAAAAAACAAAACAAAAAAAAACACCATCATTACATCATCTAGCCTGTGCTAACCTTAGCCGCTTGGCATGGGTAAAAAATGTCCAGGAGCGCCAAGGTAAAGGAAACTTAGAAACATTTTTAAAAATAAACGTGGAGTGGTAAAACACAGAGTGACTAATCGGTGTGCAGGGTTAAGCCAGGCAGCATGACCGAGGAGGGAAAAAAAATAAACTCTGGAGCATGGCCGAAGTAATCAGACTGAAATGGACCTTTATGCCTGGTGCGCCAAGTCTGCGGAGAAATATGCACAGAGGGACAAATAAAGTGGGAAATACAGGGGGGGAGAAAAACAGTGGAGGATGTTGGAGAAAATGAATATACATGTGTGAAGAGTGTCAAGAAACAGAGCAAGAAAAGGTTGTGGTAAAGAACAAGAAAGTATGTATGTATAAATGTACACCCGAGTATATGACGGAGAGAAATACGGCAAATATACAGAAAGAAAGATGGTGACAGCACAGGCAGTAACAGAGAGGTATGAGGGGATATAGGCAGATGAAATTAAAGAGGAATGCTGTTCAAAACAGAGAAAGTGTGTAAGGGCGCCGAGTATAGAGGGAGTTGAAGGGTAATTTGAGATGATGACTGTACTTTTTTTTCCTAACTCTACTTCTGGCATTTCCATCAGACACACAGACAGTGAGAGACCCTAGCTGTAATGTTAGTAAGTATAGGCGACTGACTGAGGAGTGAATGTACAGTTCCAGGACTGGTGTGGTGTGGGAGCGGATTCAGAAGGTTACACTTGTGCAGATTTGTCATGAAAAATATTGCTTGTATTGAGGAAAGACTGCGGTCTGGCTGATTGAAAAAGAGGAAAAAACTGGTTCTTAGAGAAAAACATATGCATACACAAACGCACGCACGCACGCGCACGCACGCACGCACACGCACGCACACGCACGCACGCACGCACGCACACACACACACACACACACACACACACACACACACACACACACACACACACACAGACAGAGAAGTCATACAGCAGCACCATCTTTGTGAAAGCAGGGGATAAACACAGGGTATTCCCTCATCACCCCTGGCTCCCATTTCTGTCGACGGAATGGAAACGGAGAGGAAGTCTCAAAAAAAGAGTGTGAGGGGGAGAAAATTATAGATCTCTGTCACTGTCTGCTTATGTCATGAAAACCAGGCGACCACATAGCATTAGCTGCAATGGTTCAGTGCACTCAGACACTGAGACATGGTATTAGCAGCATGTGAAAGGTTCTGTGCAGCTATGTCACTGTACAATAAAAAAGGACGGCGGACACAAACAAACCAAAAAGGAGAGCCAGGAAAGCTGCTTTTCACTAACCAGTGAATTAAAGCATGCGGGCGTTGTCAGAAAGAGAGAAGACTAAACGAGGAAGGAGGGAAACTTCCCAGGGAGGACGGTGTGGTCTTTGACTGTCTTAACCGTGCAGTCGCTCCCACTGCAGATCAAAGGCAGAGAAGTGGCTTGGCTCTCAGCAGCATTAAGTCACGTTAAGCCTAGACGGAGGCCATACACATGCTCCCACAAGTAAAGCTGCCTGGGATTAGACTGACAATGGCCCACAGTGAATCACAGGCTTTCAAACAAGGTCAGACCACAGTCACACAAGCAAAGAGTACGCAGGAAATAAAAGATACAATTGAAAATGGGCTGAACTGCTTAAGGTGCGCTTGATTTAATTTATTAGTGTAATGAAAACCTGAATGTTTTGCGGTTTGTCTCAGTGCTTCATTTGACATGAGCTGTTCAGTGTCTCATACCAACTTTCAGTGCTGATGCAGGAAACATTATGACAGGAAACTGAAAGTAAAAGTGCTGAGGTCAAGGTGGTGGATGAGCATGCAGCAAGCCTGCATTCAATGTAAACATCTCATCCCCAGTTGATTTGCAGATATCCATGGTTACCATGGTAACGGCAAGTGCTGTTTAATACTACAGTAAATACTGCTCGAGGAAGTACTTTGAAATTCAGTGGAAAGGCAACTGGTATAGCTGTTTGTAGAACAACCAAACAAGCTCATGTTGTTTTAATATAGAGTTGAGTCATAAATAAGTATAACTGTGAACTGATTTCATCCTTTGCTCGGTCTGAGTAGATTTCCCACACAACAGCAGCAAACGCGAAAAAGAGCTGGTTACCTTTACTGAGGAGTTAGGAAGTGTAGAAGTCCTCTGACTGCTCCACAATGAAAGCCACCTCGTGTACTGCCTGTTGAATGCTTCTATAGTCAAGCAACAACAACAGAAAATGCTGGATTTACATTAGAGCCAAACACCAGGGCTGATATTAATGAGATAAAATTACAAACCGTAACCAACCATAACAAAACCATTTGACCTGGGATGTAAATAAACTGTCCAATATCAAAGCTCTGGAGACAGAGTTGGTTGCCCCAACACACGTCACGGTTGAATCTGCGTGGTCTGAATCCTGATACCGTACACTGCTTTTAGATTTGGGGCTTTAAAAGTGCCTTCAGAGACTTGGCAGGTGAAATAAAAAAACAACAATTCACTTTAAGACCACTTTATGATAGTCTGTGAAGGCTGGGTCACAGAGGCAAAGAGACATAAAAACACACACAAAAAAATCTGTCAAAGCGAGTTTAAGTAAATAAAAAAATCTTGTGAAATTCACACAAACTCACACACAGACAAAAGTGCCTCTAGTGTCAGTGGGCTGTCAGCCTCTGCATTAGACACCCGAGCATGGCAACACATTTGGACTTGCCAACACTACCTGTCAGCACCAATATAGGCCTTAGCTCACACACAGATACACATACACAGACAATAACCGCATGGACACGCTGCCATGAACACACAGACTTATAAAAACACAGAGTGACAGCCAGCAAAGGGGAGCATGGATGATGGCTTTAAATATCGGTGCGATGAAAGGGCGAGGCTCCAAGGGTTCAAGGAAAGAGAAGATGGAGGGAGACACAGAGGGAGAGAGTTCAGAGGGGAAACATGGAGAGATCAAAGGGGTGTTTCAGAGTCAATCCCTTGTTGGACTGTTTGAGAGCTGGTGGCTGTCAGCAGGCATGAGAGTAAACAGGCAAATGTGACGCAGGAAATGGTTTACATGCAAAGCTTTACCACTGTGCGCGCACACACACACGCGCGAGTGTACACACAAAGAGGGTGACATGCAAACACATCCTTATCACAGATGACAACACAAAAATAAACATAATCAACTGGCTTCCAAAGAAATTTCTCAGAACCCACACACAATACACACATACCATATTTTCTGGACTAAAAGTTGCACTGGAGTATTACTCTCTTTTAGCAAAAACAGCCTTGTTGAACAGAAAAAAACCTCCATAAATAGATTCACTATATAAGTCGCAGGCCAAATCAGAGGAGTTAAAAAAGTGTGACTTGTAGTCTGGAAAATATGGTAATAATATTATTAGTGGCTGCAGAGAAATAGTTGTTATTACCAGCTGTTGCCAAAATTGTGATAATAGAATCTTATATTTCATACTGAACTTACCGTTCACTCTCCTTTTAGCTCAGTTTTTGGTCTCCACCAGGTTCCGAGTGAAATATCCGGCTTTGTGGCTGATTAATGCTTAACTATGTTCACCAGCTAGTCACTAACTGTGTCCGTCTGTGTTTAGTGCTGTGATGGTGGTGAACAAGCTAAAATCAATCACATCATTGAGAGAAACCACAAAACTGGTTGATAATTCTGTTGGTTAGTCACTATGACCAGTAGTGTGTAAATGTACTGCTATTAGAAAAATCGTGGTCAGTGTCATTTAAACCAGCTGTAAGTGCTTAGTTAAACATTAGAACCATCAATACGGACTTAGAGCCCATGATGTATCCGGCAAAACAAATCAGTGTGAGAAATATTCTGTACAGGAGCCCAGCTTACACACTGCAGCTTCTCTGTGCTAAATTACATTTCTTCATGGTATTGGTTAGTTTCTGAAAGAGGTCAACGTCTCAGCGAAAAAAGATTTGTTTCATTCCTTCATTATTTAAGTGAAGAAAAAAACTAAATCAATCAAAGTCAAACAAAAAAGGAAGTATTCACAAGGTAGGAGAAAAAAATGTTTTGCTATGTCCATCCTGTTCACCCACACAAAAAAAAATATCAATCTGAAACCTGACATTTTCAACCTCTTCTATAGGAAAACAGTTGCAGATTGGCCAAGTAGTTCTACAAAGCAGTTTACTGGGGCCACAAAAACAGCCATCACCTGTATTCATTTCTGTTTAGGCTTCTTTCTTTTTTGCGCTGAGGTTTTTGTCTTCCTCCTGGCAAAAGCATCACCTATTGTTTCACTGTGATTGTCTGTCTCACACCTTCTATTCACATTTATGTGACACGGTCTATTCAGTTGTGTAGAGGGAGGCCGGTCCTATTCTTGTACCGTGCCTGTTTCCCATTGACTGGACAAATAAGTGATCGCCCAAGTCATTTATCTTACATACGCTTCACGAGTACACTACACACAGGGGGGAGGGACATGTGTGAACAGCTGAACTGAGTGAACTGGCATTTTTCTTCCAAGGAATAATATCTACAGGAAACACTAATTTCACTGTTCCTCATTTCCAGCCTGCTAAGAGAGAGAGAGAGAAAGAGAGAGATACAGTACAGAGGGGGTGACAGAGGGGGCAGAGATCACACTGTGTCCTTCAGAATGCCCTGCTGGCCACTTTCCTCTGGAGGATTAGGATGTGTGAGTAACAGTTGGCATTGGCAAAGACCCTCCCCCCACTTTGTGAAAGTGTGGGTGCATTCTCTCTTGCACACACGCAAATACAAACACACTTTTTTAATTCACCAGGCCTTCTAAAGCAGACAAGCACACACACACACACAACCACAAATAGATTAACACAGCCTTGTCTCCGCTGAGACACACACACACAGCACAGACATAAGAAGGCATCTGGCATCGTGCTGTTCAGGTCTGAGAGGAATAGCTAATAGCAGCAGCAGAGCAGTGAGTCTCTTTTTACCTAATACACTGAATTTCTATCTACCATTTCTCTGGTTTGACTTAAACGCACAATCACACAATCTCCTCTATATGTCAAAGTGGACACTGAAGAAAAATATATGTATTCTCAGAAATACTCTTGATCACAAACTCAGATTTTTGCAGTTCAGATATTACCATTTCACTTCAACAACTACCCACAATTAACTGATCTTCCAGATGTAAAAATTACAGCAACACTACACCAGTAATGATGCAAAATGATGATGATTAGTAAATGTGTGAAATCTCAATGTACTACTGAGCTTCTGTTACATGATAAGCAGTGATTAGTTGAACAAGGAAGTGATTTTTTTCATTCAGATTCAGCTCTTCATCAAATTTTGCCTGCCAGACAAATGGTGGACCAGGTTCACGGTGTCACATTTCCATGAAGGTGCCTAACAGTTAATAAGGCCAAAGAGGAAGTCACTGGCTCATTACAGATCCCCACAGAGAAGGGTTTTTTGTTTTGTTTGTTATGTAACTAGGTGGGTTATTAAATTACAACGCGCAGATTGTGTTGCTATTTCCTGGATTTAATTATGTTCCCCTCATCTAGCACAAGACTGATAACTGGAATACATCAGGGTGAAATCAAGTTTTAGTTGCTGTGTGGTGGAAATATGAACCAAAATTGCCTTAGAGTGGCAGAGGTGTCTACTGTCTATATGGGTACAGCTGGTGAAAACTTCATGTACGTTGCTTGCCTGGTAAGACCTGCTCTTGCACACTGCCTCTGCAACCCCTGTGAGCCTGAGGTCTGGCTGCTCCAAATTAGAAGAAATTGAACCTTATAATACAGAACGTGAAAAAAAATAATATGAACACAAACAGCACTGACCCCAGCATGATTTCAACACTAATAAACACCCAACCGTGTGTGTCAGCAAACTGCATGGCCCCACAAGGCACCCCCATCTTCCTAACTACCTATCATTACCACCTCACCTCTGTATGTTTTCTCACTTCTCTCGCTTCGTCTTTCCTTCAGCAATAAAGGGTCCATGCTTAAACGTTTTGCTTTTGATCTCCTTTGCCTGTTTAAGGAGTGCTGGCCTGCTGCTGGCGGTCAGCTTGGGCATCAGGGAATATCCCACTGTGCTGAACAAGCCACCAAATCACATGGCTTCAAAACAAGAAAGGAGAAAAGGGCTGCAGTAATGTAAGGCAGGGAAAATGAGAGAAGAAAATGAGGATGGATAAAGCTAGTTGAAAAGTATGTATTAAATGGGGCAGGAATTGAGAAGCAAGTTAAAAAATATATCAAAATGTAAACAGCAAATGTCCAGAGGTGTGCTTTTGCCATCTTCCTCCTGTTACCCTCTTCCCGGACTTCGATATAGCAGCGGATGCTCTTCATTTGATTATCCCCAGAGATCCATTTTCCTCTGTCTCTGTTCTCGCACTGCCAGACACCCATACATCCTGTTCTAGCCCTCCTCCACTGCCACCTGCCTTTGTCGCCTCTTCCTCGCACCTCCTCCTCCTCACTGCCAGAGTCCCTAATGAGGCTCCGTGGGAATGCTCTCTGGCTCCCTCCCTGAAGATAGACCTGTTCGCTTTCTGTTCTTTCTGAGGAGCTGCTGGAACGGATTGTCTGTTGCCTGTACCATATGGCCTAGCCGCCCCGGCATTCATGCAACAAACACACACAAACAAAAACGTGCACAGGCAAGCAAGCAATCTCACACTTGCATTGATGTGTTCACATGTTCTTCAAGCTTGTGTGCACATTAATGCACAGTTAATTTAGGACAAATGAACATATGTGGGCAGACAACTACAAGCACATGCACATATACACACATTCAAATATAGGTCAGGAGCATGGACAAAAATTAGAAATCCACGATCTGTCACCAGTGAAAATCTCTTGTTGATTTTTCCGCAATTTAAGTCAATTTTTTGTCATTTGAATGTGGCACCACATTGGGAAACATAATGCTTAGGTGATTTATTTAATGGCTAAGCACACTGAACATTTCCTGGGGCTGTGCTGAAGGTCTGCCTGTCTGTCATTTTAAAGTTTAAAGCTGTAGCTCCCTGTTGGCAAAGGCCTACATCCATACTTCTTGTTTCAATGAAATATCTACTTGGAAGGCATGTTGCAGTGTAGTTTTGCCTAGTCAGTAATACATATTTACATGGCTTAAAAAAAGAAGGTTGGTTGACTGACACACTAATTCATGTTGTACATTGATTGCAAACTATGTTGTCAATGCTGTTCTCTAAGGGAACAGTAAGACTAAGACAGTAAGAAAGTAAGGAAGCTTCTGTACTGTGTCACAAAATATGAGATGAAACTGAAAAGCAAAAAGCTTTCTTCTTATTCTTCCCACCACAATCAGTGTAGCCACTGCGCCATGAGTTTCGAGAGGTGCAGACACAATAACCTTTTTGTGTACGGTCACAACTTTAGCCCTGCTATAAAATACCTCCCACTTATTCACTCGTTTAGTGACACAACATGCTCCAGCAAAAAAAAATGAAGAGGCTGGCCACCAAAGAAGTTTAGTGAGGCTCAACATTTGGCACAATGTGAAATGACATCAGCTAGAAAGGTGTTATGTAGGCCCATCAAATGTATGCAAGCGCATATAGCTATTACTTTGTGACCACTGCAAAATAAGATATAATATTTTCTGCTGTCTTAACTGTCTTGTGGTGTTATAAACCACTATGTGGTGTTTTGGCAGCTGATAACTCTTGGATCTATTACTCAAAATGGACTTCCTGGATCAGATTTCATGTCTCACTGCTACCTGATTCAACACGCCCCACCAACGCAGGCGTCTTCTGTCTGAGCACCCACTAACCTAACACATAAATCTGATTGCATATGAATTAAGAGCTTTCTAAAAAGACAAATCCAGATTTCCACGAGGGGATTTGTAAAATTCTTAATAACAACAGACATCATCCAACCACATCAAAATTCACAAGGTGGACCAAATTCCAGATCAAAAGGGTTATCACTGCATTCATAACAGAATCTGGCAGAAGACCACACAGACCAACCACAGAATCACTTCCTGCTGCAGGGCGAAGAGCTTAATGAGAAAATATTGGCTCGGCTGTTTCTGAATTGAAGGGCAAGGATGTTTAGCTGCTCTCCATCTCCAACAATATGCCAGTAATTGGATAATAAACTCTACATCTATGGAGAGTTGAGAACGCTGTGTTTTTTCTTCTTTTGTGCAGTAAAGGTCTGAGTCTGATGAGCTTAACAGGCAGTTGTTGCAGATATTAAGTGACCGTGATGGGTCAGATTTGGTTTTGCTTGCCCTTCTCTTTACTCCCTTGATTTCGCTCTCGTTCTCCTGTCAGGTCCCTCCGTCTCCCTTCATCCTGCTTCCTCTCTATCTCTCTACAGCCTTCCTTTGCCTTCTCTCTTTGTCTCTGCGTCATGCAGTTAGCAAGCAGGCTGTTTTGTCCAGGTCTATTTCTGGATGTCATGCTGTAGAAGAGAAAAATAAGATTAAAAACACAGAGAGAGATTTCCCCACGGCTTAAGAATCTAGGAAACTTAAACTGTTTATATATATAAAAAAAAAAAAGATACTCAGCAAAAAAGGACCGTCTGTCACCAAGGCAGCATTAACACAGTCTACACAAACACACACACCAACATTAAAAGGAACTAAAATACCTCCCGCACTTGGCGTAAGGAATTCACTGACTGCATTACAGCGAGCCCACTGCCTCTTGCAGTTCGATTGATAATTGAACCTGATAACATTTAACAAATTGATTTACGAAATGGAGCTTTAAATGAATAAAGGCACCAGACACACACAGATATGTGTTCTCTGAGAGTTTTACTTTAATGTTTTATACTCAGTGCAATTTAACAAAGCTCTTTCTCTCTTTTGGTAATAACTCTCCTCCCCTTCTCACCTCCGTCTCTGATAATCCAAAACCTTTTTGGTACCCATCCAATTATGACTGCTTTGTGATGCATGAAGTTTAACAGTTTTCACCCTTTTTGTCAGTAGAAAGATGATAAATAGTGCTGGGAAATGTGGCAAAAATAGAATTTATTTCTGATGGATATGTGTTCTGTATTCAGGAGGACAATTTATTCTTTTCAACCAAGCTGATGGAAGCAGCCCTGATTTTCATTTCGTTTTTTGTGACATTTAAAAGTTTGGTTGAAACTCGTTCGATAGATTGATGGAAACTTGGTGAGGTAACTAGGGAAAAAAAGGGGCCCAAGGAGAATTGCAGTACAAAATTTAGGCAATTTAGGAAAAACTGATCTCATTGGTCAGACTTTCAAAAGTACATAGCCATGATTTCTATTTTCCCCCTCATTCTTTGTTCCTGTTCCTTGTTTTTAACCTTGGAAACCCAACTCCAACTGTCCTGCTTTTGATAAATGTCATCTGCTTTGGACTTAACAGAGACTGTGGAACATGAAAAAAGGAGTCATCCCCTCCCTCGTGGATCATAACAAACTCTCTGTATTCATCATTTCTTCCATTAGATCACTCCTGACTGAGATATTCCACACTTTTTTTCTATTTCACTCTCTTTTACAGCCCACTAAGTTCCCCTACCTCTCTTGCCAAAGAGGTCAAGGTAAGTTCAGTTCATCCCTACTTCCTCATGTGTGATCCTATGGAGAGTAATCCTTCACTGGACTGACACACACACTCACCGCGCTCTGCGTTCAGTGAAAACCACCAAGGTGTGTCTGTGTGTGCATGGCTCATGATTTACTCGAAGACCTTCTGGGGGGTGGGGGAAGTAAAAAGCACAAGACACATTTTCTCCTGGAGAAAACAGAAGCAACAACGGCGAGGCAGGTCCCTGCGGATCAACCGAAAGTCTAAGAATGTGACTTCTCCCACGTCAGCTGAGTTGAGCTTTGAGCTTTGATCCCTGACTGAAGAGAAAGTCGGATTTTCCAGCACAGTGAGTGACGGGCCGGTGAAAAGGGTTGGGACTGGGAAAAGCCGGGTGGTTACTAAGGCAAAAGGGATTGTGTGTGTGTGTGTGTGTGTGTGTGAGGGGGGGTGGCACAACATATTCTCATAACTCCTTTTCTTCACCTCCACCACCACTAAGTTATTTCTTACTTGGCAGCTGACAGTTAAAAAGCTTTTCCTCAATAAGAGCTAAGACCTGTCTGTAGTTCCTAGGGGATTTTGCGGGAGGCACCGTACCAGAGACCGGAGGAAACACATTGACAAACAACTAGGGAACAATAGCAGTGACACGGCATAACTAATCAATATGAGAGAGCTCTAACTTGGGGATGGGGCCAGGACTCTTGATGTGGCAGGTCTCCCCCAGACCGTTCCTCTCTCTGTCTCTAGTCCTGGCATCCCTCCACACTCTGCATTTCCTTTCTCAGACAACATCCATTGAAATGCTAAACAATCAAGGGAAAGTCCACACCTCAGTTTTCCCCTCGAGATGCCACGCTAGTTCTCCCCCGGCACTGCTCAGTTCACTTAGTCCATCCACACTTCCCACCCAGGAAGTTTGTGTTGATGGAGTGAAAAGAGCCTGAAAACCAGCAGACTATGGCGGTTAAATCAATTGTGACTCTGCTTTCATTTATCAAGAACTCAGTTATCCTCACTGCAATTAGATGATGTACTTAATCTGCACATGAAACAATGCAGCATCTTGTGCCAGAATAAAAACTCCACTGCACACTACTGACTGTGCCTGGTCCAAATGAAGTCTACATATACTTTTTCTGTACTCTAAATATGTTTTCTATGTGGTATTATTCAGGGAGTTTGTGCATTGCTATGTGGTATTTGCACTGTTTCACTTATAAGCCCTGTGTGAAATACATTTTCATTACAGAAAAGTGATGACTAAATTGCAGATTTCAAAATATGGTCAATATGTTAGTGAAACTACTATCCAGTGGCTGAACTTATCACTTTCAGTGCTTAGAAACTTTAGAGTTTTTTATCTGGGCTGTAGCTCCTGCACCCAAAAAGCTCCTGCCCCTGTGGCCCAGGAATAATCAAACTAGAGTCTGCGTGGTCTAGTTCAAACTGGTGAGGAATTTATTCAGACTTGTCTGCCGGACCACAAGGACCAGAGCTGGAATTTTTGTTTTAATGATGGTTTATGTTGTTGATATTTAAATGACAGTATCCTCTGACTTCCTGACAGTACAAAAATAAATGAGATAAAGAAAAAGAGTGGATGAGATTACTCATTACTCAAACTGATACTGAATGTTATTTGCTAATTGCCTCAATGTGGTTAGCTTAAAGAAAAAAAAAAAAAAATACCACACACATATAAAAAAACAACACTGAAGATCATTGCTATAGAGGCAGCTTCTTATTGGCATTTTCAAGCTCTTTCCACCTCCGCATGTCTACTTTTTACATTGATTCGCTAAAGCAGCTTGTTGTATACTGGACTGCAAAAGTAAATTGTCAAAACAGGCTTTAAAAAAGGCTGCCATTGTGCAAAACAAGAAAAATGAGCTTTGATGTGGATCATGCTGATGGTGGGGGCCCTCTGATGTAAAATTACTAAGTCTTACTAAGTCTATATCACATTCTTTTTAAGTTATTTACAATTTAGAACTTTTGACCTCAAGAGCAAGTAGTTCTGAGGCACTGCCTGTCACTCAAAAGTCAAAGCAAAAGTGCTAGGAAGGCTTGTACCCAGAGCTGCGCGATGTAACTTCGACAGTCGGGATTTTGCAGTCGTTATTTGAGATAAAGATGAAGCAAAGAAGCAAACTTGCATTTTTCTTTTAGATGGTCTTCTGGCTGGCTGGGGGTGTTTGTAGGGGCTATATCTGTAGTCAACTGGACGAGATGTTCATGAATAATGTTCATCTGATATAAATAGAAAAACAGCCCAAACAGATGTCACAGATGTTTAAAATAGACTCCGTATTAGTAAAAATGAGGCAAAAAGACCATGATACTGATGGAATCTTTAAACCAGTAACAGAATCATCTCAGAAGACTGACTTTAAAAAGACCATTAATTTCTGTACAAAGGTGAATTTTCCCTTTACAAGTGCCCCATGAACATGATAAAAGGCGGAAGATATATGACGTGATGAGGTCATGATGCATGAGTGACATTTTAAGGTGATGCAGATGGTTTATTATACCAATGATTACAGCCCACTGTGTTTAATCTTGGTACTTGTCTTCCTTATGGCCTCCATATAGATTTTGTTCCACTGGTTTTTCCTTACTGAAGGCAGAAGTGCTGTTCTTCATTACCTCACAGCGCTGTTCATATATTATGGTTTTTACATCAACAGTCTTCTGAGAAATCCTTAATTAATATGGGCAGAGCAGAGGTGTCTGGTTCAATTCAAAAAAACACCCTGGAGGCTGGAAATACGATGTTAAATGAGGTCTGGACGCAACAGGGGTTAGTGCTGACCACGCTGGCCACAACAGCTGTTTGCCTGTGCCATGTCGTGGTTTTAAAAACACACTCTCACACACGCTTACATATACATATATATTTACACAGAGACTGCCTGTTTCTGTGTTTTTGGTCTCTCGGGAGCAGACTGGGCCTCTGTGGTCTGGTTGGGTTCACTAACACACATGCTCTCTGTTTATGTTGTGCTCACAGGCCTCTGGTGGTCTGGCTCGTGTTGGCTCCACACAATCTGCATTCCCAGCACACCAATTCTCTCCATATGCAACTTTTTCCTCCCCCCCAACACGTCACTCCAAAACACTTCTTTAACTAGCCCTCAGTTAAACTACACTTTAGTCTCTCTGAGCTTTAATATATTGATTCTACTCTAAAACTATGTTCTATTTATGTTTTGGTTAGAGACACAGAGATAACCATGCTTTTGGTTATGTCCAGGTCATTGGTTCCCAGTGTGCAGTTCTGTGTGCATGTAGCCCATCTCTCCTGCCTCAGTTTATTCCTCACGCTCGCCTTAACTTTCTCACCCTGTTAATCTCACCTTTCCACAATCTCCCTCCTGACTCACTGTCTGGTACGTCTCATTTTGTGGTCTATTGTTGTAGGCCAGTGAGTTTACAGGGGAGCTGGCTGGCCTGAAAACACAAGCGGGGGTCGGCGTGGTCGCAGCCGAGCGTGACGGATACAATAACCCCTGCAGCGGAAGCACCCATGTGCTAAATTACTGCCACAAATGTTCCTCTCTGCAAGACCATCAGAGGCATTCAGCTATCTCAAGCCCTGACGCATTCTCCTTTTCCATAACGTAATTGCACCTTGACCAAGTGCGTCCAACAAGTCAGGTTCCAGTTAAAAGGTGGGATGAGGTTGAGAGGAGGAGAATGGGGTAGTGGAAGATTTAGCACCAAACCATAAAATAAAACTAATTTGGTGTGTTTCCAGAATACCTATGACTATGATTCTGCAATCAAATACCAGCATAAACACTGGGTCCTTTTCCTTGCAAGTAAACCAAAAATACTCATGTTGCCTGCACAACTCACATCAACTATGTGACCAGATTGCAAGCAATGATGTATTATGGAGTTTTAAATACTGTATGTCACTTGTTTTGGTTGCAAAGAGAAGGGCACCCTCAGTACCCACCCATAAAGTTTAATGTAATGCTACTATTTTACAAATAATACAGCTGTAAATAATAGCATGAGTTGTGTGGACTGTGTGAGAAAGTGCTATAAACAGCTTGTAGTTTGTTTGGAAGAAAAGAGCATCAGCTACCTCTTTGGCATTTTGCCCATTCTGTGATTTAAACTTGTTTCCCTTCCTGCCACCACTTCACACCTCCCAGTCACATCTCTGTAAACCTATTCCTTCAGCTATGTGGAGGAACTTGAGTTGCATTCACATCACAGCAGCTAGAGAAAACACACGACTGCTAGTGTCACTTACCTAGTGGAATCCTCAGAAGAATTAAGATAATATGGATTTGACCAAGTGCGTCTAACTAAACAAATATGGAATAGTGGAATATTTGTGACTATTGCGACAAGCTGCAAATAAATATAGCAAAAAAAAAAAAAAAAAAGATAAAACATAATCCTGGCATCAAGGTGTGAAGTAACACTGGCACTTCTTTACAGTTACATTTTAATATCTAAATTTGAGTGTTTTAAAGCCTAATCAGGTTACAGAGATAAAAGACAGAAACACAGCAAATCATTACACTGGAAGCCTAAAATGGAAGAATAACTAGAAAAAAATACATTTCTTGTACATTTAATTGCTTATCAAACTAGCTGCCAATAATATTCTATCATCTAATCAATGAATCAACTAATGCTCTCAGCCTGTAAAGGGAGAAATATGTTAATTGCTTTAAATATTTGATAACTTTTCTGTCTGTTTCCTGGCATACACTGCCTGGCATACACTCCCTGATAGACACTAAGGCTGGCATTAACACATCACTCTTTTCTGCTCTTAGTGACCATCGATATATGCACTCACTTATTGCTGTATTGATTCATAAATGGTTGATGTGCTCCTGCATTCAATTGTCTATTAACTGACCCATTAACAATGTATTTAGATTCTGCTCTTTGGCAGTAGCCTGTTTGAGATGACAAAACTTTCTTGGAAACAAAACCCTGGAATACAAGAAAAGGGCTCTGATGACATGGGAGGTGCTTCCTAACACCAGGGGACTCCATATGATTAAGTCAGTTTTAAATGGACAGTAGGTTGCACAAAATTAAAAAGAATCATTCCCATTCACGTAGTTCAGGGAGCAAACACATACACATATACACAAATGCACACCAAACACTGCGAGGAGACAAGTGATTTGGCATGTGGGCCCATAAATCTGCTGCATTTTGTCAGTAAAAAAACCTGCACATCATCATGGTAGTGCATAAGAGCATGAATTACCATGAAGTAATGAGAAATTCAACTAAAAGAGCAAAGAGACATCCAATAAGGGAGCTTTAAAAGCAACACACATCCAAACTGTCGTGGGTGGTCGCCTGTATTTCGCTGCACGACAGGCTTATTCATTTGCTGCCTAAAATTTCTACTCTCTCTGTCCATGCTTATTTTCTCTGTATGCAAATGTGCATCCATCCACGTAGCTGAACACTGATAGAGAGTGACAGCCTGACACATATGACCTTAATAAGGTTCTGATGGGACAATTATTAACAGCATGGTTTCTACACAAGCCTGACCTGAAGAGGACACAGTTCAGGATCTGACCAAGATGTAATAAAAAAGGGCAAACAAGTTCAAATAAAAATCTAATTCATTTATGAGGTTAAATGAAAAAAGCAGTATGTAATCTCTAAGTAAGTAGAGAGTAAGTAAAAAAAGTAAAAAAAAAAACAAAAACATGACTAGTATGTTGGATATTGAGGTATGTATACAACTCAAGAGTAAGTACATCTGTTTCAGAGGAATGGGGATTCCACAAAATGCTTTTAAAGTACTGTGATTTGTGTCAAATCACTGAAGTCTCATTTACTTTCAGTAGTTCTCTGATCAGAAGTCTGGCGAACAAAACAGATCTGTATAAAAGTCAAAATCAAGCACATCTTCCTTTAACCTTTAGAAGTCATAATCTGCTGACTCCGAATAAGGAAGCACTCAAATGAAAAGTCTTTACTGAAGTGCCGTGCAGCACAACTCAGCCAGGACTGCATACAGCCTATGTCTATCAGAGGTCAATATAATATATGTGAAAGTGCAACATATAAAATATGCATAGCAATAAAAGTAATGAACTGTTTCTTAAGTGCACCTTATGTTAACAACAGGTGAAGTTTAAAGTGCATAATGCACTGAAGTGGACGGGTATTGTGGACAGCTTAGAAATTATTAGTAAAATAACAGGACTAGCAGATGCTAATCCCACTTTTGCATTCTGATTATGCATGGAGCTAATGATAACTTGCCTATAGATTCACTTAAACAATATAACAAGATTGTTTAAAACATTTGAACACTGCAGTATAAAAAACTAAACTAAGATGGTGAAATGTGAAGGTGCAGAAGCTTTTTATAGTGTGGACAACCCTCAAGCCAACGTGTGCAATAAAGATGATTGGGGCCTTGTCTCTTCTGTAAAAGATCTGTGGTCATTCAGCAGGCAGCATGCCCAGAGCACGGACTCTGATCACAGCTGCTCAGAGCCTGTTTGTGAGTATCGGTACACAAAACATCCATAATCCTACATGAGGAACTGTGCATGATAAATGAAATGAGATAAGTCAGATGTGATGGTGTGAACTACACCCTAGTCAAATGACAAATTTAACAATAACACTTAATGCTAAAAACAGCAGAAACACTGGGATGAGATTTGACGCAGAGGGACACATGTTTACCAGTAACACCAAAGAAGGAAGAAAGACTAATCAAGCCACGTAGAAATTCAAGATATGTAACCATTACAGATCAAGTTCATGCAAGAAACGAGAAAAGGAGATTGTATTTTCTGTTGCTGGGGATTTTCTGATTTATTTAGGGAGACTTAAAATGGAAAATGCACAGCAGATCTGGCACTGATTATGAAGCTACTGCAAACTTAGTAATGACACAGCTCTACTTGCCTCAGCCATCCCAGTAGATATGGCAGCTGGCAAATGCAAAGCAACACATCTACTGGAGATGGAGTCCGTGTGTTCTCGTTCCCAAAAACCTCCCCTGTGTCGTCCTCTAAAAAGCTTATCAGCATCCAGAGATGCCGCCGGCTTTAAGGCTCATTTGGTCTCGCTTCATATTCCACATTAAATGCTATTTATTGAATAATGAATCTCCTCTGCTCCTCAGACCGTGTGAACTCAGTAAATTCACTCAGCGTTCAGCCAAAAAACGGGCCTTTAAGGTCACTCTCTGATACCGAATGAAATTCAAATGAAATTTTCTCCCCGTCACAGACAGAGTACAGGAAGTCAGATGCCTCCGTGCCGCTTGGTGAAAATATAGGTGAATTCCAGGGGCTGCCCGGATTACGAAGAGAATGAGCAGGGTGTGCTGCACTGTACAATTGCATGGGTATGTGTGGACATGCTGCTTAATATGAAGAGCAAAAATACATGAATAAAGTCTCCTCTTGCTAATACATTATTCATGTTTTGTAGCTTCTAGGGGTTCCACATGAGTGGCCACAGTATAGTTAGCGCAGGGTTTCGGCCAAACAAGATGCTGCTGAGTATACAGCAGCAAGGAAGGGCTGTGTGTGCCTGAATGTGTGTGTGTGTAGACAGGGAGGAAGAGGCTGGGTGGGAAAGTTGCCTGAAGGCTTAAAAAGAAGAACATTTACTGAGGAAAGCAGGAAAATGGAGGAATGGAAGGACATACTGAATCAGCACTACTTTGCTGAAGGGAACACACATGTCGATATGAATATGCAGATACACAATTTAACACGCATGCACACAGCTCAGACTGCAGCGGAAATCTAACGCATACTTGTCTGGATTTCTGTCGGAGCACATAACAGAAAGGTGAAGTCAATAAACGGCAGATATATTCAGACATTATCAAATTGAGCTTTTCTTATGCTCCTAAAACGTAGAAATCCCATGAGAAAATAAGTCTGTTTATATGTCGTGTCTGAGAATGACCTGTGACCTCAACGTAGAAGCATCCTGAAAACTCTTCGAGCATTCCACACGGCAAGAACAGCCACTCATTAAATGAGCAGTGTGTTTTTTGGCAAGTACTACAGATGTAAACAAGAAAAATTAAGTACGTGAATTCATAGATTCATAAACACACGCAGACTCAAAAACAAGAAAAAAAACAGGCCTTTTGGACTCTGAGTTGCTTTCAAATTAAGTGAGCCATATTGCCTAGTTTAAATTAGCTTTTTCAAAGTGCCAGGCAGTGGACCGAGGCAGAAGGTACAGTCTGTGAATCTGCAGCACACCCAGCTCTTAATCACTTCCTTTTACATTCCTATATTTGTAAATGCAAACTGTGCAGGCTGTTTAGTAAGAAATCTGATGACAACCCGTCACCTTCAACACAGCAACAGGCTTTTAAGTCACATGCATCTTACAGTTGTGTCTTGTAACAGATATTGGTAATGAAGCCAAATCCCTTCATTTTGCCTGGTCCATTTCATCTAAGATGCTGCTGCGTTGTCAAGGTATCTGTCATCAGTGCAGACAACATGACAGCATAAACGAAAAGATATTTCCCATAATGCATCTTGCTACAAGATCCACATATTACATAAGATGAAGCATCTAAACCTTCTCCTCACTGCTCCCACCTGTCACACCTCAAACAGCTACAAAAAGTCATAGCTAGTGAGCGAGCTGCAAAGGCAAACACACTGCAGACAGTCTGAAAACAAAGTGCTGTCATGTCACAAGTTTCTGGTGAAATAAAACACTTCAATTTAGCCCACAAAGAAAATACATCCTGCCGAGCTACTAAACAAAGCAGGATGTTCTGCTGCTCTTTCTGCTACACGCTCATCTTGTTTCCTCACCTCATCTTTCTACTTTCCTTTATTCCCTTTACCTCAGCGACTCTCTGTGGGATCTCGGGCTTCTCCCACTCAAGCTCTTTCTTCCTTGCGTTTTTTTTGGTTTGCTTTGATGGCAGGGATGTGGTTGGGTAGATACCACCAGCCAGTCCCTATAACTCACTGATAAAACCACAGAAAGAAGTAAGTGGGGGAAAGAGCAGCAGAACACGCCTCAGTTTACCAGACAGACTTCCTTTAAACCCATCAGCTCTAAATGCCACCAAATCACTGAATCTCTGTGGAAATGGCTTAAACTAGAAATGTCCTGATTCCTCAAATGTTTCCATTCATGATGTAATGGAATCGTAGCGATGCTCCTGAGGCATCATAAGAAGCAATGCTGGAAGTTTTCGAGATGAGACGAGCTTCTCCACATGCATGAAGAAAAAATTGTGTATTTTGTGGGAGCCTGAAAAGGATTACAGAGAAAATGACTACAAGAGAGATGAAGAGAAATGGAATTTAGGAAGAACGAAGAGGAGATAAGGCAGAAATACAGTGAAGAGAAGGGTGAGTGGGCGTTAATTTGAAATATCCAGCAATACCACCAGCAGCTGCACTTTGTCTTACATCGCCTCCCAGAAACAAGCGTGCACTGCTTCTATTTGATCTGAAAAGGAGGCCCAATCACGCACATGAATAAACACCACACCACAGCACCGTCAAATGAACTGCCAGGGAAACTGGGAAAAACAGCAAGAAGCCAAAAAAAAATTATTCTATCCTTCCTCTCTCTGCTCAATCACACACCCACGCTCTGGGCACACTGAGACTCTACTTGGTGAGACCAGATGCCTGCTTCCCTTGTAACCTCTCTCCCACCACCTCCTCCTCCTCTTCCTTTGTAAGTTTTGGCTTGGCTCCTGATCCGTGAGGTGTCATGGAATCTGCCAAACCAGGGTCTGGTTGTCTGTACCTGAAGCTGTGTGAGCAGCCATTGTTGCCAGTTGCCACCCAGGCTTCACAACCAAAGGGAAAGAGATGCACAAGGAAGAGAGGCGACTCAGTCAGGGTTGGTGGGAGAGAGGTGAAACACGAGGGAGTCAAAGGCGACCTATGAAGAAGCTGCAATGTCAACAAGGCACAAGCATTCCCTCTGGAAAGACAGCAAACTTTAGCACAATAGGAACCCTCTGGAGTGCCTTAGGGCAGCCCCAACTTTTAGACTCCAAGAGTGGAAGTCAAACTGAGCCATAAAGCTGATGAACCAGACAGGGAAAAGAGCCCTTCCATCAGCCTGCCAGGCAGCCAGATCTGCTCCAACAAAACCCTCTTTCTCTCCTCGAAGCCCTGGCCCCTTAAACACTGAGCCATGCACACATTCTTTAGTGACATAATGCTTTTTTAAGCTATTGCCCTCTTCAGCTCACTCAATGCACCACCTCCTCCTCCTCCCCCTCTTCACTCCTCCTCAGATTTCCCCATTTTGCCAATTACTATTAGAATATGAATACCAGCAGAGGGGAGAAGTGTTTGTTTTCGTTCTCATAGTGGTGAGAAGCGAAGGAGGGAGGTCAGTGCGCAAGCTGACGTCAACGATCTGCCGTCCCATTGATGTGCCGTCAGTAAGTATTTGCTAAACAGCTTCTTGAAGCCATAAAAGCTGCAGTTCTGTGGGGCTATAAAACTAGCTGCCACCCCCCCAACCCCCAATGGAACTGCTGCAGCACCCTGAGGGAGTCATGGAGCTCACAGGAGGTGAGAGCTCTAACAACTGCTGAGAATGCTAATAGACTGTACTCTAATCAGTTTGTGCTGTTGTTATTCAGCAGGCAGTTTGCCGTTTTTACTACGAGTTCTGCGAGGGAGTCAGTGTCCAGAGAAGCTGCAGCAGATACAGGCCACAGTGGAGTGTCCGCCCACTGCCCCTCACTGATGAGACGACTGTGGTCAGGTGCTCCACAGCCTGTGGACCACAGTATCATTCACCAACAGGAACAAACCCTTGGAGCAATGGGACCAGCTACCTTTCTCCACTTAAACAGTCCCCGCTGAATGTTTTCTTCATTTTTTGAAAAAACACAAAACTGGTTATGTTTAGTTTAAAGTTGACATTTCCTGGCAGGGTTGCAATAAACATAAGAGCAAAAATCTAAATATTGGTCAGAAATATTTCCATGTTCAACTCTGGCCTTGCACTGAGCATCATTTATGAAAACAGCAATCACACATTAGTACTGCAGGTCCAGGCAACTCGTTTACTGCTGAATATCTATAGGCTGAAAAAAAACCCCCAAAAAACTAAGGGGCCGATGGCAAGACAGTGCAGCAGCTGAACGTGGGAATGTTGGAATGATGGAGATGGGAATGTGCGCTCAGAACAGTCTTTCCCCCGTCGCAGCATGCCCTGTGCCACACAGAGAAAACTGAGACATGAAAGATTTTTTTTTAGCTTGTCTCTTTGCTAAAAAAAAAAAAAGAAAAAGACAGATGTCAGAATCCAGAACTCACTGTGCTTACCAAACCTGCAGAGAACAGACATACCATCCTTTCATAGGTCCTCAACAGGGAATTTAATGAGAAGCCAATCACGTGTCTGTCCTGATCATTCAGCCAGTCACATAACCGTCTAATCTAATTGAGTTCACAAAGACCCAATCAGCTTCTTCTTTCTTGCTCTTGTTCTTTTCTGCACTGCCAGAGGCTTCCAAAAACTGCACAGCCACTCGCTTACCTGTCTGCCTTCAAACTTTTTACATCACTGTATCAGCACTAGTTAAGGATGAGAGCGCTTCAAGAATGACAGAAAGGAAAAGAGAAAGAGAAGAGAGAAGAGAGGCAGTTACAACTTTTACAGCTGTGCCTGTCTCATATTAATTCTTTCCTCTTAAACATTTCCTGACAGCCCTGGGAAGGAATGATGTGTTGATGCCTTATTATTTCACACTCTTTCAATTACCATCACCACGAGCACAACATGCCTTCAGACCATTTCTTTTCTCCAGAGTAGAAGTGAGCAGTTTTTAATAGAGGAAATGATTCCAGGGACTGGCCCACTGCTGTGCTAATACTCTCATTGATTTTCATTTTGGGGGAAAACCATCCAGCTGATCAATCTCTCACCAGCAGCTCGCCTGGGAGGGGGTAGAGGATGCTTCTCTTGGGCTTTCACTGTCTGATCCGACGTAAGTGTGTGTGTGTGTGTGTGTGTGTGTGTGTTGACTTCATGTGCATCTCCACCCCCTAATTCTTTTCCTCTCCTGCTTCCCACCCCTCCACTTCCAACACCCCCACCACCACCTCTGAGGCCAGGGGTGGCTTGGTTGAGCTGGTAATCCCTCAATGAATGTGGGTCAGCGAGCAGGCAGGCAGCCTTCGTCATTCAGCGAAGGGACAGACAGCGGGGCCATGACCACGGTCATTCTGCACACACACACATGCTCATGTTCACACGCCCAGTGTAAGAAGACAAAAACCCAAACACAAGGATGCAGACACACAGACAGACACACAGACAGACAGACAGACACACACACACACACACACACACACACACACACACACACACACACACACACACACACACACACACACACACACACACACACACACACACACAGACACAGACACGGATGGATGAGCAGCCATAACCCACACCGGAAAAAAGTAACAATACAAACTCAGACTACATTTGAGATGATCACAAATTAGAACTGGAATGATTAGAGGAATACCCGACTAGCTGACTGACAGAAAATGAATACTTTCCATATTGGATTAATTCTTTCTCTCTTCTATAGATGACATTATTAAGCAAAATGTCTACAAATCTAGTTGTTGTTACTTGTAGCACAACTAAAGTTCACCAAAAACTATGAAAGATGAGAAAATACCAATTCTGAAAGAGGTAGCACACTGCCAGACAGAGCTTCAGACTGAATTACTGTCTGAAGCTCTGCTGACTTCTCTCCTGTTAACGGTGAAACAGTGACTTGGCCCACATGATACCAAATGTTGTTGATGCAACTCAAATACACAAGCAAGATGATTAAAATGAGAGGAGAGAAAGGGAGTGAAAGTCAGAGGGGATGTGAGATGGACAGACGTTCTGATAAGATAAAAAAAAAACAGGATTTATGTAGTTATAGGCTTAAACCTGTCTCTTACACACACACACCAAAATACCAGAGAGTCCTAATTAAGCTGCACCACATTCAAACTAATTATCCTCCGCATCATTAACATTCTCCATCATGAGCTTGGTACTTTATCTAGGAGAGAGCAGGCAATCATGAAATATTCATGATTTATTAATCTGACTACAGAAAAACAAACAATGGCAACCCAGGGAGTGTGACATCCTCTCCTGCCAAACAGCAAGGTGGCAACATGACTGTGTTTGTTATTCGCAAAATACTCCAAATCTTAAACAGGAGTCCACTACCAAGCACCGTCGCCGTGCTGACATTCAGGTGAAAGCTGCTATTCCCACTCATAATAGTGTTTTACAGAGATAAGGTGGAGAGGAGGTGGTGCTGGTTTTCTTCACTTGGCCCAGATCAGCTGCTGCCTGTCACTCTGTGGCACCGTGTCAACAAAATGTCAACCTCGGCATCATCACAACAATAAATAAATAAAAAAAAATTAGGGAAATGGAAATGTGGCAGGGAGCCATGGCGAGCCAAATCACATCAGTGTTTCTATGTTCCGATAGAGTAGGAAAGGAAAAGCAAAGCTAAACAAAGACGGGGAAGGCAAGAGGAAGTAAAAGGGAGGAAAAATGGATATATGGTTGATGAGGGGCTGGCCTTTTTCCCCTTCTCTCCCTCTTAGCTGTTTCACTTTTGAGAGGATTTTCTCAAGTGGGAAATTTCTGCTGATGACACAGCTGTGAAAATGAGAATGCCGCAGCACCCGGTTGATGTCACTGTCATTGAGTTCTGATGGGCAAATCCCCACTACATGCACAGTTTTCTAGACCCACCATTTCTTTCATCTCAGCTCATGCAATAAACTCCGACACACACTGCACACTGTTATCACTAAATCTCTCACCCATCTGCTCGTCGCCTTCTTCCTGTCCTTCACACACTTTGAACCATGAACACGCACAGACATATTTTCTCTATTTCCTCTTGACTTTATCATTCTCCAAACTCTCCTCTCTTCTCTACTTCTAGTTCGTGCCATTACCTTCCCTCTTTCTTTGATTCTTCAAGTCCCCGGGTGACCTTGAGCGGCAGCTGCCAGTGAAGTAGCTAAAGTACAAAGTCAATATGATCCAACAAAGCTAGTTAAGTATTAAATGGGGAGGGGGGGATGATGACAGTGCTGTTAGCCAGAATAAAGGCTTAACAAAGAGGAAATACAAGGAATATGTGCAGTTGGACTTTAATGGAACACTCAACAGTAATAATAATAATAATTATAATAATGTGCTTGAGCAACTCACTGGTGCTATCAGATGGGCCTGTACTTTTGATTTCTTAGGGATAATCTGTGTGCCAAAAGAAAACTGCACTTGCAGTACTTATGTAATGCATTTAGAGTTGGGCTACATACAGTACCAGTCAAAAGTTTGGACACTTTCTCATTCAATTCGATGCTAAAATGTGTCCAAACTTTTGACTGGTCGTGTATATGAAGTGTGTATAGTCTTGCATGGAGACAAATCAGTTTAAGAGTAGGGCAGATCAGAACTACTGATTAGATGGCGTAACAAAACAAAACTCATTCATGAGTGAAACAGGAAGTAACGGGCAACAAAAAATGACTTCCCATTTAAAAGGAATGAGAATGTTGATTTCTCATAAAATCACAAGAGGCAAAGAAAAAAAAACATATTTCCAATTAGGGGTGCGTTAGTAAAGCTGGATTAGCAAAATCCCACCTTATGTGAAAATTTCAGTTGGTGAGCCCATAATAGCCTTTTACTGTCCTCTCTCAGGATCATTGTCAGCAGCCGTGAAAACTCGGTGGATAACGCAGCAGTGAATGGGCCCTTTCATCAGGGCTTGGCCATGGAAGTGGACTAGAGTGACTCCAATTGAAAGCTACTGCAGCTAAGAAAATCAATTGAATAAATGTGTGGAGCATGGTGCATTTGTGTCAGTGTGTGTGTGGATGGGTTGGGGCCAGTTTAGGTACCTATATACTGGCTTCCAGTGCACCCTCCTGCTGCTGCATTCCTTTGTAGAGCAGCACTCCTCAGGAAGGCAATGAGGTCAAAGGTCAGGAGGAAGCCTTGATGCAGCACTAACAATGGCACTGTGTATATATGAATGCTTGGGGATGTGTATTGATTGCAAACAACAAATATAGTCCGTGTTTTGCCGCATCCCTTCCTCTCTGCGTTCTGTGGATGCTTTAAGCAAAAAGCATCCAGGTTTAAACGTATACTGTGCAGCTTGTCATTCTGCATCAGCAATGCTCCCTCCACAACCACTAACAGCTGCTCTGACACGTGTGTGCATTCCTGAGTCTGCACCACTGCATCCCCGAAAGGCACTGCCTGTCCACCCTCAGCCTCTGGAAACCAGAGCGTTAATGCCGGCCAAAAGGCTGCATATAGATCCATTTACCTGAGAGAGCTACGTCAGGCTTTTTGCAATGCACAGGCTGGCACCCAAAGAGGTTTAAATTAGATTAGAATGAAAGGCATCACTTTGATTAAATTTAAAAAGGTTGTTAAATCAAAAAAAAATGCTTTAAATTTATGAGTTCCACTTATGGTGCAAAATGCTAAAAGTATGCTAGTGACCAAAACAATTTATAGGTCACAAGAAAAAGTTGAAAATCACAGATTTCATGATACACATGCACTGTAAAAGTGAAAAAACAAAACAAGATTTATTGAGTCTGAGATCTGACAGAAATCAAATGCAGCACTGTAGCATTATTGATCAAAATAAGATTAACTCTCAAACACACTACAGTGGAAAGTGCAGGCAGTGAAAGCTCCAGTTTCCCTGAACTCATTGTGATCAACTGTCAATCATGTAATTTTGCTACCGAGATGTTCCCAAGACAGAGGTACCTTTGAGAGAACAAGGCACGATCCACTGGGAAACAGCAGTGAGCAGACCGGAGCAGAGGTGGCCTGTGCAGAGACAACTGGAATGTCAGATAAAGGATGACAGATCTCTCTAGGTGACACTGAGCCCAAGGCATCCAGGGAGATGGAGGAGAGAAGCAGTGTGAGAGAGTGCGTGTGAAAGAGATGGGAAAAAAGGATGACGAATGGAAAGACAAGTGCATGCTTGTGAAGTTTTCTCCTTTTTTTTTTGCATTACCAGTTTGTCTGTGAGGAGTTCGAGGTTTCTGAGTTCATTCTGTGTACACACATCCTCTCTCCACCGAAAGCGTGCTCAGTGAGTAGGTCCTCTTTACCTTGCGCCACTGCCCTGTTCTCTGTCTGATTAAATGGGAATATGTATAGATTAACTTTCCATGTGTTCCCCATCTGTCGTTCCACTTAACCTTGACATTGTGTTTTTTTTAATACAAGTACACACATTCACTAGGAACAATGTCAACAAGGGATGTTATCACATGCCAGGGTTTAACCAGTACGGTTGAAGGCATAGGATCCACAGGTTGATGAATGCAGATCAAACCAATGTCACTCACAGACAAGTCAACCTGACAGCCGAGTTCACTTCACCGAGTTCGAAATCCAGTTATGTAAACATCAGACAACACCACCTTCTATATTAAAACATACCAGGCAGTCAAGTACAGCTGCTGATCCCAAGAGGGAATAATTTATTACCACCATGACAAAACTGAGACCTCCAAAATTAGAGGTAATCAGCTGTCCCTTAGGGTGAAATGGAAACGATGGCACCAACTCCTGGAAATTACGCTAGTAATTAACTCATTAAGGAGGATTTATTTGCTTTAAATCACTTCATACTTCAAACTTGCTGCACACCACAGCCTACACAAACTGCACCCTGTGCTCCCTGAAATCTAGGAAGTGATTGTTTTGTCATGACAAGGTCACTGTAATACTGATTCTAATTTCAGAGCAAAAACTCTCACCGTCAAGTTTCACTTAATTTGCACTAAGTACAGGGTGCAAATCAAACATGTCCGAGCATATCCTGGTAAAAAAAAAAAAAAAAAAGTGCTGCAGTGCTTCCATGAAGTGGAGCTGGAAGGTGGTGGTGGAATGAATTCCTTCATAGGGAAGGAGGGAGGGGGTGTCCAGGGAGTTAATAGACTGGCTGGAGATCTTTTTACTTCATGCTTAAGAGAGAGCAGTCATGGGGATCCTTATCTTTCACAGTCAATAATTATTCAACTTTATGCACAGATTTTTATGGAAGAATTCAGAAGTCCAGATTTCACTTCCAAGCCTAAACATGTACCAAACTGTTCCAAAATGTTTTACTGATTAATACCCATTTCGAGTTAGGAGGGACAACAAACACACACACGTAAGTGAACACACACTGTGCGCCTCTGCCTGAGAACTGCAAAGGATGCGCGCCTGCTTTGGATGTGGATGACAGCTCCTTACGCACGGATTTTGTGCGTAAAGTTCTAATAGAAAATAAAAGCACAACTCTCTTCCAAATGATCACCTGACTGTTCACTTACCTGTCGTACTCCGCGTTGTCCTTGTCACAGCGTGCGTCCTTGTGCTTCTGCCAGTCTTTGCCATGCTTGCAGGTGGTGAGCAGCACCACATCCTCTGCGTTGTGGACGTGATATAAGGCATTTCTGGTGTCCGAGCCGATACCCGTCAGGTAGCGTTTCCCCTTGAACACCAGCATATACTTTCTAAAAGGCGGAATGGAGTTATACTTGAGGTATCCCCTCTCACCGCCGGTCCTCGGGTGCTCCTTGGAGAAGAGGGGGATGGACACGTCGAAGTTGGGCCTGAAGTTCTCGGTGCTGATACTGGCTTTAGCCAACATGGCCTGGCCGATGTCAAAGCCCAGGTCTTCCGTATAGTCCGGCCACGTCCCCGAGTACAAGTTAAAAATGAGGTGGTTTCTGCCGTCGTTCCACAGAGGCAGGTTCTGGACCTTGGTCTTCAGGTTGTGGACGTATTGTGGGGACAGCTGGTCCCGGTCCAGAGTGTCCAGGCTCAGGACGAACAGACACGCTTGTCCGGGGTCTGAGGTGTAAAACCTGGACCCCTCAATGGTGGATAAAATATTCTGGTAACTCTCTGAGATCTTCTCCCCCTTTTGCTGCGGGTACACATAAACTTTGAATCCGTTCTTTTGACACAGAGAAAAATCGAAGCATGAATCCATGCGGCAGCGTTTGCCTTTGTAAACACTCGTGTTGACGTCCCTCTTCTGCCTCGGAGATATGTGCATGTTGTACTCCTCGGTGTCCGCTTGATCCCAGGGGAGGAAAGGTTGTAACGGGTCCGAGAAGTGAGGCCAGGGCTGGTCGGGCCGGTACCCATTTCGGCTGCGGTCATGCCGGCTCCTGCTCGCCGCTGGAAGTTGAACCCCTCCGAGGTAGGAGAGAAGCACTAGACACGCACCGGCGGAGAGCAGGATCAGGTAGCGTTTTTTGGCCTGCATGTGTCCGGGGAACAGGGGCGAGTTGTTTAGGAATAAGAAATGTAAAGTGGCCCGAAGTTAGGCTCTCATCAACCCCGGCTACACCGCTCCATCCTCCGGCAGCCTCCAAGGATCCCCAACCCCCCTTCTGCGTATTTGGTTCCCAAATCCAGCAATTGATCCAGTGCATGTGGGCGATTTTAAAAGTAGTGTCTCTTTCTCCCTCTTCTGTAGAGTTTCACCATATCGCTTGGCACCTAGAGCGGGGCTTGGGTGAGAGCTGCCCGGACCCTCTCGGACACAATCACATGCAGCGACTCTCTTCTCCGGCGCTTCTTGTCAGCCTCATTCAGACGGGCTGTATGGGGCTATTCAAATGGAAAACTGTCCGACAACCGTCTGGGAACTCTTTCCCCCCGGATGAAAAGCAGCAGGGGTCCCCGAGGCTCTCCCAGATGGAAGGGTATACTCCGGTTTGGATGTTAAACTAGGTAACACACTGACCGGAGAGCGTTAAAAAGCCGTCGGTGTGGCCGCCGCGCTCGGATCCAAATGCCTCGGGATGAATTCGTCCTTCTCCCCCTCTTTTATCGCTCCATGGTCCCGTGTGAAGAGAAGCAGAAAACGAGAGGAGAAGCGTCGTAGCGCAGGGACAGCTCAGTTCAGCTGTAACCTGACAATCCCTGCATTTCTCTTCTTATTTATCACAAGCTCTCCACATACCCTCGCTAATATCAAATAAAAAGCCTCACCGGCGCGGAGCCACGCAGCAGGCGAAGTTCTCCGGTCGACACGAGGGGCACAGACACCAACCTCACGTTGGGCGAATAGCTGAGAAAACGTTCAAATCCGGGATTCCTTGATCCTAGTGTCCAATTACCGAGTGCTCAGTTGTTCCAATTGTTAGTCGGTAACATTCCAATCCCGACACGACGGCAGCTGACGTTACGTCCCATCGATGCGCACCGCCGCCGCCGATTGGTCCGTCTGTGGGAACGGAAGAGGCGGGACTTAGGGGAATGCACCCATTCATAACCGGAGCCGTCCGCATGTGCAAATTATCTAATTGTGAGCCTATAGAGGTTGTCTGGAGATGCGCAAGAGAGAAAAGTACCTTGAGCGGAAAAGATTGACGCGGAGAAATTGTGATGTGCACAAGAATTGAGGCTGAGCGGCTTTACTGCTAACGGGATCAAACTGTCTGCAGGCAGATTTGTAAGTGTGGAAGGAGCATTGTGATTTTTGACTTAAGTAAAAGTATCACAAAGGTAAATTTCATATTATTCATTTTAAATTCCATAAAGGTATCACAAGGGAAAGCACTGATTTGATCAAAATACTCTTTTGAGTTTGATATATCTGGGATATACAGACTGATGAATGTGGGGCACAATGGAGGGGCCTGGTCCTTAAACTGATCACCTGTTTTACATACAAGTATACAATCCTAATCTGAAAAATAACTAGAGTAGTGTAACATGGAAATACTCAGGTAAAGTACAGGAACCTTAAAATTTTACTTACATACAGTACTTGAATCATTGTACTTAGTTATTTTCCACCACTGCAGATTTCTCAGTTTTGGTTCCTTGTACTCTAATTCATAATTAACAAGGATTTCTCATGGATGTGTATTACACAAATCTATCTATTTATTTATTTCTTTTTATGAAATGATAGACTTTTCATATGTATTTCTCTCTAACGCACTTTGTGCATCATTTGTTGTCATATAAATTGTTTACCTATAAATTGCTTCTATGAATGGACTTGGCTATTTGGGAACAAGAAGCTAATATTCACTATCCCTTTAGGTTAAATGCGTCCAACTTTGATCTTGTAGCCATGAATATTGCAACACAGTGAAGCAAAAACCTCCAAGAAAAGATTAAAAAAAAAAAAAAAGACATTATGTGCTAGCAATTTTTCACATTCAACACATACTGTGGGTTGTGTATTAGATAGTTAACATATATTGATTTGGAACTCTCTTTATTTTATTATTTCCCCTTAAAGGCAGACTATAAATTATTTTCATACAACCCACAGCTTGCACAATAGCATGCAGTGTTATTTATTTGTATTTAAATTATTATTTATGTTGTTTCTTTTCTTGTTTTGACAGTCAGAATATCCTGGAGGTGGACTGCAATACTCTGTGTTTTGCAGGGATTGTGGGTCTCTACTAATGAACCAGGTTTTCTTCTTTGTTTTTAATATGTTTTTTTTGGTCCATCTTGTCTTTATTGCATGACTGCAGTAATAATGTAGAGACAGAGACAAGTGGGAAGCGTGAGGAGCATCATGTGAAACATAAGTCCACAGCTGGGAGCACACCTGGGAAGCTGTGATCACATGGTTTGGTGCTGCGTGAACACCAGGATGCCCTACTGAGGTTTTTTATTTTGTCTGACAGGTTCTCATAGACAAACCAGAATAACTATCCCACAGTCCCAACAGTGCAAGATAAGCCCTGTGTGATTTCCCTGCTGCAACACTGATATTGCCTTCATGACATCTGTTAAAACAAATGACCTCATTTTGATCTCAATTTGTACTAACTAACACAGTAAAATGGTTAAGATGTGGAGATGTTTAATAAGTTACTGGAATTCAATTTCAGGCTAAAGTTTTCTCATATCCACTAAAAAAACAAAGTGACACAGCAGTGGTAACCCGCTTGACAAGGAAATTAATAGCAAAGGAGTGCTTCTCACTGAGTGTCACCATGCCTCATAAGCCCACATAATCCTCCCCACTGCCATTTGGTGGCACAACACTCAGGCTGGGTGAAGAGGCCGTCCTCATTTTTTATCGGCCAATTAGCTCAGAAGAGAGGGACTAATTAGCAGGGCTGGCTGGGAGACCGGCCAGGATCCTGTGGTTGGCCAGCTCTCATCGTCGGAATATGTTGGTGATGAAGAGGCTGTTCCAGTGGGCCGCTCCTGTCTTCATGGTTGCCCTGCATCCACAGCTAAGCAGTGTACATAGGAGGCGAAAGGTACATGAATGATCGGTCTATAGCTGCTTTACATGTTGCACTAACACAGCATTGTGTTTACACAGGGAGTTTCTTCTTACTGGAATCATAACTCTACACCCTGTGGAAAAGTCACACAACTAGCAAACCTACCACCACTGCCTTTCTTTTGAGAACCTTGTTTTGTTTATGCCTGGGGGACTTTTCTCTTAATTACTTGCAACTCTGATGGGAATAATGCCTGGTTGCTAAATGACACTTGAAACCAAGCTTGTGTTAACCAGAGAAGATGGTGTAATTGGAATAGAGTTGTTCTTTTAAAAAAATGTTTGTGTCTATGTAATGCATTAACATCATTAAGCGTTTGTCTAAGTAAGGTGGAGGTGAACAGGAGAGGCACAGACTGCAGTGTTAACTTCTGCACCATCAAAGGCACTGTGTACCCTGAGCTTATCCTCTGTATTCCAGCTGTTTTGAAACATTTCCAAGCTGTGTGGTCCCTGCATGACAGTGTTGAGGATTGGGAGCCATTCCAGCAAGCTTTGCCTCACTCCACTCCTTCATCCGTCCTTGTGTACACTTCTAATATTTCCACCCCATGAAATTCCCCTCTTCAATCACAGTTTGGTTTCTCTCCTTCACAGGACTGCAGCACATCTGACATATGAGAAGACAGGTAAACCTGGCAAGCTATGAAACCTTAAAAGCTGGACTAAGCAAGACTGTAAAGTAAAACTCCCTTTTAAATCTGCCAAAATCAAACAGTGAATTAGAGAAAAGCACCATTATGCTGTAAATTTTCCATTTTGCCCAAATAAAATCCTGCTGTCAGCTTTTAGGAGCAGGAAATTACCAATGATTAGAGGAAGAAAAATACAGAACATGACAATTTTTTACATACAGGGATAAAACACAAGTACTCTTATCCAAAGAGAGCAACACAGCACAAAATATTACACACTGGCACACATTAGCCTGTTTTTAATGCTTACATGACTTTTAGTATCTACAATGCTGATATTCAAATATATCCCATTGCCAGATTAAAGTTAAAATAAAAAAAGAACCAGGGAGATGACTAACACCTTACTTTGGTGTAATTTCCATTTGTACCTCTCATTACCATAACACCTGAGTCACAGGGCCAGGCATCTGACTTTCCAAAGTAGGCTACTTAATAAAATTTACAAATACAAAATGTAATTTAACAGCAGGTATTTTAAGATTTCTTTTAAGATATAAACATTTTCTTCTGTTGCAAAATAAAGAAAAATATAAACACTTTCCTAAATTGTGTTTCTTGTTGCAAGTTCAGAGATCATCAAAGACATGGTAAACTAAAATAAAACATTTTTCTGTCAGTATTGAAATGCTCAGCTCTGTGACTCAAAAGTAGTGTTCACACATGAGGCGAAACACACAGAATTTTCTTTCTTCCTAAATTATTATTTGTGACCTGTTTCTGTGTTTCTTTTTGGAAAACAGGCTTTGTTATTTTACATCAGTTATTATTGATAAAGTAGTTTCAGCAGATTGAATCATTCAGGGATACTGGAAAATAAAAAACAGCTCTAAAAGAAGTTGCAGTAAGGCAGATACAGCTTAAATTCTGACAACATGAGATTCTAAATACTATATTTGTCAAATGAATGTCATCTTTAAATGAAATTATAGGATCATAACCGGGATCGTTAATATCTGATCACACAGTCATTTTAATAATTACGTGTTCTGGGTGAATAAACTAAAAAATGTTGAAGCAAACACTTTGATTACTTAGTTTCCTCCCCTGAAAACAACCCAATTAATGTTTGCTGTGTAAGCAGATTGTTACAAACCACAGTTACGTATTACTGTTCCACACCTCCTAGCAGCCATTGGCTGGAAAGGAGGAAATCAGGTGACATTGTTACAGGTTTGCCTCCAAAGTTAGGGACAAACAGCCTATAATGCTGTTTAAATTGGAGGACTTGACTTGTTGGGATTACCTGTGGACTTACTGTGACACACTTGGCACTGGTAAACTGCGTGTAAAGCACTTCCCCTCAGTGACATCAGGCAACCATGATAAACACTTGCAAATCCAGGCCACGGTAAACAAATACCCATGGCTGGAAGGTAATCTGAGGGTTCAGGGAGTTTGAGGCAAGAGGAAGACAAAACAGCCTTTGAAAGTCTTCAGGCTGCTGCTGATCAGTCGCTGATAAACTCCCTTCTGGATGATGTAAGAAGCTGGGCTCCTGCAACGACAAAGGGCATATGTGTCTGTGTGTGTGTGTGTGTGTATGAAGGTGTGCACAAGTACAAAATAATGTTTCTCAGCAATGTAGTGTGCATTTGATGCACCTGGCTTGTGTATGCACTTGAGACTATAGTCTGCTGTGTGTGGAAGAGGTGTGAATAATGGATTGCAGATCCAATTGAGTTTACTTTTTAAAGGTGTGTGATGTGGCTCTTTAAATCTGAGAATAAAGTTCCACTGATGTAGTGTGTAATCGTGTCTACAGTGTCTCCCAGGGAGTGTGCTCTTCTATTCCAGCAATACTACTTTTATTTGGAAGATTCAGAAAGAAATACAAAGGTTTGCAAGTTTCCATGTTGTCTTGTCACCTGCATCTCTATTTCACAGTGCCTACTCCTGCAAACATGGGGAGGCTAAAAGTTGAGGCAGATAGAAATACAAACATATTTTAATGACATACTGGTCAAAACAGTGGCCAGGCCTCTCAACTCGATGTGATGAATAAATTCCATATAATCCTCTCTTCTTGTAGCTGACAGCACCAAACAGTGCAGTGACAAACAGGCTAGAAGTTTAGCTAAAAGAGCAATGTGACTGATGTAGCAATAGCAAGTGAGTGGGAGTCAATCTGGACTTGGACTTTCTGTTCTCAGACCGTCAGCCTCATGGATTGCTTCAGGCTACTGAATGCTAAATGGTGTAGCCTTGGCTATCCTTTCAAAGTGCTGCTCACTCTGTGTGTGGGATGCTTAGTGATCTCCCCATTCTTTATTTATTTAAAGTGACCTTTCAACTCCCAAGCTGAGATAGCTTTGGGCAAACAGAACTGGGTTTAAATGTTCGGGGGTGTGGGAGGGAGGCCATCGTTTGTTGCCAGGGCCCTGAGCGAACTGAGCTGAAACGGCACAGTTTTAACCCCAGAATTCTTCTGGGAAGTGCTGGCTGGCAGGCAGCAGCAAATGAAGCGTTTCAGGTTAGATGTGGTGATAGGTTTTTGTCCTCATTAAAACTGAAATCCCTGCCACTGCTTCCTCATTTGTATTCCACCACAATTCATTCGAGGTGGATTTTGATTTGGGGGATTTGAATGGTATAAGGCCACTGAAGCCAGGAGGAAAAAGAATGCATCTTGTAGCTTTGTCTTACGTAAAGCCCTGAAAGAGCAACTTTACATATACTTTGTCTCTACTTACTTTCCAACTCTGTGATAACAGACAAAACCTCTGTCTGGGCTAAGGAAAGTATTACTCCTTATAACAGCGTCTAAAGTGGTCCCATGAAACACCTATTCTTCTGCACACTTGCAGCTGAATGTGCCAATCACTTGAAATATCGGCTCCACTTCAGGGAGCTGAAACATAATGAGTGTCAGTATCATTAAATCTACCGTGCTGATATTAAATCAGTATCATTCAAAGGAACTCATGCTGATATCATTGCTTCAGAAAGTGCTGATGCTGCTGTGGGACCTGCAGGCTACAGTATGATAGGATTTTGCATCCATTCAGAGATTCTTCAATTCCCTCAGGGACTATACTGCACAGTAATCCACTTAATTTACAATTACCCATGCAAGCCACACTCATATGGAATGATAAATGGACTCAAGTAATCCCTCTGATAGAGCTGGGTAGCGTGGAAATCAGACCATATACACTATATATGATCTGTTTTCAATCGTTCCATCACTTCTATTTACATAAACAACATGCTGTCATACATATTTGAACTGTTCACAGTTTAGCCACATAAACACGCACACACACAAGTACACACACACATACATTTACAAATAAACATGCTGCATGTATACTCTGTGTATTTCTCCTCTGCATAGTGTTTGAAACCTCCCTGTCTTTGAGGAGATGCAGGGTAAGGGTGGGCTGTGCAGGGTGAATGTTAATGTTTTAACTCCCCTGCCAAAGATTAGAGCCGTGCCTGCTCCTCCTCAGCCCTTTGAACTCTAACCCAGATTTCACTGTACCAACCTCTGTCCTCACCACGTCAGAGCTGTGCTGGGAACTTCGGTGAAGTTAATAACAACAGTACTGTGAGATAGCTGAATACCAGTGGTTCTGTTGTCGTAGCCACAGCTAAGTGTCGACAGCCGTGCTATCAGTTTTTCGAGGCTGTACTCAGGTTACAGCAGCTAAATGCTAATGTCAGCATTTAATCATGGCCACACTGAGAATGCTAACAAGCTAATGTTGCGGAGGTATAATGTTTACTATATTCAGCATCTTACTGTAGTTTAGCTTGTTTGCACCAAACACAAAGCACAACACAGGCTGATGTAAATGGCATAACCAAAGAACTGGACAAATGTAAAATCCTGACTTGTTAACGGTGCCAGATAAAAAGTCCACCCCAGGCAACCAACTCCATCAACATTCTTGTTTAAGCAAATCAGGCCAATTGTAGTGCTTGTCTAGAACAAAAATCACCAAAGCTATTAGGACTCATCCCCTGGGGACTATGAATGTCTATGCATACACCATGATTACAATCCATCCAGTACCTGTTGAGCTATTCAGTCTGGACCAAAGCAGTAAAACAACAGACTGACACTGCCTGTTCAACACAAGTTCTCTTTTTGATCTGATCTTTGTAAATCCCCTTTCTTCTCTTTTCTACTTTGTTTCTCCATATTGCACTTTTCAGTTTTAGGCAAAGCAATCTTTCAATCTCATTCCCTATCACTATCTATGTAGCTCCTGTCTCTGTTTGACTCCCTTGCTCTTACAATTTTCTTGCTTGACTTTCCCCCACACATTTGATTGGCCCTTATTTCAGTTTCTAGTCAAAGAAATCAAATCAATCTCACTCTTTCACTTTTTAATCACTGTCTTTTGCTCTTTTTCATGTTCCTTTTTTCTCTCTGACTTACCCTCTCTGACCCATTGATTCAGCCCACTGCACTCCCTATACCTCTCCCCTTTCTCTGCTTTGATTCACACATTTTATTTGCCAATTTCCCCATCTCCAGAATTAATGAAATCTTTATTCATACAAAGATTTATTAAGATTTAGAGAGGTGAGAGAGGAATACAGAGAAGGGGGTAGAAATGAAACAATATATTTTGGTATTTTGCTGAGAACAACAGATGTTGATAGCAATGATTACCCCATAGCCAAATAGCTCGATCACTCTTCACTAACAGGGAATAAATCACAGAAATCACCCTCAACAAAAGCAAATGAGAAACACATTTTTCTCCCTCTGTTCTTAGTATCATTTGTTGTCCAAAGCCTTTGAGAGCAGCACTGTGAAGGAGGCATAGCAGATCAAAGCCTTTTCCCTCGCCCTCTCTCACAGCAGTCCTTATGTAGGGAACGACAGATGTGGGTGATGAGTTGATGATGCAGGGAAAAAGGTTAGAATGACATGTGAAGACATGTTATGACTGCTGCCTTGACTTGACAGTGCAGGGTTAATTATGGATGGCCTTTTCTGAGGGCTTAACACTAAGTTGCATAGAAGACTGAGGCCCAGCTGCCTTCTGGCTGTGTGCATTAGGCCCTCTTATGTTTTATTGCTGGTGGAGGTTGCACTGGGGTTGTGGAGTTCCACTTAGGATTTGAAAGTAGCTTTTTGAAAATAAGAAGTTAACAACGGTTTCAGCTGATGTTTTATGGCTGACCCATTTTACTCAAGGGCTATTAGTGAAACACATCCTTTGAGGAGCCAGTGTAATGACTTAACCAGTCAGACTGAAGAGAGGAACCAGAGTCAGATGTAAAAAATGCGTCCTTAAAGTCATAGATTACATTTTGAGTAATATGCTTATTTACTCTGAGTCTAAATCACGTCCATGTGTTAATTACAGAGCTTGTGGTTAGTTTATCTCAGCATAGGAAGACTGGAACCAGGGGAACAGCTAGCCTGGAAACTCAAAAATGTAAAAAGATGCTTACCAGTACTGCTACACTTGACTTATTTACATGAAATATCATGTTTGTTTAACCCAAACATAATGATGACTATTTTAGGGTTGTTATGACCTGGAAATATTTCTTGGATTAATGACAGTTTTTCCGTCGGCCAAAATACCTACATGTAACATGCCTGGCTATCACACAGCTGCCAAATATATTGTGCGAGAACAGATTTTAGTTTTAATCTCTGTACAGGCAGGATGGCATCAAACCTGGCAACTTTGTTGTGATTTAAGGAACATGTACAATCTCTGCTGTTGTTCCAGCACACAACTCCCCTGTCCATTGTCATTTTTATCGTCCTATATATGTACAGGCTACACAAGTAATATACAGTGTCTTAGCAGGCTTTCCATTTTCCCATGATTCCTCTGTTTATGCTAAGCTAGACTAAGCACAGCATGAAACTTTGCTTAAAACCTTGGGGGTAGACATACTGTTCTGTGTTTCAGATTTGCAATGTAACAACAGTGCTAACCTTGTGATAACCATAGATGTCCATAGATGTCTGAGTATGGGTGTATCCTTGAAGCTAATTTTGTTAGCTTCATATGGAGGCCTATACACACTGTAGAAAGTCACAGGGGGAATAAGCTTTGTGAGGGTGGAAAGCTGGATAAATAAAGTCCTTTTATTGCTTATTATTTTATCAGATTTTACCCAAACTATACTCTATATATGTACATATTCAACTGTGGAAATATGTACAAATTGAAATAAGTATAAGTTGTATAAGTAAAACTGCATAAACTTGGCCAAAGAAAAGGCAGTTCTCTCCCTGTGCTTCATCTCATTTCACTCTCATTTCATTTTGCTGCTACATGCTCAGTCAATCAGGGATGCCAAGCTACACATTGCTGGCACACCAGCTGAGTTGCATTAATTTGTTAAAGGGTGTTGCGCTTCTGTGACTGTAAATGTGCCTCTGAAGGATCTGTTGTTTTCTCACATCATCAGTGAGGCACTGCAGATTCATGCACATTTGATTGCCCAGATGCCATAATTAGCTTGGCCAGGCAAACAAGCACTCTGAAGTGGTTCTGCCTGAGTGTATCTATTTAAGAGACCTTGTTTTTTTCAGAGAGGTATGGATTGGAATAAAGTGATGTCAGCATGAAACAAAAGCCTGAAACATTTAGTCGATTTACTGTCCTGACCTGGCAAGGAGAAAGTTGCTCAAGCCATAAAAGTACTGGATTTGTCTCTATTGTCTAAAGTCTGGGAAGTAATTTGCCTGCAGTGTCTATGTTTGGGGAAATAGGGGGTACTTTTTGCCTTATCATGGGGAATGCAATGATTCATGCTAAAAGAAGCTTAACATCTGGCCTCATTAATCATTACTTTTCAAATCTTTGTTTTGGGGAATACTGTTCTCTTTTCATCACATTCTCTCTCTCCTTTTCCTCTCCCACTCTCCCCCCATCTGCACTGCTTGTCATCTGTTGACATTATGGCATGCCTCATCACCCATATCACTCCTCCCTCCTCATTTGCTCCTTAATTTGTTTAGATGGCAGAAGAAAGGGAGCGATGAAAATGAAAGGGAGTAAGGTGTGGCAGGAGTAAAGAAGGGAAGGAGACAATATGTGAAGGGAGGAGGGAGCAGGAAAAGAAGAACTGGTTAGTTGGAAATCAAGTTTGATAAAATCTGTTTGCAGATCTGTTTATGAGTTCCTCATTACTCACTGAGCTCTGTGGGAATGCAGTGACACGTTCACATTATGCCACATGCTACACTGCCTGTAGCTATCCAGCACAGTGATACGAACAACATTTTCCATTCACTGTGATGACAAAGCCCCCACACGCCACCCATCAAACATTTACAGGGTTCGGAAATTGCTGTTTTACAAAGTTCCCATGACCACTGCCGTGTCAACTGACATGTTTGTTACTCTTTGTTAGATTTTATGGTTCAGCTGGTAACCCTGAAGGACATGTTCATAATGTTAACAGAGGAAGATTTACTGTGTACAATATTAGTGATATAAAAGCAGCAGGCTGAAGAAATTGGTGAAAACAACAGATTTTGCCACATATTTATTAAGTTTAAAATTGAAACTGAAGTTGTGATGTTGTTCAGAACTGGGTTACTTCTTTAACTGGAAATGTCTGGAAAACAACACCATGAGTGATTTCATCCCCAAAGTTATGTTCATGTTCAAGTGACAAAGCCCAGAAGATGATGGTTTCTTAAACTTCTCAAAGCATCATGTTTCTTAAAAAACCATGAGCTCTCCCTAATCACCTGTGTGTGTTGTTCTAGAGGGCAAGGACAAAAAAAAACAAAAAACATCTGTTTAATTTGGAGGGCTTGTTCTTAGCCAGGAAAACTTTGTCTGAGTAAAAAAAAAAAAAAAAGGTTTTTGTTCATATGTGAAAACTGCATTTCTGATATTGAAAATGTGAACATACTGGCTTTTAACCACATCTCACAATCTTCCTCAAGTACTGGAGTTAAGTCCATGACAACTGGATCAGAGGAGATAAAGCATGTAAGTTGATCTTAAGTTACTATGTTTTAAAGTTAAATTTAAAGTCATGATTACAAAGGTACATCAAATTGAATGTGAATTAACACTGGGCTTAAGTATAGAAGCAGTCTGCCCTTCATGGCTTTGTTATGTAAGTTGCACAACCTCATGACGCACATAAACCAGTTCTAAAGAGGCAAAACAATCAGTGCCAAAATTACAATTTAGCAAGCCCAGAAAGTCCCTTTTTCTCTGTATGGCATTATTTCCTTTGGAACAGACAAACAGCAGTCCCACATAAAAGCTCACAGAGACTTACTGGGTCACATATGTTTAACCCAGGTAAACTAGATTCTCTCAGTGCCATCAGAATATGATCCATCTCTTTATGATGCAGTCTTTTACAAAGCTGGTAATTACTAACAGGATGTCGCAAAAAAGACCAGTTGATAAAGACTTTAAACCTAATAAGCTGGAAAAAGCTGATAAGGTTATGTGGTCTGATAAGGTAGTTTCGAGATGCCATCCTACATTAGGTTTATGTCTGAAAAAAGTCTTCTTCCAGATGTTTGCCAGATGGTAGAACTGTAGATCTGTAATAGTCTGAACATCGACAGAGTCATAGATCTGATAACTCTGTGTGCTTGTACAACACTCAGAGAATAAGAATGAGGCTGTTTTCACAAAACCAGAAGCCAATCACATGGTGTCAAGAATGAAATGTTCGCCCTTTGTATTCATTGTTGAAAGCCTGGCACTTTTAACATTTTTAATGCATTGTTAATGCCCATTCACAATGAACTCAAATGTTAATAGACAATAATCACTTCTTAGCAATGACTAAGAAAACAGGATCCATTCAGTGACTGTTTTGGAGCTTTTGATCATATTACATTGTCTTACTAAGTTTCCTCTTTTTGTTGGCTGTAAGGAAAAATAAGGTTCAGTATTAATTTTGTGCTTGTAAACAGTGATAGGGTCAAAAGCACCAGAACAGGAACTGTACTAAATGGACTTTCTGTTATGTTCTCTCTTTGCTGCAGTTTCCAAGGTGACTTCTATTTCAATTATCTAGACACTGCTTGAGACTTGAAATGCAAAGTTGACTGCAAATGTTCTTAGGAAAAAGCATAGCTGATTCAGTACTTTATATTCACACTCTGTATGATATCATCATAATTTGTTTTCACATATGACAAAACCATATGTTGCACAAAGCGTGAGTGGAGGCTAAAGAGGAGGGCTACTTTCACACATGATCCTTGATGAAAGTGAAGATGATACAGTCTGTCTGCTGTGTTCTGTTGGGGGGTTTCTGTTTATCATTGCATAATAAATTCAGAAATCAGCTTTAAAAAATTGAATACATTTTGCTTTTTTAAATTTTTGTTAAAGTTGAAAGATTTCAGAGAAGGTCATTTAAAAATAGCCTGAGCAAAATGGCTACAAGGATGTTTTTATAAAAGCTTGAGTTTGTTTTAAAATATCTCTTACTGGCATTGACACCTGATAGACTCAGCATCTCTACAGTATACAATGAAATTAAATCATAGTACTGAGGAGGTGACATTTTCACCATATGCTTGCACATACACAAGGCGTCCTCCAGTTAATTGAATTTAATGCAATACGCTGAACAATAGCATACACCACAGACAGAAATGCACATGCTGAAGCTATTAGCACTTACATAACTGTGCTGTGTTTGCCAAATAGGCCAAGTTAAAACAAATCCCTTTTGATGCTACAGTGCAGTGCATCAACTTCTGTTCAAAGCAGTAACATGCCACACATCAAGCATGTGAAATGATAATTTATGGGTTTGTACGTTCAGATCTGGAGATTGTCTCTTTGATCAAAACAGCAATTCAAAATGCATTTACAATGATTTTAAAATTGGACTCAGTTCAGTGGTGACTGAAAACAAGTTTTCAAATCAATAAAGATTAGGCCTTGACATGTTACACTGTGTACTGGAAGGATGGTGAAAATGTTTGTTTTTAGCTCAAATAGCTGATAACCTGTGTAGAGTATGTGCTGATGAAATAGACCACTGAACCCTGTGTAAGTAAGCACAGCAGCTCTGTCAGGCTACATTTACATTAATAAAGGCCCAGTTCACGACCTGAAAACAAATAGCTCCCCTGTTACGGACAGTTTCACCTCTGAATGGTACAAGGTTATGAGGAATAAATTAGCACCACTATAAATGAAGCTCTATAATTCAGTGTTAAAAAAACTAAACATGCCTTCATTATGGAGCAGGCAGTTAGTTTCCTTATATATAAGTAGGGCAAAAAGAGACAAGAATGTGATCATTTAAGACCATAAGATGTGATAAGCATACTGAATATGGGTTACAGATTTACACAACTTCACCAGATCAGGTTTATCAAACATGGAAAAACATCAAAACATCATAACATATAATAAGACATGTTAGAGAAAATAAACTAGAATCAGCTTTGACTGGCCTAGATTCCCAACAGTCCTTTGATACTCTTAGCTGGATTTTTAAAAAATATTAGGTCTTATACAACTTTGAATTTCTTAAGGGCTTTATGAAAATGATTCAAATATTAGTTGATAAAGTAAATTGGATCGAAGTATCTGACTATAAACCTAATGTATCGAAGACAAAGGTATGTGCTTTTGATTACAAACCTACTGCGGATATTAAGGAGGAATACAAGCAGAAATGGGATGCACATTCAATAATATACTATATTTGGGTGTGTATTTATCTAGAGACCTGGCAAACCTATCCAGCATGAATTTGAATCATTAAACTTCAAACTTAAAGCAGATGGGGCTTCCATGCTTATGCTGCCCATATAAGGCCTCTCATACGCTGGTATAAAGCTGCTTATTTTGCCAGGTGGACTGAGTTAGAGCTAGCAAACCCAATAAAAAGATACTCAAACATCTCTTGGAGAGTGCAAACCCGTCCATTATTATTTGTGTATTAAATTCTGACAAGAGCTTATACAATTTACAGATAATATCAAAACTGTTATGATGGTGTGTGGTTAAATAGTACATTTTCCCCTAATCTGATTATGTCAATTTTTTCATTACTCCTCTGCAGAAGCAAGACAGAATTACTATTCCGATGGTTGGGGACAACACCAGATGAACAATGCACAACAGTAACGTAGATCCTAGTCCTTTCCTGTTATGATCACTCACTGGACAAATACACACCAAACTACCTCAGTTCCCTTTAGATTCGATGCTCAGTATGTATGCAATATCTCACTGTTGAACTCTAAAGATGGAACCCTTATGGCAATTCTGCTGGCAGCATGAAAAAAGCTATATCTCGCAAATGGTTAAAACCTGAGGGTTCTTTGATTGATGACTGGAGAGAGATAGTTTTTCAAATGTATATAATGGAAGAACTGACAAATATACTCAGAGGACAACAGAGTATGATTTTATTTTTTATATAAATCTTATGTAATTTAAAGTGAGTCTTTTAGTGCCACAGTGCTGAAAAGGGAAATTCTAAAAGATTCAAGGTGTCAGTATATGGACTGATCTATGGCAGAATAAAGGGTGGTCTTCCCACTGTAAATCACCTGTCCTTGGTCTGACATAAACCTCAGTGAAACTGGGACCCATCCAAACCTGAACTTTTGATGCTGCCTTTTATCAAAATGCCAGATGAAACTAAAGGGGAGTGAGAAAAACCAACAGATAATAAAGAAAGATGAAAGAAGAGAGAGTAGACAGAGTAAAGAAGAAAATGGGAGGAAGAGCAGCAGTGAAGGACAAAGTGAATCTCCCACTTGTCTGGTCTGAATGTTGGGAGATTACGGTAAGGAGAACGCCTTTTTTAATGAATTAAGAGTCAGAGCTATTGGAGAACCAGCCTTTTAAATAAACTTGTTATTCCTGTTCCTGTCATTGGCAGCAATGCTGTTCCCTCAACGTACAACAGCATAAAACAAGGCACTAACCACTTGAAAACCAGTTCTGCAAACGGTTGTTGTTAGAAAAGCAGTGACATGTCCAAGTCAGGAAAACTTGTTTGTAAGAAAAGATTCAGGGGTTTCATTTCTACGTGGTTTGGGGTTTGAACACAGGAGGACTGGTTTCTGACTGGAAATGTGTAGAGTAAAGAGACCTGTCCAGGGTGCAGGGCTGCACTCTGCCTTCCACCTGAAAGAGAGCTGGGATAGGCTCCAGCAGATCCCTGTGACCCTGGTTAAGGAATAAGCGGGTATAGAAAATGGATGGATGGATGTGTAGAGTAAAGAAATAAGAAAATAAGAAAGTATGTCAGTGTTTGCCTGTGTGACAGACAAGGAAGATGAGTCAGAGAGAAATTCAAGAGCAAGGGGACATTTTGAGGACACTTGGTTTGAGTGGGGTAAAAAGTCAAAATATGGGAAGATCTTGTAAGTGTATCGGGACGTTTTTGTACAAGGATGTGTTTGTGTGTGTGTGTGTGTGTGTGTGTGTGTGTGGATCCTTGTTTTTTTAGTATCAAATGTAATTTTATCTACAGTAAATTTGCCAATACAAGTCAGCAGAAAGAACTCTGTTTTTTTCCAGATTCCTTTTCATTGACCCTCTTCCTCTTCTTGCTCTGCTCTAGTCTGAGTTCAAGCTTGCCTGAACAGCTGGGCAAATATCGCTCTGGCACATTCCATCTACCAACAGCACTGCAAACTCACATTTCAAGGATTTCCAAACTGACAATTTGTCAAAATTGAAGTAGTGCGAAGCAGATATGCCTTTCTTCCAAATCTTCTTGCAGCAGATTCAAATGAAAGTTATTAGGGTTATTATACATGTTGTAGCACAAGCCCCGGTGTAAGGAAATTAGAAGGTGTGGAAAATGTGGAACAAATTATGCTAACCTCAACTGATAGTAAATTGAAAAAAAAAAAAAAAAGTATATTAAGTGAAGTATCTCCAGGTGAAGGTGGAAAATAAGGGTTATTGGCTCCCGGAAAAGAACGTGATCAGAAAATGCTGCTTTACAAGACTGTGTTTGTGATCAGAGCAGATATAAAAGCTAGAAAGGATTGGAAGGTAAGTGATGGTAAGGAGAAGAACTGTATCATTGTTTAAAAGTGCATAGTGTGTGAGTAAATATGCCTGAGGCAGGAGGGGGGATTCCACTGGGGGAAATGAATTTGAGACTGCACTCGCACTAAATGAGGAAAAACAAACAAAAACATATTGCAACTGACTGACGGTAGACTAATAAAGTGCTGAGCTGCACTGGAAGGAACAACTTATTATTTGTATTAGTTAAACAACCCTGCACTCTAAATTACACTCAGCATTATCTACAGGGAAGCAAACAAAAAGCTTAATAAGGTAAAATTAGAAAAATGAAATGTAAACTGAACTTAAATGGTCTAGTAATGGGATAAATATCCAGTATTATTAACTAATTTCACCATATTTAAATAACACTGCTTGCCCTATAAAAGCAGCAGACTTGTAATGTCATCATGAGATTATTTCTCATCAATCCAAAATCCCCTTCAACAGCTGGGATATTTAAAGTCCACAACAGTCTCTAAGACATTTTCACAAAGCAAGCAACTAATGACATTGTTCTAAGTAACTCTAATTCATAGTTCGATGTTATTATGCAACCTAGCAACACAGTAAATGTTAGTAAAATAAAAATGTTGGACAGTTAAAACATTTAACTGATGATGGCCCTTAGAAGGTCAGTGATGAAAATTTCATTAAACACTAAGTGGACCAAGTGACCCCACCAAAACTAGCCATGCTGCTGAAAAAGGCAGGGAAGTATTTCTGGAGTAAAGTAGTCAGGTGCAACATCACCCTGCTGTCTTTAAGCAAGTAAGCTAAAAGTAAACTTCTACATATTTTGGTCACATCAAGCTTTTTGCCACCTAATGGTTTGCCAGGTACAGCCTGACCTACATGCAGTAAATAGAGCGGTACTTTGTATCAGCAATTAATCAAAGTGAGTGCTAACAAACTGCTGCTGTCGTGGGTAGTTAGACAAAGAAAGGTACAAGCAATTATGATAGGCACTGTATGCATCACACCAGCTTTGTATTCCCACTGAGGATTTTTGTGTCTGTGAGTTTGTGAAAGGTGGGAGGGGCTTCACCTTTCTCGCTGCATTACAGCTCAACGCCAAGATAAAGCGGCAGGTTCATAAATAATGCTTCATCTCTAACTGTCTGCCTGCCTGTCTTGATATGGTATCTATAGGCCAGTCTATCAATCTACCACACCTGTCTGTCAATGCAGCGAGCAAGTAAAGATTTATTTATGTAACACATTTCAAAACAAATGTTATAAAGTGCTTCACAAACAGCACCAGCCATCAGACATAAAACAACCCAGATAACGACAACTCGCACACATAAGCATCACATAGGGAAAGAATATGATAGTGTCTTTAGAAGTTTTTTTTAAATAACTTATGAGTTGGATGATCTAACAATTTAGATGCATGGATGTCTCCTTTTACTTTAAGTCAGGTCAAACAACACCAAATTGAGAGAAGGGAGGCTTCCTGTGTGCTCCCCGTGCTTCATCTTGGTAAGAAGAACCACCTGCAAATAAGCCACAGTTTCTTGACTAAGACAAGCATATAAAAAACTACAACAATCAAGGTGTGAGGACACGAAAGCATGAATTAGATTTTCAGCACATGCGAAGGAAAAAAAAATGTCTGAACCTACAGATAATTCACACGCCCTACACTTCATGTTGCCTACCCAGCTGCTTGCCTGACACAAGGTTTATGTGATTTACTGCACCTGAGATAAATTCATTTCACCCATACTGGACTTAATGTCACATCAGATTTACCCTGTTATGGACCATTTGTTGTGTTATTGTTTGACATGCTATGAGATTGCTGTGTTTTTTGATATGCAATGGTGCATTTGCACAAGTGTTGTCACAACGCATGAGGGCTGCTCAAAGTGAACGTGTGGGTGGGCATGTGAAATATGAATGCCTTTTTTAATACATGACTGCTGTTGTGTATGACTAAGTATTATAAAGAGGAGAAGGCCTGAAATGTTGATCTAACCTTGTGTCCCAGCTGTTTTCATTCCTTATTCAGGAGACCTTAATATTGAGGGACTCAGAGCTGTCAAAACACATTAGAGGGATAACACATATTATGGTACAATGTGTTCAGTTCCTGGTTGAGGCACATTTTTCTATACTTGAGAGATACGTTCGTTATATTATATCTCACGCTGGATGGATGGGTGGATGGTTCAGAGGTCTGTTCCTGACTGAATGTACAGTTGGTCACTATTTGTTTTCTTGTGTTGTTTCTATTGTTTTTCCCCCTCTTCTCCTTTATCAAACACAGTTTTTCTATTGTCATTTTGCTTCATGGCTAAAATAAAACAAAGCTCTCCCACAATTTAGCATAGCAGTTCAAGAAACTTTTCAGGTCTTAATATTCCATGCACTCTGCTTCCTTGTCGAAACCTGGTGCTTTAATTACCCACAATGCAAGCCCACTGAACAACTCAAAGATTTGAGTGTGTTGTGCTTTTGGCAGCTATTTCAAGCCTCAAGCTGCTGGTCTCAAGCCAAGATAATGGTCTGGCTACGGAGGTTTGGTTAAGTTCACATTTTTTACCTCTACACCCCAAACACTTATCACATATTCGCCATTAGACCCTAAGTCCTGTAAACTGATTCTGATGTTTAATCAGAGGCAGACTGGCCATCTGGCCATAGAATGTGGATTATCCAGTGTGGCTGACAGTTGTTAATTTTTCATTCATTCATTTTCTATACCCAGCTCTCTTTGGGTGAAAAGCAGGGGTACACTAGACCATCACAGGACCACATAGAGATGAAAAACCTCACACACTCACACTCACTCCTATGGGAAATTTAGAGTCACCAATCAACCTGACATACATGTTTTTGGACTGTGGGAGGAAACCAGAGTACCTGGAGAAAACCCACACAAGCACAGGGAGAACATGCAAACTCCACACAGAAAGGTCCCTGATGGGTTGCAAACCTGGGCCCTTCTTGCTGTGAGGCAACAGTGCTAACCACTCAGCCACTGTGCTGAAGTGTGTTCTCCCTCACTCTGTAAGTATAATACTTGTGCTAGAATACTACCCTCTGAGCACAACATCCAATCCCCATCAGTGATACTGTGATATCCTTAATGAGTTAAGATGAAGGCACTGTGATGACACTGCTGTTGTGTTTCCATGACACCAGTTGCGTAAAGTGGGTCGTATTCCAGGGCCCCAGTCCACCTCTGTGCATAATTAATGGAGTTCCTCTTTAAATGACAAAGTATTAAGACAATGAACTAACGCCACTGGAAAAAAAAAAAAAAATTCAGCTTAAATATTAAAGTCAACCCTGCATGAATAATGACAACTGATTAGCAGTGGAAAACAATATGAGAACCTGAGTTGGTTCTTTCTATTTTGAAACCTTGCTTGGTATCCAGGCATTACAAAGAACAGAACAGACAAACGAGGAAGTGAGTCGATTAGTCAGCATAAAAAATCTCAGAGGTTTCATATCACCTATGCAGTTCCCTGATTTTCTCCCATTAACCTCCCTCCCTTCCTTCCTACCTCAGCGGCTTGCGGCTGTCTTCAACCTACATGACTTCAGCCTCCTGCCTTCCAAAAACCATGTCCTCATTTCTGGATCCCTGATGCCTGGATCAGCAGCCTGTACCGAAAAGGCACCATCTTCCCTCTGTGAGTCTGTGACATTTACTTTCATAACCGCAAACAGGAAAATAATGTAGTTATCATGACATTCGGATTTTCAGAATGCTATTATTTATGATAAACTAACTGCAAAGCCTTGTAGCCACAGAATCACGTGCATTAAACATTAATATGTGCCTTGCCTCTTTAAGCATATTTAATACTAAATGCATTTTCTATCCCTATAAAACAGAAATTGTCCTTTCACCAAAGCAAATTGCACCATAAATTTCTCCTCTTATCTGTGTACTTATTCACCACCAACTGACATGGTAATAGGAGAGCAATGTAAGACCTGGCTAAACTGTGGGTTAAAAAATTAGGAATGATAGCTGATTAAAAAATCTAAATAAGAATAAATGTATGAAAGTCATATGTACATGCTGTGACTATCAAAACAAAGACTTCCAACTGATCCCGGTCCAGGTAAACTTAAGAGGTCAGTTTATTTATTATAGAAAAACCTATGTTATCTAGTCATGCAGAAAGTTTTGGTTACATTTCTTGGTTAAAACTGCTCTGTGGGTGCTTGTTAGAGAGAAAGATCAGGGAAGGTTAAACTAGTGATATATGATTATTGGGTCAGGTGAATCCAGCAGAAACAAGCTGTGAATGCTACACCACATTAATTTATTAATTGCTAGAGCTACTGCACTAGAATTTTCTGCCTCCACCCAACTACAACCAGAGGAATTATGTTTTTTTTATAATTTGGGTGAAGTGACTCTTTAAAATGTGCCACTGCTTCCAGCCTAATTTAACAATGTACACAATTACTCAGCTTCTAGCCTGTTCCATCCCATCTTTTGACTCTCGTCCAATCGTGTGTGTCCTCCTGCTGTGTGATTGTGTTTTGTGTGTGTGTGTGTGTTGCTGTGTGTTTGTGAGTTCTTTCTTGGTTGGCACCCAGGTCCCAGCTGTCGCAGTAAAGAGAATTTGCGCCAAGCCGGATACCCACGGGGCAAACTGGAGCCAGAGGCTGCCAGCTGGCCCAACACTCTTTTCCCCCACCCCCTGATGACACACATACACTCAGACACATACACAATCCCCTCTCTATCTCACACCCAAAAACTTCTCCATTGACCTCTCAAATTTGTCTGCTTCCCCCTCCTCAATACACACATTTAACCACACTCAGAGTGGGCACACACCCAAGCCTCGGCATGTCTGAGCTGTAAAGGCGACAGGAGCCTCAACAACATCACGCTGTTGCTCCATAATCCTCCTCATCCCTCTGAGCACACCAGCACACACCCATAATCAATAAATCAGGCCCTCAACACATCTTAGGGAAAAAGAAGCTGAGTGGAGTGTTCAAGTAATTGCCGCGGGGGCAGAAAGTGATGTCATCTTTAATTTTGGTGGACTATTTATTATGGTAATGCAGCATCATTATGGGTGAGATTAAAAGAGGCCGATTTTAAGATAAAATGTGAGAGTGTAATGTTCGAGAGAGAATGTAGGTCAATGTGAAAATCAAGACATTCAGCTGTGGCTGAGGGATAAGAGCTGAAAGTGACTTTTGTTCTTTGAATTGTTGTTTATTCACTGTTTTGTTTCCATAGATCTGAAACTGCCCATTCATATTGAAACAGTTATTGTTCAGCGTTATTTCAGCCCATGCATTATGCAAATCTCATCCAAGCCAATCAGCTGCAAATACTCCACAGTGCTGGTTCTTAGACACAGAAGAATACTTGTCATCATGGGTTATTGTGCTGTATGGTACTGAGAAAACTCAATGTGTCTTGCTGTGTTTATTTAGTGCACGTTCGTCCTCAGAGGTGTGGATGGGATGTCATTTCCTTTGTTGCTTTGACTGCCAGGAACTGATGCCAGTTTGTGCAACCGTATGACGAGAAGTGGTTGCAGGATTGCACTGATACACACGTGTGCACACGCAATCATACACATCTAGTACATACCTGTTTGCATGCCCATCTCAAGTATGCGCACATGATGGAACGACAGATACTTGTACCTCACCCACACACCTATGCGAAAGACACACAGAATGCTAACAAAATCTCAGTGGAAAATGTCACAGTGTTTTTGCTGCCTCCAACATGTCTTCCAGCCTAAACAACAAAATATGGAATTTGCAAGTGGGTTCAAAAACAACCATTTGAGGGATTTGTTTTTATCTATAGCTATGTTACCAACTCTGTGAGGTCTTATTTAGGAATAGTGGTGCTTTGAGCTAAATGCTAACATCAACAAGTTAAAAAACTCAATATCACAATGGTAACATGATGTTGAGCTGTCAAACAACATGTTTGCATACTAACATATGCTGTTTAAAACTAAACACAAAGTACAGTTGAGAGTGATGGAGGTGACATTAGTTTTGCTGTTGGAGAACTGGTTAAGGATTTACCAGGTTATCACAATTCCTCTCATGCGAGACATGAATATTTGAACCATGGCAACCTATCCAGTAACTGTTAAGATATTTCAGTCTGGCTCAAAGTGGTGAACAAAGCAACTACAGTAAATGTGGTGTTAAGATAATGTCACAGTACTTCTCCCTATTTGCGTCTGAGAGTGAACAATTATGACTCAACATGACTACAAGTGTCCACATAAGTGTTTTTCTCACTATCTCTTATCGAGTTTGAAAATATTACAATATTCCACAACGTGCTTCATGACACCAATCAACAGCAGAGCATGTGCTCTTCAGTGCACAAATGTGAACTTGATAAAGACACAGAAGCTCTTCTTGCTATAACTGGCTGAGGTCCGACCTGTAATCCACGTTCGTTGGTCCAGTAGACCCCAGCATTAGAGATCAAACAAACCCAAACTGAAATAAGTGTCTGATGGCTAATCGGATTTTTTAAACTACTGTAGATAGAATTTGCAAATGATTGTGATATATTTATCCATCTATGTTAACCAGAACCCACATACAAGGTTACACAACAAGGTAGGAGGAGTGTTTGTTTGATCCAACCACCCGTATTTACCCAAGGCTGTGATGAATTTGGCAAAAAGTTATTGTGAAAAGGTCCAATTTTCTCTGAGAAGAGAATGCAATGCAGCAGAATAAACTGTACAACAGGCACTCAATGACAATGTATGTCAGTGGCACTGGAATAACATTTTCCCCATGTGCTGTTTGCTTTGGGTTTAGATTGCTGACCATAAACGTCTCCATTCTACTGATCATCAACTTGTAAAACAAATATGACCTGTGAGGAACGAGCCTCTTTCTCAATAACTATTCTGGTAAGTGAGCAATTTAGGGCACTGACGTTAAGCATCACCAGTGGAAGTACCCTGACATCAAATGTCTCCTGTCCAAGAGGGAAATGGTGAATGATAAACTTCCAAATGAATCCTGACTCATACACACAATAGATGAAAGTGAGGAGACCATCAAACAGGCCTGTACTTTAAACCCCTTAGGATACCAGCACCACCACACATTTCACTGTCCCAGTTCTGTGCAACAGTGAAAGCAAGAATAGACGATTTCTCACCAAAGCCGGCATGTTACATCATTTCTTCTGTTCTGCGTTTTTGTTCTTTTTTTGTTTTTTCTTTTTTTCTACATGATTTCATTCCACAGTGAAGCCATCAAGCCAGTCACTCACAAACCTGACAGATCAAGGCCCAGCAGTGTGAAATGTGTCGGCCATTTTTGCTCTGTCAGAGCTGGTGGCATGCAGAGCAACTGCTCATTAGAAGGCAAGTGTGACAGAGCCTTTCTCCCCTCAAACAGACGGGTTCAACTTCCTCACCCAAACAGAGGGAGAGAGGGCAGAAGAGGGGCAGATGGTGGTGGTGAAAGAAAGTGGGACGGCTGGAGGGAGAGTAAAGGTGAAAAGGAGGGGCAAGATGGGGATCAGGGAGAGATACAGTTAGAGAGAGGAGGTGGAAGGAAAAAAGGCAGGGGAGTGAGGGCTGTAAAGAGGAAAGCATACCAGCAGACATCATTAGGGTCAGGCATAGGACTTTTCATGAGCGGGCTCACAGCACCCCTCCATCCTCTGTGGCGCCTGCTGGCTGGAGGCCCCTAGGTTCTGACTCCACAGTAGGGGCTCTGGCCTGTTCCATCACCGCTGAACTTGGGGAGGGAGCTGAGGGTGGACATTTATTTTGTCTAACTACCTGTGGAGCACATTTGCACAGGCACATGCACACGCATACAAAAATAGAGAACATTCATTCAGGAGCTGACTCACATACACATACCAGCCTCAGGGAGGAAAGGTTTACTGTGTGCACTCTTTTTTCTCTCCTGCCGCCAAAGCTATAATTGATTCTGCCTGACATATAAACATAGTGGTAATAACCCCGACTTCCCCTTGAAGTCGATTGGCGTGGCACACAGCTGTGAGAGGTGCTGGGAAAAGTCACTGGGCGACAGGTGTAGCATCCATGAAGCATCCCTGTCGTCACCTGTTCAACTGTGTGACTGCGCCACCGCCACAGGAGGCTGGCCAGAAACATCTTCCTGCAGAAGAGCTATTTCTTTTTTGAATACATTAGTTAAGGAAGGGATAATCACAAGGCTGAGAGCTTGAGATAGTTTCACCACTGAAAGAGGCAAAAAGAAAGGAATTGCAGAATGAATAATAGTTGTAAAGCAGTTAGAGAGCACATTGAGGGGACAAAGATATAAATATATCAAGCTTTAAAAGTGTGAAACAAAATATTAAAGTTATGGAAGATTACCTGTTGTCAGTTGACTGGCTGAGGTTGAGAGTGTGCAAAGCCACCAGCCAGGTTCCTCTCTCTGTAAATAGCCAGTAACTTCATGAGCTGGAAGACTCTAAAACACTTGAGTGCTGTGGGAAACACTCATGTTGTGCTAATTATTTTTAAATTTGACACTAGGAGTAACCTGGGGAGAGCAGTGGAAACTAAATGGAAAGTTTTTAAAGGAAGCCACCCCATTGCTCGGACTTATTATTTCCCTTTGTCCAGTCCAATAGATTTTGCAGACTTCTAGTTTGACCTAAAAAAAGACCCCTTAAACTTTGAAAGGTTGCCACAGCAAATCAGTGTAACAGAAGTGTGCATTATCCTCTGCAGCACTGACACTGGTCATGGCAAAGCTAGCAAGATAAAGCCCCATGAAAAGTGGCTGTTGGAGTTGAGAGCACAGCTAGGCAGCAGAGACCTCACCACCAGATGGATGTCAGTTTGATCTATATTGAATCCACACACAGTGGATGCCGATAAGAAGGCTTAACCTCCTCAGCTGGTGAAGAGACTCTCCTGATGCCCAGTTGCACGTGTGCACAGTTTTGTGAAGACGCAGTACATATATAATGAACACATGGATGTTTTCCACATGTCGAGATAATGATACACACAGAGACGCAGACACCAACACACACACAGCTCAGTCAGGCTGGGGATGATCCTTGTCAAAACAAGAAACACTAGTTGCTTTGAAAGGCTCAGTTACATGGGCAGGATCAGTGAAAACAGGATAAAATGGGAGAGGAAGAGTAGGTGTGCAGGGAGAAAAGGGTATGATATACATGAAAAACAGGAGGCAAAAAGATAAAAAACCAAAGAACAAAAAAAAAGCTGAATAAAAGCTGAGAAATGAAAGCGAGGTAATAAAGCGGGGAATAAGGGAAGTTGTGTTTTGACACAAATCACTAGTTGAAAACAACACGTACTGTGAAATCAAACAAGATAAGAGAAGAGGAGAGATAAGACAGGTAGAAGCATGAGAAAGCATGTGAGAAAACAGAAGACAGAAACTTTTCTTTGTCAAAGTGGTAAAGCTTTAGCACTAAAGAAGGCGTACTGCTCCCTCTCCCCCCTCTGACAAGAAAACATGAAGGAAAACAGATGTGATAACCCTTGCTGCTCAATGTGATACAGTGTCAAGTACTGCGTAACACACATACATATACACACACACACACACGCAGACTAAAAAACGCTCACGGTGTGTGGCCAGAGCCCCCTGTCTGTCAGTGTTCATTCTGACACTCCAAAGGGGCTCAGCATGTGTCTGTCTAAGATGTTTAATTCATACAGCCGCCTGCTTGTGCTCAACATGAATGTGACGGAGGAAGATGGGAATGTGCAACAGCCAGTCTGAGGATGATGCAGAGACATAAGAGAGGGAGGCTACATAAATACAAGGAGATAGAACGTCAATGTAGAAAGAGAGAAATAAAAGAAAGTGATGTAGGCGTATCCACAGCGACAAAGAAAACAAGGATATAGAAATAGACACAGCTGTAAACTGTGAAGCAATAAAATGATACCAGAGAATGAAAGAGGGGGAAAATGAATAGATTTGAGAGCGTGTGTTTGAGAAAGATTCTCAGATGCTGGTACACACAGAATGTGTGATGGATAGAATTAGAGCAGGAAAACTGAAAGAGAGAAAGGAGAAGCAGGGCAAAGTGAGAAAACAGTGAAAGAAAATTTCACACACAAACACACACACACACACAAATCTCATTCAGGCAGGCGGTGAGAGCCCAGAGTGCTGAGGGTGTGTGTTGCAGGTCTCAGGAGAGGCAGGCAGGGGACTGAGTGCTAGCGATTTTCTGTCATAGCTCTCTTTCTCTTCATCCCTCATTCCTGTCATCCACCTCTTCCTCCCTCACTCCACCCTCACCTACTGCAGCGGGCTTACTTAAAAAATGCTACAGCATGTATAGCATTTATAGGGCATCAATTTCAATTCATTCAAAGACTGGTTTCACCGTGGCAGTAATTGTGGTACATTGGTATAATTAGTTTCTCAAAAATAAGAACACGTTTCTTATGCAGCCTACTTCTACTGTTGTAATTAATTACTCTGAAAACTCTGTGTCTGCACTGTACTTGAAGAAATATATAGAATGTACACTACTAGTCAAAGGTCTGGACAGTTTGCCAAACTGAACATGTATCTAAACTTTTGACGATAGTGTACAAAATGGCATGCAAGCAAAATTCAAACCAAGCTGATACTTTATTAATAAGCCATAAGTGTAAGGAGCTCACTTATAGTCAATAAATCATTTATAGTGCCCTGTACTTAAGTAGCAGTACTTAAAGTACTAATAAATTATATATATATATATATATATATATTTTACTAGCCTTTAATATGAGCCTCGCACAGTTGATCACAGTGTAACAGTGTATCTGTACATTAGTGTAATATCCTACTTTGAAAATCACACATCTTAAACAGAGAATACACTATACATGAAGATCAATCTGTTTATTAAATACTCATGATATCAGCATTAATTTCCATCATTAGGCACCTTATATGTAGATCGATTGGGAGTAGAGACTTGGTGTGCATGCCAGGTGGTTACAGAAGCACTCGGAACAGGATAGAAACATGCTGTCAACATGGCAGAAGATAAACACCTTAGGTTTGTTTGACATTGACTGCTTAGATTGTTGTATACTTCTACATGTTTATGTATAACTAAGGGTAAAGGTGTGAGAGGAGGTTACTGGTTATTGTCCATTTGTTGAGAAACGTGTGTATAGCGTTTCTGGGTGTGTACAATGTCACAATGTCACTGTGTGTGTGCTTGTATATTTTACACACAAAGTCTGGTTTTGTGTGGATTTTACGTGCGTGCCAGCATGTAAGAACTTTGTTGTGCAATAACATGGTGTGAGGTTTAATCTGGTGTTCTCTTGTGTAACTGTGTACTGTCTGTGTGTGTATGTGTGTGTGTCTATGAGTGTGTGCCAAACCTCTTTCAGGTACTGGGAGACTATGGGCTGAACCAGTTCAGGCAAGTCCTCGGACACCTTGGCACAGTTGCCAGATCTGGAGCTGGTTATACCTGGATATCTGAGCCAGAAACACTATGGAAAAGTTCACTCATGCTGCTGGAGGAAAATGGATTCACTTCCCAGCAAGTAGGGAACACACACTCTGGATAGTAACAGTAAATATTCATTATTTTATTGCCTACACCCGTTGTTATTACGGTGCAGCCACGGATAGGGACTGCTAAAACGAATACATTGTTATTTAGTGGAGAGCCTGCAAGTAAATTGACCTTTAGACTGTCTGTGCTAAATTTCAAATTTAATTTCAAAGAAACTCTAAGAGCAAAGAAACACATTTTGATACAAAGATTTTTGCTCATTTTTAACAGCCATGTTAGAGTGCAGAACTGTAATTGAATTGGAATTCTTTCTGTACAGAACCACCATCACAAATATGATGAAATTCAATGCAAGTGGTTCATATACTAAGATCACAAAGAATCAACGTTGTCTTCTCTAAACATGGACATTGTTTCGTAAGGCTCTTTAGTGCACATTTGAATAATTTTATAAACCTAGAACTTATAGGTATTTTTGGGATATATTTTTATTGTCTTTCTTGCTGTGATGAGAAGATTAATAACCACTTGCACATCTGATTATAGCACAGGCCAGAAGACGGGGAAAGCAGCTAGCAGAGCTCTTGGGGGAAACAAAAACAACCTTCCAGTACTTTTAAAGCTCACCATTAACTCTGTACATTATTTGTCATTGTAGCATTTCAGATTTTGTAAAAATTAAACAACTTCAGAGACAGTGGTAAGCAATCTTCTGATAAAACCAGGTTTATGCTACGCTCAGCTAAACCACTGCTGCTAGGCTTCATATTTATTGGGCAGACATGACATAAACCCAGTTTAATCTGAAGCTGGCGTGAAAGCAAATAAACAGTGTCCGGTCTTTTAAGCTGAATTTAGCAGCTGTAGCTCCACATTTTGTGCAAATAAACATAGCTCCCAATATGCTATTTGTTTAACGTTAATAAGCAGTTATTATTTTAACTATATATTATTTTTTCATTATTCTGGTCAAAATACAGTCCAAAATTCCTGTCAACAAATGTTTACGTTAATTAAACTGGGTATTTCATGTCATAACCTTTACCCCTGCAAATGATTAAAGTGAAATCCAGCAGTGGAAAAGTTCCCAACGTAACAGAAGCTTCAGCCCTCCCCTTCTGTGGCCTTGACAGACATGAACACGGCATCTCCACCCGACCGTGAAATAGCCACTTGTGTTTTAGCCTGAACAACTTCATTCCTATTTGACTGTCAGCACACACGTACACACACACATGTACACTCCTTTAAGCTTTTGTAATCCTGGAGGACTGACTGTATGTCCTGAAGAGCTGATCAATAAGATTCAATCTGCTTGCAGGTCTTCTCCGCATTAGGCTACGGCTACTATCCAAACAATGAATGGCTGGACACACAGGGTTCTGTGTACAAATGGAATCCCATTAAAACACAATGACTCTCAGGGGCCAATGCTGACCCCTTTTATTCCTCTCCTCCAAATTAAGCAGCATTTTTATTCTTCTCTGACTGACATCTCTCATCCAGGAAAGAAAAGATGTTGTTACCGTGACAACAGCTCATGCTACACAGGCATAGATATGAGCTTTTGATAAATATCACTTTTGTACACTGAAATCAGTGGCTGATAATTACAGTCATTATATTGACTACAGAATTCTATAATGTATTTACACTCATAGACAGTGAAAGGGATGACAATGATCCACGTAACAGCTGTTTTGTTCCATAACAGATACATGTGCTTTTAAGTGCAGTTAAAATACCTGTAATATCAACAGTGAGTGGCCATTATTTACATTGACAGCAAAGATTTTATATTACAATATAGTGTACCTTACTAACTGACTGACAGACAACATTTCCATGATGAGCTTTTTTGCACAGCATGTTTCCTTTCTACATTATTTTCAACATATCATCTAAAAATAGTTTCAAGCAGTGAGATGGAAAGGAGACAAAACAATAAAGAGTTGGTGGTATGGAGGGGGAAATGAAAAACGCTCTTTGTTATCTGCGATGTCTTTTCTTCTTTTTCCCTCCTCATTAGCGGTAAAGAATTTCAAGTCAAAGCATCTCTTGGTTCACGGAGCCCTTTTGCTTTTGCCTGCTTCCATGCTTTTCTTGCAGCCACCTCATTTTCAGTTACCAATAAAGTTAACCTGCCAGCACAGTGCTTTTAGGGACACCAAGGGAATTTCCATCTCACCTCATCCTCCTTCTTTCTCAGGATCTGCTTCATGTCCTTCAGATTGCCTTTCACAACATTGTCTTTATTTCGGGGTGTCAACTTAACCATACCTAATGTGTTGCTAGGTTCAGAGCTTATTCCCCTATTAACTGTTGGCTGTTTCACACTGAAATTCTCTCAGACTTACAGTCTACACTACGTGAGGGATTCAAAATATGGGGAGCGCAAAAGTGAGGTGAGATATGGATACTTTACCAGGCGTAGTCAGATACCATTTCCAGGATCTAGAGAGAAAACGCACAAAATGCACACATGGTTGTGTAAAATGTATCATCCTCCTGCAATTATTGTAGTATAGTCTGGGGAGATAAGGAGAAAGCATCAGGTAAGGAGAGGTGGTAGTCTTTTTTTTTTTTTTGCTGCCACTACTGTAAGTTCTTAGTGGGGCGGAACCAGGCTCAGCAGTGAATCACAGGAGTACTCATGGGAGAAAATACATAATAAGGTGCTACAATGAAGGAGCTAACATGCCACAGACAAGATACTGTTTAGTGACAGAAAGGAGTGGATTCATACTGTGGCTGTCACTGTCTACCCTAAGAGTATTGTTCTGAGATAACTTTCCTAAAAGCTAAACAGCACACACACTAAAACTGGCATCCAACCACAAGGCAATGGTATCTTTGAGTCGAAATGCTTTTAGGAAACCGAGCCAAGCAAGCACTGAATTCTGGATAGATGGATATTGAGGGAGCTTGGCTGTCAGGGTAGTTCTTGAGCGAGAGGGAGTGAAGGGATGTCTGAGAGAAGTGTAGGAGCCAGAGCGTGAGAGGTCTGGTGAAGGATTGGCTGCAAAGGTCAGAAATGACTGGAGATGGAACGCCTGTAATGGAAACTATTGGTCAGACTCCAGGAAGCTGTGAAAAATTGTTTGGACTACGAAGAAACACTGAGTCTGAACTCGTGGGAGCTACTCAGGAGTGGCTGGGAAGAAGGCATGGGTTTTTTCCAGATTAGTCTTTGGAGGAGTTGGAGCCAGAGACCTAAGATGTGAGATAGAGAGCTGTGCTTGATCCAGGAAGTGGTCTGGGGATCACATACTGGGTGGATGTCGGCAAGGTAGCGGGCATCTCTGTCCTTTTGTGACTGGGTGCTACAGGGTAGTCCTGCTGTCCTGTTATGGCGAAGATGGAGTGCACTCCAGAGAGGCTGGTGGAAAAAAACAGAAGACAATGAAGATTAGAAAAAAGTTTGTAAGAGAAAATAGCAGAAAGGAGGGTTGGGGAGTGTGAAATTGAGAGAAAAATCACTCTCGGAAAGATAAAGAAGTTGAGAAAAATCAGGAATGGCAAGGAAAAGAAAAATAAGATGAAAACAGCCGAGCAAAAAGAGAAACAATGACGACGTTCACAGAGAAGAGCAGGGAGGGGGTGCAAAGCAAAAATGAGCCGAGTGACGTAGATGAGAGAGGAAATTAAGAAGTTGAGATCAAACAGGAAAAAAAGAGAAAGGGCCGAGATAACAAGCACGGGCACAGTGAGGCATAAAAATGGATCAGGGGGATGGAATTAGAAAAACAGAAAGGGGGGGGGGCAGATAAGAGAGACAGGATAAAAGACAGAATGAGGGAAAGAGAGGGGGAGGATGAATAAAAAGAGAGGAGACATAATTATAAAATGGCACAAGAAAATCAATGCAGTGGGCATCATTGTGCTTACAGGCGAGGTACAAAGGGAGGCGGAGAGCTGCAGTGTGTCCATCAAACACGTACACACCAGCACATGTCAGTGTCACAAACAAACACAGAAGCAATTCAGATGCAGACTGAAGACAAAGAATGAGTCAGGCAGAAGAAGCAAAGAGAGACAAGTGACATTTAGAGCTCAGTTGAAGGATGTGATGACAAGGTACAAAGATACATGCCAACCTCAACTCTGACAACTGCTTGTGTGTGTGTGTGTCTGTTTGTGTGTGTATTTGTGTGTGTGGATGGAAAGCTTGGTGCAAGGAAAGCAATTTGTGATTTTATACATTATTCTTTTCAATTAAGGGAGCTGAATGTCAGGGCAGAGCCACAGCCACACAGTGCTGAGGATTCATTTGAACATTTTGTAACTTGAGGCTAGAGCAAAAAATACACTTTTCCAGTTTGGAAAAGTGTTCAGATCTTTTATTTGAGTAAATATATCAGTAAAAAACTGTAAAAGTACTCCATTACTAGGCAAAAATCATTTATCCATGCCTTCCGAAACTGTTTTATCAGTTTTATTAAGTAGGCTTTGCACTGAAACAAAGTTGGATCTGCTGCAACTTTTCCTGCAATGCATGTGGCAAAGCTCTGTATTGGCCTATCCCGCACAAGAGCTGATTTCTGATGGACCTCTTTGTAATCTGAACATCTATTTCTGCTGTCAACGTAGAGACTGACATGAACGAACATGAGAAAGATAACCCACGGTACTGTGCTTTAAACACATAAATCTATTCTTCCAATCGGATCACGCGGATTGTATTTTACCGTTTCATGAAACAACACACCCCTATAGTTGCAACCACCTGCATTTTTAAGGTTTGGCAATTATTGTCGTCAAGTGTAAAAACATTGAGCGTTTACTGGAAAGGGAAGTGAACCAGAGGAAACCCTCTCAACATTTAATGCTTTGTTGCTACAGGACTTTGTCACTTAGATGTAAACTTATGCTTTTGGGCATTTACTGAAACCACTCATGCTGCTGTTTTTCTTGGGAGGATAGTCTTGCTGTTTCCTGTAAAATCTAGTATCTATAGCAGGCAAATAAATAAATGGGAATACTTAAGGAAAGTACCTCAAAATTGTAATTTATTACATTCCTTATTGGCCTAGCTTATATTGCTAACATATGGGACATACACAATAACAACCAGGCAAATTTAGTCATGTAATATCCATCACTACTACGGACACACGCTGCTCTGCATCAACATAAAGCACATATCAGTCCACACAAACACACACACCTTGTCAACAGTATTAATGTCAGGGCTTATCAGTGCAGTGGGAACACACGCCACAAAAGGCTGAAAATTCATTACAGTTGTAGGAGGACCTTGTCAGGTTGTCAGCATGTTCAAGAGAGTCTTCAAATCCCCCTGTTCTCTGTCTGTGATGAATACTGAGAATACCCTAAGCTTGGCTGTCTGTTTCCTCACACACACACACACACACACGCACGCGCGCACGCACGCACGCACGCACGCACGCACGCACGCACACACACACACGCACGCACACACACACACACACACACACACACACATATGCAGACTGGCATGTCTCCTGATCATCTTAATTTCAAGCATAGTTTGCATTGTAGTGGCTGCATTTACACCACCACACACACACACACAGAAAATTCTGCTTTAAATCTTAATTTCATGGGTAGTTTACATTGACTCTCTCCATCTCACACACACTTGTACACACTAGCACACATATATTGACACATATTGTTCTGAGGTAGTGGTGAATGCAGAGCAGGCCCAGAGGTGCAGTTCAATGACATACTCTGTAATTCCAATTTATGTTGGTGTCACTACGCTTCTCTTCCGCCAGTTTACACACACGAACCCTTTCTCTCTGACACACACTTAAACACACAACACACACACTCTGCATCTTAATACAACAGATAGTTTACTGTTATGGCTGTGGTTAAACTGATAGGAAAAGATTTTTGAGTAATCAACGAGATTACTGTTGCTATAAAACAATACATCTCTGGATATTTTCACAACCTTTATGTGAACACGTTCTCCACTTGAGCAGCAGTATAAAAAAAGGGAGTATGAACATACTTTAGTGAGCCGTGTTTCAGTCTTCAAGGGCAGAAAAGGGCAAATTACTCTGGAAAATCTTTTCTTTAACATAATTACTATAATCTGCCAACCTAAATTGAACAGACCAGCAAGTGAATGCCTCCCTGACGTGTATGTGTGTGTGTGCCAACATCTGACATTTACAATTTCAGCATGTTTCGGTGGTGTGTAACTGCATGTGTGTGTGTGTGTGTGTGTGTGTGTGTGTGTGTGTGTGTGTGTGTGTGAATGAGAGAGAGAACACTTGGGTTGTCTCCAGTCATTAAACCAACCAATTACAAAGCCCACTCATCACACTTACGTCCCAAACAAAGGGGGAGTTGATCCATTATTAGTGTACTGCTCCACTGTGTAATTCACACACAGATTCAGTCCCATACTCATACATTCACACATGAATGCTTGCACACACCTGCACACACCCACATACACACACATTATGCTCCTGTAGACTGTAGTAGCTCACTTTCCTCTGCCACTGGTATGAATGATGAATTCCATTTGTCAGTATTAACAGATGAGCAGCGTTTCAGAGACAAGTAGTCAAATGTTCGGCTCATCAAAATCTCTCTCTCTCTTCCTCTTCCTGCCATGCTTCACTCTTAGCTTTATCTCTCTTCTCCTCTCTTTCTTTATGGCTCTCAGTCATGCATTCGTAATCACACCTGTCTCGCTTGTTTAATCTGAGCACACCACAACGTGCCGCCACATCTGACATGAAAACATGAACAAAGTTATTTGCATTGGTTCTGCCCATCTAGATATCATATCTGTTCTATACACCACAACCAAGTTGTACTTGGCTGTGTTTCACTGATGGGACACAAAGATGTGTTTTTAAAAGGTAAGGTTGTTAATATGTTTTTTTTATTGTCAACAAATCCATGAAACCAACTGTCAAGAACTGTCTGTGTAGTCAAAGCCTGATAAGACTTATTCCTCTGTGCCACTGACCCACATTTTAGTCCAAAAACTATGAAAAAAAAAAACATATTTGAACCACACATATGTCACACTGAGTGACATATTTCTTCACACATGTACTGTGAGTTAGCTTGAGTCCGTGCGATATATACTGTTGTGCTGCTGGAAATACCCACGAACACACCAATATGTATTAATCCATAGCTGGAAATAGCCCAACAAACAAATAGGCCAACAAATGGCCTATTTATTACTGTTTGTATAATGTTTGTTATAATCCAAAAGCCTTGACTGGAGTCCCTAAGCCTTAGATGGCAGCATCAAAGCGAAATTTGACAAGCTTCCATTAATCATCAACAAGTAATGTAAAAAGAAATGGATCAGAACAACACTCCTTCTTTAGAGCAGTGGTTCTCAAATGTTTCAGCTTGTGACCCCTGAGAGACAAAAGTGACAGGGTTTCACAACTGAGGAATGCTTGATGCCCTAGATATGCCTGAGTGTAACATATTTAAGTTTTTATCTTGATATTGGATTAGCCATACTGCAAAACCTTGGCTACGTTCAGTGACTAAGTGTCCAATGCCAACTTTTTTTATAATTTGTACTTTCTACAAAGTCAGCACAAGGTAAGGACAGTTTGGGAAAAAGTAAAGATTGTGCTTATAGCAAAAAATCATGGCTATGCCCTGGTGTGGAACTGTCCAATATGGACTTAATGCCTATAATAAATAGAACATGTAACATCTTGAGGCAGTCGTGGCCTAATGGATAGAGAGTTGGACTTGTCACCCAAAAGTTACAGTTACAGTTACACCGGCAGGAGTTGTCGGTGGGAGCGGAGTGAACCTTCAATACCATGACTGAGGTGAGAGGTAATGGCTGCCCACTTGTGTGTGGGCGCACTTGGGTGGGTTAAATGCAGAGTGGAATTTCCCAGTTTGGGATGAATAAAGTAAGTTCTTAATCTAAAACCTACATGATGCTTCTGTGACTCACTGGTTATTAACCCACTTGGTTGCTGAAGGACACAGTAAACCTATCTATCATCACATAGTATAATTTTACACATAATTCACATAATTAATTTTCTGTGAGCTTCACACTCTTTAAAAAAGTAGAGTAAACATGGCTGTGGTCTGGACTATGATAACTTTAGACCAGACCATAACAGGCTTCCATCAGAAGGTAGTTGCTGAAACTGAGAGGTCACCAAATCGAGATCTAACATATCCACTGCAGTTCATCCAAGTTAGGAAAGGGAACAGATACATATGTGCACACACAGACATGTATATGTTAATATGCAGTATATATTCATTTATGTAGAGTTTTAAACCTCTGTTATGCTCAGATAAGGTTTAGGGAACCTTGTCTCCCAGCATGTGTTCAAAATAGGTCATCTTATTCTGCGACTCGAAGCGAGCACGCCTGCTTCTCCTGCCCTGATTTCAACAACATAAACAACTGACAGAAAGTTTTCCCCTCTCCCTCTCTCCGTCTATCTCTTTAAAGCAGAGCTCCTCATCAGCGTAACACAGTGAGCTTAAATAAATAATTCTATTTTATGCAGAGTAAGAAACAGAGGAGTGGTGGTTTTCAAAGTGCTTGTATTTTGGTATTCTAACTTGTGTCAAGTTGGATTTGTTTGCTACTGTGCCTTTTCCAGTGCCACCTGCCAATGCACAGAGAAGCACATATTCAGACTCACGCACGCATGCAGACTTCACCTCCATGCTTCAACTTCCTTTAGTTACTCAGCAGGGGACTGTCAAACCGAGCTCACTACCATTTCTTTACTGTGCTGCTCTATCATGCAGGATACCTCTCTTGACACAGAGCTGTCATGGCCTTCAGGGTTTAAACACAGCACTGCAAAGGAACAAAAAGTGGAACAGTAGAAACAAGCCCCTCATTTATTTCAGCACATGTATGCTGATGTCTGCACGTACCTACTTATGTGTACATTCATGTGGGTGAAATCATGGTTGCATGTGAGGGAATTTATGTAGATATACCTTTAGATGGCTTATGGTGTTAAACACAAAGGCACAATCCCCTAGTTTTCCTAAAATGACATTAGAGGAGTGATTTCACCAAGTCTTCAGCAACATCTGGGGTTTGTTTAAAAACATCACTGGTATTGGTGATAAAACATAAGGAAAAGCTATGATGCTGCATTTAATATTCCAGCTCATAAACTGTTTCCAGTTGCTGAATACAGCAAAACTGAAGTCTGCTACCTGTTTTAATGCTATGTTAAGCAAACTGGTTGCTCTTTATAGCTTCATTTTTAACTGTGATGAAATACCGTCATTTGTGGGGTATTTATTTTAAGTGAAAACAGTTTGCTTGGCTGTCCATTACTGATAATGGTAGCAGAAGGTTGATTCACACTTATTTTGCTGGAGCTTCCAGCCACTTCTTGCAGGCCTTCAACTGAGCTGAGCAAACGTCTTTTGCTATTGAAGGTTATAAGATATGGCGGAAAACTCACTGTCTCTCCCAGATTCCCAGTATGTGGATTTTGTGCCATGTTACTAAATCACAATAATTTACAATACTGTTCGGACACTTTAGAGACTTTAGATTCTTATCACACCACACCATCAAGTGTCTGATTGATCCCAGGTACATTGTGCAGCCAAGGTTCATTGTGCAGCAGGACAATAGGCCCATAAAGAACCCATTAGAGTTTATGAAGAAATATTTTTTTTAGAGGCAAGAAGAACCAGGATTCCTGCAGCAGATGGTCTGACCTCACAGAGCCCTGATCAGTGTGGAGTCAGTCTGGGATCATATGAAGAGACAGAAGATAATGGGACAGCTTGAATCTACAGACGAAATCCAGCAGCTTCTTCAAGGTGCTGCAAAGTACCAGGAGAAACTGTGCACAGGTCAAACTGATGAAGACCTACTGCTGGTTTAAGGGCAAAAGGGACTGTTACAAATAATGACTAGATTTAGGTTTTGTTCTCTTTCTGCACTGTGTATGATATCAACTGATAAAAGAAAAACTATTCATGTAATTTATAATAAAAACATCCCTTGTGTATTTATATTGCCTGAAGCTTTTGCACAGTTCTGTATATATTCAGAGCTCAAAGAATTAGTTGATTACTCAGTCAACAGACAAGAAAACATAAAGATGTGGACACACCATGAACTATCCTCAGCTCTCAGGCTCTTGCTGATGCAGATAAATACCTGAGGAAAAGGGGCACAGTTGAGAGCTCAGCCACACTGTCATTAACCTTGTAAAACCTGCCTGTGCTGGTGATTAACAACAACCCATTATGTGCTATTAAACAACGACAGAGGATATCCTCTACCATAGCAAATATCAGTGAAGAAAGATTTGTCTGCAGGTTGAAGAATGACCCACTGTGTCCTGGTATCCTGTAACTGCTGCTTCCTTGTGTGTCACTTACATGTTTCCCTTTCCTGTCTCTTATTGTTTATGACAATAGAAATCAGTGGCATCCCCATAGAGGGCTCAGAGATAAACAAAATAGTCCGACACAGAAAGAAGCCTTTTATCATATGAAAGGCAGGAGAGAAAAGAAAGAAAAATGAATTAGTGTGGAATGCATAAAGTGAGAAATGATATAGAGGTACTGGGACAGGCTGGAGATGTGGGGAGTGGAGGGTGTATGTGAGAGAGAGAGCTGGGCGGGTGAGGGGAAGATAAAGGCAGAGCCGTATTCCCTGATGTGACTTCTGTGTGCTGGCTCTTCGCAGCTCCTGCTCCAAGGATTACTGCATTTACACTTCAGCTTAAAAATAGCCCCCGTGATAATTTATTTAGCTGGAGCAAGCCATCCACCATTGTATTCCCAGAGAATAGTTTCTTTAATGTCTCTCTATGAGATTTTTCCTCTTTCTCACTTTCTCCCACAATATTTTAGCTGTGATACTCCCCACTTCCCCTTCATATCTCTTTATCGAAATCACTCTTTCCTCTAGAAACTCAGTCTCTCTAAAACCATCACAAATAAACAGCAGCTATGTTCGTATTCAGTTATTAAAAAAAGTAAAAATACTTGCAACGATTTATAAAAGTCAGTAAACTCTTCTGTTGTGGCTTTGTTGATTGATTCATAATAATCCTGAAAAATGTTTGGGTTTATGTTTGCCCAGAGAGCAAATAATAAAAGTGCGAGGAGCAAGATGTTGACATGTAGTAGTAATCTGCTTATTAGAATAAACTATTCAACCTAATCTGGAGCCAGATATATTAAACTCTGTGTAGGTTTACAGCAGGCAGAGAAAGGATATATTTATAATTGTTATATTTATAACCCTGTCTGTACATCTGTACACATGCTTCTCTCATTAATCTGAATAATTGTGAAAGTTGGTACCCAAGGCATAATTCTACTCCCACAGTGAACTACATTTCAACCAAGTGAACTCACTAGGCATTTCATATATACAGTATATATCAGACAATATACAGACAAGTCCTCTTTCATGAAGGTGACACTGTCCAGTTGACTGGACTACATGATCTCTTTGAAGGCTGAAGTTTTTAGTGCTATTGAATTGCATTGTATTATACATTTACCAGTATTTTTATTGTATTATATATTATATGTAATTGGTCCAATTTTACTGCTATAAATAAGGTGAATAAACTACTAAAACATCTCTCAGAACAGTGCAAGTGCAACATAATTCTAATAAATTACATCTGACAACATTAGTTTTAGCTTGTTTGTACCTAATAAACTGGCATCATAGCATATATGCAGCCATGAGAAAGACAGTGAAAGTTGCTGGCTATTCAATAAGTTACACTATGAAACACCAAGTGTTGATGGTGTTGCTTGCTGTCCTAGAGGTTCTGTTTGAATGCAGCTATGCAAAGATCCATTTTCTTGTACGACTCTGCTATGGAAATGACCATAATTATCTGCTTGCTTATCAATAACTATGTCTGCATGACCAGTCTTTACCTTTCTTTTATGGACATGGCTAAAGATGTAACACAATTTCACAGATGGGCTGTGTTGTATTGACCAAACGCTCAAAATGTGCCAGAGCAGTCTTTATTATGCATGGCCTTGGTTATTTTAGCTCCTGTTTAATCTTTACTATTTTATATGTACCTGAAAACCCTCATCAGCAGTAATACCTCATCATCAAAAAAATATATTAACACTAAAAAAACTTTTAAGTGCTTCACAATTAAGAATAAAATATAAACACAAACACGGGTAATTAAAGTTTGTCTCCAATGTAAACAAAAAGTTAGATACTGTAAATACATTTTTATGTGGATTTTGTATCAATGGATATGATGGTAGTCTGAAATCCTCCATGGAGCATAACGAAATACACCAGACATGAGTGAAATTAGTGTTATGAAACTCCTCATTTTAGGACTTGCCTCTGAATCAATGATATACCACTCAAGTAAAGAAAGCAAGTCTATGACTACAGTGCTATCCAATTTACCCTTGGAATACGCTTGTTGAGTGTACTTTGAGCATACTTGAAGGAAACAATCCCCCTCAAGTCGCTCAGCTGACATGGCTCAAGATTTGAGCAGGGCATGTTCAAAGTCAACAGCACTTAAATATAAAATATGAGAGACCTTCAAAGAGAAGAGACAAAAAGGGTTAGTTGCTATTTTGGAATGGAAAAAGTGCTTCAGTAGCTGAGGTTAAAGAGGATCATCAGTCTTCATGGCACAGCGAATCTTATTTTCTGCAGAAATGTGATGACTCGACAACAGGGAGGACAGCAGTGATGTAGATGATGGGAGCAGGAAAGTGGGGCTTGCAGTAAGAAAAGGATTGCAATGTATTCCACTTAATGTTTTCTCTTTCCTGTCTGTCTCACCTTTTGTATCTACAGAAACCCTTAGCAGTGTTGGTGAGGAACGATGACTTCACATGGGGCCATGGCTCAGACAGTGACAAGTCTTAATTCCCTTTGTGAGTGTAGTAATAAGATCTTATTTCTCTTTATGAGGTTTCTGCTCTTCTGCCAACTGTGAGCAGTTCTGTGGTCAGAAAGTGGCACTGCATGTTGCCTTTTCATCAGACTTGGAAGTAACTAATTCTAAGGTTAGAGAGCAACAAAGGCCAAGTAGTTTTTTTTTAACGAATCTATTAATGTTGTTTATTTAATACCAGTGTTTTTTTAGCGGTCTTTAATAAACACCAACCTCACTAAAGCCTTAGATGACTCAACAGAAAAGGTGAGTTTGTGGGCAGGTCGAGGGGTTATGGCTAGTTCTGACTTGTCTGTAACCACAGCAGGACCAAGAGTACTGATCAGTTTTCAGTCTCTAGGAATTACACCAAGAAAGTGACGTCTATGAATAGAGAATAGCTTCAACACTCAAGTTACCATGTTTGTCACTTTCTTTTCAAGCTTTTTCTGTGCTCCTCAACTGTGTTTAACACAGTTAAATTTCAGTTTCTTTTAGCGAATGTTGTGTGAATGCCCTATTATATATGAGGAGGAATATGGAAGGTAAAAAAGTTCAGAAAGACCAGTGAAAGAAATGCTGAATAACAGAATATATACATTACAGAAGCTAATGCAGCAGAGAGTAGCCTGGATGTGATGTCATGATTTCAGCTCTCTATTGCAGTTACTTACTGATGTATTCTCTGACCTTGGGTAATGTTAGCCAGTTACCACTACAGCTGAAGACTGTACAAAACATCCGTCTAGCTCTAGAGTGTCAGGCACACCATTTTAAATCTTTCTGCAAAACTTGGCAGACCAAAATAAGCTATTTTCTTCATTACAATGCAGCACACCCTGCACACATGAAGGCCAGTTGGACCAGTTGTACAAGCTGCAGAAGATGACTGTTTTTTTTTCTTCTTTTAAACCTGAAGAAAACATTTTGACAAAGTGAACAGATGACAGATGAAAATAAAGGAGGGGGGGGGGGGTTGAGTGGACCCTTCTCATGTGGAAAAGCTATAAAAATGGAGGAAGGTCTCTAGTGTGATGCCAAAGTTGCTTAGTTTTAGATGAATGAATGGCCCAAAGCTCTATAATCAGTACAATATGCTGGTAGGTGTGTAGGCTGCAGTCTGTAAACAGACTCATCTAGGGTTGTTTTGAGCAGGCAAACAACAATACCTAGAAAAATGTTTTAGTTCTTCCATAAAAGGTATTTTGTATTTTAACCATTTTATTTAATGTGAATGTGAATCTTTACAGCTGCAAGCATTTGTGTCACTTTTCAAAAACAATAAAACAACGTTTGGGATTATCATAAGCAAACGGATGAAAACAAGCCAAGACAGTTTCTTTGTGTTTTTCTCCATTTCCATTTAATCTGACTCATACATTCCCTCTGTCCCTGAAGGCACCATTGCTACTGATGTCATCATTATCCTCTTTCACACAGTGACAACTTAAACAAGCAGCTTTCAGCATCTGGATGCTGTTACCAAAGGTGCAGTATTGGAAATATATATTCTCTTCTCAATCTAACCAGTATATGAGACACGTTAAAAAGTGATGAAGCTCTTACAATTTTCTTTTGGTGAGATGCTGTGTATACACCCTAGATAAATCTGGGTGAAGTGCAATAAAGCTTTCCTCTCAGCGACATAACCAATCACCATGAAAAGAAAATTTCATTTTCTTCTCTACTGAAAACTTTGGAAACACTATAATTCTCCCTTGAGTGGCTCTGGGATTTCAACTTTAAACTAATTTGCTTGTCTGGTAATTAAATAAGAAATCAATTCTACAAGCAATTAGTTCCGCTGGTACATGCAAGCTAGTATTACTTGTTTAAGTGTTTGTGAGTGGGACTTTGAGTGTGGAGAGCACTTGTGTGTGCAGACAGCTTGTGCATGTGTTCAGGCAAGTTTTCGAGTGTTTGCTGTGTGGGTGTTAGGAGGAGGAGCCTTCTGATAGGAAGGTTTTTTACTTTTGTGTTGGAAAAACACAACAATGTATGCACATTTTAACACATTCTGGTCCATGCTAGACCCATTACACTCACACTGTCTGCTGCCGATGCTGAAACATTATTTACAAGTGCACACATCTTAGAGAGCGAGACAGTAGAGGATCTGAATCTGCAGTGTCATCAAACAGGCGGTTGAATATTTGGGACTACGCAAAACTTTGTTACAATTCATTGGATATATGATCCCAAATATTTGGGTTTGAGGAAAGTTCTTACTGTAGATAAACTTACTGTTTGTGATTTTCAGTGCTTTACGTGCAAAGCGCATTTTGGTGCCTTATCTATTGCTGCTTTGGCTTTTACATTGGATTTCCCACAATGCATCTGAACAACCCCCAGAGAACAGCAGTGAACTTGTTGCATTCAATTTGTGTAGGAGTATAGTACAATACTGATAATGATAGCAACAGCACAGTAACTGCAATAGATTGAGAACCTCCAGGCAAAAAAGGGAGCATTATTTCCCTTACTCAATAGACATGATGTTTTGTGGCAGCATTGCCACAAGACATGCTGTCTATTGTCAGGGAGGAAATTAATATATGTGCTTTCTCCCTGCACAGTTGTTGAATGTCAGCACAAAATACAAAACCGCTCTTGCCTTTAAAACACCTCTAATCAATATTTTTATATGAATAATGGGTCAAATGACAATGTGTACTGCAATCTGAGTGCAGTTCCTTAAACCACTAAATCCATGGAGAATTTATCACCTAACTCTAGCTCCTTTCAGCTCCAAGGAAGGTTTTAGAATTTCAGTGCATTGTTCTGGTTTTACAGCATACAACTCTATGGTTCAGTGTCACAGATCTCATCAGTATCGTTTCCAGCAGCTGCAGGCTGCTGTTTTGAGCAAAAAAGCTTTAAAAACTCTGCACCATGTAGCAGACAGAGACAGTAAAGACTATCTGGTAAACACAGTGGAGCATTTAGCAGCTAAGGAGCCAGATATTCTTCTCAGGAGTCAGTGGATCAAATCAGCGATATAACAGGAGAGGAAACTGGATTTACAATTGCCATGTGGATACCGATTCAAATGTAAATGAATGTTAATGTTGCTCTATGTCTGCTGGATATGTAAACAGCCAGCTGCTTGCTAACATTAGCCAGTGTTTTGTTTTCAGCTTGTCACACTGCTCCCAAGTGGCCAAAAATTGATTAATACAGCTTTACATTTTCAGTAACTCACATCAAAAACAGACATTTAGCACTGGAGTTTATTGAGATTAGACCAAGTGTTCAAAATTATTAATCAGCTTTCAGTGCAATTGTACTATGATGATATGACATTATGCAACTTATTCATATATTTATTTAATCCAAGTTTCAAATGATCCTGCTAACAATGACGAAACAGAATCTCCAGCTAATTTTCTATATTATATGCAAGAAAACCACTGCAAAATCTGATGCCAACTCTTAACAGGTCTTCAGTGTTAGCTTTCAAGTCATGTAAGGTAGCGAACAGTTTTCATGTGCTGACACTGAAAATCTTCCTAACAGTCCCTCACTCCCTCACCATTTCAAAGTAAATCACCTGAAGTGATTGTGTATTCTGTGAGCACCACCTGCCCCTGCTGACTGTGTAGCATTAAACGTGTATTTACCAGCTGGGGTTCTGCATACATGACGAGGCTCCTAAATTCCCAGTGGGACCATACCTGCCACCGCTACACCACATCACCCTTGAGTCAGACACCTTAACCTTAGCACAGCACGCAGTCAAGTATGCACTGCATCAGGTCAGCTGAGTGTAAATGGATATAACGTTAGTGTCAGGGTGTGTAGATCCCAGTGGATATAGAGGGTGCATCTGCAGGCAGGGGAGGAGCCTCATGATAAATATTAATCACCACACGTGCTGCAGATGTGGGGATTCTGGAGATTGTACTAAGGTATTACCTGGGGGGAATCTACTGTATACATACTTTAGCCATCAACACAGCCATATCTGCCGGTGCAACAAGGTGCTGTGTCTCAGCATGCCCTCCAGTCAGAGCACAGTAGTTAGAGCTTCATGTGTGTTCAAATTATATGCACATTATGCCGCATGTCACAATAGTGTTCCTACTGTGTGACAGGATAGCACTGCTCTCCAGTGTGCAGCAGTCGCGTCTCTTGATGGTACTCTCCAGCGCCTACCTGTAGGTTTCTAATCTGTCTGGGTCAACAGACATTGGGAACACAGAGGGAGGTTAATGTGAAGCTGATAGTGTATCTGCCTCACTGCAGGCGAGCATCAGTGTTATTTGCCACATGCATTAGACACACAGTCTGAACTAGCAGAAAGAAGTGCAGAAACATATCCATTTGGAGATCGTTGTCAGACATTTGACACACTTCAGACGTGATATGTTTGGATTGTCTGATACTTGAATACTGTCTGGGAGTGCATCTTAAGCACTCTTCTTCGTCATCTTCTGTTTTTTTAAAAACATTTTTTACAAGTCAGAGAGCATTTATGTCTAAATTCTAATTCATCATTGTACCTCATCGCTCAGATTTACGGTTGTCAGACATGTTAAGCTGCACAGACAATAAGGAAGGTCAGAAGAGCTGAATGTTCATATGTCCTGCATGACCCAGAATTGTAAATTACACATATGACCAATTCAATGCAGAGAAACTCCTTTTTAAAGTGGAAGGCTGCAGAAGAAAGCAGGACTGTAGTAGAAGAGATTACTACAGGGAGTGGTAAGTGTTACATGAGTACACTACATACAGATAGAACTGAAGTGCTCCATCATTATTATCATTATTCCCACTGCTCTTACAGGCATAGAGTGAATTTAACATATGAATCTCTTCCAGCCCTCCGTGCCATAGGTAGGCTTTTTATGTAAGTAGATAACTACAGTCAAGGTGGTATGGCACAAGTGTAGGAGTAAAACTGACAGCTTATGCCAAAGTCACAGTCAATGTGTGGTGACTGTGTTTTTTATTTTCATTTTTTTAAAAATCAAGACTGGTCTCTTCAGGAAATGAAAGTGAAAAGAGGGAACATTTGCACAAATGATGACTAATCGTCAAAGCCTTCTTTGCGCACGCCCCACAAATAAACGTGTCACCTGTTTCCACCGCCTACTTGACACTGACTAATCACACAGTGAGAGACATTTGCCATGGTACTGGATGGCAGTGCTGCCTCTTATATTCATCCCTGCCAATTGGGAGGGAAGAAAAAAAAAACATGAGTGCCAGAGGGAGTAACTTAGGGATCAGGACTGACCCCTTTAACACTACTATGATGTACAAAGCTCTTTGTTGAAGAAATAATACTATTCTCATCAGCTCAGTCATGAGATATCAATGATCCACCCTTCTTTATTAACAGACAAGATAAGCAACACTCCCACAAACAGCTCTGAATGTCACTGTAATAAAATGTCAGGTATAAGCCCTTGCAGTCACACAGGAGAACAGCTGCTTTGGGCACACATATTGTACTAAATGTTTGCCAAGTAGGAACAGGAGGGAGAGGAAAGATAGGAGGGGTGCTGTGAAAAAAAAACAAAAAAACAAAACACAACAACAGGACAAAGAAACAAGTGCAAAACAGAAACAAGGAAGGAAATAGGACCTAGAGAGATGAGGAGGGTGGTAATGTGAAAGTAGGTATTGATGGAACAACATATTACAGGACTGAGGCAAAACGGGAGGCATACTAAGCATTAGAACAAGACAGCAGACTTGGTATGATATGGTTTAGCTAATGTGTGTGCCAGATGGTTAGGGTTAAATTAAACAACAGAACACCAAAGAAAAGCCGATCAAAGGAAAACATTTCGGTGTCTATTTCCTGTAGGTTGCTGCAGTGAAACCTCACCCAGCACTTTATGTAGGTTAAAATAAACACTGAATAATTTACAAGTGCTATTTGACCCAGGTTTGCAGGGGAATAAGATATATCAATTGGATCGAACAAAATTTAGGCACACTGGATATGAGCCAGTACTCTAATGAAGGGCTATTATATATCCTTGTGTTAACAACCCTTTTCTGCTCCTTCAAGAGTAAGGGCATGTCTGGGGAAAGCTGACTGAAGTACTGATAGAAATGTAAATCAATCTTTTCTCAAGCACCTACTGTATGATAATTGCTTTCTCTACAAGAAATGAGATGATGTGAGAAAACCTGCGGATGCTTAATTGCTAACCTGAGGAGAAAGATAATCAAATTAAAATGGCCACGAGGGTGTGGGAGGAAACAGAAGTGAAAATTAAGTTCTTTTATTTTATTCGTATAGACTTTAAAGCATTCAGCAGATTGGAGCTGCAGAATCTGTAAATAGAGCTTTTATATATCACAAAAGTGATACTGCAAACTTGCAAGCATGCAATCCAAAAGATGTACTGGAAGTCTTTTCACTATTGTTTGCTCTACACCAACTCCAGAGGGTAACATTTGACTTCTTACTGAACGCTCTACTCTGTTCACCTGCTAGTAGCTAGCTTTGTCTTAGACTTCATCCTGTTGGATAGGTAACGTACACTGCTATCTAATGCAGCTTGAAACGAGACTTTTAATTTTTATTGAATTCAGTTTTATTTAGAAGGAAAAAAAAATCACCTTGAGGCACTTTACATGATGACGGTGGTCAGAGTGAAACTAATCAAAGTAACAGGCTGCAAAGCAAGAAGCTAAAAACACAAAAATTCTTGAAAAACTGAGGGGAAGTGTAGAGTCAGGTGAAATGTTTGTGTGGGGTCATAACTACAGGCAATTCCTTGGACATAACATGTAACCATTTGATTTATACAATTAAAATATTCCCTAGTACAGCTTTAATTTATATTTCTTGGGTATTTGGTAATATGTTAAAATGGTTAAATGGAAATATGTGTACTTTGGTGCTACCAACCATTTCTAAACCACAGAATAAAAAGAACCTGTTTTACTGCGTTTTCAAAAATTCCATTAAGATGAATGAAGTGAGTAGACAGAATAGATTAACCTTAGAATTTAAATTGCAGGTTGAGGAATTATGATTTAATTTAGAAAGTGTAAACAAGCAAATCTAATTTGAATGTTGTAAGGTGCTTTAATGCTGTTGTGGTATATAATTATACCTTGTGTTTTCCATCGGTAATTACCAAAAAAAAAAAAAAAAAAAAAACCAAAAGATTTGAAGCATTTTGCATTTATGTAAGGGCCTGATGCATATGCATTCATGCAGCCACCCATGTGTTAGTTTGTATGCTGACGTTAATAGGCCCTTGAAAACATCAGTGTGTGTATCCAAGGCGGCACCAAGCTTACAACATATGCTTGAATGCCCCTTTAAATGAATCATCTGTCTTACTGAGAGAGCGCAAGGCACTTAAGTAAAATCTACTTGACTGGCTGTACGTGCAGACAGAAGTAAAGACAACTGTGTGCTAAAGCCACTGCTTTAAACAAAAGGATTTCATTCTTCATTACCGGCGAAGGAGAAAATGAATTTGTCTTCATGGATCAGTGGTCGCAAGGCAAGCAAATAGTGCACAAACGACCTCACACCTCACTCTGACAACCAAATAACAAGAACTTCAGAAATCAAACCAAATAACACACCGATCCTACACACCACAAGGCCATCGCTTGCAAGCTAGCTCTGAGTCAGCCTGTTAGTCAGTGAGAGGGAGTTGACAGACAAGTAAGCATTACAGTCCTCGCCTCTTTATCTCCTTGTTCTGTTTAAGACTGCACTCGTGTGATTGATGGCTGAATGCAGGCCTTAATTTGTAGGAGGTGAAAAGATGGGAGTTACAATGCCTGACAAAACAGGAACAAAGGACGAGGAGATATAGATAGAAGACAGGAGGAAAATGGAGACGTGAGGATCCCATTGTTAATCCTCAATAGCGATAGGCTGACATTTGTTGGTGCAGCAGAACAATAATGTCTGGCTCAGTGCTACAGTACATATATGGTCTTCACACAGCCAACCTAGTCGCTTTCTTCCAACACAAAGTTACCGACACATTTTTACTATTTAACAGTTTGTCAGGAAAAGCTGATATTGAAAATGAAAACATTTGACTCAAACGCTCACAGTGTGCTTTGAAGCTTCATTTGTTCTCACAGTAATCACTGAGAAAATCTGCATTCAAATGCTGACTTTTAGTGTTCAACATTGTGTTTGGGCTGCTAGACACTTTGCCTTCACTCTAATAAGAGTCTTACATTCATGTATTCAGATATGATGGCAGGTTTTGGGCTAGTGGGCAGTGAGCTGATGCTGAAGTTCATGTACAGTTGTGCTTATAAATGTACATAATCCTGGCAGAGAAAATAAATATAATGGAACATGCAGTCTGCCTTTTTCAAATCATAATGACAAGTGCAATTATTAAAGATACTATGTGACCGCTTCCTTATGATGAAAAGTTTTCTGTGTGATCAGTGGACAGTATTATGTCTCAGAAGAAAAGGAGAATGCTCTGTATTTGCACGAGCCAGCCCAGTGACATTTTCTGTATTTGGCTTTTAAGTATTTAGGTTTTCCCTACCACAGATGAAACAAGCATCACTGCTCTAAGAAATAAAAGTCTTGTAACTAAAATGGAGAAATGAACTTGTCAGAGGGGGTGGCCAGCTGGGGTTATGACTCCCTGCTCAGTTTCATCTGTTTCCATTTTTTCTTCTCTGTCTTATTCCCATATGCCCTCTTAAACATCCCCCAAATTCAGTTTGCACTTTATCCTTTTCCCCTTAACACTCAATTTTTCAAATTCTTTCTACTTCCCCTAGATTTTGTTTTTACTCCAAATGCTACATATTCATCTTCACTTCCCCATCTTCTCTTGTTTAGTTCTCAAGCTTTCCCTTACCTTCCTTGGGGTCTGCAGTTTGTTTAAGACGAGTACCTGGCAGGTAATTACTGTCACACCCTAAAGATCTTAATCAGATTTGTAGATGTGATAGAGTCACTAGCTGAGGTGACTGTTTAAGGATCATTTACAACACACTTCTCTCTACACCACTCCACAATCGACTCAACACTGAAATTTTGAACATAAATTTACCTTTTTTTTTTTAATATGTAAGGGCCTATGTAAGAACAAGCATAGTCTTTAACATCAGCATGTGCATTCTGCTCAAACCCGCAATTACAGAAGCAGCCACTTCATGCAATTTGGAAGCAGCCATAATAAACTGAGGTGTTTTCATCATCAAGAAAGCAGAGCACTCACAGGAGAAGAAATTACTGTCGTTTGTCACACATCAAGATTAAGAAGTGCTGACTTGAGTAAACTCTGATGGAGCCCTTCTTTGGGTTTATTTACTGCATATTATCATTGTGGGGACAAGTCAAGTAAGTGGATGCTACGGAAAAAAATATGATTTGGTTTGTTTTTCATGAAAGCTCAGGAAAAAAACTGGTTAGAGTTGAAAAGCAAGTTGGCAACATCTTCTCTGTCCAAATTACTACAGACAACACAAAGGGCATCAAGGATGTGCTATAAAATGTTTTCTGCTTAGCTGTTGAGTATGAGGCTATTAAACTGCATTGTTTTGAAAATGTCTTGCTTTTCTTTTCTCTCTTCTGGAACAGAAGAGAGAAGTCTGTTCCAGAGAGTTCAAGAAGTCCTTAAAGTCTATGAAATCAAGTCCATGCAAACTCAATCAAAAGCTCAAGAACTATTAAAAATTCTTGAGATGAGATTGTTAATTGTCCATTTTACTTTATCAATGTTTGGCAAAGCAACCGACAGTACATACATCTACTGTGTTCAAAGGTGCTATTTCTTGTTACTCAACTGATTTTTTCTAACTGGATTTATTGTGCCTACAACAAGGGCCTAGAGAAGTCAAGAGAATCTTTCACAGGAGGCCTGCCAGCCAAACAAAATCTTCACTTTGGGTTTTTAATGCATATCAGATAAATCAAATTAAAATAAATAAATAAATAAAATAAAACGAAACAAAACTGTGATTTGATCATCCTCAGTTTTTTGCATATAATAAAACATTGTAAAGATATTCTAATCTCAGATTCAGATTCGAGAAGTCATTCTCACAATTATAATACTCTGAATTCTCTCTGTTGTTCTTGTGCTCAATGAAATAATACAACCTGCACTGTGTAGCCACTTTCTCTAAAATGCAATTTTCAGCAGGAGCATATATTGGTATTCCTAGAGACCCAGTAATCATGCAGACCTTCCAAAACACAACTGCAATCAGAGTCGGTGTGCAATGTGTGCAAGTGTTGGGTGTGTGTATGTAGGCATCTATTTGTGGGCCTAGTGTGTGAGTTTCTGTGTGCCTGCTTCACTATTTTCCATCAGGCTGTGTGCTGTCAAGCGGTGTTGTATAGTATGGAACCATTCGATCAGTCTCAGGGAATAGAGTGTGTCTGCAGCATGGTGCATGGCCACCACTCCTCTCCCAGGAGCTAGTTCGCTTTAATTGAGGCTCCACTGAAACACAAGTCCGGGGCAGTACAGTAGCTCACACAACACTGCTATCTCCAGCATCTCTGTCTTCCACAGAAGGGGAATTAGACTGACAGCCAGTGGCCTTCAGAGCTGCAGTGTGACAAACAGGCACAAAGAAATAGATGCACACTCTCAGACACCTATAAAATCATTTTCCGTCTCTTCCAAACAAATAAACACACACACAAAACAGCACATACACAGTAGCACAAAGATGCTAGATACAGTGACTGTGGCTCTCCATCAACCAAGAAATCTCATATTGGTCTCTTTTATAGTGGCCTGAGCTACTGAGAAAGACAGAGAAGGAGTGAAAAAAGAAGACAGTGGAAAATGGGAGGATCAATGGAAGCACAGCGAGTGATGTGAATGAGACAGGAAAGCAGAAATGGAAGTAAGAAAAAAACGTTTGGGAGAAGACAAGGAGAGGCACGTCCAGCAAAGTAGAGATGAAGAGAAAAGGAGCAGAGGGCAGGTGTGTGCGCAGAAAATTAATAGTTACCCTCTTTGTGGTTTTCACTCTACTTCCTTGTTCAAACTGGGTTAAGGCTGAAGGTTAAGAGCTAATCATTGTTTAAATCTGCTAACCATGAAAGCACGGCATAATGATTTCTTACATGGTATAAATAATTGAATAAATAAACCAGCCTACTGTCAGGAAGAAGCTCAGAGCAGATCTGTGATTTCCTGTGGAGACATGAGTTATATTCCACACAGTGGTTCAGGATCAGGCTGAGGATTTCAAGATGTTGGTTGAACAAAAAAACAACATAAAGATGTCGCAATGGGCTCAAGGAAACTGTGATGAGCATTTTTACCTAATTTAGTCTGACATCCAGACTAAATGATTAATCAGAAAAAAAATTCTTGGTCGTAGTCCTGGATCATACACAAATCCCTTTATTTAATGAAGATGATGAAAAAAAAGCCTTTTATTACAGTGTTTTCTCTGAAAAATCTGAGCGCCCTACATTGTTATCAACAATATCTAGAAATGTTTCAGATGATTTAACAGTGTGGGCAGTTTCTGGCTCATAGACAAGCTACAATTGATTTGTGATGCCTTTTGATTTCACACTACCAAATGCAATACAAAGTATTAGCTTATCAATTATTAATTGGCCTCCCAAACCTTTGGCTTTTCCCTTGTTCTACACCATGATCTGAGTTTCTGAAAGCCATGATCACATGCTACCAAGCAGCAGTAATATTTTAGTGGTGTGCTTCTTCGTAACTCCTCCCAATTTAAAGATTTCAAATAATTTCCTAGCGTATTCCCACAATTAAGCCTTGATAATGAGCAGCCGGGCAGTTTTGCATACAGTAAATACCTGCTTGGCTGCAAATAATATTTTTACTCATTCTCGTTGTCAGCAACTATAGAAGAAAGCAAGTGGGGCTATTTGTATTCTGCTAATCCTCCAGTACAGTGCTGCAGAGGGTAATGGGGGTTAACAGGACTTTCACTTAAACACACACAGAGCTCCTTGCTCTCTGTGAGTTTCTCAGAGGCCAGAGGAAGGTGTGCCTCCAGACACAAACCCCTGTATGAACTACTAACCACACACTTCCTTTCCTTTCTGGTAGGGTTATGGTGGTGGGGGAGGAGTAAAAACGATAGTGAGTGATGATGCAGTGGTAGTGAAAGGTCATATGTGGTCATGGGAACACATATAATTCTGTTATTACTATGTGTATGGCACTTTTGTGAAAGATACTCCACTATATGTACAAAGTGAAGGAGATGCACGTGGAAACACACACACACTGTCTTACAGTGCACTTATATTCTCTCAGAACACAAGTATAACAAAATTATACATTTTCTGTAGTTATGTGAGACTGCCTTCTCAAGAAAAACAACAGCATCAATCACTTCATCAAATGGCCCCAAACCACATATTTTTACACTCAAGTGAAAAGCCCTCTTGGGGAAGTAAAAATTATGACTGTTGTCCACCAGGAGCAGAGTACAAAGTACTATATAATGGCCTTGGTCTGATGGATCTGGGTGGATGGAATATAGAACAAGATGTTTAAACAAAACACAAACACATGCATATATATATATATATATATATATATATATATATATATATTACCAAATCATATTTCATTTAATTTAAAGGACCTGTAGACTTGCTATAAATACAAATTTGAAGTGCATATATACTTGAGTGCTTTATGCTTTATGCTGTTTGCAAGACTTCAGAATTGCGCTTGCAGCATATGATCATGTCATAAATATAAATCACCACTACAAATTAAAAACTACCCAACAGTATAAACAGCTCCACCTCCACCAGCTATAACATTAAAATGCTGCTTTTATGGGTGTAATCCAATAATGAATATACTGTATTCTGCATTACAGGATTTGCACCAATGATACTTACGAGTATATTTTGCTGATAACTCTTTAAATGCATGACTTGTTTGTCACAGTATTTCTATGTTATGTACTGGTACATTTTTTTAAAGAATCTGAACATGTGCGCCTCTTTGGTTGAGCATACAGAACATTCTCATCCTAAATCATATATTAGTCTTACATTTCCACATTCCATTAACTGATCATGCTTTAGCTTTGCATTATGAATTCATTGAGTGCAAAAAGATGTGACCTGAGGCTTGCGGTGCAGCCATAAGTAAAGGGAATATTATCTCTAAGAGAACATGATGTTCCAGCGGTGTCGCTGACGCCATTGCCCTTAAATCCTTATTTTTATAGACATTCACATTCACATTTTCATTGTGGTAGAGATGCTTACAGTCTCTTTAAGGTAGTTATGATGGAAACCCTCAGGCTCAGCTCATGTTTTATTGCTCTTTTACATCTAAGGAAAGGAACAAGTCAATATTTTTTCATTTTAAAAATCATATTAGATAATAAGTAGTTATGAGTGTAAATTAAAGCACTTTTTTGGTGTTCCTGCTATTAAAAAACTCAGAATGGGGCAAATAAATCTTTGCTTTGATAATTAGATAACATCATAATTTTAGAGGCTACATGGTAAATAAATTGGCAGAAGAGACTTAGATATCAAAGTCTGTATGTAGTATAATTGCAGGAGGAGTTGGGGGGTTACAATGTCCATGTATGTGGGAAAGATGGTGGTACAGCAAATACGAATACTGCTCTTTAATTGGAGTGCCCCATGTTTCACTCTTTAGCAAAACAGTGAACCCTTAAAGTTGCACTTTAACCACCCTGTGGGGTGAGGAGTAAAATTCTTGCAGAAGCCAATAAAATATCAAAACATTGACATTATATGTAAGTACTGTAACTTCCAGGGAACCTGGACAATTGCCATTAATATATGGTTTAACTAAGCTCCCTGCATTCTACATTAAACATATGTCATCAGGGGATTTAAAAAGTTATTTTTTTATATTTTATCCTTTCATTTGTGAAATTAGTTAATTTATTTTTGGATTTTTAAGCCTGTCAAGCTTTGAATTTCTCCCCATGCCAAAGCAATATGCTTGGGGCTTAAGAGTGATAACTGGCATTTCAAGAGTTTGGAGTGAGGTCTGTATTTCTCAGTCTTTGAAAATAAAAAAAAAAAAACAGGGGAAAAAATGAACGGACTAAAGAATATTTACGTTTATAAGGTGCAGTTATTAAACATTCTGTTAACTAGCTTACTATTACCAACCTAATGTTGCTTCCAAATCCAACCAAGTGCATTATTAAAATGATCAGATAAGCTAACGTTTGTCGGTTTTTGTGTGCTGTAAGGTTGTAAAGATCTTGTTCCATAATTCTCATTTGGAAAAGGTAAGAGAGAAAAGATTCACTCTCTGCTGATGTCCACTGGTGCTTGATTGTAATGACCATGGAAAGGTAAAGTGATGATGATAGTAGATTATACCTCCTCAAGGAGCCCTTGGGAGAATATGAGAAAATAGTAAGACTCTTTAATTTAACATGGGCTGTGGAGATTCATTAAAATGAGAGCAATGTCAAAAGAACAAGATAATTGATATGACTCACAGGCAGAAGAGATTGTTTTCAAAGCATCAGGCTGGTTTCAAATACGGATATATTTAGATAAAGCTTCATTGAAAAAGTTTTAACCAAATCTGACAAAAAGCTTAATGGAGTGTATGAAAAGACTGGTCTATGTAGAATGAGAGCAAAATATGTTCTGCTAGTGTTATGTGTATGCCAACATTAAGTTCAAAAATCTATCCGAAGTCCTAAAAATGACAGTAAAAAACATCTCTTATAGCCATGAGCTATACGATGAGAGACAAAAAACAGCATCTTAGATGAATGGCATATTTCAACAGTCCCCATATGGAGCACTTTATTCTTTCTGCCACCAAGAACGCTGACAGCACTCAAATTCTGTAGGTGCTTCATGAGCCCGATTCATCTTTTTCACTACCTTCTTCGATCGGGCATCTGGTGAAACCCTTAAAACACACAAAAGTACATGTACGTCTTGCTGTTTCCTTGCTATGCAGAACAGTGACTTTATAGCTACAATATTAGTTTCATTAAAAATTTAAAACAATCAAAGAGGATATTCTCAACTGAACAAACATTTCTACAATAAACCTACTGCAGCTTTTTATGTGGATGAAACAAAGAAGTCTTAATTCAAAAATATGCTTTTGAAAAATAAAAAGGTAATTTAAGTGTATGACTACATCTCATTGTCTTTCCCAGTGTTAGTGCAATGCAGGTAATTCTGTTTATGGGAGTACCTATATGTGTTTGTTTAGAAATAACAAAACTTTCTCCCCTGGAGTTTGCGTCAATCTGAACCTTTCCTGAACTTTTGTTTCTCATTGTGAGACAAGACAGCAATTTGTCCCTGTCCCTTTTCCCATCCAGGCCTCATTCACGCAGGATTTTCACTCTCTACTTAGACTCTACACATCTACTCTGCACTCTGTGCAATCACCAGTGAGCCTTTCAAGAGGTGGTGTGGTGGAAAAGGTCACCTTTACAAAAACACACCCTTCACCTCAGACAATAAAATGAGCAGTTCAATCACCTTCTGTTATCTCTGCTGGACTCAGGAGAGTCAACATATTCTTACAGCGTTTGCTTGCGCTGCCTGGCTGCATGGCCTCCCTTTTCAATAAGTCAGTCTTAATGCCATTTTTGGTACTTTTATATCAAATCAGTCTCTCGCTGGGCACACACATCCACAGAAATAGCAAGGGATCTGCGCTCAATATCTTTGTCAGATAGTATTGTAATTGTGTGGGGCTAAGGTGGCAGGAGCAGAGTGCCTTGGTTTGGATATTGCCTGGTTAGATTTCCCTTGAGCCTGATGCGGTGTAAGTAGTCTCTCTAGTTGTCTCTCTCTCTCTCACATCTGTCTGTCCCCTCTTCACTCTTCATCGCTCTCTCTCTTTTTATTTCTATTTTACCTACTGCACCACAGCAGAGAAACACAAAAACGTAATACATTTTTGACCTCACACACAGTACCTTAACAAAATATTCTTTACAACCAGCTCACTTAGCCTTTGGTGAAAAACCAGGTGACATGACCTCTGAGCAAATTCCATTCATTTAAAAAAGACGCAGGGAAAGCTAGTACCTGAACCTCAAGTTAAGGCTTTGTTGTCACACTAATTCCACATTAATATGCTTAGTCATGCGTAAGTGTGTAGCGTGTGAGTGTAGTGATGTAGGGGGAAGGAGTGCATGGTATGATTGTGAGCGAGTGCAGTAAAAGAGTTCTGACTTAACTCAGCTCTGTCGGCTATAAGAAGTGAGTGTTAACCCAAAGCTGACGTGACTTCAGACCTGGAAGCTGGATTGGAGCCTCCCTGTTCTTCTGACTATGGTTGAGGAGAAAAAGCAAGAAAGTTGACTGCAGGTAAGAGATGGGATGCAGACCACTGCCTCTGAAAGCAAGACACATATCCATTGCCTGAGCTTCTCCTCAAGAAATGTAGTGGTGCTATAACAAGAGACTGTAGTGGCAGAGATGAACAGAAAATACTGTCAAAAGAATAAAACGGGAAGATGAGTATTTTTTGAAGGTTATGAAGGAGGAAGTGGCAATCTGGTTCAGGGCTGATGATGTCAGTATCACCTTAATCAATCCATTCTCACACCTTTCAGTCAGTTTCTTTGTTTGCTGGTGCTTCACTTTCCTTCTCTCCATTTCCCTTCCTTCCTCTCTCACTGCCTGTCTGTTCATTTACACTTGGCTGGACGTTAATTCTCTCGCCACAGCCCAGACAAGCTTAGTAGAGACACAAGGCCATTTTAGGAAATAGGATTAAGGGGGAAAAAGTTCAAAAGTACAGGAAAGGAATAAGACAGCAAGTGACAGAAAGCCTAGAGAAATGGATTTAAAAAGCCACATGGAATGTGTGGGAAGCAGTCTGTTGCGTCATCTCATGTTATGGAAAGATGGGAGAGCCGGACAGATTGGCTTTAAGTGCCTTCACTGTATACGATCTGGGCTGTAAATAAGGAGGTGATTAAGTCAGTGCTGTTGGCTGCTATTCAGAATTAAACTATGCAGCTGCATACTTTCACTCTGACAGAAGCCAGATATTTGAAAAGGTCACTTGTTGATGGACCTAGGGTTTCAATTGACAAAGGGCTAATTTACAGATAGTTGCCAGTAAGGAAAATCTAGTGCATCTTTATGGCATCTATAAAAAGGCTGTGGATGATGATTGTAGTTTGAGGTATTTCCACATCGCGCAGTGTGTGTACATGCACGTATAAATGACGACCTGTCATAAAATGGTCCATTGTGATGAACTTTGAAGCATGTGTCTGACATTTGCTCAGCGTTCCCAAGTGATGGTAAACAAGGATGGATAGCATCCAGCTGAACATAATAACAGCTGATGACTATCATCTTTCTTGGTGTTGTGTGAAAGATGTGTCTTCCTGTTATGGTATCTATCATGCTGTTTTGTTCCCGTTCTGGGAAAGAACACAGAGAAGAGTTCAGACTAACTTATCAATAATGAGGAAAAAAATGACCCTATAAAAATGCCTCTGTCTGTAAAACTATATAGCTGACCCTGTATCAAAACTGAAAGCAAGATGATATTAAATGCTGAGAGCTTCATTAAAATATGCACTCTAGTATAGCAATAATTAAAATGACAGCTAAAAAGGGTAAATGCAACAATAATTGTGCTTTATTAGTTAACAAACCAGTCATTCACTCACACAGATGAAAATTAAATAAACATGCATCTGTGGTGTTAAAAGTGGAAACATTTGGACTTTGGCAGTCATTAATACTTTCTTCTTTCTTCTGCCTGTCAAGATCATTAACATCTTTGAAACTGATCTGAGGGCATATACATAAATTCTCATCTTCACTGTTTTAAATGATCTTTATTTTGGTGGGATGTAAAACAATATACTTTTTCTTATTCAGCACTGCAGTTAAGTGTTTAAGGTCGAAACTGATTTTGACAATGGGATTAAAAATAAAGTCATATACTGTATATCGGCTATTTGTGTGTATATCTAAACATAAACAAATTTATTATATGGATGCTTCTGATTTAGTTTAAACTATTAGCAAGATAGTGGGACATTTCATAGAGGAAAAATAAACTTGTCACTATTCTTGCTTGGACAAACTGTAAAAAAATACCTCTAAAAAAATCTCAAACCTAGTTACAATAAATTTGTGGCTTTAAGTAACATCAGCATGTTTGAGACTTCACCACATATTTAACCTGAAACAATAAACAGTAAAAACAGAGCAAAAATGAGAACACAAAAGACTAAAAGTACTATAACGACAACTGAAAACCAACAAAGTACTAAATAAGTCGCAGAAGTTAGACTGCAGCTCTACTCTCCTCAGGCAAGCCCGTCCAAATCTGGGAGCTTTGAGTGCTGAGGCTTTATCACCTTAAGACATAAGACAACAGAAGTTCAGAAATATAACTTGGGAGAATATCTCTCAGGGTTTTAAAAGTAAAGTTCCATAATCGATTTGGAGAGTAACAGGTAGCAAGGATCGGTGAAATGCAATCATGTTTTTTTGAAAAAGTTAATTTCCCAGCAGCTGAGTTTTAGATGAGCTGTAAACAGGAGATATATTTTTTACAGATGCCGGAGAGGAAATTACAATAGTCCAATCAGCTTTTAATGAAGGCATGGATAACAATTTAGCATGTCTCAGTCAGAATAGCCAAAATAATTCTAAATGAAGAGAATATTCATCTGTGGATCTGATGGGTCCATGTTCAGTGCAAATGTCTATTGGATTATCCACTGAGAAAAATACCCAAGTGAAAAATGCAGGCCTTAGACATGAATGTATCATTTTCTTATTCATCTTCATCAACTGTAGTAATTTAATAGACCAGTTAAGGCGTGTACAGCAGGGCAATGATAATTTCCCATGCAGCCACCGTCATTAGATAAGCAACTGTACTGACAGTGCACATTTTAATTTTGAATTACAATAAACCTGCCTGCAAGTTTCACCTTTTTAATAACCTGGCAAATTATGACTGAGAGAATCATAACCAGCTCCTCAGTCCAATACTTTAATTATACCAGCCTTGGTTTTTCATCGTCTGTTAGAATCATACCTCAAGAGGACACACACAAGAGAGGCCTACGACTACAGTACATGAGATTCAGTGAGTATAATTGAAGTGTCTAAGAATAGCAGTCGTGACGTTAAATATGGTGGATTGCAGGGCTGCTGTTTATCAGATGTGAATAGCATTAAATGTATTTAAATATAAACTTACAACCTGATGTCAGAAATATAATATTCACGAGGAATTCACAGAAGAGGAAGCTGCACCATCACAGAGAGAAACCAGAGACAGTGTGTTGATTTAAATCTCGAACCATCTCTGTATTTATTTCTCTTTAAATTCAAATAGGTTTTATCTTTTACAGACAACAAAGGTTCACAGATTCTTTAAGAGCATTTTAAGTTCTGTCATTTTTCCTCCCTGTCTTTTGAAGTTTCTTTGTACACATGGCAGGTTGGAGATTATGAAGTGACAGGGAAGCAAATTATTTTTCTGGATGATTTAAAAGGTTTTTACTCTGAGTTTAAATGAACAACAGTCAGTTTTTCAAAGACACTATTAAAACCAATAAAGTGTAAGTATATTTGATGCTTAGAACACAAGGCTTATTTTAAAGACACATTTAGGAATCCAAATTTAAATCTGCTCTAACAAACATTCTTATATTAACAATAGATCAGGTTCCTATGTGTACTGTCAAAAGACCTACATATTTTGATATACACACAAAGAATGACTACATAGTTCCTATTAGCTTGACTGAACTTTTTAGCATTTTAAAGTTTGATGTTTTGGTTTTGCAGCCCAGTTCTGGCTCACTATTGTCATACTGCCATTGTCCACAAAAAATCTCTGCATGCTACCTACCCATCACCAAACAAACAGACAGGCAAAGTTAAGGAGTAGCTGGTGGACACAGTGCAGCATTTCACAGCTCACGACCCAGACAAGTCTCTGAGGTTAGTCGGGGGACCAAAACTAGAGCTAAACAAAACTGAATACTGGGGAGACCCCTGAAATTTTCACTTTTAATCACTGACAGGTCATTTGAATTGAACAACACTCAAACAACACATCAAGAGTCACATATTCTTAATTATGATTAAAAAATAGACAAAATGTATCTTCAAGAATACAGAATGTGTGAATATCAGTGATTTATTTAGTTTAAATAATTTAGGGGTCTTTGAACTAAATATAAAATTAGACAAAATGTAAATTGTTACTACCCCTCTGAGAGAGACGCTGAAGAAAACCAGGCCAGTGATCCAAGATTAACATGCTTATTCTTGGAAACTGGATGCATAGTCCTGTGGGTCTACAGTCCAAAGGAGTATGCACAGATCAACAGTGTGTTCAACAGAGAAAACAGTGACTCACTCACACCCACATGTCAGTTACCTTCGTTCGAACACGCTCATGGAGTTCATGTGTGACAGGGAAGCAAGGTACTCTTGCTGCAGAACAACCTTTAACACCAGAAGGGTTAGCAAGAGTGATGGAGGCGTGAAAACAGATGAGACGCCACAGTGAAGTTTGTGTAGAACATTTAGCAAACAGTGCATCTCTTATCCCAATCAATATTTAACATTCATAGGTCAAACTGTTTTCAGGAGATATTTATACAATAACCTCAGCAGTGAATGACTGAGATCTTAATTCCCATAAAACATGGTTATGGCATCTCTTGTAAGAACCAGAAAGTGATTGTGTACTATGGTAACTGTTGGATAAAATCCATAACATCCTTCTGGATGTTGACTCGTTCCTGTTCCTATTGCCCTCTCAGGTAGTCAAACACATGAACCAGAATATACCATAAAAGGTCCCGTAGATGTTATATCCTCGAAAGAGTGTCCTGTTGTCCACTGGGAACTGGTTAAGTAGCAATCTGTATTGTGTCTGTCAGAGTCAAACAGACAGTGTTAGAGTTAAAGGCACTCAAAAGTGAAGTACTTCTGAGTCACTGCTGTAATGGGCAAATAAAACTCTAAAGCAAAAACAGGAGTTTTGCAAATATTTCAGACTCACACAGGCCCCAGGCTCATAGAGTTAAAAAAAAAAAAAAAAAAGTAAGCAATTGACTAATATTTCAATTGATGATTTAATGTGTGCATAGTGATAATGAAAAATAATATATCCCTCATAAATATCTGCTGGGTAGATTTGGTGTCATGTGCCCCAGGTGTGTACTGTATCATGATATTGCTGTGCCAGGTAGTAAATGGCTGGCATAGCAGAGCATGGCCTCCCTGCCTCATTCTACTTCTTATGGTTTCTCTGAGCCCATTTTATAGTGGCAGTACTTAAAGCACTGACATGCCATAATTCTACACTTTTTGCTGCCAAAAGCTGTAACACTGGTAGCACAGAAAAAGTGGAGGTGAAGATGGAGAAGAGGAAAGTGCAAGCAGGAGAGGTAAAATCTGTGAAGAAGCAAGGGGGGGACAAAAAGGGTGTGTGTGCATACATGTGTTTTGTACATTCGTTTTACATCCAAACGCTTTTGTTATGAGTCATTGCCTGGGGTGGAACAAATGACTGTAAATTGAACCATTAGTGAAACATAGAGGGTGAAAGCAGAAATTCAAATGAAAGTGTTGCTCGCTAGCCACTTTCTCTCTATCTGCATAATTACGGTTAGGACACCAAACACCCGTGCATGTGTGTATGTGTGTATATTCAACCAAATATCAGAGGTCACAGAGGTTTCCTTTGATTTCCCAAGGTTTTAAACACCGACTGCATTTCCCCCCATAATCAGCACACACTACTACGAGCTGCTTTAATTACAAAGAGCTTGTATACATGGCAGATGAGCAAAAGAAGAGAGCTGGTATGTCTATGCAAGACAGTCCATAATGTTTAGTGCCTTTTTCATCTGCGTGTACGAGCGCACACGCACACACACATACACACACAACCATAGGGCTAAATGCAGTGACCGTATTTAAGATGGAAATTACACCTGCACTAAAACTGTCACAGGGGGCTGTATCATTAGTTGGCATCTCATTAAAGAGTCACCGGGTATGTAAACATGGATATGTTTCTATAATGCAACATGCGCACAGGTCTGTAATGTGTCTATGCATAGGTGTGGTGATTTAAATCAATGTTAAATTAGCATTTTTCTTGTCACAGGTAATCAAAGAGCCCCTCACATATACTCCTTACCTGTCGTGAGACAGGTTAGTTTTACCCTACTGATGATGTGTTGTTGCAATAGTAATGCTACACTGAGACACTGCAGGCTTTGATGTTCATTGTGCCTTTTGCAAATGATTTATTATATACAGTATAATACAACGCAAGAATATATATGGTGTAAAGCATGACATCTGTTCAGACAAATGTGCAGGGTATGCAAGCCCATAGAAATGGAACAAACACAAGACAGAAGGGAAAAAAGCAGTATACGGCATCAACACCACTCTACATTGGCAAGAGCATAAATTTACCTTGCATCTGCTGCACTGACAACTTTATGCTCCACTGGTTTGACACCAAAAGTCAATCATTCCAATGGAAAATGTTCTGATTGACAGCAATAGTGTATCAGACTGAAGAATGGCTGTTTTGGACATATTTAGCTTTTCTACCTGAATATCAACGTTCATCTAAAATAAATTTTCCAAGGAAAAATAGGTAAAAAAAAAAAAAAATACTTTGAGCTTTTCAAATTTAAGAATTTGTGTTATTTTATGTTTTTATAAACATTGAATATATTTTTTTCAGTTTGTATATGGTTTATTGGACAATAGAAGCAGGATGCTAAGAATATTTCTGGGTTAGTTAGCTGCATCACTAACCAAAACAGCTCAAAGTAACAGAGAAATAACTCTGACCCCAGGGTTAATGGGATAGAACCATGAAATAGGTTCAGGACAGATTAATAGAAAACATTGAAGACGTTCTTTTGTGTGCAAAAATACTTTAGTGTCAAAATATATAGAGTAGTAAATAAAGGGTATGCATGCCTCTCCAGATTACCATACTGTAGTTCTCTGAACTATACACACCGTTACCATATGAGCATCTCATGATTGTCTCTGATGTACTCTATCTGTGCTATCTATTCTCAGAATGTGCTGTATGTCAGGCTTTCATGTCATGTCAATTTATGTAGTGTGATGCTGCATTTGACACTTCAGTAAAAATTATTTCCACAAGAGGAATTCTATACCTACATCACTGCTACTTATACACTGTTTTTTTTAGCATCAGCATGCTTTTCAGCAGTAGATGTTGGAGTAGGTAGATCAACTGTATAGTAATCTTTATTATTTACTGTTTCTTAATATAGAGGAATGCAGCCACAGGTATGAACTGAGCGAGACAATAAATCATGGAGTCAGCCAGCAGTGGGAAACACTAGGCATCCCTCATTAGCTGCAGCAGTAGCAGCAGCTGGCAGACTGGTGCTGCATTAGGGCCAGGCTGTCCTGGAGACAGTTTGGAGGATAATCAAAAGCTATAATTATAGCAGGAATGACCCTCAAGTGCTGCGACTGGCAGGGGCAAAGGCCAGTAGCAGCCATGGGTAGACCAGTATCAGACACATAACATGGAAGATTTATAAACAGAGACAATGATAAAGAGGAGGAGGAGAGTAAAAAAGAGGAACGGAATAATCAAGAAAGGAAAGTGCTCTTGTAAAAATAAACCAGCAATGTGGGACTAAGAGAAGGACAAAAGTGAATAAAACAAAGATATAAATTTAATATGCAAAACAGATAAAACAGACAAACATACTGTATTTTCCAGACTATAAGTCGTGCCAGGATATTAGTCGCCTTTAGCAAAAATGGCCTTGTCAAAGAGAAAAAAAATATAAAAGTTGCTTTAGTGTATAAGTCGCATTTCTAATTATACAAATTATATTTCAAATAGCCTATGAAAGTAGGCTAGGAATAACAACAAGTAACGTTAGACTCTAATATCGGGGAGAAGGTTGAACCACCTCCTCTCTCCTGAATGCCGACACTTATTCCAAACTTTGTTTCAGCTGCATATTTTATTACCTGCACTTTGAAGTCTGCAGTATAGCTCGTTCTTTTGGGTCGGCTGCTTCACTTCAGTTCTGGTTTAGTGTGAACATAAGCGTTTCTACATTTTCGGCGGTACAGTATTAAATTCAGCTGTGCTAAGAGTACCATCTAACATTAGTGACTATTTGACAAAATGACAGTAAATTAACACATATAAGTCACTTCTTTATATAAGTCACAGGACAAGCCAAGAAAATCAAGACAGAGGAGAGACGAGGAAACCAGCTTGGCATTTGTAACTGGCATATGAAAGAGTAGTGGGGTTGGGGGTATCGAAGAAGATCAACGCTGTGGAATAGCAAAAAAACCTTTCAACAAACTGGCTTTAATCTTCTAACAACGTAACAAACTGGTCTTGATGTGAAACTTTTTTCTGAGGCGCAGGGGCCCCTGCCTCTAATAACTCCCCTCTGTGAACAAACTAAATCTTTAATGGAGGGCAAGTTCAGCCAAAAACTCCTCTCCCGTATCATGCACAACACATACAGTAAGAGGCATGGGAAAGTTAGTGGAAAGACACTGATCGAGTGAGATTATTCAGATTAGTCTGTACTTATGGTGCATATTTCAGAACTATGACACCTACCTTTAAACTTACAGACACTCTCAGGTTTCATCAACACAGAGGAAAAAAATATGTAGAGAGAATTATATCTTGAGCTATTTACCAAGAGCCTCATTTATATTTCATCCCTCTGGCAACCCGTGCCTCTAAATATTTATTAAGTAATTAAAATAAAAGTTAAAAATCCTCTGTAGCTTGAGGTCTTGTGGTGGATAAAAAGCAAAGCTCGGTTACAATTAATTCTGCTCTAAAACCTGATACTTAAACTGATGCAGTTTCAAAAATGCTTGAGCAGTAAAGTTCTCTTAAAAATGGGCTAACTATTGTGAGGTCAGTGAATGCTTTGCATTTCCATTAACAAATAACTGTTCAACTCACAACCTGTATGAGCAAAAAGAAATTCTAGTCCCATATCTTTCCTTGATATGGGACCTGTGAAGCCAACCACTGTGTATGTCCAACGAACAACACAGAGTCTACAGTCATGTTAGCAGCTCTGTGAGTGTGTGCTTACACACAATGAAATCATAAGCAGCTTAGCATGCTCAAACCAACAGTGTTGATGTTGATATGATGCTCACCATGTTAATCATCTTAGTGTATGCTCACCTTTGCTAATTAGCACTAACTGCAAAGACCTTTCGGAACAATGTTAACCTAGGGTAAAACGGCTCTCATAGGGGCTTGTTATATTTTGTAGGATTCATCGTCTGGAGATAATGAATGAGCTGGAAATGTGCAAAGAAGGTTTATGTCCAAACATGACACTTCTAAAAAACAGCAGAGGGCCACTGCCTTCGTGTACCATACTGCAACCATGTTGGCTAACAACCAATAACATCCTCACGTCCTCTTGACTTCTTTCATTTTCTGCTCCTTCCATTAAGTTCCACTTGTCTTGTGCATATTGCAGCATATGTTGTATCAGACCACTCTGTGTGCCTTGCTGACTGAAAGACTGACTTTTCACCCAGGGTCAGTAGAATGAGTCATATGAGACACAGTGTTATTTCTCTGGCATGTTTAATTGCTTCCATCATGACTCAGCACACAGGGGGATGAGTATACTTGCAGTGCAATGTACAGGAATGAGGACCTGTGCTTGACGTTGTGCTTCACAATTTCAAGCACCTGGAAAAAACACAAACTTTTTTACAGTTTTATGTTTCTACGTTTTGAAGTTTCCCACTTGGCATCGTGACAAGTAGACTATCACTTTTAATTACTGACAGCCCCCCTCCTCAAAAAAAAAGGGAAAAAAAAGACAAATGTGACAGGAGGGAAATAGACAGGCTGACATTTTGGCAGGTAATCAAGCATAAAAAGACTAATGGCACCAATTACAACTGATGTGGGCTAGGTTGATCAGTGTTTCATATGCAAGGCTTGCTTTTGATTTTTCTTTTCAGGTTGGTTTTACAGTGAGCTACTGCCATGGTTGTCTTTTCAGTGATTGTGAGAAAGGAGCGCTATGAGAGCATACCAGAGTATAATCATATTAATCAGAATAGAAGCATCCCCTGGGTGCTACAGCAATGAGCAGTTTTGCTTATAATTTGCCCATATAGAAGGATGATTATGGCACACAGTACTTAGAAGCTTTTGTCCACAAATTTACTCAAATGATGAACTAAACCTAAAAATAATAATGCAGAAGACTTCAAATTTTTGGATCATACAGTAGGATCAAGGGAAGATACACAATCGTTTCTATTTTGTCAATTATTTAAGATTTTTTTTTTATGATCCAGTAATAATCTGACAAATGACTATGTTCTTTTTAGACAATGTCCATTTGCAAAGAAACCACCTTTTTAAACAGTGTGATAATAACAATTTCAACCCAAAGTCATTAACAGCTCCCCATCAATCATGTCTGCCCACAAAGTGCAAGATGTTACAATAATAATGGATGATCAGCTGTAGTGCTGCACTTTTGCAAAGTACACCTCCATAAATCCTCAATACACAAACCATGATCTCAGACTGGTGTAATATACATCATTTCCTTTTATGTGCGTACTCGTTGCACCCCATTTCCCTCAAAATGTCCTTGGTATCCCCTTTTTCTTTCACTCAGCATCTTTCTATCACACTCCAGCCTGTATGCAACTATGCTACTATGAGTTTTGAGGTGATTTAGTAAATAAATAAATATTCTTCATACTGTGTCTATCACTCTTGCTCCTGGACTAGCTGACTATGTCTGCTTGAAGCTCACATAAATAACAAAAACAGACAAGGGAATATTAGTTTAGCACTAGAATATTGAACTTTTAATCACATTATTTACACTGTGTAATACTGTATTTTAAATAAGAACAGAACAATGAAGTCGAAAGACAGTATGTATGTAAACTACAGATGAAGTAAGGCCAGTTTGTGAAATACAAAGGGGTCTGTGACGGCTTAATACAGTACCTAGTACCCTGAACGACGACAACAACAAAACTCAAAATTGAACCTTTCGGGGTCTCAATGCAAACATAAGGCCACACTCAGACCACATGACTGTGTGTTAGTTTTGTGGGGCTGCAGCTGCATGAATTTATGCAGTTACCTAAATATGTATAAATATGCACTAATTATTACATTTGCCTGTATATTTCTGTTCTGTCAGAAATATCTCCATTAAGTCTTTAAAAACTCCTATCCACAAGCCCATAAAAACAAATATTTTACATTTCCTAATTTCCTGTGTTTATTTCCTGTGCATATATGTTCAACGTGGACTTTGCACGTTGACTACTATAAATTTAATGTAAGTGTAATAAGCTCAAAGCAGGTGGTAATGATTATAATCTGATGCATTATCCCATTACGTTATCTCAAGTAAAGCACCTGCGAACAGTAGCTCATTATGATGTCTCCTCTGTTGATGTGTTAACTGATAGGTGTTCCACCACACTGCATCAAAGGTGCATAGTGGTTGCCCTAAAAACAAACACTTATTGAGTACCATTCCTCTCTTCTTAAGAGATACAGTAAGTCTGGGGCCAGTGCTCGGGCACGTTCACAGGATAATAGCCAGTCTCAGAGTACAGTAAATGTCCTGTAACTATTGATTCAGGTTGGTAAGATCATGACTGAATGCTGGGAAGATGAAGGCGTGTGCACAGGAGTCTGGTCTGTCCACGCTGTCTGGGCTCCTGGATGTCCGGAGGTGGTCAGGGAGGCTGGAGACAGCAGCAGACTGGGTGGAACCAGAAGTGCTGCCAGGCGACCCATTCAATGACTTTTTAATGGCTTCTCATTTCACTATAAACTAATGAAACCACAGTGAAACCTTACCCATTGCTTCTGATTTGAAAAGGCATAAAAGAGCACATTATTGAGTGTTTGGGTTTCATCGACCAGTGGGGTCATTTTTGTTATATAGAGTTCAGCTTGTGATTTTACACCAGCATACCATTTACAGAGTTCACGTCTGCAAAATGAAAGAACTCCATTAAGTTTACGTGACAACAGGCAGCCCAACTCTGCTGAGACTTGGCTTTTTGTGGTACAAGATCATCTCTCTACAAATAGCTATTCTACTTGTTCAACTTCTCTATTTCTTTCTTGCCACTCTGTTTATCTTGTTTGATTTTAACTCATTATTCTTTCCCATTTTTTCTCACATAATTTTGAATTCTAGCAGTACCCTCTTTCCTCAAGCTTCATTAAGAGATCTGCACATGGTGTTCATACTCGGCTGCGTCCTGCTTTAGTGTCCTTGAGAGCCAGAGTTGGAGGTAAGAGTGGGTTTGTTATATCCTTGCATCCCTTGCTTCTCCCTGGGTAAAACTAGATGAAATGTGTTTCTCCTAACCTTGACGCTACTCAATTCCCTCACTGCTCTTTTTCCTGCAAAAAAAAAAAAAAAAAAGATGGCAGTCCAGTAAAGCCTTTTGAGTAAGGCGAAATTCTGTAATTGGGGCCCCTGAGCGGGGAGTCTTCACTACATGTCAAGGAGAGTTATAACTTGCAGTGATAAAAAAAGTATTTCAATATGCAACATTAGCTATACTCATTTTCTTATTCTTTTTTCCACATCCTTATTTCCAAAACAACCAGACTCCATTTACTGACTGAATGTGGGCCATACCAGCTATGGGGTGTCTGTTGTACCTTCATTACAAAGGCCAGTTTCAATTCATGGTTTAATGAAAAGAACTTTTGCTTTCACAACAGGGGATGCAATTATTCTCTGTATTTCGTAACATTATTACCATCTGAGGTGTGTAGCTATATTGTGGATGTCTGCACTTAGGCTTTGAGGCCCTGAGAGACCCATGGTGTTAATGACCAAGGTTAGGGCACACTATGTTGTCTGAGCAGTGAAGCCATTTGCTCCTAAATGACATTTCCTTCCTGAGTATGAGCCTATATTAGTTCCTAATGTGGAGTGTCAACCAAGGCATCCACATTGCATTCATATTCTAAGAAAAGTAAAAATGAAACTGGGGAGACTTTATTAACTCTGACATTACAATACAACTTTTATATATATATATATACACAGTATATATACACAGTATATATATATATATATATATATATATATATATATATATATAGAAGAAAACCATTACTCCATTTGTCAGACAAAAGTATTAAATATCTCTCCACCTTAACCACATCATTCAGACACTGAGCCATAAATAGGAGGAATCTCGATGACAAGAAATATAAAAAAAAAAAAATTAATTTGACCCTTAACTTGCAGCAAGGAAAAGAGAACAGATAGAAGGGTAGAGACAGTGGGGAGGGTGGACAGATGCCATCAAGGGAGGTTTAGGAAGGAAGTGCCTCCACAGAGGCCAAGGTCCTGAGGATAGAACTCAGATAATGAGAGCTTCAGCTCTCCACACACTGGAGCAAGAAAAAAAAAGCCCAAAAGAAGGATAGTAGTCACCGTGGGCTCCTTCAGAGTGAATAGATTTAGTAAAGACTTTGGGGTTAAGATAGCCTATTCACTCATGATGCCTAACAGGACATGCTCAGAAAAAGTGTGCTGTTAGCCTTTCTTCACTGAAGACCTCAGCTGTGTTGTGCAGCATGGGCAGTGGGGGAGGTGTCGCAACTCACACTATCAACAGTTTTCATAGGGACTGTTTCTTCAGCAGAACATAGCTGGATTATTGCTGTGCCACAAACTAAACTCAATTCATCTGCATTAGAATTCTGCTGGTGAAATTTCAGATTGATATTTCAAACTGAGCGATATACAATTGTATATTTTTGTAAAGCAGTGAAGCAACCGTTTTAATTAATTTGAGAGAAAAGGTATATGTGTATGTAGCATGCTGAATCTCTGAAACATATATTAGAGACACCAAAATAAACTATATTTGTTATGATTAGGTCTACTATCTTTGTGCATAATCTTTTATTTACTTTTATTTTACTTAAGATGCTTGCGGTAATGCTGCAGATATTGCCTTTAAGTAGCAGAACTGAAAACCCCCTGCAACACATCATTCAACAAGCCAGAAAAAGGTACTGCGATTCTCCAGAGGAAACATTATTTAAGCTTTTGCTGAAAAAAAGTGACAGCTCTGATAGTGCCGGACTCATCCTGAGCACAGCAGCTGTGCTTCCATATAGACACTGTGAATCTGTATGCAGCAGCTGTGCAGAGAAGCATTTAGGTTAATGTGGTTACAGTAAGATAATGTCACAGAAGAAGACTTAAATCATTAACACCATTATGCTGCTATGCCATGTGTGCACTATTCCTTACTCAATGTAGAGGCACTCACCTAACCTGTTGCCATTTGACAGTCCCAAGGATTGAATGATCTCAGTAAAAATGCATTATATTCTGCATTTGTTTGGTCAGCAGTGTCTGAAACCGGATGTTTCAAGTCATTAAGTATGAAAGTTGCCAACACTGCACTGCTGAATGAGATGGAACTGAGCTTCAGCAGGGTGCCATCTGGATGTCAGGAGGTGGAGCTCAGCTCTGGTGGGCTCCAACCCAATTTAATCCCTGTCGCTCCAAAGTGCCTTAACTCACTTTCTTTGAATGGGCTTTTAATCCTTGACATTAGAAACATTGGTGACATAGTTTGGGTTAAAACCTGGCATAGTCACTATGTAAAAAGGTTTGTTGATGTACTGTATCAATTTCTGCCTCAGATTTAATTGATCAGTTTCATTTTAGAAAAAATATTGTCTGACACCTGCACAGTTCTGATACAGTGTATTTTGCAACAGAAATTTTCTACAGTAACCTTATGTAGTTATGTGCCATGAATCTTAATGATTTGCATCAGAATCTCCACAGACTTTGCATCAGTTTCTTCCATTTTTAAACATCCATTACATCCATATTTGAAGCTAATAGGATACAGATATATGTGAGTATTACAATATACAGCTTCTGCACTGGAAGCATTAAAAGCAAGTGGGATCTGATGGGATCAATTTGCAGATGTATTAAAGACCCCAAACAAAGGTGCCAAAAAACTGGATAGATTAGATTAGCTGGTGGCCCCGCCAACTATCTGGACCAAAACTTAAAACAAGCACTTATCACAATCGAAAAAGCTGGCTTCACAGAGATGATCTGGCTGTTTGTGGGTACAATCACAGTAAGTCATCCTTAAAGGTCAACAACTAGTTAATCCTAAATCTATCCAAAATATATATTGCAACTATATATTAAGACCTGAAGCCACAGTGTTGTTACATATCTCCAAAGTGAATAATATTTTCTGAATGGATCGAAAAACAATAGTTTTAGTATAGTATGGAAGTAAAATCACTAAAGGGTCTTGTAGCAGACATGAGATAGTGCAACAAATCCTTGCTACTTCTATGGCAAACTAACAATGTTTGCTCTTCATTCCTATTAAATTAAACAAATTATTGATTTGGCTCCTTGTTATCCCACAATCATCAGACTGTAAAATGAAGTGTTAATCTCCTGTCTGGGGGAAAACATGCAACCAATGACTGTATAATCACAGTTTTTATTTGTGCTTAGCTCAGGAAAGTTTCCATAGTTATTCAAGATCTTCATATCAGCAGATTTTACATGTTGATCTAGTTAAAAATCATGAATAAAGACGGAGGAGGACATCCTCTTCAGTGAACATATCAGACTAGAGAGATTTCCTCCATGAAGTGGAGAGATAATTCATAAAGGTGCCTGGAGCTAAGGAACTGAGGTCTACTAATGCACAAAAGGAAAGCTTCCTTCATTTACTGCCCTGGGGCCAGAGTTCTCTACAAAAGCTGTCATTGAACTTTTTCACCCTGAGACCTTTATAAAAAAAAAAAAAAAAAAAACTGAGCCTATTGTGTTTGAGATTCAAGCTTAGAAAAGCGGCTGCAGATCTTTCGTGGAAGCAAATTTGAATCCTGAATAACACCCAGACAATGTAAGAAAAAGGGAAAGACTGGCCACTGTAATTATTTACTAAATTTTGAATGTTTACGCTTACATTTGATAACAATGTACCAAAAATATAAATCAAGGATTGAACGTATAAAAACAAATGTTCTAATTCTGGGTGACAGTAAGGGACAAAAATGCATAAAGTGAATAAAAGTGAAACTCGGCATCTATGTCTGATTTCTTTCAAAGTTGTCTTCTCTTTTAAATGAGACTCTGTTACAGTAAATGAAGCATAAACAGCAAGCCTGTGTCTACATTCATAGATTATCACTATGTACTCAGAAAACCACTTTCATAGAGCTCTGTCAGCTGTGTAATTCATGAGTGATGATTTTGCAAACCAGTAATAGCATATTTACTGGAATAGGACTGTTATTGAAAACTTTGAAATGGTTATAAGCATGAAATTGAATACAGAAGAAGAGTAAAATGAGATTTTTCTTTTTTTTTTTTTGAAGAGCGAAGAAATACAACAGCTTAACGGCTTCCAATCTTTGTATTAGAGTTAATTTAGAGAGAGGTGCAGTGGAGTCACCAGAGGCTGTTACACTCAACTATGTGAACTGTTAAATGCCATAATGAAGAAAACAAGCTAATTAATCATAACATTCACATTCTGTTTTCCACTGTCTCGTTCTGATGTTTTAAGCTGTCAGACCATTTATTATGAAAACCATAACTAACCATAGCTAACTAAACTGCCAGACAGAAATGCTTTTGTTTTTTATCGTGCGCTCTACATTTTGTCTCGGGTGCATGAAGATCTTTATTTGTTTCTATGGATACACCGTCTAAATATAAACAATACGATATATGTGTGTGTCTTGATGAAGATATTAAAAGAAAACACTCCATTGACCATACCATCATCATCATCATCACCTCAAAACAAAAGTTTTAGTGGTTTTGTTATTTTTATCTAATATTAAAAGCTTTTTCTGCTTGAAAGAACTGTCTTTCTGCTGATATTCTTTTGCTTCGTGTTCCTCTGTGCTAAAGCACAGGGAAGACAGTTCACCAATCAGCAAAAAAACATGGTGCATTAAGATTTTCTAAACTCTTTTCTAAACTCTTTTCAAATGAGAACCCCTCTGATTTTATGGATTCTTGTATTTTTACTTCAGCAAAGAGAGGACAAGTAGATGAGCTGAGGAAATCAAACAGCATTGCACTAAAGCAGATGCCAACACTACTTTTTGAAGTTGAAAATACAAAAATAAATGTCATTGGCAAAGAACTTACTATTGATTTCATTTTTCATTTAATGTCATATACATTTGGAGAAAAACATTTCATTTTACAGCAATGACATTTGTATTTGTGAAGGACAATAACAAAAGCCTCACATATACATATGGATATATGTAAATTATCATGCAAACTCCACATAGAAAGCCGCCTGGTTTCGCACTAGGAACCTTCTTGCTGTGAGGCAACAATGCTAACCACAAAGCTACCGTGGCACCCAAATAAAAGTAATGTTTAACTAAGTAAGTTTAAACCTGTGTACAGGAAAATGCTTCAGGGGTACATTCCACTTATTTTTTATTAGTGCAGGGCTTCTCAAACATTTTATGCAACATCATGCCCTGCCTTCCCCATAAAACAATTTCATTTCTGTAAACCATTACTTATATTGGGTAAGTCTGTAACGAAATCCGATTTTTATTTTATCACAATGATATAATGAAAAACATTCATTTCCTTTTACATTTATATTAGGTGCTGATGGTTGTGCAAATGAAAAAAATAAATTGAACTTTGGACAAAGTTTATAGAGGCATACAGGGAGGTAAAGCTATATCATACTTTGACTACTTTGACTTTGTATGGCACACACTTATTCATTATGTGCCATAATTAGGTCAGCATGTGCAATTTTTCCATTCCCAGTAAAACACTTCAGCGTTGTTGTGGTGAGTAGGAACATTTACAACAAAGATCTATTCTCATAAGGAGAAAAACTGCAACTGACCACATGTGTGAAGGTGAGAAATTAGGCAGGATTTCTCTTTCAATCTCCCTTTTTTCATTCCACAACTACTTCTGTCTCTTATTGCTTGAACAAACACCACGGATATGAGGAAAGGTTTTCATACTGCCTTTGAATGTTGTCATTCACAACAGCTCTAAACACTCACCCTCAGAGCCAATCAGACAACATCTTATACAAACTAGTTTGTTTCAAGATAATCTAGCTCTTTTCGATTGGATTTACTGTCTAGTAGGTGCCAGAATACAGCAGCTGCCTGAAGAATATCATTACCCAGTTCGAGGTGGTGTTGGAACCTTTGACAATCACCTGCTTTTCTTTTCATCCTCGTCAAATCCTTTTAACCTGAAGCAGAATAATCTTGCCAGTCACAAACCACTAGCTCATTTTAACTAAACAACATTAATCAGACTGATTCACCTTTATTTCTGTTCTACATTTCCCCTCCCGACCATAGAGTATGCCACCCCTGCATTGCCTTTATGCTCCCAAGGGTGCCCTGCCAATCACTGTATGAACCACTTTCTTGCTTCTATCAAGCTCTCCACTCGACACCCTGGAGCAGTTGTTGTTTGGGTATTACTTTCTATTTGGAGTAGAGTCAGTCCACCTCTGTTGACTGTAAGCAATAACCGATGAGCCTCCACTCTACTCCATCACCGTGGCAAAGAGAGAGAGAGAGAGAGAGAGAGAGAGAGAGAGAGAGAGAGAGAGAGGGGAAATCTAATTATTTCCCTCCCATGGCCTTGCAAGCCTTAAAGGTTAATCACTGCCCGTCTAGCTAATTCTGTCTTGGTACACTGCAGTAATTACAACACCTCACTCACTCGTCTTTTTCTCTATTGTGTACCTTGCCCACTTCAGCGCTTTTCTGCACTCTCTCGCCTTTTAGGTAGTTGATGCGTATCTTTCTCATCTTACTATGGAGATGCTTTTTCTCTCGACTCATCTTCTAATGCCTATTTACACATATGTAATTTACACATATAAAGATAATTTATATATAGATGTTTCATAGTTATATTTGTATTCAATATGATCTCGAAAACAGGAGGGTTTCCTTTTCTCACCTCCCCTCTTTCTCACACTCTCTCCCTTTTCTCCATCTTCTCACCACATCTCTCTCTCCTTTTCTATCTCATCCTACCTTCTTGTCACCTACTGTCTCTCTCTAACCACACTTCTCACCATTCCTCCTCCTCATTACTTCTCTTCATCATCTCATCACCACTCCCCACCACCTTCTCACTTTATTTCTCTCTCTTGCTCTGCTTCCTATTAGTTAGAGCTGTATTTCCTTCTAGCAACAGCTCCAGGAAGTGTGCCCTGGGCCTAGAAATACTCCACCATCTCCTCTCATTCCAATTTCTCACTCCATGCCAACAGCATCTCCAGAAGCGACAGCTTAGAAGACTTAAAATACTTCTCCTTTTATCACTGTTCCACTCTAACCATTTCATCACATGCATTACTTTCAGTGATACCAGTGAGTAGTTAGTAGATACAAGAAACCAAACAATGGCTATGATAACGCATAACCAATATCAAATACATTTTAAAATGTCGATGTTTTTGTTTAGTATTACTCACTACCAATTTGTTTTTAGTTCCTGTAATGACTTTAGTTGTAATTCAGGTCATAAACAGCGTGTGTGAACCATTTCCCACAGTTTCCTACAGTAAAAGTATATAACATTTTCTCTCCGTCTTATCAATTTTTACATTTACTACATCTACCAAATTCACTTTTTTCTGACCCTCAGACCCCCTAAGGGAGGGCAGTGGCCTTTCGCTGTTAAAGCTGATGGGTTGTCACTTCCCATATCATAAATGCAGAGGGGAGGTGAGGAGAGGAAGAGAGATATGACAAAAAAAAAAATAGGAGAAGGATAAGGTATGGGAGGCTGAGAGTAGTCCTTAGGAGAGTGTCATCCCTCAGCCAAACTAGATCTCTTGCACTCTCTATTTTCAACTTGCTAGGAGACCAAAACTGCAATGGGGGGATAGAGTCTGCTTTATTGCATTCGAAATGTTTTCAAAGATTTTCATGGAGTGATAAAGATCCCTAGAATTTTCTCCTCAGGCCCTGCGGCAAATCCTTCTTTGAGTCTATGGGCAGACGGGTGCTGATGGTAGTAGTGGTTGTGATGTGGAGTGCTACTGTCGGTGATAGAGGAGGGCAGCTGCTAGAATTGCTGAGGAAGAGACCAGGGAAGCTGAGAATTACAGGGCGAGAAAGAGAAAGTGAGGAGTGGATTGAAAACAACAGCAGCAGACTGTTGTTATGAAACATGCTAAAGAGGACGCACTGTGCAGAGAGAAACGCAATTTCGTAGAAAACAAAGAAATTAGGACCAAGTGAGAAACTGTAGAGTAGTATAATGTAGTGTAAATTAAACTGAATATTATAAATTTATAAATTACTATAAGTTATTTATAACATTAATGTGTTATTGTACAATTGAATTATTCTCTTCTTGAAATGTTTAATTTGTTATAGTGGGTTTCTGATAAGATATTCTTGCGCTCCTAGAAGCTATGCATTATTTGTAATTTCTCTAATAAACCTTAAGCACAAAAGTTTTACAAATAATTGAGTATTGTCCACCCAACTGTGAATCGAGTTTAAAGGAAGCTGACCTGAATTACTAAGACTGTGGAAAATCCCCTCTGTTACTGAACAAACTATGTTAACGTAAGAGATGTTTTAGTGGTTAATCAGTATAGCTTCTAAGCTTATTTTTGCTGGAAGGTCATTTCCTAATGATGCATTGTGAATTCAGAGGACTGAGCAAATTTTCAGTGCAGATCTCTCTCCCAAGCCCAGTAAACTGTTAAGCTCAGATTCCTATTTTGCATATTAATACTTTATTCTCAAAATGGAGAAGGTGTTTGTTCTTCGGTCAACGTGCTGATTATCCTTGTGCTTGTGTTAGAGTGAAATGGCACCTACACATTGCTTGCTCTATAAATTCTGTAACTATCCTGAAATGTGATGTAAAACAACTTGCAGTTTAACCTCCAGCCAGTCACTATGCCCAAAGAGTGCACGAAAGTAAAGGTGTCAGTCTTTAAAGGTACACTACAGAGTTTTTGACAAGTTGTTCTATTGTGCAATAGTAATGTTGGGCCCTCGTTTTGCATATATATATATTGTATGTATGTCTTGTGCATTTGATTTATGAAGCACATAACCACATATTGCATTCATATGACACACAGTACTGCAATCAAACTTTTTCACTGAGAACTGCTGCAATGAGCCAACAAAAGCAAGAATGAAAAAGGCAGACAGTAATAACCTAGGCTGTATTCAACATGTGTGCTGAGCCGTACATCATATTTTGTTTAGGAAACGGTGAATGTAAAGAAAAAGAGCTATAGTTTAAAGAAATGATCACACCCACGAGTGACATTTGCTCACACAAAATAGGTGCAGCAGAAGGTCTGGTGATGTAGTGATTATTTGCAGAAATAGTTGATGAATAGCTGTTCTTCACAAGCTAAATGAGCTAATGCTAGTTGGTCAAAAGCCTCCAAGAATCTCTTTATATTTTCTCTAACCTGGCTCTGCTCAGCTTTATGCTCACCATATCACACTTCTCATTATATAAATTATTGTCAAAGAAAATAAAGCTCACTGAGGTAGCAAGCTTGGCTGATTCAACTGGAATAAACTGAATTCATTATGAAATGTTTCCTTTTTAAACTCTGGTATAACCAGTCCTTGCAGGTGCAATGCGTAATTATGTATGTGGCCTTAAATATAGAGAAACCAAGATTGTCTATTTTCACTTTACATCAAAAGTATCAAAAAGAGACAATTTGTACTATACTCCTGTAGTTGCATAACCAGCTTTGATTCATCACTTGCACTGACTGCCATGACTACAGATGGCATGTGCATAAATACTGCCCATTAAATGATTTGAATATTTATCAAAATGTGAGATGTTAGTCTTCTTGTGAATACTCTTTATCTAGGCGATAAATACACTGTATATGATCACAGTATTTTTAACATTGCATGAATGATATGCTGAAGGTGAAAGTATAAAAGTGAAAAATATACAGTGTGAGAGAATATGCTGGACTGTTTCAGTAGTGAAAATAGGTGCTGACAATTCTACCTTGTGTGAGAAGTTGAAGGGTCCTGACTTCTTCCCGAACACGCAGCTGCAGGACCTGCTGCAGGATGTGCTGCCTCTGGGCATCATGCATGATACCCATTCTTTCCAGCTTTCTGTCTGTCAATCTCATCAGAGCCCGTCCTATACAGGAAAAAAAAAAAAAAAACATGGCTGAAGGTTGAGGGACAGAAATACCAGTAGGCCAGTGGGAATTGGTATTCACAGCTGGAGACACTCTAAAAAGGGTACAGATAAAGCAGAAAAACAGAGACAAAGCACACAAGCAAAATATGGTCAGTAGATTAGAGCTAGAGAATTTGTGCACTGCATGTTGATAGCAGAGCTTTTGAAGGTTGCGACAATGTTTTCTGACAGAAACCAAAAAACTTCTTTCAGTATTATATGACTGTCAATTTGTCTGGAATTTGCTAATAGGCCAAGCACAACTCAGTGTTATAATTCAACACAGCACTGTTTTACATAAATATCGTTACTATACATCCCTTGAGCAAAATTCCCTAACAGCTCTTTCCTTAATTGCAAATCCTTGTATAAAATTCATAATTTAATCAGCCAATCAGTATCTGTAAAGGGGATTTGGGCTACTGATAAAACGAGAGTCGAGCATGGTGTAATTATTAACGCTTGTTATGAGTGCCTTTGTAACATGTGGGATGGTAAGCAGAAAGGATGATAATTCAGGGTAATTACGAGGCATTAGGTTGGACCCCAACAGCTCCCTTTGCTCCTCCACCACAACTCTGATTGGCTGACAGCAGAGGTAAATATTAGACCTAATAGGCTCGTTGAAGTTGGACTGATGTATTTTTCCTGTTTATCCCCTCTGCCATGTTTTTGCACAGTTCAAATATAAAACTTTATTCACCATTAATGCACCATTTTGATCTTAGTCAATGTCCATTTTCAAACACAGCAGAAAGAAAGACAAACTTTTTCATGTCTGTTGACTTGTTTGTAAAATCTATTGTAGATCGTAGGGACACACCAATCCCCACACAACCACTTTGCTACCCAAGCACAAAAGGCAGTCATTGAATACCCTTAAGTGTTAGCGTTAGTAGTATAATGTTGACTGTGTTTGGCTAATTTTGTCTGGCCTTAACAAAAGAAGCTCTTCTCTCAGTGCTACAGCCAGATGGGGGTAAAATGCCAAACAGATTTAAGATGCTTCAATGCAAAATGGCACTGAAAGTACCCATTACATAAATACTGTGGAGCTAAGTAGACTCATAAAGGCTGAGAAGTGAGAGGAGCATATTAAACAGTAAGATGGAAACGAAGATTAGTGAGGTGGAAAGACAGAGTGGACAACTGAATCAAAGGTGGGGCCGAGGCCAGAAAGTTGAGGAGAAGAGGACGAACAAACTGACAAAAGAAAACCAGTGTAAACATATAGCATGCTGCTATGAGTCTATAAATATTGATCAGCCGTTACCTGGCACCTCATTGTGTAACCAAAAATAGACTGGCATGGCAACAGAGGTTCACTATTCAGCATTTTGCAGTAACATTACAGACTGCACATTCTTACACAGAACGTGAGAGGAATTCATATTCAAGGACTGTAACATGTATATACAACTGCAATAAAGTTAGGAAAACACATGGCTTATAATGGTTATTAAACAACTTCCTGTTTGTTTTTGGGAGAGATTGATAAATCTGCAGGATTTCGGACAGAACAACAGCGTTAATAAAACCTTCCATGAAAGCATTAAGCATGAATGGCAACTGGACTTCGAGTTTTTTGCTCGAAAAGTTTCATCCAGTCTGAAGAAGCCACTTGGATGAATGGTGAAATGATTCTACTAAAAAAAAGTCCAGTTGCCATGACTCAGCCTTTAGATAACTTCACCTGGATGACTGAGAATCTTCACAGACATCAAGCATGAACGTATCATAAAAAAAAAAAAAAATCTGGATTGTTATCTCTTAAGTAGTCTCTACAAGTATTAATGTGGGCAGGTGGAGTATTGCGAATGCCGAGGACTGAACCAACTGCCAGTTCTCAGAGGTGGGTGCCAACACGCCGCTCCTTCCAGTCAGCAAGGCAGTATCAGCAGGGTGGAACAGTTTCTGTAAGGAGTCCAAGCTTTCACTCTCTAGCCCTGCAGTTCTGAATCATTGGCTTTGACAATCCCACCAAGCCTCAGCTGGGAATTTTTCAAACCACAATTAATACACTGGGCAGTGTAGCATGGCTATGAGGAGAGGAGGAACAGGAGGAGGAGAAGGACAGGGCAAAAGAGGAAATTGGTCAAGAAGAAATAAACGAGTTAAGAGAAGGAGGGATGCTGGAAGAAAAGTTGTGAGAAAAATAAAGATTTGGTTGCAAAAACAGGCATAGATGTAGAGCATGACTTGACTGTGTAGTGGGCAATACTAAATAAAACACTGTGTCAGCTTGGAGTTTGCTGCCTGGTTAATTCTCTACAGTTACAGAGTTGTATGACAGAGCATGGCCTCAGTTCATTTGGCAGGTCAACACATAAAGATGATGGCAAAACAAAGACATGGCAGAAAATCATTGACTTACATTTTACACACTGACACTCTTCCGTTTGCTTAACAGGAGGCAAGTTAATGCGAACATTTCTGAGCACCTGTACAGTCAGTGGTTTGACATCTCTTTTTTTTTTTCTTAAACTCCACTGACTCTATCTGTGGTCCTGTCACTCCTGCTTCTTTTATAACAGAGCATTGATTTAATTCAAATGTTACTCTTCTCCTTTTTTCTCTTCTCTTCATGCCTTCTTACTTCTACTGACATGCCAAACAGGATTTCAGTGAATTCCATCAAAATCATACATTTAAATAGCTCACAAATACCGTGGACGTTTTTCTCTGTACTGACTGCTGTTTTTATTTATTGCTGAATTTGTATCAATTACTGCTGTTAACTAATGTACTCCAATTTCCCCAAAACTTTATCGCACTGTACTGTATTCTGCTTGTTAATTCAGCCTCAGTACTTCATTACAGTATTTCTGTTTGGTTAAGATGACAGTTGTGGTCTTTTTTAATCAAGCACTGTGATGATGAAGAGAGGGGACATGAATGAAACACCGTATCTGGACTGGGGACACTGATTTGTGTACTCCTCAACACTCCTCATTTTTGACTTTACTGTGGGAGCTTTATGATGAATAGTGGTATGTACCTTTAACTGAAGGTTTTTTTTCACAATAACAGAAGAAGAGGTATGTACCCCAGTACCCTATAACTGCTTAGAATAAGGCTAATGATAAATATGACCTGCATCTGACCTGTTTTCTTAATCGTGGCAGTCCCCATAATACATTCCCCAGAAATGTGTTGTGCTGAAATAGATTAAATTGCACCTAAAGGCTGGTACAACAATTGGAGCACATGCATATAAAAAAAGATGTCTTCATACCTCATTGAGACTTTACATTCATTCACTGGGGACTTACCCTAATCTTAACCATATCCACTGCTAACCCTAAGGAGGGAGTGAACTTCCTCTTGCAGGTAGAGCTACAATGTCATGCTAATTATGGCTTTGTGGGGTCAGCTATGGATAAGGACAGGAGGACAAAGACAGTAAATTAACCCTCTTCTTCCTCCAGCTTGAAAAATGGTAGTTTTCAGTCCTGCTGAAAGCCAGCAATATGCTACAATAATGTATTCTATGACTACATTTTCTCAGGTAAATCTTCCACACCAGTCATATTTCTCAAATTTCCTGCACAGCTGTGTGCCCATATGTGCGTCCTCTGGGGATGAATGTCACTGAGCTGCATCTGGTGCACTGCCCTCCAAGCCTGCACTGCGCTCTGTCAAGCACAGAATAACAAGTGATGCACATGTTGAGCACTGGACAGCAAATATACTTCTTGCTACTATATGTGACAGGGTCACCCTCAAGAATAAAAGTGGGATAACAGCATTGAATTCAACTAACTGATGACAGCAAAACATAGACTGTGGCAGCACTGGGCATATCAGTCGCTGGTATTTACTGTGATATAGCACAGCTTGAAGTCCTTAAAGAAAATGGTGACTGATTTTCCTCAGAGACTGAGTTGCTTGTAGTCCTGCAGCTAAAAGGTGAGTGCAGCAGCTGGGGACCTGTGAGCCAATGCTGATGCTATTCCTGACTGTAAGAGAAGAGGACACATATGATTCTAGAGAGAATAGACAGTCTAAGTCAAAAAAGCTAGTTCAGCCAGACAGCAAGCAAACCACACACCCACACACACATAATAAGCTACCTCAATCCTCCACTTGTCACAGGAGCCGTAGCCTCATGCTGATTTCACCACTACTCATCTATTTCAGTTTGCTGATCATTATACTGCACCTTTCTTGGCTAGCCACAGCTAACAACCTGTAGACAGCTCAGTGGGACTGTGGAATCACTACAGATTACTGAAATCACTGCAAGGATTATTGCTGAGCTAACTAGGTGTTCTGAGTTAAACAGACAACTAAGGATTTCAGTGGTCATAATGGAAGAACAATTTACTGAATGATAGAGGGAACACTGAGATTCCAAAGCAAGACTTTTGTTGAATATTGGTAGTTTCAAGCTGACAGAATTACTTTTATACTATCTAAATAAACAAATACAATCTGAGCATAATCATCATGCAAGCATTCACCCCCTACAATGTCCTGAAAAGATACACAAGTAGTAGTGGCAAGCAGTGTTAAAATCCAGACCCCACAGATACCTGGAGGCTTCACTGGACCACTGCCTGATCTTAGCCATTTTTAGCTGGAGTGTCACTGGTGAATTATATTGGTAAAAGACCAATAGGAGATATACAGCATTGTGTGACAACATTACTGATACAGTAATCACACGACCACATAGTGGCAATGAAAAATTTTGTCTTTCTCAAACTTTCTTGCTATGGTCATTACAACAGACTTACTGGGCACATAAATTGTAATGACCTGAATATCAGGAGTCAGTTTTTGCTGATTGGTATGCCCAGGCTTCTTCTTTTTTATGTGATAAAAAGAGAGCATAGCTGAGGGAATAAAAGGGAATAACCTAGAGATACAAATGCAGTATTTACATTTGTTCATTAAAATTACCACTATAGATGTACACTATATTATCATAACTCTCCATACTGAAACACAAGGATGATATCCATTCAAAACGTGCAATTGGCAGAACAGTAACTAATTTTACACATTGCTATATAATCACCTTGCCAATGGCATCAATAACCATTATTCCTTTTGTCTGTGGACCAAATTGCCCCCAAACAGTTCATCAGCAGCAAACTGTTCAAATTTCCCTTTTGGAAATTGCACAAAACAATGATCACCAGTGGAGCTCGAGAATTGATATGCAGCCATGTTAGTCCCTTTGACTCATCTACTATATGGCTGTTCCTCTGTGTTACTGCTGCTTTTATGACAGCAGTCTGTTGTGCCTGCAGAATTCACTGTCTCATCACTCAAATGCTATTTAGGCCTGTTTCTAGATGGCCTCATATGGTTTTAAAATAGTGTTTGTCACCTTTCATCCGTTTTTGCAGCTCATCAAGTATACATTTTGTATCCAGTGTGAGACTGTCTGTGGCCGAGGTGATCATGGCCATAGCTACGCAGGCTGCTAATATTTTCTAAGTGGAGCATTGACAGATCCAGTAACCAGAGTCGGTTGAACACAGATTTTTAACTGAAGTGATACAGTGTGAGCTGCTGGACATAGGCTTCATTAAACCACTAGTATTACAGCTTATTAATTATTCAGAGTATGGCCTTATGGCACCATACATCAATGGATATTATGAGGCTGGTTATTCATTTTTCAGAGTATTCCTATGTGAGGACAAAAACAGTCTCACCAGTGGATGGTGGGCGTAGTTTCCCCTGCATTTTCAGGTCCCAATTCACACTGCACTGCTGTCTCTGTTTTAATCAAACCTAAGACAACTACAAAGTGATGCAAAATGACTATCAAGAGACACAAAACTACCATCACGGGACACAAAATCACTGCAAAAAGATTAAAGACAATGAGAAAGAGGCACAAAATAACTACATGATGCAAAACAACCTCTCTCTTTCAGTCTTCTACCTATGTAGGAGTAATGAGGGTCTTTTAAATGTCTATGTCTAGGGGCCCACTGTCTCATTACCTGTCCATGGCACAATCAAACAGATGTTATTTATTGATATTAATTCATATTTTAATATTCGAACATGCTCATTTGATGTTTATTATACTGAATAATGACCAGTGTCACTGGTAATAATGAACAGTTTGTTACTGCCAAAAACCAGGGCTTTAAATTTGAGACTTGACACATTTTTATTCATTTTACAAATGTGCTATCCTTCTGTAAAACTGTGCCAGTCTGGCAGCTGCATACAAAAATTTCTAAACCTATCTCTGCAGCCAGCCTCTACACGTGCATCAAATCTGTTATTGTATGCCCTTAAAGAAACTCTGGATCTCCACAATGTGATGTAATGTTCTTCTCAGATAGAAAATGTAACTCGTTAGTGACTCACCCTTTTTCTTTATCCACTCTCTTGCTTTTGATTACCTATGTCGTCACACCTTTTGTGCTGATTACATCTAAGGTATTGGAAATTGTATGCTTAACTCATTTATCTCACCAAAAGAGCTTTGTCCTTGTAATTACAACGTATTATGAAGTGATATCCAATTATGCCTTAATATGCTTTAATGCATTTTTAATGACAGCTGGGTGTTAAAGTCAAATTCGGCACTGTTGGGGGTGGGAGGTGAAGATTGAGGAGAGCAAAGGGTTTCTTGGCAGGAGAGGCTGCAGAGAGGATGGCAAACATTGATTTCTATGGCAGTGGTTACAGGAGTCTAGCAGAGAGACAGTTGCTGCATACTGAAGACATTTGACGACAAAATGTTGCACCAGCCCTGTTATGCAGTGAAATGCATTTCCCTTACCACTATTTTATGTCAAAAGTGGGAGGACTCAAAGTAGTACTATTTGAATTATGATCTGGAATAGAGACTGCTCATTGATTTGCTACTTTATGAAGGGATGACTACATTGCCCAGACAAGTAAGATTGAGTACTGCTGGTAGCCAAAAAGAGGGCTCAGTATTTTATTATGGATGGATTGGAGAGAAAACACAGTAAATTCAGCACTACGGAGAATCCAGTGCTGAAAAACCAAACATCAGACCTCTTCATGCAGACACACGAGAACACACACATTTCTAGTTTTCAAGGGTCACAGCTAATGTATGAGAAGCACACTGAACAAATAGACATTCTCCAATGCACGTCTGCATGCACTTATAAATGTATTCATACTCACTATTTGTTTGTCTATGCATGATTGTTTTCCACAACAATATTCTATTCATCATTTGTTTTCCCCTTGTTTATTCTAATAGGGTGTAGGAACCAAACAAAAGCTGCATAATATTTCAAAGATTGATTGGGATGCAAATTGCCCTGTGAGCCCAATTGGTTTGGCTGGCCCTGTTGTAATTGGGTTCTGTTAATTAATGTGAGACTTGAAGACAAACTACGTAAATTACTTGCAGGTTTTGCACATATGATCATCTCTTACTGTAATTGTACCAGTAGAAAAGTGTGTGCACTGTACGTGCATGAGTGTGCACGCATGTTTGATTAACCCCCCACTTGTGAGATCTTGTAAAATAATTACACTAAAAAACACCAGTCACTAGGTTAACACAGCATTAGGAAGCTAAATTCTGTTTTTATCACTCAAAGACTAATGAGAAAAAATATTATTTATTTAGTCAGGAACACTTAAGTGTTTAATGTGAAAAGTCAGATTAAAACTCTTTAATTAGGCATGGATCACATGAGGAAATCCTGCAAACTGAAAGATTGGATGAATGCATTTGACATGAGTTCTCTTACGTGAGAAATGAGCGTCAATGTAACAAGAGGCGTGTCTTCAATGGTGGACTCCAAGTCATTTTCATTTATTGGTATGTGTGTCTTGATGAATGGGTAATGACTCACACTCTGCTCCCACTTTACATTTAAGAAATGACAATTCATGTTTCTACAAGTGATTAGTTGTTGTACTGTACCTTGAAAGGAAGAGTAAACAGAATAAAAATTTCCAAAGTGCTTCTATTTGAAGATGGATCCAAACTGTAGGAACAGTTCAGCAAGCATGCAATGAAGTGTGGGTTATCTCCTGGACCTCCATGCTACTGAGGATATATATGTGAAACTTGAAATGCAAACCAGAAACATTCGTATTTTCAGACCATTAAACAGAGGTTGCTAAATCTCAAAACTCACTATGCAAACACATAACAGAGAAAATGCATCAAAGGGTAAAATGGGAGCGTGAGTCATTACCCACTCATCATGACCGCCAAGTATTTTATCCTGCCAGCCAGTCGAGGAGGTCCTCGACAGCAACAAATAAACATATTAATGTGATCAGTCGTGCTCTGAGAGTTAGAGAGCATAGCAATTAACGGTTGTCTGTCGCTATGCGGACCACGGTGTTGTTAGGGCCAGGGTGACCTTGAGGAGCATCATTAGGGAAATGATTGACGTAGTAACTGTTGTCAGTAGTAATGCTGACAATAGGAAGGGAGGGATGGACACACGGGTAGACTGGGTGGCACTACTGCAGATGGCAGACAGTGGGTGCAGACTGCACCTGGGATGTTATGAATGAGTTTTGGCTTCATCGAGACAAGAAATGAAAAATACAAAAAACTGTTTTGTCCACAGATGAAGTCATTGTTTCTGCATCACAATCACCACTATGCGTTCAACTGCACTGGCAAGATAAACATTCTGCAAAGCAAATTACCAGATCCGAAAAAAAAAAAAAAAGAGTCAATGCGACGTTCACTTTGAGTAACAAATAAGTTGGATTGAGTCCACTAGCTAAATTCCAACAAAGTTAATGTAAGCATCAACCACTATGTACCCATCACCTACTGACAGCTGAATCCCATGTTGCTGAATACATTAAAATACAAACAAAAAGAAATCCAAAAAGTACCTGTGATGTCATGCTGTTTGAAGGCGTCACTGTAGATCTGGTGCTGATTGGGACAGTGTTTCTTCAGCCATTTGCACACATCTTGTTGGGTCCACAGGGCCACTGGCTTGGACAGCTTCACATACCCCGACTGTATTACAGAAACAACAAAATTGAATTTTGTAAGTATATCATAATGTTAACCTATTATTTGTTCATGTGGAATCAATATACTCTGACATGTACTAAAGAGGATTCCACTTCTTTCAGGTTTGCTGCATTGTGCCATCTTTTTTGGTGTGTACCCAGTGAAGTCTTACAGACACACACTAGCCTGGGGTCATTGTGAACGGATCATTACTTTGGCATTTTGGTCAGAGCATATGACTTGGAAGCTGCAGTAATAGGCAAATAAAATACTACTCTCTGGTGGTGTTTTCCACTGATTAGTCATAGTGCTTTCCACCTGACTTATTTAAACATATATATATAGTCAAAATCAATAAAAAGATCAATGGTCAAAGCAGAGGAAAACCACAAACTAGCATGTAGCGTGCACAACTTCCAAAGTAAGAATCCTTCAAGGATCTGCTTCCAACGTCTTGGTGCCAGATACCTAAATCACCTTCAGCAGTATAAACCTGGGAGGATCAGAGGTGTTTTGGCTCCATGCAATGAACCAGCTGCATATTAGGCAGGGATGGCTGCAATGTTATGGCTCATCAGTGTACTGTATTAGAATGCATATAACAGTACATACATACCTACACACAAATACCCAGATAGAATATACGTATATGTACATTTAGATATCTGTATTGTATGTATGCACCATACTCTGGTTGTATGCACCATACTCTGGTTGCAAGATTGAAATGCTTCAACAGTAGGCAGCGCAGCAGTGTGGCAAAGGATCACTCTTGAAAGTGCTGGCAATGCTTTTGATTTTGATTGAGGGGCTACTAAAATTACAAACAGAGAGAGGTGATTAAAATTTCACATCCACTCCCCTCCACTTCAGCCTGCTCTCCGGGTGCCGTGTGGTGTGGCATAGCAATAGAAGCCCTTCTCTTCTCCACCCAGAGAAAGCAGAATAACAGGTACTGGCAGTATTTCCTCAACAGTACCTTCTCAGTCCTTCCCCCGTCTCTCATCTGCCCCTTGTATTCAATCTTGGTCAGTCTCTGTCAGATCTATCACATTGTCTTTCTCACTTCCACTCCCCACGTATTGTATCTCCCATCTCTCTCTCTCTCACTTGTTTTTTTATTATTGGTATTACCTCACTCCTTGTCAGTGCCTCTCCACTGCTCCTTCCTACTATATCTAGCCTCCCAGAGAGAAAGAGCAATTGGGGGAGATGTACATGCTGGTTTGGGCATATGGTCTGTAGGTAGGCAAAGTGTTAGCCAAAGCAAGCAGGTAGGCAGGTACTGTAGGTGAGACTCTTAATGCGATTGCTTGGCAGCCTGCATGGATAGATGCTGAATCTGCAGGGAGAGGAGGGAGTGGTTTTGCAGGAAGAAACCACATTAACCATTAAACACAGCTCAACTCAATGCTAATTAACCCCGACTAGGAGCCCGAGGCGACAAAAGAGAGAGGGAGTCCAGAATGGAGAAAGAATGAGGGACGAAGTAAAAGGAAGAGGTAGAGGAATGTGTGTGTTGAAAGCATGGTGAAAAAAAAAGAGTTTGGCAGAGTAGAACTAACAAGAGAGAAATAAGAGGAGGCTGGGAGTGTGGAGGACGGCTGTACTGACAGATGAGGGAAGGGAATAAAAAGGAAGATCAGGAAAAAAAGCCAACACTCTAGAGTGGACTCAGTTGACACAGGAGACTCATTTTCCATGAACCCATTTGTGAGTCAATGGCCATCTGTGTTTTACATTCTGCCCTGATTTAACCTATAGCTATGTTCCTGGGGCTGGTACAATAGATGAGCCAGTGCCTTCCTGCCAACCAGCCAAGCCAGAGGGGAGAGAGAAAACAGCAGAGAGAAGAAAACAGGAGTACAATCATGCTCAAAGAGCTGCGTTCAAGAGACTCCAGACCAATTAAACATGTGAGTGACAGCACAGGGGTGAGGGGAGAAGTCTGCTTTATTTCTAAGTGGAATACGTCTGGAAACAGGCAGGCACACATACACATATATCCACATGTGCATGGCCAGGCACACAGACAAAAGAAAATATAAGCATGCAACATATACATACATTAAGCATACTCATAAATATCCAAATTCCACATGTGCTAACATGCATTCTGTGTTGCACTGTCCTTGATATGTGAAAACCCAGTACAGTTCCCAGTATTGTTCATGTTACCTTAGCAACAGAGCAAGGGCAACTGCAAAAATTAAAGATGAGGAATAAAGCCTTTGGGGAACCACACAACCTTAACATGAATCTGGAATACACATCCACACATTAACCACCACAGAGGAAAACTATTACATACATAATGAAGCATGTAATCACTGATAAGCATTTAAAGATTCAATATGAATGTGCTCAGCTAAATTAATCAAGGGGCTCTCACATGGCCCCTTTGTGAAAACAGTACTGAAATACAAAGAGAACTGGGAATGATAAGCATTTCACAGACAACCACACAACCAGCACAGACCGAAAGTGTGAATTTGGCAGCTGTGTTGCATATAGTTGTATACATTTGTTTTCAAGGAGTGCTACAACGCTCTTGAGTCATGGTTTTCATTTTGGCTCTAAGACTGTTAAGCGATTACAGGGTCAAATGGTTTTTCACTCAATTAAAAATGTTAACTACAGCAGCAATTAACACATATGATGACACTGCATTGTCAATAAGTTGCTGTATTTAGAATCAAACCTGCCACAAAGGCCTCATAACAGATTCAACGATTCAGAGTTGTTTAGCCGGCCGAATTGCCTAAAACTGAACCTCGACCTTTAGATGCTTCCTCAAACAAAGGAAAATGTGTAATGCAAATATTCAATTGCTTTTTGACAGTAAAAGAGCTGTTGCTTTTGTACAGAACTGTCCAGCAGTCTTCATGAGGAGCAATATTGTTTGCTAGATGAAACATGACTATGTTCATAGTAATACAATCATGTTAAGATAAGCAAAAGACCATATGAAATGTCAGACTGCAAGTTTATCAGAAGAAAGGGAGAGGTACAGTTCCTTTATCTATGACTGAGTTAAGGCTATTTTAAAGAAACCAGGCATAATGTATCTTTTGAGAGTGAACTAGCTATTTTCAACATAATTTCAATTATTTAACCAGACATTTTCTATAAGTCATCTACAAGTTTGGTGAGGAAAACCTACGGTTATTAACTTATTAATTTTCATTTAAAGTTTCACTAAATGCAATATGACAAACTTCCAGTAATCTGCTTTTATATAGTGTTTGTATTTTTTTTTTGGCCTTTTCATGTAATCTTAAATACAAGCTGGCAGCAAATTAAAACTTCTGCTAGAAAAAAGTGGAGAAAAATTGAAAACTCAACAATTCTAATTTATCCTACACAGGTGTATTTTATATAATTATAATAATAATATTTTATACTGTCAATTCATTCTGTGTTCAAATACCTGCATCCATTGAGGATGCATATGAGGGGGATTTGAAGTTGCTGAAAATTACATAAATGACACTTAAAACCTCATATCTGCTTACTTATAGCATTTTATAAATCATGTGTTAAATACTGACAGGTATTTCAATCATTTTGTCCATATTTTTTGTCCAGTATCAACAAAGACTGAACTTAACCGACCTCATAAAAGGAAGATTTATTGCCATATTAAGACTGATGAAAGAACCATTAGTTTTAGTTACTTGTATCCAATAAAATGGCAAATGAGTATACTGATTTTCTTTATAGGTGTCATTAAAATGAAGTTACCACAATAGGTTATATCTTTTTTCAACATATATTCATCTATATCTATCAAGGAATGCTACAAAAACTGCAAGTCTGCATAAGATTGTATATTGACCTTGCTTACGTTACAGAAATAAAGATTTCCTGTTACATACTACCCTCTAGTGTCACAACTACACACTGCAACCACATTTGAGTGTGACTGGACAGAAAAGCACTGACTGGAGGAGGGTGACTACCATTAGTGTCATGTTGACTGAGTGAATGGCTGTTAGAGACATGGAGCCCTGTGTCATCTGCCCTATCTCCACTGCACAGCTAATTAACAGCTCTGGCACGCTCTCTCCCACTTTCTTTTCTCTCTGCTTCGCTCTATTTCTCCCAGCCGGAGCTGGCAGGAGATGAAAACTCTGTATTAATTAATCTGTTACGTACAGGAATGGTGATGAAACCTAGATATGCCTATGCCTGCATGTGTGTGCACAAGTCTGCATGTGTGGACGGACAGGGTGAAGAGGAGTCCAGAGAGCTGTGGATGGCTGACAGAGAAAAGCACACTATGCTGGATAAATTAGTAAGCCTTCATAAGGAGCCTCTGTTTGAAATTGGATTTACAGGCAGTGCCAACTTTACTCAGGAACATCAAAGAAAATACACAAGACCTCTTCACAGTCCCTGACCTTGGGATTTGGCAGAGCCCATAAAGCATAGAAAGCATAGCAGGGTGTGTTAACACCAAACAGAATATATTCACCTTGGGTTTGGTATTGATTACGACTGAGATGTGCTGATTTGCTATGGATATTATAGCTATCCAGTGAGTCTAAATGGCTGTTTTCTGCTTCACGTTTAATCTATGGCTAAGCCATGGCTCGATAATAAATTGAGCAAGGCGCAGGTTTCAGCTGTAATCCAATATTATAAAAATTAAATCTGCTGATGTGATGAACTGAAATGACCTATGGTATTGCTTTGGACAGGTTAGCAGTAAGATCAGCATTTGTTATGTCTTCATAATAAAGTGTTAATTGTAGCATCATTAAAAAAAAAAAAAGTACTTTTACTCTATATAAGAATCAGGTAGATGAACTTTGATGCCCTGGTTTATTTATGTGCTTGATCAGAGACCTCATGTTTTAAATATATTCTTTTAAACAATTTTAGACTGTAGTTTATTTGTACTATGTTGTAGAAAAATATATATATCTTTGGCAATCAACAGTAATACAAGCTGCAACACAATTTAAAGGGAGTATATTGTCACAGTCACAGAGGTAACATACACTGTGACATAAAGTCTTGCCCTAAGGAAAGGTAGCTGGCAGAAAAATCTGATCTGAGGTAGTGAAACTTCGCCCATTTATTTAAAGTGATTCAATCAAACATGAAGAACTTAATTTAAATTCCACTTACAATTATACCCTGCCTCAGTGTTTCCTTTTACCCAGTAATAATGTCACATTAATGAATCTATAGCTCTATTTTCTGTTTCAATGTGATTTTAGCTGTTAGCAATGAAGTTAATGCAAACCTCCCTTTAACACTTAATTACTAAGCTCAGATCCTATAAGTATTAATAAAGACGATTTGACCCAAGGCTGTACTGCATGATAGAACAGACTGCCATTCTATATAATTATAGTTTTTACGCACTTGATCTATTGAATTTCTACCCAAGAGAAAATCTCATTATTAACTGCAATCCAGACACACAACACTGAGACTGAAAGCTCAGTCATTTAAATTACTTCACCAAATACAATACTTCCACCAGGTCTCCAGTACAGTTCAGATTCAGCTGCAGCATCAAACAGAATAATGGAGTGATGATATTTGCATAAACCACACAGTGAAGATAGGGTGATATAGATGGTGTTTTTTTGTCACTGCAGAATCAACCAGAGATCCTGACAAGTCCAAGTCAAGTCTGAAGTCTCATGGTTGCAATGAGCAATGCTTGTTACATGCTGTGCAGACTGCGAAGCTCTCCAAAACTAGTAACAAGTAGAAAATATTAGATATAATAATAAAGATAACATTAGAAGCTGATGTTGAGCTAACCCAAGTGCTGACTGACTAAACTGTCCCGGTGCATTTTGAGGTGCGTGATAAGATCAGATGTGATCATTCCAGGGTTCTATATTTTTATACTGCACACCTTGCATGTTGTCATTCATTTATTTACACCTTGCATGAAGTCATAATAAGCTAATTTGATAACAGACAGGAGCACATTTGCTGGGATACTTGCCAAGTTCACAACACTAATTCATTTTAGTGCAGTTTACAGCCACCAGTAGCAAGGTGTGCCATGAATGGGCTGTGCTCGCTACCAATAATGGGCAGCGATACACCTTTGCCGTATCTCTTCTGTCACTCTTTTACCACAGTGGCGGTCTAAGTCTAAGTGGCAGACCTGAGCACTGGAATCAACACATATTAACTTACAGTTACAGCACAATCCATTTAGAACAGACCATTTCTATTCCCTATCTCTGTGTTTGCACTAATCAAAGCCAGGACTGGTTGTCTGGCATTTCAATGGCTTATCCTGGGTTTACACAGAAGACTGTGCCGGCTGCATTTTACAGCTGATTACCACCGATTTTACATTGAAAAGAGAACATGAGAGCATTTATTCATCAGGAGTAATCATTCCTGTCTCCTCCCACTGTTCAAACTTCTGAAAAAGAGGGACAGAATTTATTCCGTCTTGCCACTGATGACTACTTTGGGTTCATATTATCAGAAAAACTGAAACGCAGCCTGAAACAAAACCTTTACTTTCCTTGTTTATTCCCTGTTAATTTCTGTTTGTAATGAAGCGGCACAGATTCAACATATAGTCTATGGTGCCCCCAAGTGCACCACTAGAAGAGCTACACTAAAATCAATGTCTTGAAGGGATAACCACATCATTTTCTATTTTATCTATAAACACTGAAATAATAATAAACTAAAAGATGCAATAATGAAGATAAGATTTTACACATCATGGCTTCAGGTGTCAAGTTATGAAATGCTGATATTGACATTGATAGTGACAGTTGTTTAGAGTGGAGCATCCTCAACCATAAATCTTTGACACCAACACTTTTACTGTGTAGAGTGCTTTTGGACAAACACTTACCCGTGTCAGCTCAGATTCAGAGACAGAGCGGTGTGGTGGAGGATGACGCTGGTACATAGGAGGGCTGACGTCCTGGTAGCTCGGGCTGTCATCGTCCAGCAGCACAGCACCCCCATCCAGAGACTCCTCCTCTTCCTCCAACTGTGATGTCACGTCCTCTGGGCACATCTGGTGGTCAATGCCATTTTGGCTCAGGTTGCAGTGAACAGCTGTGTGGAGCAACAAGTCAAAAATAACAGAATGAGCCAAGGGTAAAAAGTAGGAAAGTACATTCAAGGATATTTTTTGAAAGTATGAATAAATTAATACTAGTACACAATTTACAGAGGATTCCAAGTGTTTCTACTTCAGCAACTTTAATATTTTATTTACACAGATAAAATAGCGATTTTTCACATCACCACATCACAGCATTTCAAATTAAACCTGTGATACTTTCTGAGCCACTGTATCAATCTAGATAGACAGCACCACAGTTAAATTCTCAAACTGTAGGTTGCACTTTACTATAGAGGATTAAATGCACATGCACTACAGTATTGGTATATTCTAATATACATGATATTCAATATGATTGAAGTTGGTGCTTTACAGCTTATATCATTTCATGTCACTAGGTCAGTGACATTTCCATCTGTGAGCTATGCATTTCAAATTATTAGTCCCCATATTAAATGCTGTACTGCTTACATTTCACCAGGTGGCAGCAGATAATGGTAGATGGTGTATGTAACCACTGAAGCTGTGTTGGTATTCTACATACTAATACTTTACACAATGTAATACAGTGTGTCACTGTGTGTATTGAACAAATAATACCAACAAATAATAAGAAGTTGAGGCTTTGGATCCTCCTACAAATTCAAAATTTGTAAACTAGGAGCAATACTATAACATTTGAAATAACACATTGTTACAAATGAAATGTTCAGTCAATAAGCAGTAAAGCACACCCTCGCCCAGTTTTATACACTAAAATATTATCAATTGTTAGCAAACTTTAAAAGGATATTACTGACTACTATCAAGCCAGTTTGGTCACGTTTTGACTCCCCACACTGGATATTTATTTATTTTTTACAGTTGTAAGAAGTTCCTAAATTTCTCTTGAGAATTGCAAGGCATTACAACATCACACTAAAAAATAAAATCAAGTGAATTAGGTATAAGCATATAGGCATAATATCATCATTTAGTATTTCAGCAGGATTCATCTTCAGCTGGAAGGCAGCATGTTCAGTGAATGTGGTTGCTGTTTTGTCAGAATAAAAACCAGCAACAAAAAAACATAACAAAACAAACAAAAAAAAAAAAAAACATGGTGAAATTTTAAGGTCAAGTCTCAAGCAGAGCATTTCAAAATGAAGACAGGCCTTAAATCAAAAAAAAAAAAAAAAAAAAAAAAAATCAAACTGTAGACATGTACCAGTGTTTGTGTTACACAGCAGGATGTACATTAAAATCTAGAGCACTGAAGAGACAAAGTACAATAGTCAAATATCAGGAGAAAGCTAATATTGCCTCATATAAACTTGTATCACACTACAGGGCATTTTCACTGGGGTTATTTTTAGTTTTGTTTTTCATATGAAGTGTCAGTCATAGGCACTATTTTAGTCTCATCAGGCAGTGATGCAGGCACAGAAGTGACAGCTAGCAGTGATTTGTGATGTGTCAGTCATCAAGCAATCTGCCCACTTGTTCTAAAAACACCATCAATGCATTGATGTGGAACAGGAGCCAAAGACCCTTTTTCATCACACCTGAGGGCTGATCCAGCTTCTGCTCCAGCTGCAGATTAAGATCAAAGCAATGTCAAAGGCTGCATTTGCTGCTTTGCTTAATGGCATAAAAGAATTACTGAATGAAGCTGAAACCGGATCAAGAGAAGGTCAACAAGAACAGCACATCAGTGTCTACATGGATTAAGACCCAAGTGAAGCTGAACACATTAGAAGTGCATGTCATTTCAGAAACTAAATTATTTAAATGCATAAATAAATGCTTAAGTTATATATTGATATCCCTGCTGGACACGATGGTATTAGCAGACATTACAAAGATGACAAACATATATCGGCCTATAAAATATCTCAGTGTGTGTGTGCTGGCAGAGCTGTACAGCCGGTTAGAGACCTCTTTCAGTCCAGTGTCACAAAGCAGTTACCAGTTGAACGAACAAAAGCAAGACAACAGCATCTGTGCTGTCATTTCTTATAAATAGAGGATTCATAAAAACAGCAACCTGTTAAAGGTTTAATCATTGATGGACAGACACCAGTTTGCTATCTAAAAGTAATATTCTAAACATGGTGCAGCTGCAGACCTGCACTGTTTGGATCCCCGATAAGAAACAGGCCTGAGATCCCCCATTTAAACCACAGAAAGAATTTACATGAGTGGGCCATGTTTTAAACAAAGCCAGCTTGAGATGCACAGCACGAAGCATTACTCCCTCTCACTGCCTCTTTAATCCTGTCTCTCCTCCCAGCTCACTCTTTTCCCTCTTCTCCTCCTCCTTCCTGACTCAATTCATGACTGGTGCAACCACTCTGGAGGAGAAATGAATTATATATCCTCTGCTAAGAGCATCTGAACAATGGTACAAGCAGACTGTATGGCTAGAAGGGTAGATGGATGACGATGATAAGAGGGTTTAGGGCAATGGACATGGCACAGAGAGGAAGGACTTCTGCATTGCTCTCTATCCTTTCAACAGAGGAAGAGTGTGTGGAAGGGGGCTAGGAGATAGAGAAATGCCTTTTTTATTGGCAACAGTTACTATAAATAGCACCATTACATTTCTCCCTCTCTCCTCCCTGACATGCGCTGTGCAAACATCGCGAGGGAAGAGAGAGAAGAGAGAGGATGCTTGCCTCCTTTCACCCGTTCCTTTATTTCTCTCAATGAGATTCAGTAATGGGGAAATGAGGGGAGAAAATGAATGAAGCACACATGGAGATGTTTAAAATGTAGCACCATTCCTGCAAAACCAAATGGATTTCTACCATCTAGACAGATATTAATAAAGATTAGACATTAGTCTGTGTCTCTTAATTATTGTACATGGTTTTCGAACAAAGAGCTATTGCAAACCATCGTATCTGAAAAACACTGGCCAAAAAGAGCACTGCGCAGGATATACTGCGTAATCATTTTAACTTGTTTGGGTATACCATGATTCTGGAGCACTGCAGCTGAAGAATACAGGTATTATGGTGTCTAGACAGATCTGAACATTTGTATTAGCAACACAGCCTTGAGCCTTGCTCAGGGGTACTTCAGTGGTGTCGGGAGGGGCAAGCACACGTCTTTTACTTTGGCTCATTAAATTTCTTCCCGTTATGTTTTGGATGTTTCTCCATGCATCGCTCCAGTCATAAGTCCTCTTCTTTTACCTCAAGGCTACTACTGCACCAGCTATCGTGACTTCACTTTAGAGCATTAGCTAGATTGTAATTGTCATGACAATCCTGATCATAAATATGAAGACTATATTATTTATTACACTCTACAACATTTAAGTTTTCTTAGCCTGCATGACACGTGCTGTCATTTTCAAGTTTCATTAGACATTTTGCCAGTGTGACCACGGTTCAGATTATCCCAGCAGGAAGTTTTAGAAACTTTTAAAGATGATGGACAGTATTTGAAAACTGTAATGATGAAATGCTGAAATACTTGCTGACTCCTCTTAAATTTTCTCTTCTCTCCTCAATACTGAAGATCCTGTCGAGGTAAAAGAAATCACAGAGGTTGGAAAAGGGGATTAAAAAAACGTTTTGATACACAAATCTGTTCTCCTTTTTTGTACTTTAATCTTTTTTAATATAGGATAATCTTGTCACTTTTGAACTGTTATGTATATTAAAGCATGTGTCAAATTAGAAGAAAAACACCTCTGGTGGAAATATGACTAGGAGCCCCAATGCATATTCCTTTAACTGAATGCTTAACAGAGGGGGAAATTATTTATATGGAATTATTGGGGTGGACATGTCTCCACATTTTCTCATAACATTGCACTCATGGCGTAAATCCTGCAGAAAGGAAAAGCTTTGTGTTTTTTTTTTTTTTAAAACAGGGCCAATGGATGAAACCAAATGCTGGTTTTCTGTGCTAACTCCAGAGACTGTGTGAGCTTGTTCAAAGTGAAACCAGTAGTGGGTCCATAATGAAAAGTGAAGTTTGTTCTGCGTGGGCACACTCAGGCTCATACAGATGTATTTCTCTTTGGCTGACTCTCTTTGGCAGAATAAATTGTTTGTCAGTATAATCAACTACATGACCCAGAAACGAAGCCGGGAGAAAGAAATAAGGGTAAACCAGGCCAGAAAACGGATGAGACTATACAGTCTTTGCACTGCAGCTATGAGACCTTTGGACATTTGCCTGCTTCCTGGGCATTTAGCAAAAAACTAAAGCTAACTACCATCAGCTAAAAGTCATGTACACTGAACAGGAAGGACATGGGTACATTCATTGCTGAACCAAACCAACTGTGCCAACATACACTCTTGGGAAACTGAAGAGGAAATCAGGCACCATATCTGGCAGGATCCTAGCAAAATGACATTCCAGTCATCTACACAGCTGTTGCTCCTTTTATATATTAATAGTGGTTTGGAGCAGAATGAAAAATCATCTCCATCACATGGCAGATGAAAAAAAAAAAAACAGTAAAACTAGAAATAACATATCAGTCCAGGAATGAATGTGTGGTCAGCTTCATGTCTCTACGATCAGCTCCACAATGACAAATACAGACTTAGACACAGCCCTGCAAGTACTTTCAGGGACAACAATTTACACACAAACAGCAAACAAGGCCTTACTAACGCTGCATGCACTGCTGAGTCTCAACCAGAAACTGAGCAAATCTACATGATGTGTTCACAATGGGGAGTCCATCCACTCCTCCCCCATTTAGAAAAAAAATGGGTGAAGAGTGTGAATGTGTGAAGAGAGAGTGTCTGCTGAGCTGTCTACCCCGAGGACTTTGAAAGCAGTATCATCAGTGGAGGACAGAAGACACCCTCAGATCCCTGTTATATGCTTAATAATGTACTGCACTAATAAGAGCATCTTTGAAGGGTAGAACAAGACAGAGAGACAAGAGCATTGCCTGCAATGAACTGGAGTCTGTAGGAAGAACTCACTGCTCAGTGAGATTAGATTCAGGAGTAAGACGAGATGTGTATGAAGGAAAATGTAATTCCTCAAAATGGATATTTGAAAAGCATTTTCATGTCTGCACCATTACCCAGGTATGGTAGCAGCATCAGGACTAAACAGCACTAATAAGAACTTTTTATAAATGCCCGTCGACGACAAACGACTTGCTTAGCAGATGCAGATCAAAATGAAGACAGTTTTTGATCACCACATCTATGATGTTCCCTTTAATCACACCTAAAGATACCATTTACAGCCTTCTAGTTATCAGCTGATGAGCAGCTACATTTGTGCAATGAAGAGTTAATTGTGTTGCTCAAAGGCACCCAAACAGCAGTCCTTGAGGGAGAAAAGATGCTGTAAAATAAAAGTGCTTCCTGATCTGTAACAAAATGAAAGTACCATTTTATCAAGAATATGATGCAGCGAATGAAAGTTTACTTAGAGCTCCTGTTGAAGTATCAGACAGAATAGGTATTGCTGCTTTCAGAGGAATAAGAGTGCATGGTAATGTAAGCCAACAAGGTATTCAACTGCAAGCCAGACTTGCTTTAGGCGTTCAGTTTCAAACAGTGAGATAAGTAGGCCATCATTCTGCTAACCTGACTAATCCATGACTCATTAATAGACCTGCCATTTCTGGCTTTCCCTGTGACATTAAAATTCATTAGCCAGGCTGTGATCTAATTCAAGTAACACAGGTGATCTCAGGTAACAGTGACTAAAAATACCGTGTTGGTCACGTTTATTAGCAGAACTCAGAATGATTGCCGCTACATGGCTTCATTAGTGAGCTAATTTTTATATGTTAAGGCTCCAGTGACTTCCACAGAGTCATAGACTTGGTGGTTTAGTGCAGTAAGAGTTGAATCCAAGCCTGTTGCGTAACCCTGATATACATTTAATGTCCCATTACTAACAAGACACGACACCTGGAGGAAACACTCCTGAGGAGCTTATACTGTAGGCTTGCTGGCTTTACTGTATTCATTAATGAATACAAACCCTACACAAAACAGTCACTAGCCTGAACTGACTAGGAATAGAGACTGTATGTGGCTCTTAATTCACACAGCAATGACTGGTTAGTCAGGTAACAGGGAGGCACAGATGTGCTCAGCTTTGAACGTTTCTCAACTGAAGAGTGAAGGAGACAAAAGCAAAAAAAAGGGAGAAAGATGGAGTGAGAGGGGATAAAAAGAAAAGGTTTCAGAAAGAGACAGAAAGTGAGAATAAGAAAGACAGACAAAATGAGGCAGTAAGACAGAGCTGGGAAAAAAATGCCAGAGCAAAATGACCCACTTTAGAGCACAAACACAGAGGAGCTAAATATAACTGCTGTTCACTCCGGCTCACTGTGAAGCATTTATCCCAAGCCCAAAGCTGTTAACATGCTCTGCTTCAGAGGTAGAGAGCAAAGGATGTCAAAAATAGATTGTCTCAATTTAGAGCTGAGTAATATCTATTAATATTCAAAAAGAGACACAAGCTTCCTCTGTTTGGCCACAACAGGAGCTTTTCCCGACACAGAGGCAAGTTGGTGGCTTCATTGGCTATTATCAGTCAGGCTGATGCTTTATGACTTTTAAACTTTTCAAATTTTACTGTCCTTTTGTTTTTTAGACCATTGTCTATTTTTAGTTTGCTGAGATATGGTGTTGACTGTGCAGGGTCATGATCAAAACCTGGTATATAACATCAGCCCTAAAGGGACAAAAAAAAAAGAAAAAAAAAAAAACAGTATCAGAGGGCGCTTCTGTGACATTGCAAAATGTTGATGCTTCATGTAGGGAAACAGTGAGGCTGGTAGCACAGCTATATGGAGAACGGATATCAACCAAGATGAGATCAATCCATGTTTGTATGTCAGTCATAAAGCTGCAGACATCACAGCAATGCATGACCACCTGTTAAGGTACTGGAACTGTATCAGAAGAGAACAAAGTTGACTTAGTGCATCCCTTTATCTGATTCTACTTTATGGCAATTGTAGGATTATAAAAAAAAAATACTCAGGCACTTTTAAAATTTTCTGCAATGTGCTAGTCATACAGTACTTGCCTCGCATCACCTGATATCCAACACCCACGTACGTACCTGTTTCTCATCTTCTTGCTGTGAATATACTGGATACATGTCCCTTTTCTCTCTGTTTCCCTTTCTATCATGCAACCTGTCCAGCCTCTATGCTCCTGCCTGCCTGATATGTTATGACACTTTTCCAGTCTTTTTGCCTGCCTGCCTGACTTGGCCTTTTTGGTTTCATACTGATTGTCTGCCTGTTCCTAAAGCCCTTTTGTTGTTTCGACTGTCAAACAGAAAATGTTTACATTTGCTTCCAACCCATGCATTTGACTATTCTATATGCTTTACAAGTTCCTCATTATCACAGTTTATATTGCATATATGAAAATGCAGTATAGTGGGATTTCTGCATTCTGCGTTTGAAAATCTTTTAATGTCAAAAGAACCCACTTTGCGGCACTGCTGAACTGCACCATAGTGTACCAAGTGTGTTCACCTGAAACACACTTGTGCAACTGTAACATCAGTGCCACACATACTGCAACAGATCTGCAGCTTCAATCAGTGAGTAGAACAGAGCACAGAGAACTTCATGGTCACCAGGGACCAGGGCTGACACACTGCCAAGTTTCTGCACTCATCACAACAGGGTGGCAAATATTCACAAAAAGCACGAAGGTCGTCATTTGTGAGAGTGAAGAGGCGCGCACAAAAGGCTGACAGTGCCTTAGAATGGCAGAATGAGTGATAAATGACTGAAACAATCAGCAATATTTTATCTCTCCCCCTGAGTTTAATTTGCCTGATGCTATAACGGTCGATAAAGCTATTGTATTGTGTACAGTAGGTTTTGTTCTGCACTGTTTGTTCACAAAGGCAAGGACCAAAGATGTCAGACAGGCTAATGTTGCAGTGCATTAAAATAACATCCTAAATACAGGTCAGATGCTGCAGTGAATTTGCATAAAACAAAGGCAAGAAGAGCTATACTTCTCTCAACATTTTGCCTTCCCTCATCTGCATATTGATCTTTTCTAAATGTGGAAAATCTTTCTTTGTTTCATCACTGTGAATCTGCATCTGTGAAGTATGTCAGGTACAAAAACACTACTTGGCATATAATTCAGTTGTGAAGTAGCACAAAACATCCTGGGGATGACACTTCCAACAGTGAGTGAGAAGTTTTATCCTAGGTGTGACATAAATATGGATATTCACAACACACGGTGATTTTGAATTGAATTCATCTGAGCTGCAGCCTGTGGAAGGTAAAAGTTTTAAATCTTACATATGTAGACTAGTTCTGCTCTAAATCACAAGAGATTTCCCACAATCAGGTTTAGTTACATCAAAACTGGCCTTTCTGTAAGTTGTTGTATACTGTTGTTCCCAACTGAAGAATGAGAAATAGTTTCAGTCCCCTTAGTTGCCTTTCCCTGAAGCTGACAGTCACACACAGTGATGAAAGCTGAGTCAGTGAAGCACTCAGACCAAAGACAGATCCAATATAACTATATTGCATAAACCTCAGACATTTGTTAGACAGATTCATTCAAGTGCCTGCAGTTTAATGTACATTCAGCTGGCAGTTTATTAGGAACATGTAACTAAAATTAATGCAGTCTAATGTATCATCAGTGTAATAAATCCCCCCTTTAAAGTTGACACTGTTCCAGCCAGAGATGTGTTGGTTGAACTGTATGAGCATTCTGGAGGTTGTAGTTTGTGTTGCTGTTAAGCTGTGCTGCATTGTACAGGCAGGTGTTTCTGTTTAGCTTAGCCTCATCAATATAAATAGGGGTGGATAAAATAATAGACACATCTCTCATTACAATGCAATCATTATCACCTTCATGAAAGGAGGATTTAATGCAGGACTGTTTTACTATATTAGTTTTAGCTGTTCTAGATGTATGCAGTAAATTTCAGAATGAGTTTAAAACAGTTCTGCTGGAGATGCAAGTCTGTTAATGAGAATAAAACTAATTTGTGAATGCTGACATGGCTAGAGGCCGCACCTACTACTACTCTTTTCTGTTTTTATTTTGTGCTTAGCTCTCATTTTTAATTCCCGGCAGTAGCAATTTGAGATGGCTGTTGGTCCACCCAAAGGACGATTACACAACACTGCTGTCCTATGACATTTGCTACAGTACATCTTCTATTTCTCTATATCTTAATACGACTCCAGCTGAGTAATGTTCAGAAGATATTCCTTTACTGTCTCCATCCAACTCCTGTTCAACTTGAGTAAGATGTGATCCTATCCCACTCAAATAAACATGTTTATCATGCTGATTCTATTCTTGGGCTAGATCCTGGGAATGGATTTGAAATGAGTTTTCTGAATGGGTGCACTGGCAGGCAGGGCAGGGCAGGATATATCAAGGAGGCTTGAAAGGAGGAATGAAATGAACAACTTCAGCCACAGGGGTAAACACTGTTGAGGCTGGACAGTACTAGATTGTTTTCTATGTATATATACATGTGTGTGTTTTCATGCATAAACATGCTTATATGTGTCTACATGACACACAGCTCTTCTTTTTACAGCATGCCTAAAGTAATGACATTCATGAAAAGGCTGCTCTCAGACAGAAAACAGTAACATGTCGTGGTGCCTATATGGTTAGGATGCACACTGGACTATTAAACCACAACATTACCAGTTTTATTCCTTTATTGCATGTCATTCTCATAACTCTCACTTCTCCACTCTTTTCTTACTTGTCTCTATGCTGTTAACATCGACCAAGAATGACCTTAAATGGCATTGTATCATAAAAGCTGTGCTGTATTAGTGGGAGTATACTGCAAAACGTCATTTTAGGCAACACAACACTGGAACGTTATCACAGCAGAATTAACACGCTCCTACCTACTTCACACAGTGACTGGCAAGCTGGACAGATGTGGCAAACAGATAATTCACATTGTTTTACACACTCCACTCTCATCTGAGATGGTATCTTCCAGTTTCTGATGACTGAAAACAACTTATCCAAGCCGGTAGGACAGGAACAGCTGGAAAACAATCAGGACAGAAGCCATCGTACACCTCTGGTCTACAGTGTAAATCTAACATTCGCCAGCTTTGACTATCATCGCTGCAGAGTTTTGCAGAAATTTCTTTGGTTTTTTTTGTCACCTCACTCAGGCTAAATTTGCAAACCTCAGCTTAGTAAAAGTGCCTTCCAAAGTAATGCTCAAATGGGTGAACCACTCTGTAGCACCCCAAAGTGCTATTTTCTGAAAGAGCTTATTGTCTTCTAATGTGTTGTAAATTATTAAATAGTTGACCTATATTCTCTACCTTTGAAGGGTTTGTGGTGCACTGGAACAGAAAACTGTGACATTGCAGAATTCATTGTCAGATTTCTCTCAAATATCACATCCCAAACAAAAAGTGATGGTGCCGCAGTGACCTTTGTCCCATCTACAGGGACTGTTTTGCTTGTATCAGGGAAAAGACACAAAAATATTCAGAACAAAAACAATATAATTCATTCTATGCTGGGAGAAGTATTCAGATCCCTTAGTTAAGCAACAAAGTAAAAAGTAAAATATACACCATTATGGTATCTGTCTTAAGTAAGAGAACACATGCAACATCAACATATACGTAAGGCTTCAAGTGTAAAACCACTCATTCTGCAGAGAAATGAACCCTGTAAGAGCGGTTCATGTTTAAGCTTCAGTGCATTAGTATTTTGCTGTTGTAGCTGGTAGAGGTGCAGGCAGTTTTAAGTACTTTATACAGCTACTCTAGATGGTGTTCAGTCAGAAGAATGGAGCGTCTGAGGTGTGAGATGAATAATGTGGCAGGAATAAAGAACAAACTAAGTCCTGCCAGTTTTTTTAAGGTGAAATCTAAATTTTGAGAGTAATTACAGCTTTAAGATAAATGTAGGGAGTGAAAAAACATAATTTCCTTCTGAAATGTAAACATGAAGACACACAAAATGGGAAACTGAACTACTCAAAAGTATCTCAGAAATTAAGTGCTCTCCACCACCAAATCCTCTGTAGTTTAAATCTACTCTGAGATGTAGCACTGTAGCTTGCTGTGCTCAATAAAGAAATATTATATTTATTATACTATATTTCAGCTACAGTACCTGTATAGGATGTTTTCTGCAGCTCTACCAAACTCAAATCTGACCTTGTACATTTAAAAGTGCAATTTTTTTTCACCCAAATTCTGGATGATAAACACATGACTCAGAATTCATGTCTCCCAATGGCACAGGTCAGTAAATCATGACTGAATGCACCGAGTTGTCCTATAGCTGCTCAAGTCACAAACTGTATTGATGCTTTGTGCTTCCATTTATGCACCAATCACAGAAGAAACTAACTTAGGAGCTGGGCACATTCTGGTAACCTTCAGTAAAGTCGACAGGTGATACTTCTATATGATATTAAGGTGAATCTGAAATTCTCATGACAATGCTAGAGCTGCATCATAATTTTGAAATTTCATTTCATATAGTAGTCTCTTTAGTAATAAAATTATTATCTCAAAAGAGAATACTGTTAAAATACTGAAAAATTCTTTTTATTCCTGGGTGCCCGCCTGGACGAGAACAGACGAGAAGGGATAAAAAATGGATAAAACTGGATAACGGATAAAGCATTCATGTCTGGAACAAAGTGTGCATCTGCAGGCAGCTTCAGCAGCTGTATTGTTCTTTACAGCTTTGAAAGATGAATCTCAAGAGATGCATGAATGAAATGATACTGGGAGACATGCTGAAGGTTGGCAGCACTGTAGCTGCTGTTATGCTCATGGCAAGTATCTTAAGACATTTTTCAAGCTGAAACAGGTGGTAATATCTTTGCACCCACAGGTCAGTTGTCAGCACCATAAAAAAAAAAAGCTATGACATCTGAGCAAAAAGGTGCATTTTGTACAAGACATTGCTCGAGCTTAAAGGCACAAATAGTCTGGTTGATGCCAAAGAGCTTGAAATGTTTTACAGTGGCCTACAGGTTATTTTACTTTATGACTTAGCCTTTTAAATTGTTACTCTGGAATTTGTTTTACATATCAAGGCATAGTTTGTGGCTTCATGTGTCTTATTTGTGTTGGAAACATGAAAACATAAGAAACATGCTACAGTGACACAATGAGAATATTCTGCATGCAGTTCTTGGCTTTTGGTCTGTACCATCAGTGTCAGTGCGTGTAAACAGGAAACGAAGAGACAGAACACATGTGGACATTGTGCACAAACTGAGCTGTAATGGCTGTCGGAATGAAAAACCTGCTCCAGAGGAATGCAGGAGTCCCACATTCTCATACCAATCAAGCCTGCATGCAAACAGAAAACTGCCACAGCATCTCCCCTTCAACTGGACTGAAAAAGCCTGTGAGGGACAAATCTAGTCTCACTGCATGCATGTGACACCCCCCCCTCACTCTCCACCCGACATACCTCTCATTGGATTTTGGATCCACAAGATGCCTCCGATAAGATGAGGAGACTGGCCCAGCATCCCGAGTCACGGACAGTCCCTGTCCCCTGTCCTACCTCTAATGTCCGGAACGAGCACCTTAACCAACTGTTTACTGACAATCACTTGGAGAAGCGGGTCACTTCCCCAGCTCACATGTCACACCACCTGCTGCCAGATGAGCCGCCTCAACTAGACTGGTCTTGTGGAACAGGCTGAGCGCACACAGCGCTCTGTTGCATCACAATACAAACCAGCCCGGTGAATAAGAATCTAAAAGACAATCATAACTTCTAAAAGCAAAGTCCCTAAAATAAATATCAGCAGTGAGCCCCAGAATCCTCCTGAGAACACACAGCACCCGGCACAGTACCCGGCACACTGGAGATAATTACGCAAAAGAACTGGACGCTCCTCGGTCGCAGACCTGTTAACCAGCGGTGTCTCCAACAGCGCAGATCACTACCAGACGCACACACGGCACCAATATAAATACAGAAACAGGCTGCGCGTTAACACGAGTCTTTATGGTTTGTGATCATCTAGCAGCACAGAGAAAAGCAGCGGTGCAACATTCCAGTTGTACAGTAGTGTAACAGGAGAAGACCGGGACAGTGTACGTGATGCACAGAGAGCAGGGGCTACAACATCACCCAATCACAGGCTTTCACAGCTGAGCCGACTGTGTCTGGGTTGAGCCATGCACACCATTGCATCTCACATTATCACAGTAACTGTAACTCCTAAAGCGAAGCATAAACAGAAATACCAGCACTGACTGAAGCGCCTTACCTTCAACAGCCATTGTGCTGCTCCCCAGATTTAGGCATCAGGAAACCGGCGAAATGTACAAGTCAAGGCTCTCTCATCGTACCTTGTTTAGCGTGTAATCATCACTTTGCTGCGGGCAAGCCGGGGCTCACAGCTGCTACCGCACCCCAAAGGATCCTGGGAAGTGTAGGCTCAGCGCTTTCTGGACTATGAAGGAAGGGCAAGTTTCGTTAGTTATGCAGAGAAAGCACTTTGAAAGAACCTCCTCTCTCTGTTTGTGTCTCTGGTTTGCTCACTATAACAGAAGGTCACAGTAAAACAAGTAATTGTGGAATCAAGGCATGATCATTGCATCACATTATAATAAAGCACTAAGATTAAAATGTGTATAGTGACAAATTGCATACACAGAGAAGCTTGGTCTCCTGGTTTCAGCTTCATACTGTGTAGACACATGCAGTGAATTCATTCCTCATATCTAACCCTTGGTAAGAAAGCAAATTAGTATATTTCCCCTTAGCTTGATGCACCTTATATTGAAACATAAAAGACTGGGATGAATAAAATACAAGTAAATGCACTCCACAGACAAGACCTACAGTATGAACTATAGAGACTATTGTGATGGATCAGGCTTCACAGAACAGTTACAAATAACTCAAAGCCCCTTGGCCCGACCTGGATCATATTCTGGGTACAGTTAGAAAACCTCCACTGGGTCACCTCATGAGAACAGACTGGATTATTGGGTCTGTATAATGTACGCTCTATATGGGCAGTAACTTTAATATATTGTTTGTCTTCTGCACTGATGTCCTGTAGGGACCACACACAATGTGGTTAACACACTGTAGTTTTCTGTCACATTAATCATTTCTTTGTGCATGTGACTTGTACTATAAAAATCCCCGTCTGTCATAAATTCAGCTTTGCGGGGGTTCCTTCTTTCTGCACAGCATGGGTGAAAGCTGTAAAAAAAATATATATATACTAATTCAATAGAAAAGCTTCACCAGGTTACACCTACTGCCTGAATAAAGGAGAAAAGGTTTATTCCGTGTGTTATTTATATACATTTTCTTTCTATGAACACTAATACATATACATATGAGTTGTACCAAAAATAAATAAACAAATCAATAAAAATCAAGTGGTCATGGGGTCATTGCATTAAAGTGAAAGAGGCAAAACCTCAGTAAGAACCACTAATGGTGGAATCAGGTAAATACAACACACACAGGGTCAGACATGTCTACATCGCTGCTCTGGTTTACCTCACATGGGTGTCCTGGTATTTGGGTGTGACGTTTTTCATTATTGATATCCTGAAGAGACAATTTAATTCAGGTGACAGCATGATTAAGTGTGTCAGTTCGCAGGATATGTCTTGTGGGTGGTGCATACTGTAAAATGAACCAGGTCGCACACAGGTGTGGCCTGTTGGTATGTAACAGTATGTTGGAGCTGTGTGAATGCCTGTTCGACTTCTCTGAGTGGTTCCTGTAATAAACTGTATCTCGTGGAGTTGATGACAGTATATACAGTACGGACATGTGTATGCACATGTGGTCAAGCTTAATCAAAATACATTTTTGAAGGGGAATGGTGTGACATATGCTCTAGCATACAAAAAATGGATTTGTTTCTTGAACATTAACTTACTTGCTGAGGATTGCTATTGTACATTTGTCATGTCATGATACTACTGTGTATCTCTGGTACATGTACTTATATTATATCTGTAAGTTCATCTCTAGATGCTTAAGAAATAACAAAATGACATTACATCAGTTTTTTGTAGAAAAATATATTGTGCATTTCTATATTATCTTCACCAAATCAATAATTAAAGAATGTTTTAAAGCTCTCTATGAAAACAGTGCAAAATAGAGACATAACAGACAAGAAGAGCTGCACTTTTCAAAGCATTAGAAAATGAGTATGCACTGACTGAAGCTTGCAAATCAGGCTGATAGGAGAAGTAGGCCCACAGCAGTTTTTAGTAATTCATCTACATTATTTTAAAAATAAAAACAACATTAACTATAATCCTGTAAAACATTTTTTATAAAAATGTTAAAGTATAATGTGGCTATATTTTTAAAAACAAAGTATCAAATACCATTGTGAAAACCAAGTGATGCTTGATGAATCTACAGGAAATAATCACATGAATCTGAAGCTCTCTTTAGCTGTACAGGTTTTGACCATATGATTTAGCTAATTTCTTAGTTGTACAGCCCACAACTTTACTGTTTTGGTTCATTCTCTCTGCTCTAATAGAGCTGTTTGTGGACATAGTAGCCAGGTGTGAAAAACCCCTAAAAACCCACTGTACAATCTGGTCAACCGAAGACACACACAGTTGGTGATTAGCTGTAACACAGTGGAGTACTTAGCACCCAAAGAACCAGATATTTCCTTCAGTGAAGTAGTAGAGACTAAAAACAGAGATAAAAGATAATGAATGTTGGACTTATTTGCCCCAACTGGCTAGATGTGCAAATAATTGTTAAGAAGATGATGATTCTGTATATCAGTCTTCACAACCTGTTTCTACCCCAAGTGGCTAATGGAATTAACTATATAACTTAAGTATATACTGGATAATCTAACATGTACATGTACATTGAAACCAGTATTGACATATTGCATGAAAAACCACAGAGTGCAATAAATCTTACTATGTCTATGCCTGCAGCTAATACTGAAGCTTGAATTTGATGCAGTAGTTTAATTATGACTTAGTTTATAGTCTAAAACTGCAACACCTAAAACATACAGTATGCCTCAAGAAATCATGGCTTCTGTTTGTTTACCAGTAAAATAACTGCTAAGTGGTTCTGAATGGTCAGACAAACCCCAATACATTCTTCTGAAATTCAATAAGTGGCGGTAACATTTTCTCTTTTTTCAAGACAGTCTTTCTTTACATTCATTATAACAAACTCAGTCTAACAGATTTAAAAGTGCTGCAGTCTGCTTTGTGCCCCAGGATTGTGCCTGATACAGGGTAATGAATGCTGAGCTGCAGGAATCCAGGCAATGAAAGCCAATCCAATTTCTGTGCTACAGTATACCATAAAGCTGCTGGTTATTTAGAACATTAAGACACACTCAAGTGCCTCATTAACATAAGCCATAAGAGACAAATATGAGCATCTGAAAACTACCCTGACTGGAAATGTAAGTAGCTAAAAGCAAGAGTGCTCTCTCTCCAGAGCTTGTGAATTAAAAATTCAGTCTTCTTAAAACAGATTTCTTAAAACATGTGTATGAAAGCTACAACCCACATGTCCACAAAAGCAAAACAAGGAGTCTTCAAATAGCTACAAAAATAGCAGCAAGCTTTGTGTCTCTATATCCCTTTGATATTGTTCTGCAAGTGTCCACTGACTAAGCCCGGGTCAAACTGTATTTTCAATCTTCCTCTTAGCCCTGTCTGATAATGATGGAGGTTATTTCATACGGTCCATTGTTCCAGGCAAGTAGCTGTAAGAGGATTTCCAGCACAACTTTAACCCTGGAGTTAATATCACACCAGCAGAGTAATAATCACTGCATCATCCTGGCCTTGCCACAGCATCTCCCCTTCAAACGCCACCTTCCCATGTTTCCTGGCTCTCATCAAAATTCCCACCACCTTATCAGAGATCCTAACATATCTGTCAAAGAGTTGTCCAAATGTTATACGGGTCTTTCCGTCTGGGTCTGGATCAGCCATAGTCCTGATCACATAGCACATGTCGGAGATCTCACGGTGGATGTGTCGCTCGGCTCGTTTGGCTCTCTCTGCTGTTTTCGTACCCTCCTTGGGGCGTCCATAACCCTCCTGGCCCTTTTGGACACGTAGGGACATTGAGTAGTCATAGTCAAAGTATTCACTGAAGGGGTTTAATTTCTGGCTAATGGTGTGCTCTGAGGCCCAGCTCTGCCAGCGGCTCTTAAGGTTTCCCACAGTGCTGTATTTCTTGGAGAGGGCACTGATCTTGATGGCATCCTCAGCTTCCCTTTTGTACCTGGGAGAGATGTTGGATTACATTACAGATAAATGTACAATACACTCAGCATCTGTTTTGAACCTACAAGAGAAAAAAAAGGGAATTTGCAAAGACTGGTAGTAAGAAGCAGTTTTTTACTTGGCTTAACTAATATAATTTGGTTTCTGTGTGACATGAACATGAGCTACTGCATGTGCATCTGTATCGTCAAGATCCATTTTAAACAGAAATAACTTCCTTTCCTTACTGGAAATATAAAATGAAGCACTCTGATACTCACATTGAAACTTGGGATCGTTTAATCCTCACTCCTGACTCAATGTCTCTTTCAGAGTCGTTTTGCTCTGCTTCTTTTATAACGTTTGTCCCGTTTGTTTGAACATCCTCCATGTCCAATCTGTTCTCTGCCTCAGGGTGTCCACTGTCATCTTTATCAACACTATAGACACGTCCTTCTCCTGGTCCTCCATCTTTTCCAAGCTTCTCTTCATTCTCTACCTGCTTCCAGCTTTTGGTCAGTGATGACACCATGTTGGAGCATTTCCGACGGCGTGTAGGTGAGCTTTTCTTCAGTAGCCTGTCAATCTCCTCAATTGATTGCAGTGACTCCTTCTTGATTCTTTCTGTCAAGAGACTGATGCCAGAACCCTTTTCCAGAACCCCACTGGTCACTGTTTTCACCACTTGCTTTGTCTTGATTCGAGATTCAAGTGGTTGCTCGGCTGTCTTATCCTCCTCAATGATGGAAGCATCTTGACTCTTATTGTGAGATGTTATTGGCTTTTTGGCATCTTCAGAAGCAGTTGGACTTTCCTGAGAAACTCTGGTTGGCTGTGGCGGGGGTGCAGGTGGTTTCTTTGGGACCCAAGTCTTTTTGGGCTCTTCTGGTCCTCCCAGTGAAGATGGAACCCAGCCACTGGGCTCACTGGCCTGTTTCTTCTCATTCTCAGATGCCCACTGCTGCCAGCTGCTTGTCAGGCTGCACACCACGCTAATGGTCCGTAGCTTCTTGATGTTCTTGTTGGTGGATGGTTTCCTCTGGGAGAGCTGGCTGGTCTTTCTGTCAGACATAATTATCTGTATAATTGTGGTAGTGTAAGCAAAATTAATCACAGTAAGTGATCAATGCACCTCCCCTTTGCTTGGATCTCTCTTTCTGTAACTTTTTCTCCCTCTGTTGTTTTCCACCCTCACACTTGCAGCTACAGTTCTAAAATGGGGAGAGCGTGGAAACATGACGGTGGAAAGTATCTGAGTTATCACAGGCAGCTGACCTGATCGTCTTTCCCTGACACCGGTCACCTCTACTCTCTCGCGTTTCAGTGCTAATTGTGGAGCTTGTTAAGCACAACATGCAAAGACCATCAAAGCTCTAACTATTGACAGGTACCCAAATTATCCCTTATTAATGTTCAAGCTTTTGCAGTTCTAAAAATATACAGTGTATGTAAAAAATACACAGTGTGTTAGTAATTAGTGGAAAGTACTCATATCTTTTAAAAATATTGTTTAAAGTAGGAATAAGCAGGTATAGACAATGGATGGATGTTAAGTTTAAAGTATATATAATATGCAGAATAGTGGCCCAGATGACACTACTGTGGTTGTGGATAATCTTTATTTTAATAGTAACTATACCTGTCAAGGTAACTATAAAAGCTGTCACCACAAAACTACAGTAAAACTACAGTATAAAGTAGCATCACACAGAAACATTACAGTACAGATATCAGTGTTTACATAAGGAGATTTTCATAAAAGGCATTTACCAACAGCTTTTCAGGAAAGGGAAAGAGGAACTGAAATTAAACCGACTCCGTGTTTTGAAACTCTTGCATACAGGATTTAAGATTGTGCTGCAAAGGAACCAAAGTAAAGTTTATGAAAGTCTGAAATACAAGATGTCATTTTATTCTAGGTTAGAAAATGAATAGGAAACATCTGACCAGGATAGAAAGCAATACCTGGAAGAGACAAAGATCTCCTGCTTACGCACAAAGGGGTTTAGGCTTCCCATCCAGCTGGAGGTGAGATCACTATTCACCTAAAAGAGCAGAAAGCAACATGCAGTCTGTTGTCAGTGAAATCTTTTTCTTTGGAGCACTGAGCTTTGACAAAAGTATTCAGTGTTATTTTAAGACCTGTGTTTTATAAGAAAATAGAGAAGGTCATTTTATATATGTTGATTTTTCATATCCATGTTTGCAGAGGGTTTTATTAATATCTAGAACTTGGCACACACACATGCACGTGGACATTAATTTGCAGCTGTTGCCACTCTGTCATAGAGAAAAGTGACTCAATGAGCATCAGCAAAGAACATCATCTCAAACCAAGTCAGCATGATATTACAGTACATGCAGCTTCACATTGTGGTGTGAGAGGAAGGTTAGTGCTCCGCCACAGGGACAAACAGGCTCATTACAGTTTCTGGTTTATACAAAACACATGCAGCAAACACTGATGTCACAAATGCAAAAGCTTTAAACTGTGTTACTGGATGCTGGTATCTCCCACAATTCAACCTTAGTGCTTAAGTTACAGTATGTACAGCAAAAACTGAGCCTTGTAAGGCCTTGGACATTACAATCTTATGCTGTGGGGTCTGGGAAAAGAAATTAAAACCAAATAAAGACCAAACCAAGTACTTTGTTATCTAAATAGTGTGCTTTAAAATATCTCTTACCATTCAAGTGACCAAAATAAAAATGTAGAATGTACAACAAGGCAGATAATAAAGGCAAAACATGAATTTGCAGAGTGATTTTAACCAGTAAGAATGAGGGTGTACCAGTAGAGGTCACTATGATTTCAGTGTTGGAGCAGCAGCACTCAACAACTGGTTTAAATATGGTCTGTGCAGAGCTTTATTTTAATATCTTATCCTGCAATCTCTGTGTAATTGTGTACACATTTCGACTGATGAGGAAACTATTCACAGTGTTATTGTATTTGAGAATGTTAATTTGCAGTCTGTTTGACAGTTTACTGTGGAAACATAATAGGAAGTTATACAGCATAGTTACCTCATCCTGTTCTCGATTTTTGGTTTACTTGGCTCTGAGATCCATTTTTGGATAATAAAATAATAGTGAACATAATACCAAAACCTTGTCAAGAATAAAAAATAACACAGGATCCATAAGTGCTAAAAATGATGACTGTTCCCATTAAAACATCATTAACCATCTGCTCTATTAAAATTTACAAAGGAGCCATGATAGCAATGGAACAATGTGTTCAGACTGTTTTTGCTCAGTCCCAGCTTTTAAAAAGGACCTGTATACTGCAGGCAGGACTCAAACCTAAGGCTACTGTGATGATTTGGGCCAAATAGACCAGGCAGTCAAGGTCCAAATGTGGAAAGAGACTGCACCTGTGTTTCCTGGTGCTTATCAACATCTGCTCTGTTACCGCTGCTTTGTTTACCTTTCACTGCTTGTTCTGAGGTTGTTTTATTTGGCTGTACATATAATTGTGTATTAATTGTAAAAGAATGCATCCGTGAGGATCTCTCAAGCTGTTTCTCTGACTGCTGACTGTATATCATGTGGATTACCGACGTGCTTGGGGTGATTGTCTTGTGCATACTTGAAATGCTGCAATGATAAAATCAACATCCCTGCAAGTGCAGTATGAGATATTAAGAACTATCGTCTTGACTGCTGCAATAACTCTGTTCAGAGGAACCGTAAAAAGACTAATGAAAAAGCTATAATCAGAATTGTTTTTCACTTTTGTATTGAATTTGATCGATGCTGTCATGGCTTTCTCTTCCAGACAAAGCAAAAATCACATCTGTAACTATGAAACTATGTTGCTGTTAATAAAACATCAGAAGTTACTACAATAAACTACAGTTTTGAGTGTTCTTGTCTTTCAGAGAAGAAACCAGCAGTATCTGTTCTGTCCTAGGAAAAGTAAACCACCATACAATCCACTAATACTTCCTTCCGAAAAGGCTGCATGTTATTGTTTGGCTGTGGCACTTGGCCGTGATAACTAAAACTGGGGAACACAGTAAATTAAATCTAACCTCATACTGGGGTCAGTGAGGGCTCTCCAGGAAACTGAGAGGGAAACTGGTCCCCTGCAGAGGGAGCGACAGGATGACAGAGGACCGCTGGAGCCAGACAAACTCATTAGATGAGTCAGGGAGATCTAAAGGTCCCTGGTTCGGATTTATGTGACAGGCACCCTGACAGTGTATTACATGCTGTAGAGGATGGTAGTAGAACATGATAGAATATGAAAAATGATAAAACAGGAGTGGAAGGTGTCTACAGTTTGAAGTCTGCAGTGGCTTTAGATGTTTTTCTGTCACTTGCAAGTGATTATGTTAAATAAAAAGAAGAATCTATAGCCGAGGTCTCCAACACACTGCAGGTTACCATAAGCTTGCTACCTGTTTTTGAGTAGCTCATCTAATAGTTCAGAGGAAACAGTGAGTCCAGGTACAAACCATGGATGCTTGGTAGAAATACTTAACACTCTAAAACACATGAAACTATCACTTGCCAATAACCTGCCAGTCAAATGAGTTATGCTTCTGTCACGTTTATTAATGTCGGTTACATTTAAATTTTTTATTTAGATGACTAATATAAACATTTACAAGAAACAGGAAGTATGCTGCCATGGTTTCAGTGAGATGAGTCCATCTTTTAAACCAGTATTTGTTTATATTTCGGCAAGTTAAGTAGGCTGATTTCACTTTTACTGTTTGTATCACTGGATATACTGCCAACTGTGAATGAATTACGTTTTTGCAGTGTTTTCAGATTTGATTCAGTTATGATAATAATTTTTTTCAGAGGCCATGGTAGAAATACTGTCATGCTGCTGTTTAGCATAATAGCATAATAGCATGCAATAGCATTAAACTTAAGGCTGATGGTAGCTACATTAGTTTGTCTGCATTTGTGTAAAATGCACACTAGCTTGCTAGCCATTGTGCTAAAATTATTTATTGATCTACACTCACCGGCCACTTTTTTAGGTAGCACTGGGCTGGACTCCCTTTTCCCTTCAGAACTGCCTTAATTCTTTGTGGCGTAGATTCAACATAGTGTTGGAAACATTCCTCAGAGATTTTGGTCCATATTGACATGATAGCATCATGCAGTTGCTGCAGATTTGTCGGTTGCACATCCATGATGCAATTCTCCCAATTCATCCCAAAGGTGCTCCATTGTATTGAGATCTGGTGACTGTGGAGGCCATTGGAGCACAGCGAACTCACTGTCATGTTCAAGAAACCAGTTTGAGATGATTTGAGCTCTGTGACATGGTTCCTTATCCTGCTGGAAGTAGTCATCAGAAGATGGGTACGCTATGTTTATAAAGGGATGGACATGGTCAGCAACAATACTCAGGTAGACTGTGGTGTTTCAGTTGGTACTAAGGGGCCCAAAGGGGGCCAAGAACATATCACACACACCATTACACCACCACCACCAGCCTTAACCATTGATACAAGGCGGGATTGAAAATCCCAGTATATCGGCAGTTTCTGAAATACTCAGACCAGCCTGTCTGGTACCAACAACCAAGCCACATTCAAAGTCACTTAAATCCCTTTTCTTCCGCATTCTGATGCCCGGTTTGAACTTCAGCAAGTCGTCTTGACCATGTCTACATGCCTAAATGCGTTAAGTTGTTGTCATGTGATTGGCTGATTAGCTATTTGTGTTAACAAGCAATTGAACAGGTGTACCCAATTAAGGGACTGTATAGGGTGCTGGATCTAAGCAAAATGTGGTGGAGCTGGTTAATTTGTATGGTATGAGCTACTGGGTCTTTTTGTTTAAATACATATTTTAGTTTATATTTTTAGAAAGTTATGCCTCAGTTAATATAGTGAATATGGACATGGACATGCTCTACTTTTTACTTTGAGAAAATTATTATTGAGTAAGTTTGAAAGAGTTTGTTCATGATGTGAAACCACTTATGAAATTATATATACCAAATTATGATAAAGTAGGTTGATCTTTATATAGGAATCATAGAGATTTGAATGCAAAGTCCTTTAGAGATACTGAATGTGCTAGTCAAACATTAGGGCTATTTATTTTGAGTCACTGTCTTGTTACCAGAGAACTTATAAAAACATATTGCTTTTGGCTTAAATTGCATCAGTCAGCAATCACACTTCATTACTTCTGACCACAGCAGCCTCTAGAGCAATAATTGGCTACACACTTCTCACTTCAAGTACATCAACTTTTATGATGTTACAGACGTTGAGCTGTGAAATCAAAAACCCAAATTAGGATCATCACACTTATTCAACAGTTTTTTGCCAACATATTTTATACATATATTTTTTTTAGACATTTTCCAGCATAGAAAATGTCATAGCAATAGACTCATAAAATAACAACTTGATTGTATGAATTTAACAAACAAGCTAAACTTCCCAGTATGTTTTAATTTGATTTAAAGTCCCTCTGGGATTCGTATCGGCTGATACAGCCTTCACTAAAACCTGAAAGAGACTTGATATTTGCGGCTGATACTTCTAAGCTCTTAGGTAATCCATCAAACAAAGAATCCATAATACTATTATCCTGTTGGGGCTTGCAGCCTTTCTTTGCTTCACACCCTCTGTGTACACCAAATGTCATTCTCACTCCCAAAGGCAATCAATCATATCAAACTCCTTTTGGGTTTTTCTAGATGTGGGAGTCCCTTGCCTCAGCTCACTTTTACATCCTTATTCCCTCCATTTATTTTGGTAAATTCAAAACCAGGATTGTATTATACAAAATTGCTTTATAATTCCCAGTTAAATAATCTTTGGAGTTTTCTTTCCTTAGCTAGATGGAATATCTTTCGAATAAACCAGTATGTATCATAGAAACCAGTGTTTGTTGTCAAGACAATAGCAGATACGTTCGTCTTTTGTAGTCATGAGAAATCAGTGATCTGATAACATGCTGTAGATTTAGACATCTCTAAAATAAATGAACTTGACATTGATTTTATTTTAGTTTAATAAAATCCATTTTTAGAAAAACAGTGGTTCTTTCAGTGTTCTATTGACCATCCCACTGATACTCCAAGGACCACAAATCTACTGCAATGAGAAAGAGATTGACTTGCATATAATGCATCTGATTTATTAATGAATTCATTCCCCAGTGCCCTTTTAACACCCTACTTTGTGTGGTGACAGCTTTTTTAAACAGTTTACTTCATCAGTGGTTGATTTTGTGCCAGTTATGTGGTTGAACAAATGATTTTTTACATTGCTGGTGATTCCCCGTAACATGAAAACACTGACCAAGTCATTAATCTAAAGACAGGCAAAATGTCAGGCAGTGTCATAGAAAGCCAACACAAGGGGCTTTCTTCTGCACATTACGCATACTGTAATTGTACAGCTATGCAGTGAGCTAGGCACACTTCCAATAAAGGTTGATGTTGACCTATGATGTTTTACTGAAGGCAGTTGCGAAACAGTATAAGATAACACAACACATTTAATGACAGGCGATTGTAAATCAAAAAAAAGAAGACCATGTACAATTTTTAGACAAAAGGTCATGGAAAATGAGTCAGTGCTGTAACCACTATTATCTGTGTGGTGTAGTGTTACAAGTTCAGTTACACAGCAATGCAGCTAATTCTTCAGCTCTAAATAGTTTTAATCCCCTGCACCTTTGGTATAGTGTGTGTACTGCAAAATTCAACTACTAGTGGCTTCTAAAAGCTGGTATACAAAGGAAAGAGCATCATATGGTTAGCTGTTGATGCCACTCTGATCTTTCTGCTTGTGTTCACTTCTCTCTGTTGGCTCTGATCACTACAGGAGTTTATTTATTATGTCTTTGGGACATCTCTGTATACCTAAAGCCCAGCAGTCTCACATATCAGATAATGATGGTCCTGAAGTGCAAATTACATATTTGAATTAAGAACACACATTGTGATTAAATCTAAAAGCATATGGGAAATGGCTAAAGACATATGTTCTGTTTTTACTTTTTCATGTGAGAATGTGGTCTCTTTAGGGGATTTAATAGCCCTGAGTATTCATACTGCAGGTACTGTGTTCTGTCATATCTGATTTGGTCGGGTACCAACACTGTCCATCTGCATTCGGCTCAGGCCTTCACCTCCCTCTGGGAGTCCCATTGCTCTGCCAGCCCTGAGCTCTTCCTCAGTTAACAGGAAAGGATCAATTTTCAGCAGCACACCCTGGCTGTGGATGTAAGGAGATGGTGGTGTGTGTGCATATGTGCGGATGTGGAGGTGGCAAGTGAAACACCACTTTGCTTGACATCCTGAATGGCCACTGGAGACAAAACTTCCCCAGTTTAGAAGTGATTCTCTGTAGCTTCTGACTTAACACCAACAAAGGACAAAGCCTAAGACCCACATAGGTGTTTGCCAGCTTGTGTGGACCATCTTCACACTCCACTGACTCAGACTCTATAGAACACATTCCAGCATGGGTGTCAGGTCAGTGTAGGCGCTGAAGGACACGCTGTGGTTTGCAGACTGCAGTAATTTGTTTAACCTCTGATTAAGCCCAGGAATGTCAGCTATGAAGAGACACTACAGGTCCCGACAGCATCGTTTGACACTTTAGCAATCTGTCATTGCCACTACCAAGCAAGCAAGTGAACACTTGAGACAATAGCCACTCCACTGCCTGAGCAGAGAATTACAGTTCTGATCTTTGCAACACCTGGTTTGGTCCAATTTATATCATCTTTCTCATGTTTTTGCATGAGCCATTAAGAACCATAAAGCTTGCTTTGCATGACGTACAGTAGTTCATACTGTTTATATAAGAAGACTTAAACTGATAAAGGAAGCTTTTTGGGGATAAAGCATGTGTTGCACCCCAAAAGCTAAAGCCACAATTTGGACTTTTTAAACCCATCTCTATTATCACATTGTTCTGGCTCAAAAGTTGCAGCCTAAAGACGTAATGAAAACTTTAGTGCATCACATGCTCTTTTATTTAATATAGCAACACAACACTAACAACATGTTACAAAAGAAGTTTAAATAAATCCGCAAATCTAGAATTTAATGAGGTAAAAGCAGAGTTATCAAAGGCACATTTCTCCAGGGTTATTATCCTAACTTCTATGTCGAATGCTCAACTTCAAAACTCTATTATATTTCTGGTAGCGCACAAAAGAATAGCTTTCCTCAAGAAAGCTGCTTTTACATACAGACATATTTAATTATGCAATTTTAGTATGCTAATAAAGGTGTCAACTGTAGTTTCACAAATTCCAGAAACAGATCTTTTCTTCTTTCCATTTGTATGTTTAGTAAATACTCCCCAGTTGATGCTGTTATTGTAAGCTGTAATTGATGAAATATGTGTTCACACGGATCACTTTGCGAAATCATTAATTTCATGCTTCTTACCTCCAGCTGCTTTTTTTCTAATCTGCATTGATGAGAAACAGAAACTGGCTGGAGAATGATCACATGTAATGCTGAGGTCTGTGAAAAATATTTTGGAAGCAATGTGTCTTAATGATCTTCATCTTGAGGTCAGAGTTAAGAACATGAAGAAACTGACAGGTTTAGTCTTGAAGGCATTTTATAGTGTCTGCAGTTAGAAGTGGGATACAGTAAAAATGAACTTGGGTGTGTGTGTGTGTGGGTGTGTGTGTGGGTGGGGGGCATAGGCACTTGCTTAATATAAGCATGTACTGTACATCTGTCTGATTATGGAAGGATCACCACATAGTACTTCATCATTACAGCCAGATATACTACATATCTCTTCATATTTTTTGACAATATTCATTATTTGTACAGTATTTGCAAATACATTTATATCCCCCATGTGCACAAAGCTGTCATTGTTACTATTAGTAATTAAAAGCATTTGAATTAATGTCCATATTATTAGTCAGCGGAGGTAAGATTATCACTGGCACTCTGAACCTTGGTAGATATTAGATGTTTCTCAGCCAAAAACAAAAGCAAATGGATCCGAGTCCAGAATCTAATCCACTAATAACCTCACATCTTGAACTCTTAAAATAATCACACTCTTTCAGGACATCAGGTGTGTAATTGCCAGCAAATACTGCAAGTGACTCTCATAACTATTACCAACTGCACATCAGCACTTGAATTTCAAGGTCATACATGATGCAGATAGAAATTTAGCATAGTATGTACAATACAAAAAAACAATTTCATCTCACTTTAGATATCATAAACATATGGGATAACAAAAATAGCACTAAAACACAATGTTGAAATACAGTCAGAAGTTTTATGGCCTGCATTCTGTGAGCAACATTTTAATATGAAAGGGCAGATTTCTCAAATGTCTCCTTAAAGTGACGGATAACTTCTGTCCTGCAGTTTCAGTCTGTGCTGCTCTGTGATAGCTGCTTTCCACATGATTACAACACATGTCTCCAGGAATATGTGAAAAATTGGGGTTTGACTTCATGCTTGAATATTCATATAAGCAGACCGTATAGAGTGCTCAAAATGTGCACATATTCTACTGTAAAATGCATTTGCCAGTAACCAGTTCATGTGTTGCTTTGCATTCCTCCCTGTGGCTGCATTTCAGTTCAATTAAGGGAAAGATTATGAGGCTCCAGTAGCACAGCAATATAAGCTGCTCTGGGGAAGAACCCTGTTGAACAAAAGATTTACTGGCTGACTCTCATGGTCAGCGAAATGAGATGAGACAAGAGGATAAAATAGGAAGCGTCCTTCTAATGTGCTACATAGTCATTTGGAAGTTAAAAGTTCAGCAGTTCAGAAGGCTAGGAGAAGTCCAGTGGGCGGATCATCATGGCTGTGGCTCTTAGTGAGTAGCTGGGGCCCCTGAAGTAATGCCACTTGATACCATTCAGCTTCCCTATGTGTTGTCCTTGAGCGAAGTACATGCCATTAAGGTTGGATGGGCCACAGGCATCAAACCACCAACCTGAACAGAAGATCAGGAAAAGGAAAAATGTAATCCATAAAATAAAGTCATACAGTGGCCTGACTGAGCTGAGCAATTCTATTGTGGGTCCCAAAAAAAAGACTTTACAAGGCTTTGACTATTTGTATGAAGTATTTCCTGCTAGATATTCCTGTTTTGTCAAGGTAGTGGTGAAGTCAATTCAATCATAGGTTTTGTCCTTGGATGGAAGTTTCCCATGGCAGTGGCTCAGTGCTATCTGCTCAGAGTGCTACTGTCACTGGGTTCACTGGGATGCCAGTACCTGTTGCTGGACACTTTTGGTACATCGTCCTATTTTAAGCAGGACTGTATGTGCATGAACTCCAGTGTGGCATTAGAGTAGTGAATGGCATGGGAAACTTTTATTTTGCTTCCAAGGTGACACATTTTATCATTTAAAAAAGGGTAGATGTACTTGGACTTGTGTGAAGCTTAGTTTATAATTTGAGCCAGGCACAGGCTTTGTGTTTCTTTTATGTTACCTTTAATGTTAAATTGTTTTCCATTTGATAAGGCTCTGAATGATTTAGCACCTTGATGCTTGGTTTACTGTCTCTGCCTCAGATCATCAAACACTCCAGCAATAAACGTGTCAATGTGTAAATCTTAACGTAATAATGTAATATTCTCATTCTTATTCTTCATAAAACACTGCAATGGAAAATACCCTGACTGATACAGTCAGATATAGAACATACAGTATGTGAGGCATGGCATGTATCAGTCAGAGTGACAAATGGCATCTCTTTTTCTTTCTCCTCTAACAGACCTGAATACCACTGTGGGCTACAGTGTGACATTTCCTATCAAGTCCTGTCAGTAATCAGGATCGTCTGCCCTTGTTGCTGGCATGGATTTCTCAGATATACATTTCACATTGATTGCTACTTCATAAAGGATAGAACACATACACGTCATATACATGGGAATCACTCGCATTTGCACGACTGCATATATTTTAATCATTCTGGAACCAGTGGGAATTGAATATGCACCTGTTCATGTTCATGGGTGGACAAAACATGTAGAATCTGCTGTAGTCAATATCTCCAAATCAGCAACAGCATTAATAATTGTATGTGATGTGAAAGAGGTCGCTTGCCTTGATTTGTTTTCATTTTTATTTTGGTTCAGTCTGACTAATTATAGCTGGTTCCTGCCACAGTTGGCAGATTTTCTTTGGCAGTTAAGCTAAGCATGGCCCGGGCAGCACCAAGCAACAAGCAGACAAAGACAGCATGTGTAGTTAATACTCTCATGGGAGCACACAAACTTTGCTTTAAAATAATCTGTAAATTGAAACTTTTACATTATGTTTTTTTTTTTTTTTTTGGTGATTGAACTATTTTATTGACATACTATTTCACCCCTCAGACATAAAGCAGGATGCTGTCGTACTTGCCATCTTCTACTTGTTGATAAACCGCAGACCACACAATTGCCCTCAACACATAAACATCCAGTGTGCACAGCAACAATCCTTTGGGATTTATGATCAGTGCTCTCCTTGTTTCCAGACCACAGATTTTCACTGACTTTTAAAAAAAATACTCAGCTAATGCAGTTTGTTCCCATGATTGAAGGATCCTCCCACCTCCTTATGTCAGTGCTTTATCCCTCTGTTATGTTCTAGTGATACACATTCTGTGTGTCCACAGTATATCATATACTTCACACAGTACATGTTGTAGAGAGGTATTTTCCTCTTGTTGGTTCCAGACGCTGACAACATTTAATGTCAGCCCTGCTCTTCTACACACAGGGAATAAATTAAATGATATACTGTACATTCTATAGCTGGAACAGGGCTGGGTTCGGGCCAGTCTTGACTCAGGATACATGCTGTCATGCTTCTCCATTGTGACTGGCCATGGGCAGACTATGAATCAAGGAGAGTAGGGGTGTTGACCTTTTACCTTGCTTCATTCACAGTGACCTAAGAGGTAATGCTGGTCTTAAATCTGCACTTTGAAATCTTTGATTAGTACCAGGTCAGGACACCACAGCAACAAAACTACTATGAAGTGGCAGAAGGAAAGTAACTGGGCTCCATTTGCACAGCAGGGGAAGGGGAGTCATTTTAAATCTCCTTGACACTTGGTGCTGCGCCCAGGGATTTTTATAAGGTGCTTGTTTCCAACCATAGTGCTGCAGGGGTTGCAGAATATAGCCAAATAGGTGCAGATAGATATAAAAGTGGTCGTGTTAGGCTATTACATGTCTAGAAAGAGCAGGTTATTCTTTTTCTTAAAAAAAAACCCAGATGATTCATTTCTAAGGTCAAGGTTTAGGTTTAATTGTAAAAAAGTGAAACAGTGAATGGTTCAATTATTATCACTATTATTATCAATCTGTTCAGTATTGTTATCATTGAATAAGTTAGTACTTTTATGTGAAAGGAGATGCTTCTAATAACAAACCCACAGAAATGTATTGCCCACTCTGCAGAGTCTAGAAGAACTAGACTCTGTTTGTAATAAATTCAGATTATCCATAAACCAGGAGGTAATGGTGAAGTGCACATAGGCCTCCTGTTTGGCGGCACTTACCCCCTGTTAGCATGAGCGCGCACTTGCACAAGCAATTGTCATTGTCCATGTCCTTGGTGCTGAAGTCTGCTCCATGGATTACCAGACTGCTCTGTCTACCTGCGGTCCCACTGTGGCTTTTCAGAAACAGCCTGAAAGACATCAGGAGGAGGATGAGGAGGGAGGCAGGATATGAAAACACATCAGGCGGAGGAAGAGGAGAAAGGAGTACAGTTGCTGTGAGCAGAGTGAGCAATAAACACAGTAAGAAAACATAACATGCTGGAAAAAAAAAGCCTCTGGAGAGATATTTGTTTTTTTGTTTTGATTGAGTACATATAGAACACCTGGAACAACATTAATGGAGAATAAAAGTAATGTAAGAGTTGCAGAGAGAGGAAAGAGCATGTAGTGGAAGGTATGTCTGGGAATCACATTTCTATCCACAGGACCACAGTACATAAATTGACATTACAAAAACAGACTAAATCACTAAATACAGACTCGTAAATAGTTCGGCACAGTAACGGAGCAATAAGCAACCTGTTCGGGCTATCATCCACGCACTGGTATCTCCAATATGCAATATTTCTTCTCTGCTTCTTGTCTTTTTGCATTTACGTACTCTGGCCCTAGTGTTCTTCCTCTTTTTCATGATGTTGCATTCCTATCATGAAACCATGAAAAACAAAGATATTTTATGTCAGGCCCAATGTAAAGGGTTTTATTAAAGCTCATCAGGAAGCCGCAGGCATGTGGTGATTGTAGAGAACAAAACAGTACAGAGTCTGCACTGTGTTTTTCCTCTCAAAAAAAAAAAAAGAAAACAGGTCCAGGTTGCTTGGTAGAAAATGAAGCTGATATCAGTGCACTGCTGGGGCTCCTCACTTAAACCCTGTAGCTGGGGAGTGCAATGTAAAAGGAAGTTTGTAGATTGACTGTGGATTGGAAATTAAGTATCAGCACTGTTTTTTAGATGGCAGAGATGCAAATTATTGCATAAGTATTCTCACATTTTTAGAAACAAGATACATGAAACTGCTGTTACTACACAGAGGAGAGCTCAAGAACTCACTACTATATAATTAATAATTCCTCTAATAAATGGAGCTTGGAAGCAAATTTCTCAAGGGTATGTCGCAATGTGAGCTCATTCCTGGTTTGAACAGCAACTGCTGCATGTTGATCTCATGATTCCTGCCTCACTTTGATAGCTCTACCATTACTAGCAGAACACGCCTTCCCTTGTCTTACTGTATCACACATTCTCATTCTTCTTTTAATGTGTTTGTTTCTCTCACGCTCTTTTGGTTTCACTTTCTCCCAGTAGAAGAGATTGCACATCCAAAGAGCAATACTGCAGCCCCATGGTAGTGAGGTTTCTATAATTAAGTACGGCTCACTCTCAATGAAAGTTATTTCCTGAGTTCATTTCTAAACAACAGGGGACCATGGGTGTGTAGTGAACCTTGCACCCAGTTTGGCTTCACTGATGAGAAAGTAACAAATGCAAAATATTTTATGTTTTCAGATGTCGAACACTCCGTTTGCACCTCCAGCCTTCACCTTCTGTAACGCTTTTTAGCTTTGAGGCTTCAGGTTGAACATGTCAAAGAAAGAGGCCGGTGGACTCCCCATGAAAGAAAGTCATTTAATGTGAAAGACTCCTGTATTTAGACAGCTGTGTAAACAGCTGATTTGAATGGCAGAGTAAAAAGTGTGGCTGCAGGGAATTCACTGAACCAGTATGTGTAATCCTACAATACAAGGATCAATCGTGTCTAATCGGTGGCACCACTGAGCATTGCAAGTATGGATAAAGGCCTGTGAGTATACCACAAATGGTGTGTGTATGTATAAATGTGTAGGCTCCTGTGAACAGTACGTCATCTGTGGCACATTCTGAAGTATCCGCTGTCTTCCAAGCAGCAGATGTCTTTTGAGATATTTTGCACATCAGAGTAAACTCCCAGCACACTACTTCACTTATGGGAAGCATGACTTCTATCAGCTAATTCCTGATTCTTAGGAACAAAACATGCAATGTCAAGGATGAGGTCTGCTACTGCTCTGATAAAGAACAGACTTTACCGCACATTTACTCTCCATTTTCCAAAGCGCTTACGATCACTGTTGTGCTGATGAATCGCCAAGGCACATCATCAAGAGGGATTTTCAGCATGACACTTTGACAGTTTGCTTTAAATAGACTGCGGGTGTGTTTACCGGCTGTGCTGCATATTTACGAGACCAACAATCCCTTAGTCCAACTAACATCTGCAGTTTTTTTCCTGTCAGGGACTATTGTGCACTCAAATGATAAGTGGGGTAATCCAAAGATGGGCCAAGTAATGAACTCAAGAGGAAGAGATGCTTTTCCTGAGGCATGTTTCTAAGAATGAGGAAGAAAAAAAAACAGCCAGAGACACTACAGCTGAATGAAGTGTATCAGGGGAAAGAAATGTGCTCAGCCAGGTTGAGACTTTAACAGAAGTCATGCTAATCTGGTTGTTCCTGTTAAAGTAACTTAGTAATGCGATTGGTCAAGGCACATTAGTAACCCAAATACTGAGCTGTGAGGGAATAATTTGGTTTCACTCAATAACATGTGAAGGGAGGGGAGGTTGGTGTCATGCCATCTCATCCCTCTAATATCCAGCTGGCCTATCTGTGGGTTTTCAACATATTTAGAAGGTTGCATCATTAAAGTGTCACTTCACACAAAACATATTTTCCTATTTATCCCTAATGCAAATGCCTGCAGTTTGGTCATATTTCCCAGGCTTCACAAACACCACTCCAGTCTACATCAACTACACAACAGCTATTTTCAGACTGTAATGCAAAGTTACCAGCAGAATGTTTCCTCACAACCATTATTAAACAAGGCAAGACTTTATCAGAATATAGCATTGCTACTACAAATAGGTGCAAATATGATTTTATCCTGTTTTAAAAAACTATGCACAGTAGCTGCAGTATCATCACAGTAACAGCATGCATTGTAAAGAAACAACTTCCAGGTCATGCAGTACAATCGACATTACAGCAGAAAATTCTTACCCAATGAAATCTGTTCACAGCGGGGTCTGATGCTTATCCTAACTAAGTGCAGCATTGTTTCTAGGAAGAGTAATTATTCAGTGTGTTATTTGATATCTTGTTGCGTTATGACGGCTGCAAATGCCTCCAGCACGATCCATGAAAATGTGGGCAAATAAAACCAAAACTATTTGCTTGACTAAATACCACAAGGAGTAAGTGAGAAAATGTTGTTTTGTCATTTGGGTGAACTGACGCCTTAAAGCTTTGATACAGATTCAGTTTCAATCATAATGACTCTATGCTCTGGAGTATTACAGCTGCAAACTGTGTGTACGTGGGAAAGGACTTGTAACAGGGTCAGGTGAGGAATCAGATGACTGTGAAATGTTTATCTGAGACCATTTCCAAGAAAAACTAGGTTACAGTGATTGACATTTTGTCACACCGAATCTTAAAGACATTGGCTAGCAAACATCATTAACACATTTAACACTGCTCTTAGTAGTACAATAGAGGCAGCAACTTTTTTTTCAATATTCTGTTTTTTCTATTTCTATGGCTTGCACATAAAATATAAGCATATTTACTAAGCCACAATAAATTCAAACTCTTGAGTGAAAATGTTTAAAAGGAAAAATTGGGCTGAGTATCTTAAAGCTATTCTCTCAACACACCACAGAAATGCACATTCAAATTTAAAGAGATGAAGAGAAGCACAGAGGACTCATTGGAGTTTTCCCTCAACAAAATGTGTCTGCTCACACTGAATAGAAATGTGTTGGATTATAGCTGAGCCAGATAGGATTGGAGATCTGCTAACATGTTTGCTGCCTTCCTTTTATCTGACATGTCCCATTTCACAACACACTGTGCTATTCTGAACAGAAGATATTGCTGTCATATAGTAACTTCGTGGAAAAAAATCCTCTAGAGAGGTTTGAATCAAGCCCTCCAAGCAGTACCTTTGAGTTTCCCTGTACAAAGTTCAAGCTATTCTATAAAGATTTTGCCAGGAATAAAGTAAGGACATGGTGTGAATGATCATCCTAAAGTGTTGTAATATGAAGCTCTAAATAGGAGTCGGATTAAGGTGTTTGGAAAAAAAAAAATCACTTGTTATATTTGGACTCACATGCAAAGGTCAGCTTGCTTGTTTTCTTTCATTTCCAAACATGAAGGCAACAAACCAGTCAGCCGAAGGTCCATGCTGTTACACACCTGGGAGTCATTAGCCTCCTGAACTGCAGTCTGATTGGCTCATTGCAGAGGTTAATCACCCTGACCAATGGTCTGCTTCCTACCGCGAGACCACAGAGGTGTCTGGCAGGCTGAGACTGGGTTGGCTGTTCCTATGCCATTGAGTGTCATATAGCTCCACTGAGATCCATATACTCTGATGCAAACACTATGTATATATGCATAGAGGCAACGGTGGAAGAAGTGCTGTGATCCTATACTTAAAAGTATAAATACCACAGTGTAGTAATACTGTGTTACAAGTAAAAGTACAAAAAAGTACAAAAGTATTTGCAGCCAAATATAACCTGCTTGATGTGCGAAAATTAAAAGTACTCAATGGCACATTTCACATTAACGTATTTTATATTACTGGATCATATTTATTGATCCATTGTTGTGTTCATAAATTGAATGCATGAGGTAAAAGTGGAGCTAACAGATACTTATAATTTGAGTTAATTTACATGTTACACACTGCTGGGTAGTTTGTGCATTTCCTACTATAGATCAATAAAGTTTTATGATTATACTGTACACTTTTGCATTATAGATCTGGTTCCAAAAAGTAATGAAAATTAGACAATAGACAATGTTACGTACAGTGCTTGAGTAAATGTACTTTCCACCACTGCATGTAGGCTGAGAAAAGTGTAATATGGACTGACAAAACACTGTCTAATTCTGCAGTTAAGATATGTGAATTAGTTGTAATGATAAGTACAGTTATCTTATTTTACAGCCCATAGCAACATAAAACCAGGATAATGAACTTCTCTCTGCAGCGTTGACATGGAAATCTGCTTTTTCTTCTACTGAAAAAAAAAAAAACCTTCTGTGAAAAATTGCTGGAAATTTGTTTTGTATGCTTTTTCTGTGATTTTCAACATATTACGGGGCTTCATCTGCAAATGGAGTTTGTTTAGTTGTCACAGACATAGATCTGACACATGAGGTCAGTAGTTGCTATTGGATCAACTGTCAACTGATCCATCTCCCTGACAACTGAGCAAACTCAAACTGATGAAGACCATGTGGTATGGTTGAAAGCTCTAGATAAGGATAATAAATGGATCTTGAGGTAGATTTTCTTTTTTTGCCAAATCTATTCTGTATATTTTAATTTCATTTTTTATTGTTACTCAATTTAACAGGGTGATGGGAGCTACATAATCTCCTTTGTGTTGTATGAAAAATCTCATGATGTAATTTAATTGAAGGTAAACTTTAAATACCACCCACAACACGCTTATTTTTAACTGATCTGTTGTTCCAACCTACAACAGCATAGCTTTCATGCTTATTCTCTTTGGAAACAGGAACCATGGAACCTGAAGCTTGTAGGGGTGGAATCCACATAGCCATAACTTATCTCAGTGTGGGTCTTGGAAAAGAGAGAGGTCACCATGTTTTGGAACCTAAATCTCTGCCAATTTGCCTAAATCCCTGCATGAAAAACCTCTAAACTGGATCTATATGATTCCAGGGTGAACTCAGGCCATAGCCACATGGAGAAATCACTGGATTTAAGAACATCACTGGGTGAATCAGAAAATATCTGAAATAAACATCGAAGTCTTTTTTTTCCATTAGAGAGGCTTTGAATGTACATATGAAGTATATTTCCCTTGTGAACCTCAACTTGTGTCTGTGCATATTCCTACAGTAGATCGTTTTAAAATGATGGTTCCCTTTGGTGTCCAGGACACTTCACTGCAACTTCAGACAAACATTAGTGGTTTAAGATGCAGTAAACACACCAAAACATTGCATTAACCACGTTTAACTTCTGGGAAGTCGTTGCATGAAATGTTAAAAAAAAACAACAAAAAAAACAAAAAAAAAACGTATTAACTACATATTTGCAGAAATGATCAGGGTTTGAGTATTTTTACATGTTATACATTTCATAAGAAGTTAATAGAAAATATGATCCACTTGGGTGGAGACTGGGTCAGAAATTGCATCTTAAAAAGCAGCAGGCAGCCTTTTTTATGTCTGATTAATTACTGTCAACGAGGCCCTAACTACTTCACTTTTAATGAATTTGGTACTATCTAGAATATCTCCCTTTATCATGTTAGTCAGAGTTATTTATATAGCACAATATCACAAATTTGCACCAAGGAGCTTTACAATCTTCCATTATTAAAAATTCTTGCATGAGGATGCACAGACTGGATTTTATCCTTTGATGTTTCTCTCTTATGGGAGGTAGAAACACTTTGGATTTTATTAACCACATACATCATCAAAATCAATATTTTATTACAGCACAATAACTATTGAAAAGTATGATCATTTTTTAGGAGAACAATTATACTATATGCCATTTTAGGTCTACCCTCAAAACATGGATACACATATTCTCAGCTTTCAGTACTGTTTTAGAAACATCATGCCAGAAACATTTTATACAGATGACAGTGTCTTGTGTTTATACTAATTCTGTTAACTTTAACAAAATTACAACTGCTCTTTAATGAACAGCTGGAACATCTCTTACCGTCACTCTTCATTTTTGGGTTTGACATAATTACAATAAGCACAACCGCACTGTATATGACAAGTTCACTGGGTCTTTCCTGACTAAGAGATATAATTATAATTTGGATTTCTGACAAACCCTTTGTCATGGAAAAATATACAAATTGCTCTGGCCTCTTCAAGACCATTGTCAATACTCATTCTTTATCTGTGTGAAACAGTTTATCTAAGTGTGTTGTGTTTCAGTCATTTTGGGTTGCGGTTCAGTCTTTTCTGTTAGATAATTTAGTTTTCTACAACATGTAGTTTGTTTGATTTTCTACCATGATTTTCCTTCTCTGTATTTTTTCTAATTAGTCTTGTAGCTTGTTTTTGTCTCTTTGCTGTTACATCAGATTGACCTGAACTTCCCTTCTATTCCTATTGATATTTAGCACAAAGTGCAGTTTTTGAAACAAAGAAACTTTGATAAATGAGCATAATTACCTGAATGTGTTGATCTTATGGCTATTGGTAAAACAGTATTTGCAGGTCATCAAATTATATTTGATTATTTTCTTTTCTGCTGTATCACATCAACTGCATTATCTCTGATGATGGGCGGGCTTTTTAATTGTGTATATAAAGAGTAACCTGTAATTATGGTGAGCTCAGTCACAATGCTAAAAAAAAACTAAATGAGCTCATTTCACAATAATATGAGGTTGTGGTTCAGTGGGAACTTAGTAGCCCCGGTTAACCCAGATTTACCATTCAAAGTGCTGTCAACAGGATTTTATGTTCATGTTAAAGCAACATTGTTGATGACTCAGCATATACTGTACAGATGTAAATAGAAAAGACTTCTTCTCTTATTTGGCTGTGTTGGACTGCATGAAGTGTAATTACACCTTATCAATTATGATTCCTGGAAGCAAAGTCTAAAAATGCCGATCTAATCTAATAGCACTGACAGAGGTAAACATTTTTCCTAATTCTATGAAATTAGGGGAAAACTGTTGTTTACTGATGTTTAAACTGGTGATGTTGAATATGGATATGAGGAACCCACACAGACCCACGTGTGTGCGCACACACAACATATTGATATCCATGTGTCAGAGCTATTATAGTAGAAAGCTGCAATACAAAAGAAGAGTGAATAAAGGATAGTGAATAGTAGCTCCAAACTTTCTGAGATAACATTTATTCCATGTCACATGATTTAATTTAAAAAGGACTATGACCCCCGTATTTCACAAAGGAATAATTGCACATCTCTCTCCCTCTGCAAGTCGAACAGTTTCTATTTTACAGTAAATGTAGATGAAGCCAATAAGCTGGCAGCAAGACAAACATTCCTGGCTGGTGACATTAAATATTGTTTATGACAAATAGTGAATCATGTGCATTGTTTGATTTAGACCATTCAGTTTCCAAGTGCAATTCGTCTGTTCATGACTTTGTTTATGTAATTCGTAGGGTGACAGTACCATATGAGGTCTTTATAAATGTTTGTCTGACATGCACTGACGCAAACTGTGTTCCAGTAAACCACCACCGATGGCAGAATATATTCCAAAACCAACTAAAAGTCAGGCCTTATCAGTTACAGCTATCTCTTATATTTCACAGCAATAAAAGTAATCTGGAGAGTTTGACATTTAAAATCAGGGTGGTGCCAAAGTACGAAGAATGGAGAACGTGGCAGCTTCAGTTTGTTTGAGACACAGCCATCTGGTTTGTTTTGGCCTGTGTTTCAGAGAAGCAAAGTGTGATTATCATACCACAACTATTTTTCAAGAACAAATCTATTTATAGAGAGCAGTATGTCGACTGGACTCATCCAGAATGAGTGGCCATGACCCAATCATAGTTTCCCAAATGTAAAAGAAGAGAAGGTCTTGTTGAACGCTCAGGCTGTTAAATATTAAAGAAAACGTAAGAGTATGCATGTATGTGAAAGAGAATGTGAGCAAGCGAAAAATCAGGTTGAATTTTTTAAAGCCAAAGTGTCCTTAAAAGTTAAAATCCAATATCTACCCCTCCTGTGCATTTCCATATTTATATAAAACATTGAGAAGTCAGTGCTTTTGCTGTCAGACCACAGCCAGACTAAAGGTAACAATGGATGGAATTACACAAAACCTCAACTCTGAAATTCAAAACAAAAAACATCTCTTCCACTTGTATGAAATTCATTTCTCCAGTCCTCAGGGAAAAAACCCCAGAGCCTACTCCAGGTACAAACTCCTCAAACAGAAATGTTGTAAAGTGAAACTCCTGTCATCACAAGGCAATTCGAAAAATTTGATATTGCAACAAGCAAAAATGGCCTCCCTACTGTTGGGAAATACTTAAAACTAGTATTATTTTCTGGGACTTTGGTGGAAAGAATTGAAGGCTTGCAGGCCACACAGTCCTGTTCCTTATTTCAACATTCAAAGCTGAACGCAAGACATTTTGCAACTAAAGGGACGTCTAATCAGAAAGAACAAACCATCCAGTGAAAAGTGCATAAGTGGAGATGTCAGACCTTCTCTGAAGTCAGCAATTGCTCAGAAATCTGTGGAATTTTTAGTAGTTTTCCACATCTGAAAGCACCAGGCATCTGCCTTAGTATGAGGCCTGTTATCACTAACCCCCTCAAAAGAAAATAGAGACCTTCGCCCCCGCAACACACAAGGACAAAGCGTCAATCAAAGGAAAGTTTGCAATGAGGAGACGATGACAAGTGAGACATTTGGGTTGGAAGGAATTTGCAATGAGTAAAACCTCACCACAGACTTACATAACACCAGGATAGATATGATTGAAGTGTCTGAAAAGCTCACAGTTCCTAGCTATGAATAATCCTGAACATTTTGTCCTTCCATTAAAATATAATTTGTTTTACTAGTGTCGGTCACTGAAGACAATGTTTCACAATAATGTGATATGCAGTAATCAGAGAGAGAAATGGTCAAACCAAAGCCAGAGGCTCATCTACACAGGAAGCATTTCATTCAATGTACAATGATTGTGTGTTGGGCTCTGAGCTCTGTACACTCAATACCATCTGACGCTTCTGCTTTCATAACACAGAGAGAGAGAGTAAAGTAATAAAAGACTGATTAAAATTTTTACCTGACAGTAATGATAAAGTTTAAGGGATATTCTGCTTCAATATTTGTACCAGATGTCAAAAGAAAAATAAATTCAGCTGTCAAGAAATTTATCATAAAACCTCAAATGTGAACCTCATGGTGGCGCTAGAAAAGCATTCACTGGGATTCATTCACTAGCGACCATGAATATGTGCAGTAAATCCATCCATCCATCTATCCATTATCTATACCTGCTTATTCCTTAACCAGGGTCACGGGGATCTGCTGGAGCCTATCCCAGCTCTCTTTGGGTGGAAAGCAGGGGTACACCCTGGACACGTCACCAGTCCATCACAGGGCCACATAGAGACAAACAACCTGACACACTCACACTCACTCCTATGGGCAATTTAGAGTCGACCAATCAACCTGACATACATGTTTTGGACTGTGGGAGGAAACAGGAGTACCTGGAGAAAACCCACACAAGTACAGGGAGTGTGCAGGAAATGTTATGGCAAATCATCTGGTAAGTTCTGGGATATTTTATTCTGAAACAACGTGGTGGAGCAACTGATACTGCCACCAGTACAGCCACACCTAAATATATATATATTTCCAGATTCACTCATGCATTCACTTTTCAGTATTACATCTGTTTCACTTTAACATGTGGTGCAAAAGTATGAAACATCAGTCCAACCTACAGCTGAACTCTGCAAAAAACATATCCAGTCCCTGAGATGTTGATGATCACAGCTACAGTTTAACAGCTACGATGAAAAGCTGTGTGTGTGTTCTTTGGCTTGAAAAAACAATTATTCTTGAGTTTATCTGCTAGAAGCAATATGAGCAGCGTTACCTGTAGTTTTGTTTCTCACTGCCAATTTGGAAGCGGTCATATAGTGAGAAGGCCTGGTTTCCGTCCCAGTCTGTCAGTTCTACACGGAGGGCATACTGCCTCTGGCTGGTCAGCTGGTAAACATACTCATTCCCCAACCAGTGCTCTGCTGACACACTCCCAAAACCCTGCAGGGACAGAAGAGAAACACAACAATCAGTGTGGAAATTCCACTGAAAATCCTCTTTGTAAATCATATTATTCATTGCTATCTCCCCTCTTTTCCCAGAATGATAAAATCTCACCACCAGAGGATTGTGGAATGGATGGGACTGCATTTTTAAATTTATTTATTAATTTATTTTTCTGTCAATCAAGAGTAAGATCAGAACAAATAGTTCCTGATAATAAATACAGTAATGTTGCTTTTAATCCACCATCAGAAATGTTTCTCTACTGCATAAATAGCTTTTTTTTAATTCGTAGGATACAAACTCTCTTTTCTCCAGACCACAGTCAAACAGCCAAAGCCATCAATCATGTTGCATATTCTAAAGTATTTTATAGAGGTTTTAAAAGATGCTCTTTGGCTCAGACAGACTTCACCTATCTGTAAAAGTGCGTAAATTGGTACCAGCTGAAATAGACATATACATTTTTCCATTTCTGTTGTCCACTCCAGTCACACATGTTAAACTTATTAGTTGAAGAATTCTTCATCAAAATATGCACTGCATGAATGGACACTACTTCAAACAACTGTAAATGTTAGTATATGATCAGAGTGGCTCCCAGTCACAGGCAAAGTGCTTCTGACAGCAGCAAGATCAGCAGATTGCAGAGGGAAGCAGGATGACATTACAGCTCTGACAGGACAGTCTGGACTGCTCCATTAAAGACTCGGAAAGAGGAGGGTGGAGTCACCCAGGGAAGTCTGTGTTTGTGCTGAGCGTGTGTAGTGAAGAGGAATGGGAAGGAGGGAAAGTAAATATGGGGCATTCCTCTGGCCTTAGGCATGTCCTGCCGACTGGGGTGGAAGAAAAAGCGACTTGGGGCCCATGACTGCTTTCTCCTCTTTTGTCTCTCTGTATTTCTCTACAATTGATCTCACTCCTGATGAGATGTTCCCTTCTGACTGGCATTCAGTTCGGTCCAATACCTCCCGCTGTGGCCGTGGTTTATCTCAGGAACCACAGCTGGAGAAAAGGCATGGAGTCGATCTCTGTTGACAGCTTTCCCTTGTATGTTTACGGCGCTCACTATTCTTTACACGCAAACCTGATCTACATCATTCAGCCCAGAAAAGATGAGGCGATATGAGCTGTCATTGTTGGCCTGAGCACTCATTTTGCATGTCACTTTCACTTGCTAAACTTACTTTTATAAACTATGAACTCTAAATATCAAGAACTGCTGCACATACACAGATAACTTTGGCTTACAGTGAGAGTTCAACCCTTTGAAACTGTTTTTGTAACTGTAACCTGCGTATGGATTGGAAGCAGGATTGTTATTTAAAATTTGAATCATTACATCATTTTTCATTAAATTTACTTGTCAGTGTTTTATTATTAGTTATTCAAATTTGCATACTAATTGCATTTACTTACTAGTTACTGTAATTTTACTTATTACCTTGCATTTTTACAGGATAAGTACCCTCTGTGGTATTTGCACTACAGGGACACCCTAGTACATACTTTTAGAACAATTATTCTTAATTATTCATCTATCATTTTCACATGCTGATAAGATGAAAGAGTGAATTATTGAATATAATTTACAAAGTCTCCAGTGATCTAGTCTCCTGGTAATTTAATTACAAACATCAGATGTTAAGAGCACATTTTAATTTGTGCGATCCCTGTTCCCAATATTCTCCCTGAGCTCCCACAAAGAATCAGCATCTCAGTTTTGACTGAAACATTTACAGATCCTCCAAGTTCATTAAATCTGCAAACACAAGCCTGTGGAGAACATGTCTGAGAAAATAAATAACACAATAAGAACACAACATTGATCACCTTTAGTCTTTTTAAGGACTTGAGAAGAAGGGTAATGCTAAGCTCTGTAAATGTCATCCAAGGTTCATACGTGTGTCCTTATGTACTGTAATGCATGCCATGCTCTCTATCTGTACACCTGTTCAGAGCTAGAGGCTTTTTACATTGGACTCATTGGTGCTTACTTTCTTGGGCCTCAAATGATCTTTACTGTCTCCCTCTAAATGGTCTTTCTTACCCTCCTAACCTTGCACCTTCCTCTTTTTACCCCAAGACAGTGAGACCCAGATCAGTTCAAACAACAAACCCTTTGCTTCTGATATGTTTGTTCACATCCTTATTTAAACCAGCAGATGTGTAATAATAAATCAAATGTACTGTATAAACACAGCTAAAGTGGGAAATGTTAATGCCCTTACAGCAAACATGCATAGATTTTTCATTGATGGCAAACTGATGACACAACTGCATGTTGTTTTCAGATTTAGGTAATACATTTCCTGCTAGAAGAGAGGAAGAATAACAGAAGCACAGAGCAGACAGCCTGGACAATATTCTAATACAAAAATAAGGAGGAGGGCAGTTAGTGCTGTGGAGGAATGACATCTGGCCAGAGCTTCCCAAATGGTTTTCTTCACTATTTGTATTTGTCATAATCCTGTTGTGGAGGTATATTTTTTTATCAGGATGTTCTGTTAATTACAATTTTGTAATTTATGTCTACTCATTGTGGGTGAGTATATTGACCATTATTACATCCAGCTTTTAATGAAAGACTTTCTGGGGTCTGGTTAAGTGTCTGTGTGCACATAATTGTCTTGTCTCACCATCTTATAGTCCTTCCATGTTCTCTGAAAGTCCACCGTCCCATCTTCTCTGCGCTGGATGACCGTCCATCCACCACCGGCTGTTTCCATGTTGCAAAAAACCTATGCAATTTTAAAGAAACGAAAGGGAAGGTGGGGAAAACAGATGTAAAGCCATGGAACAGTAGTAGCACCCATTTATAGTGTGACCACAATGAATTCAGCATTCGAGGTGACTCAGTGGCATTAACGAAAAATGAAGGGTTCAGATGCTCTCTTTTCCCAGCCCTCCTGATGAATCATCCCTGGGAATGCAACATATCTGTGTCCTCTCCAAACTTAATCAGCGTCTCCTTATCCCTCACCAACTCCCCAGAGATGTTCCTCATCTTGGGGGCTTGTTTCTTTAGGATGAAAGTGGAGGTCCAGGCTGAATGCATACCAGCAGACACCTGGGTGTAATGTGGCCCTTAACCTTGGACCTCAGTGTGCGTAAGCTGATAATGTAGAGCTGGTGCTCTATCTGCAATGCTGGTCTTTGTTTTAAGGAGGAGACCCCAGGGTAGAGTGGAGAAGGTCTTTCACCTCAGACAGCCCACACAGCTGAACACACACTAGCACAGCCTGGGTATAATTAAGGAAGTACTTCTGACAGAATCATTTTCCCTGAGACTAGCTCATGACATGGATGCATTAAAAAAAAAAAAAAAAAGCACACACACACACACAAACAATGTGTTAGATGTCAGTCGCTGCCATAGAAAACGTTGACTTAGAGGCTTGAATCTGGTTTTTACCCTTCAAATTTCAGTTTGACTTGTGTAAACAGCCCAGCAGAACCATTAGAGAGTCTGAGAAATACAAATCGACACACAAACCTTCTGCCAACCCCTTAACCTATTAAATCACCACTCCCATTAAGAATGAGTATGTAAGCATAGCGGTGCAGTTAAAACACACATCTATCCACACATACTCCCACACACAATCGTTACCATCCTGATCAGCTCAGTGTCCTGTTTCACAGTTCACCCCCCTACCCCAACCCATCCCACCAAACGACCGCACTGTCAAAGCTTCCAAGTGTATCAGCTTTAAATATTCCTGTAGCAGCCAGCACCCGTCATTCCCATTCATCAGTGGCCAATGTCCTGTGCTGGCCTACTGTCTTCAACTCAAGAGAAAACAAGTGAAACCCCATAAATCTACTATGAAAGAACTTTCTAAAAGTGATGAACAGGGCAGCTATTTTAACATTGCAACAGGCTGCTGGCTATAAGCTACTGTATGATGGCTTCCCACCTTTTTGGTCTCCTGTGAATTGATTTGGATGGTGTAGACCGCGTTCTTTAGGAAGCCAGCCTGGTAGAGGTCAGAACAGTCGCGGAACTTCTTTTCTTCATCCACAACCTTGGTGCTGTTTGGCACAACTGTGTGTACACAAGAAAGGACACACTATTTTATCCGTAGAACACTGTATCACACTGATTAAACACAGGAAAAGTACATTAGCTATCAGAGATATTAAAAGCCCTCATGGTTCTGAAATAGGTTGTGCTAATGAAAGGGAACATTGTTTTAGATATGTTGCAGCGATTTATAGCTACCTTTACTTTAAAGGAACAGTTTGACACTTTTGGAAATGAGAGGTGATTAGATCCTAAACTTTGCAAGACTTGAAGCACAGCCAGCCTGGCTCTATCCAAGGTTCAAAAATCTGCCTACCAGTAGCTGTTGAACACATGAATACACTATCTTGTTTTGTTTTTTTTTTTTTTTTCAACCTGTGCACACAAACAAATTTAAATGAGAAGTTATGATTTTACTAGAAATTATGGAGCATAATAGTTTTTTTCCAGAGTCTCCTCTGGATGACTAGCAACGTCTAGGTGACAATAAGAGAAGCCACCACTGAACTTAGGAGAGAGCCAGGCAAGTTGTTTACCCCTGATTATAATTTTAGTGCTGAGCTAAGTTAACCACCCCCCCCCCAGCTCTGGCACCATATTTAGCACACATACATAAGAATCTTTTCCGAGGATGAGTATCTGTCCTCTATCTCTCTGCAGAGTTTTTGTATGTGGCTAAACCAGAGAAAAGTGCAGATTCTGTGTTGTATTGCTATTAGCCACACTTCTTTTCTACCACTGCCACCGAGGGTACAACTGTCAAACATGTCAAGTTCTTCCCAGAGTGGTCTTAACTGTAGTTATTTTTGCTCACATCAACAATACATTGTGCCAGTTGATTGTTAGAACAATGACAGGAGCAGTTTTGAGCACAGGGTGACAGGGCTCTAAAGCTCAGGTGTTGGCACTACAATATGTGTGATAATAGGAGGGATCAAATAAACATTTGATCCACCAGATACAGACACAAGAATAGTGCTGTAAATAAAGCCCATGCTATTAAAAAGTATTAGCCTTCAGGCAGCCTCTTCCATCAGTGCGGAAATTCTACCTCTGTAATGTTTTATGAAATCACAAATTGCACATGAAACACTCATTTGTCATACACATCTCAGAGGAGAAGATATAGTCTGGGGCAGCAGCTCATCAGTGAGGTCTCCTTAACTGCTCGACAAAATCTGAGGGTGACTAATATATAGTAACGTGAGAAACGCTGTTAATCGACTGCATCATCTTTCACTCTGAGCAAAGTCCTCAGACTCTGACAGACCAGCTGTATACATTTCCATCTGTGGATAATTATGGGGACACCATTTTGAAACCAAGCAAAAGGCTAAAAACGAAATTCTACAAGCTCTAAATTTCAAGTTCCTGTTGTAACAAGTGGTTTATATTTACCTTCTAATCCCTTGTTTTTTCCTTCTGATGTTTCTTTTTTTTTGTCTTACCTCTTTTTTCCTCCCTGTATCCTCACATATGATGAGCGGTTCACCTCAGGTTTCACACCATTGGTGGTATTGTTAGGATTGTTGTGGAAAAGAAGATGTCAGTGAAAAGTGAAATGTGTCACCGATCCTTAACCTTCACTTTGATCCCCTCCTCCTCAGCAAAGAACTCCTTGGTGGAAGAGGGCTGCTTATTTGGGTGTACTATCTGAGCATTTTGACAAAGTATTGAGTGTCAGCAACAAGAATCTCCTGCTGTGACAGGTTGACAGAGTGGGCCCTTGCACACCAGACTCTAATACAACAAAGGGCGGCCCTGTCAGGCGGTAATTTACCCCAAGCCAGCAGACAGCGGGGCACATTTTAGAGGCCAGGGAGATCGCTGTCAGAGGGGAACTTTCTGGTATTTGATAGTGTGGACAGTTATTACACAATCGCCTTTGAGTGATCCCTTTGTGGACTGTGTGACGAGGGAATGGACGCTCCAGTATAGGAGCGGCTCTCTTGAACAGCTTGCTGCCCAGCTCTACAAATATTATTTATGTCCCAATATTTATTTACTGAAAAATATTTTGTGGTTCATTGGGGACTTGTATTCAGTAGGGGGTTCATGTGAAAAGAACAGCAGGGCTTCGGTGTTTGCATAAATCAGTACCCTTGGCAAATGAGCCCAAATGCTAGAACTAAATAGAGTAAATAATGGAGCTAATGGACTGCTATAGACATCACTGCTCCCATGTGACCACAATGAGTCTTTAAATACTGCTGACTATTAAAGTGATTCACACAAGTCCCAATGAATTCCTGATGTATTCACATATGAAATATGCAAAGCACTATAAAATAAAACGAGCTCATTCCCACAATATATTTTACAAAGTTTTGTAATCCTTGCTAAACTTGCTGAGAAGATGATGGCTGTGTGAATATTTCTGGCTATAATTCAGGAGTTACAGTAGTTAAAGGTAAATTGGTCAAAATGACAAAACCTATGATATACTGATTTGTAAAGAACAGATGGGGATTGCTGAAATGTCCATTTTGATGCAAACTAACTATGATCCCAACCTATATTCTGCTTTTAAAACAACTAGCAAAGCAAATAATATACACATTTAATAGAGATTTCCTCGAGGTAACCTACACTATATAATCTCTATCCTGTAATCCTGAAGTCTCGATGGATTGGAAATGTCAGGTGAAATCAATTAACTAACTGTTAAATGGCTCTAAAACATATTGCTTCATTTAGCAGTTGTAACAGATGTGTGCAAACACTACATATAATAAAATACTTGAGTTCCCTCTGTGAAAATAAAGGTGCATACACTTTCCAACAATAGGTGTCAAGTCATTCTCCTGGTCAATGAAGCATAAAAATAATCATGTGCAGCACTTAAAAAAAATTTTTGACAAATTTGATTTGGATTGAGAAGTAGTGTGTAATGGTGCGCTTTACCATACTGTAGTGTTGGGGGATTGCACACTACAAATTTTTGAAGCTTTGAATGGAAACTTAACATGATTTCACTCTTCAACTCTGAATAAGCAGCTATAAAAATGATGAATGTCATTCATTTAGTGGAATAATAGAACACTGTAAGACAAAATCATATTTAGCAGCCAAAAATTGTACATAGTGTTCCAAAACTGAGGTCAGTTGCTGTTAATAACAGTGGCTTATTGCACCCTAATGAGCTTTAGGTAATGAATACGACCTAAAAAAGAGCCCACATCTAAAAAAGAGCATCTGACCACACTGCAAATATCTCCAAACCCTGCCACTGAAATAGTGGGAAACACTTGGAACCTTAATTGTAGGAAAATGAGAGATATGTATATGGAGTTTTATTGTTAAAAAACATTCTTTAAGTATCTAACATCCAGTCCAGAGCAAAGTCAAAGATGATTTAAGTCCATGATTTAAAGGAAATGGTTAGGCTCAGTTTTCAAAACACAGCCGAACACAAGCAGACGCCACTCTGTGGCACGAAATGCCAACCCTTTCCTCAAATGAAAACACTAAGACTTTTCCCAAACAAACAAAACCCTCCCCCAAACACAGAAAAAAAAATAAAGATTGTCCATGTCTGTGTTTTAAATGCCATTGACAAACAAAGGCAGCATGTCACATGATCAGTGAGATCTGCCTATTGCTTCACCTCCTTTGGACAAGACTTCCCCCAGGAGCTATTACAGTTTGACTTATTCAGGCTGGGGTGAAGAAAGGGGAGACCTCTGACCCACACGACCACCTCAACCTTCAACACCACCATGGAAGAGGAAAGGACCAACCACAGAGCAGCAGCGGCCATGTTACATTTCTTTCACCTCTTGTTAAGGCAGTCACCAATCACAGAAGGGGGGATGGGCTGGGGTATCCTGGTCTACTGACCTTACCGACACGAAAACGGCAGAAATAGTTGCAAAATAAAGGCTAGAAAATGATCATTTACATTGAATTGAACCCCACTTGATACAGTAGAGTAGAAAGCCAAACAAATTGCTTCAGGACAAAGTTGAATCTCAACATGAAGAATGTAGAGAAAATACATAGAGACCAGTGAGGCCAATATGGTCTCAGAAGACACTGGGTAATTAAATGTAACATACACAAATCCAGACTAAACAAATGGAGTGTGAGCAGAGACCGCCAATGACCTTTATTACATGGAACATTAAAATTACAAAAGGGAGCTTGTGTTAATCGTGAGCATTAATTTTCCACTTATCACCCTGACACCCTTTCATACCCTTGTTTCCTTTGTGATGAAAAGTTTCAAGAAGCACTCTGGGTGTCACTGCAGGGAATCCACAAATCAAAAATGAAAACATTCATGTCAAACTTCCTGTGACCAATGGGGCTTAAGTTCTTAGAATAAAGTGGTGTTTAAAAACAAGAAATTTTGCCGTCAGGTCAAACGATGGGTCAAAAAGGAAATCCCTAGTCATGTTATTAAAAGAAGGGAAATGGCACAAAAATAAGCCTATTACTTCATAACAAGAGTCCTAGTTGACATTTTAGAAGAGATATGTTCCCAGAATTTATAAAATTAAATCGTGAAAAGTGATTGTTGCAAAACGGAGCACCATGCTGCTTTATGAGGAGCACCAAACCTCTTTAACAGGAGCACACCGGGTTACAATAAGAACCATATTTCTTTCTTCATGCTGCTCTCAGTGATGCAGAATTTAATAGCCAGTGCATCCCTGTGTCTTTCAGTATGGGGTAAAGTTTGTAGATCTGGTCATCATAATGTCATAAGGATCATAAAATCCATGATGTTATAGTAACATCTGACCAGAGAATGTAAGCAATCCAAAACAAGTCAAGTGTTGCCCCATAGTTCAAGCTTTGAACAGCCAACCCACAGACTTTGCTTTGCACACCGTGGTCTGGCATTTTCTTGGATCTGGGTTATTGTCAGTGGGGGCGGACAAAATCTGTAACTGATGCAACAGATGATTGACAAGTGCTCTCCTTCAGTGAAACAAATATAAACCTTTGTTTCCTGAATGAATAAATCCAGTGCATAGCTGGATGTTCTTGATTTCACTTCAGGGTTTAAAGTGAAACAAGACTAGAAGTTTGTTTTCAGGCAAGTATAGAACAAATTTTAACCAGATTTTGTGAAAAACAACACTAATTTTATGTGAATTGTTGAAGTTGAGAATGTGTGACAAACCTTTGGTGGCACTAAATTTGGAAACTATTGGAGACTATTTGGAAACACTTCACTGGAATAAAGAAAATCTGTCCTGATCATGATGCTACAGGGATAGTCATGGAATTTTACCAATCCTCTGGGCTCCATCAATATGTGCAGCAAATGAGATGTATCAGTAAAAACCAAAAACATCATCCTTATCTTGGAACTACAGTACAGTACAGAAAGTCAGAGGCTACATCCTCTGGGGATCATGAATATCCGCACAAAATTTCTTGGCCATCCATCCAACAGAGACCCTAGCATTACTAAAAATATAGCTGCTATTTTGACAATGTCAAATTACAACTATCAACTGTAATCAAAAATATATAATGTTCTGTGTTTTACTGTTCGTGATTTCACTGTCCCCGAGTTCCGCTTTAAAACACAGCCTTGCTTGTTGCTAGCAACATTTAAATCATTCCTGGCATTTCACTGATTGCTCCAGCTTTGAGCTGCTGGGCTCAATCATTAATCAGTGGCTTTGCTAGGCTATCAGGTTTGTTAAACATTTGCTTTCACATCTAATAGACTCTCTTCATCTCTAACCTTGGCACCATATAATGTGCTCCTACATGATGACTTTTGTGTATCACATTTACACTGTGGATTCCTGAAAAAGTTCCAACCCTCAACATGTTATGCTTTGATTCCAGTTAACTTACCCCCATCTTTGGAGCAGAGGTTGAGCAGGTTGTGCACAGTATCCATCATCTCCTGCTGCTGTCTCTGTAGGGCCGTGCTGTTCCCTGTGGCCCGGCTCAGCTGGGTTTCTAGCTCCTTGATAACCCCACTCTGCCTCCCCACTAGAGTCTGGAGGCTTCCCTTCTCCTGCTTAAGCGCTTCAAGCTCTTCACGGTATCGCATCTCCATCTCTAACATCTTCTGCTCCAGGAGGCTGGGGGCAAGGGGGGGGTCATGAAAAGTTTGTTATGGAGGATGGGGAAGTTTTTCATTTTTATGATCCTTCAGGGCATCCAAATCTACTAAAGTGGGATGTGTTTTCATGAGATTTAAATAGAGTCAATACTGCTTTGCAATTTTTGTTCTGATCCATCTTTCACTTACATATCCGTTTCATTTGTCTTACAACTTTATGAATAGGAGTCAGCTGATTAAAACTGTATTATTTCTCTAATTATACTTCCTCTTGTGTGGATAAACACTATGAATCAAAATATCCTGACCGACTTCCTTCACTTCAAAACTATTTTACCTATTGAGCAATATGGGAAGACAATCTGTTATTTTTTAGGCATGGCTCCCATGTGTGAACCATGCAATATAAGCATTCACTTGATCATCAGGGTCATCTCAGATATCTTCTCGGACAATCCCAGAAGACCAACCACTTAACAGTATTGTGAGACAAGAAAATGTATTCAAAACCTGCATTTTACTCCTTGATTTTGCAAGAAATGCACAGTGGACACATGGAAAGCATAGCCTCATACATTTGAAACTGTTGTTTATATAAAAGGAAAATATTTTTTAAAAATTGACAAATGATGTGGAAGGCAATGAGAGCTGGTAGCAGTAATTACAGTAAAATATGTTTTTCGCCTACAGTGTGTGTTATCTTTATTTCCAATCTATCGTTATTCAGTGTGCTGGAGTATGAATGGTGGCCAGCTGTGTGGACTTTGTTTTCTAGAAGCGGTGTCTGTTTACCTGTTCTTGTCATGGAGTTTGCTGATCTCATTGGTCTGGACCATTAACTGTTTCTCTAACTTGTTAGTGGAAAGAGAATTTTCCAGCAGCTGGATCTCAAGCCTGGATGTTTGATTTAAAACCTGCCATGCAAAGAAATACACAGATGCAAAAGTCAAAAGTGATGAAGGTGATAATATGCACCTAAACATATTGTGGTAGCTACAATAATAAGATCTAATACCATGCACATCTTGCAGCAGAGCCTGTATTTAAAGCTCTCTCCAGGAAAAACACGCTGGATGTTCAAGCCACATTTAAACCATCAACTTTTGTTTTCATTTTGTCAAGTGTTTACCCAACACATGGTAATACTTATTCATCTATGTCATGCTTATCTTTTTTTAAACTTTAAAAACATCGTTTAGTTTAGTGCTTTTGCAAAAATTACTGACAAAAACTTAACAACTTTCCATTAACTCCTTAAACACCATGTAAACACTGAAAGAGATCAGAACTAAGTAAGTCACAGGAGGAAGAGGCTTTTATATAACAACACTATTGTCTTTGGCCAGTTTTCTGTAACCGTTTTGGGCCAGTTGGATGTGGAATAGCTGGGTTAATGGAGCAAAAGACAGATCCTCAATGTTAGTGCGTACACAACAGAGAAAGACAAAGAGAGAATCGTGTGGTACATGTCTGCTTTGTTTTATGGAAACAGGTGTGTGTGAAAGCATTAGTGCAGGTGTGTTTGTTTTTTGTAGGTTACCTGTGTCTCAACATCAGTCAGCTTGCGTGTTTGTTCAGCCGTTTGAGAAAGAAGGTTGGTGCCCATTTCCAACATGGCTGCTGTGTGGTTGTGGACAGCACTCTGCTGCAGTTGAGCCATCTCTGTCTTCATACTCTCTTTGATGGAGTTCTCAATCTGCACCAAAAGATGTCAGAAAACAGAAAACAGATGAGATTTTGAAGAAAATAAGGTTCAAATTATGAGAACAACTGTGAAGGTAACTAGTAAATCTGACCCTTTCACGCATGAACACGTTACATAAGACATGATGACAGTGGACTCCTTGAAACACAATTGCTCAGGTTATTTTTAGGTTGCAAGATTAACTGTGGTCCAGACCTTGTACAATAAAAACTATGTTAGTATCTTACGTAAGAAGCTGATATTATTTGACCTACTGGGATGGAAAAATGTGCACCGCACTTACAGTACAAATTCACATTCACGAAGACACCAGACTGAAAGGATACCAAGTCACATACTTTCATCAAGATAAGAGGTTCACATGGGTCATACACATGCGTCTGAAGAAATGCACTGACATTTTTTTCCTTCATTTGAGTGGCACTCAAGTGAAAAATGGGTTTAGACACAGCCAAATATAGGTGGTTAGCCTGGGATGGAAGAGGCAGAGATGAACAGATAGTCACTGAAGCTCGTCTGGAAAGAGCTCTTTCATGCTTATCTCTAAAATGCAAACAAATGAGAAGATGGAGATAAAGCTGTTGGTTAGATAAGATTCTTCATATGGATTAACTATATGGACCATCTGTGTACTCTGCTAGGATGTTTTTATTCACTGTGCTCCCAGTGAAATGTTGATTTTAGAGTGTTTTCTTTTCTTTTATTGAGATTCAGGTCGGTTGGGTTACACAACCCTCCTGTCGATTTTATTTTCATGTCTTTGTAGGCCAAGAGAAAGGAGGACACATGCTTGAAGACAGCTCTCAAAACCTGTGGTGACCCTAAGTGGGCTTTCAACAAGGAAACATTCACATCAGGCAAGAAAGCAAGTGACAAAGAGGAAAAACCTGGCCATTCCTTATGTAGTGAGTGTTTCAGAGAGGAAGCATCAGATACCAGTTCACTTCAAACCCACCAACATACAGAGACAGAGACTGGTTCACCCTAAAGACCAGACACCAAAATAAAAGAGGAGCAATGTAGTATATGCTGTCCAGTGTAAGGAAGAATGCTCAGAACTCTACACTGGAGAAACCACTTAACAGGAGGATGGCACAGCACAGGAGGAGCAGCTCCTCCTCAGCTGTGCACCTCCATTTAAAAGAGACATGACACTCATCTGAAGACAGTGAGGTACATATTTTGGACAGAGAAGATAGATGGTTTGAGAGGTGGTCAGAGAAGCTATATGGGTTCAAGTGGAAAAACCCTCCCTTAATAAGGGTGGAGGGCTCAGACATAACCTGTCTTCAATCTACCATGCTGCCCTTTCATCCGTTCCCAGGAAGTTAAGGTACAAACCACATGTCTTTCAGGGAGGACACACTCTGCAGTCAGTTAGTGAATCAGAGAGGTCACATGAGCCCACTATTAGATCCTAACAACCCTCACCTGTGATCACTTCTCTTGTTTACCTAACGAGCCTATTCAGGCCAGGTGTGAAGTGAAACCAACTCAGGACTGTGGGTCTAACCACTTTCACCCATTCACATAGTTCACCTAACAAGCCTATTTAGACTAGGGGTGGAGTGAAACCAAGCCGAATGATACATTTAAGACTCCATACCAGCTTTCCCTTGGAGTGATGAAACTGATAGGATGAGTAGTGAATAGTTTCAACCTAAAAATGTCTTTCTCTCAAAGTTTTTGTTTGGTGTTTATTTTGTTGCCTTGACTGTTCATTTATTAGATAACAATGTCAAACAGATAACAAAGTTAACAAAGACAGTAAGCCTAACTTGATTAGATTTTAAGTATCCACTTGTTCATCTAGTGGCTTACATTCTGAACAAACACTGAGATGATTCAATCATCAGCCTGTGGGGAGACGCTCAACCACTTGATTTCTAAAAGATGTTTTCTGAGTTTTGCTTTGGCTCATCAATGGACTGTAACAGCCATATTTAAGGAATGCATCAGCCAAGACAATCAGTGCCAGACAGAAAAACATGACATCCATAGTCTACACACACTGAGAAAACAAGCTAGACTGCACTCACCACGCTGTGTTAAAATGCACAATTACTTTCTACTTATCAACACTGGACACAGTTTGAAGTGATTTGAAAATAACTATGGAGACATTTGTATTTCTACTTCTCAAGAAACAGAGCTTCAGGTAAAAGAGTATAGTCTTAGAATAGTATATGTATATAGGCTAAATGTCACTGTGTATATGCTGTATATGAGTGGTTCCAAAAGTGGGGGGTGGGACCTCTCGAGGGGGCACAGAGCTATTGCACTGGGGTCGTGGGGCATGCTTGAGCACCGATAGTACAACATGGACAAGTTTGTGAGTGGACTCCCAGATAAATGTAACATTACAGCAGAGTCTTCACAGATTAATTCCTATTTACACTTTTGTACTGCCTTGGAACAAAAAATTACTTTGGGAATTGGGAAGAATTTATTACAAGCTATAACCTAAAACTGACACTTCCACTGAAAGCAGCTGTCTCAACTCATCCTTCAGTCTCTCTGAAGGTACAAATTTTTTCCGATTATCAAGTTAGTGTCTGGCAACACCCCCTGACAGTGAGTTAAAAGTTGGTGATATCTCCGGTTTTTAAACACTTTCTGTTATGGCCCAGTCTTGACAGCTGTATGATGTGATTCAACTTCCCATCTGATCTAATGTTTAAATTAGTGAATTAATAGGTTAGCAAAATGCTGTACCACAGGGAAGGACAAAATTGCATGTTATACTTTATAACAGATATATATATATATATATATTGGTTTTGGAACTGTGTTGGTGACCATAATGTTTCTAAAACTAAGAAAAAATCTAGGTGTATCTGTTGGCACAGCAAAATCTTGATAATATTTATTCTGTAGATATTATTAGTAAAACATTTGAGAAAAATGTTCAAGAAGAATACCTGCAGATGCAGTCAGTCCAATATTAAGCAAGATTACTGATACTAAAACAAGAGAAAAGAAACAGAAAATCTTTGCTTTTCAACAGAAACAACCATTTTTCAAACATATGCACAGGTCTGCCAAGTCCAAGTGACTTTTCAATATAATATTCTGTCTTGGCAACAATATTAAAGTCAAATGTAACATTTTTTCAGGCCAGAGTTCAGGCATAATACAGTTTCCCCTAACTGTGAACTACATAACGCTGATATAAGTGTCACTTTTCACATAACCTCCAATGATCTGGCCCAAGTAACTGGAAAGAAAAAAAAACAGTTTGGAATCCATGAGGTTGAAATGATGATGGATTACTTTACCTGATGATGAACCATAGAATACAACCGTGTGTGGAAATGGTTTTAGATCAATCTAAAAATGTAGCATATCAGATCTCTGCAGATGCTGTAGGTTTTTTTTTTTTTTTTACTCTTCTAGGCTTATTTTTAAAACTTTGCATCTTGAATCTCACTGCTTTATACATCTTACACCAGCAGCATTGGTAAAGATCAGTGTGCCCACTGTTTGAGGATGGTGATAGCCATTAGGTCACCCAGCATTAGGTCACCCTGAGCAACAAGGTAGGAAAGGGACAGATGTCTGACAGAAACCTAAGCCTAGTGATCACTTAATAGTTAAGGGAATGTGACTGACTCATGGCTAGAACTGGTGGGTCATAAACAGAAAGTACTAAGGAAAATCAAGATTACACAAACATCACCACTCAGGAAGCTGTAAAATAGGGCTGTGTGGGTGTTAGGGGGTTATTTAGATGGCTTCTAACTTAGACTCCAGTCAAATGTGATTTTCCAGGTTCCAGTGAGAACAAATAGAAATCATTGTCAGCAATGAAAGCAAATACTTGCTTCCATTGCCAGACCCGAAATGTTAATTTCCATCATTTGGGAATGAGACTGAGATGGTGAAATAAATATGAGTGCATAATGAGAATGCAAAGGCTGTGTTGCTTTATTTTCTACAAAGACAAGAGGTTCTTATGCCAGTAGATAATTCTCTCCAGAATATACAGTATTATATCCATTTTTAGTTAACCTCAAACTGGAACCAATTATTTTCAAGTCATGGTGCTGTTCTCTATGCATTTCAGAGTCAAAAAGCCATTGAAATGTCAAAAATGGTAATTTAGTCTAATACTCATAAATTCTTCTCAGAGACAGGAATTTTACAAGAAACAAATTTCAGACCAATAAACTTGCCTTAAGGGATAAGGCCAATGATTTATTTCATAAATCCCATACAATGTCTGAAACTAATAATGAAACTGATGTACTCACTGTAATCTCTGTGAATCCAGAACCTGGTTTAGCTTAGTCTCATTGGTCTGTGCCATAGACGTCCACCATTTCACGTGGCATGTATGAAACAACACTTATTTAAATTAAACTCTATGTTCAACAAAACACAAATAAACCAGTGACTTATTAGAGACATTCCGGAAAGTGCAATAATACCAGGCTCTGTTTTTAGAAACTCCTAAATCTGGTCTCTGGTTTCACAAAATAACTGTTTGCTAAGTAAGAGTCACATAAACAGCCTTTTATGTTTCCCTAAATACTATTTTACACTGACACATAAAGGTTTTAAAGTAGTGTGTCTTGCCCAGTCTGTGACTAATGATGCTGGTAGACATCCGAAGTATGGAGAGCCATTAGTATTTTAACTGCACCCCTATAGTGCAACGTGTACAGACTGGTCCTTTTAGACAGTTTATGAGGTACAATTGACTGATTATCACTAAACAAGCTTCTTTGAGCTGCCAAGGAAATAAACAGCAGCGTTAAGCATGTAGGAGGATCCAGATTCTAGGAGCAAATGGACTGTTCATCATATAAAGCGACAAGAGTTTAGGTTGCATAACATGCAAAAATGTACAAACCCCATTAGCTGAGACCCTAACATATATATTCTTTACATTATCATAGCAGACCTTCCTTAGCTTAAAAGCCAATAACAGGATAACCGCTTCTGATGATACTTGCTGCTATCATTGTTACAGATTAGTGCTGATGTTTACCACTTTTCTGACAGTTCCCATTTACTTTAACTTCCATTCCAAAAGGGGGTCTTGATCTCTTTCTAAACAGCAGCAGTGGCGGTGCCGAGACACTGTGAGAAGTAGAAAACATTAGGTCTGGACTGTATAAAACCTACTGCTAGAGCTCTGTCACATCCCTGCTTATCTCTGGCTTTGTGTGTGTGGGGGGAGGTGATGGCGATGGTGTTACTGGGACAGTCCAGATTCTGGGATGCATTCCTTACACTCCTGGATTCATTTCAGAGCACTTTCATGGACAAGAGCATGGGGGTCTATAACCCCACCCCCCAAATCAGCACCTCCTGGTGTATCACAAGCCACCTTGGGACCAATGCCAGCATGCACACTTAGGCCTTCTTATCGCCTACTGAATGTTAAAAGTGTATTTGACACCCTGGTAGAGTTTTAGAAGGTATTACCAAGTCACTCTGTTGCCACACTTCAGCATTTCATATTACAGATACTGTATGTTTCTTAGAAAGTGGCCTTACTCAGTCACTGGCTTGTTTTTTATATCCACTCCCAAGAGGTTTAAGGATGTCTGTCTTAAATTCGGTCAAGACTGAGTGAATTCCAACTCAGGTACAACTTACCTTCACCCAGGTGTTTTCTTATTTGCTGCCATAATTTTTTTCCTCTCACAGAATGTCAGTAGAGACAAAGGAAGAACTAAGAAGAAACAAAGTCACTGTACCAATGGCTTAAACCTAAACTTGACTGTTTTTGTTAGAGAATTTGATCAGTCGATGTGGCGAACACAAGTCTCTGACACTCATTTTCTCTAACTGATTAAGAAGCTTGATTGGGTACGAAAATGAAAAGGCTGTGTAAATCTGTGGAAACACTTTTTGGAGTACACGCCAAGTGAGTAGCTTTCATAGGAATAAATGGCACGCCATCTTTGAATGCAGTGGTAAATCTGCTATTGTCACCATTGTAGACAGTAACTTGGCGAGTGTTAAATTTTGATTGTTTCATGGTAGAGGTGCACGGTGAGGTGGGTGGTCTCTACTGCTCTGTTCAAAATGTCAATTCCCAAACTCTCCTGAGCCAGAAAAGTCTGACTGCCATCCGAAAAACAACCCAGCTGCTGCCAACACCCACTATTCTAAAGCCCCTTTATCATCTGCTTTGCATCTTTCTTTCATCTCCCCCCCTTTGTCTTTCTGTCAAGTTGGTATTGTGTTCTTGTCAACTGTGGTCCAGTTGTGAATTTTCAAGGCCGTAATGAGCCTTGTGTACACAACCTAAGAACAAACCAACAGTTCCCCCATATAAATCACAGAGTAAATCATGGTGTTTAGTTCGAGGTGCCCAAAATCTTTTGGCAGGTTCAAATGCACACCAGTTTCTTCCCTGCAAAGCTTTTCTGTCAGAATGGTTTGTCAACAGGGCAGAAGAAAATAAAAGAAAGTGACAAAATTTGATTAATGGCAGAGTTTCAAGATTGTGTTTCCTTGGAAAAACTCATCAGAGCTTCTAACTTCTGAGGGCAAATGTTTTGGCCAAATTGATTTCCATAGTCAAATGTGTACAGTACAAATCAGGCATTCTAAATCACTAAATCAGTGTTAAGAATAAAAAAATTACCCACATATTGTAAAAACAGAGTGAAATGTTGCAACAACAGAGGACCACAAAGGCTTGAATTCAGAAAGCCTGAGTAAAATGTTAAGAATGTGATGCTAAATCATGCTTTTGAAACACGAATGGGCAGAAATGTGGTTCTAGTTAATTTGAGATTTAAAAACGTATTTATGAGGTCAAATATCCAAAAATATAAAAACCCTGAGAAGTTAAAAAGAAGCTGGATGTGCCGCTGCTGTTTTTAGTTTCCTTTGGGAAGTAAATGACATATTTCAAACATTTTTGTGCCAATCTGCTTTTACTGTTATTATCGTCAATTTTTCCCCTGGACACAAATATCACATTTGTGATCTACATTTAACTTTCTTGACTTTAAATCAAGTACTCTGACAGTGTTATGTCTACAAGACATACCTTCCATGACTATGACCCCTACTGCAAGATGAATTGAAGAAAGTCTTTAGTATGACTGTAATATGTAAGATGAAAGCCAGTTCATCTAAAAAGTTAAGTGGGGTATACAAATTAAATTTTGACATTGTGTTATGAAAAGCATGAACTTTCTCTTGACATCAGAAAGACAAAGACGGACCAAATGGGCACATCCAACAGAAATGTTTGCTTTTCTTTAGTTGATACTGGTACAGTGGTGTGGACATTCGTTTGTTTTTACAATCAAAATTCATTCCGGAAATTAATTTTCAGAGTTAGTCTAGGCAGAACATTTGGATCTCCTCTTTGATTAGATTCCAGTAGCAGCACACATAACTCAAGTCACAGATTGCTTGTGTGGAAAAGAATTTTAAAATCTCCATAAAGAAAAACACAGTAGTAGATAGTTTGAAAAAAGCTCTCGGAAAAACATGAAAATACTGTTTAACAGGGTTAGAGCAACCCCCTGTGACCTCCAAACAACCTCCCAGCACATGTTATAAGCCAAATTACAAAATGAAAGAAATGGCTGTTATTTGGTAAACCTACACCAGTGTATTAGGGAGTCATATACCTCTATGTATTACTTTGATATTTGACTAGTAAGGATTTCTTATCGGTGCTGTTCACAAAGACCAAATGAAAGGTGATTCTGTTGGCTAATAAACAATCTAATGTTAGCTGCCTGGGTACATCTTTCTCAACTGTCCAACTGTCTGTTGTCGCTAAATAAAAGTTAAGAGTAAATAACCTGTTCTGTCAGTCTGTGGAACTACAAGAAGAGAATGTTTTTACAGTATTTTGTATTATAATGAAGATAAACTAGTGAAGAAGAGTACTTTTAAACCCTATTATTCATCCACAGAAGATAATTCTCTAAAAATTCTCATTTCCTTCAATGTTAAATGTACAATAACATATATCTCATATGACTTGATGCACAACTATCTGAGAATTGTTTATTGTTTGGCTTGGATGAAACAATTATACTAACTGTCTTGTACTAAAGGACCCATTTGAACCTGAACAATCCTGTATCAAACAAACTTAACATATTTCTTTAATGTCTGACTCAGATGCAGTGATCGCTATCAGAGACATCACGTGGTGTCTATCCATGTTAAATAAAAACAAATACTACTAGTGAAGTAGAGCTTACACATGAATGTATATTTTCAGAAATCCTCATGTTTCAGTCCTGCTCTCTAATGTCAAAATGGGCCCAAAAATTGCACCAATTAATTATGCGTATCTGGCTGTATGGGAGAGGAAGTAGTTGATTTCACCCAGGACATGGGAATGCATAAGGAAAAGCAAACAGCTAAACAAACTCAGACCTGGTCATTCATCCAGAGCTCTTAAGAAGTGAGCAGCACCAGCAGAAGGTCTCTAGTTATCATGATGCAATGGTGCAGCATGGGAATCTTTCCTCAGGGACTCAGCCCAGCAGGAATGTGCCTGATGATGGCTTTTTTGTGTCAGAGCTACAGGCCATGTCAGTCTGCTTTATTCTCAAAGCACACAGGGATACCATAAACCCACCATCCCACGAAGGAGGGGTTTACATCCAAATAGTTGAGATAGTATTCTAGCGTAAGCTCTCAATAGAGCAGGGGATCCCTCTCTGAAAAAGGTGTTGAAATAGATGCAAAAGGACATGTTTCATTTTAAACTCTGCTGTGCTGCATGTTGAATGTCCTGGTCGGGGAAAACAAAGGCTTTGCAACGTTTCTTTTTTCTGTCTCCCACTTAGCTGTGTACTGTTCTCTGTCTTTCTTTTCTCACAATCTCTGCTTTGCTTTGCTTCTGTCACCAAATATGAACTGACGCTATTGCACCAGGTCCAGATTATGTTACTTGAGACTCATTTTCTACTCTCCCGCTGTCACTTTTTATGGATCATATGTGGCTGTGTCAGGCATATTTGCTTGAGTTTCCACTGAGTGACGCCTGGTCCAACACTCAATCTAAACAAGAGAGATGAGTGGGAAGACGAGGTGCAGTAGCTCCAACATATCCACATGGAACTGCTTCAGTCTGCACCATGGCGGCTGGAGGAAAATAGATGCTGCTGTTAATGATGAAGTGCAGCCACCACTGTATCACCACCATGCTGCAACATTAGACCCATTTGCTGTCTGACCTTCAGCTGATGATGCATAAAAATGCTGCCAATGTTAATGTTTCTGTTTTGTTGTTTGCTCTGTTTCATTTTTCAGTTTTCTATAAAAGCTGTAGATGAATATATCAGTCATGCATCTACAATTACTTAAACCAAACAAACATAGAAATCTGACTGACAGTGAACTTTCTTTGTAAATCCCTTCTATGAGGAAAAGGGTGGTTTAATAAGATTGGAGCATAAAGTATGGTATTTATCATTCCAGGCCTAGTCTCTATTTATTTTTGCATTTCTTAGACTGAAGTACACAGGATGTCTGAATAAGCACAGTCAAGACAGAGGAAAGAGTAGAGGATGGATCAAATGATAAAACTAAATCCAGTGCAACCAGAGTGGGATTATGTTCGGACAACAAAGCAAAACATTCAAGAACAGAACAAAATTTCCATGGACCTAGATTTACTCAACATCAACCATGTTTAAGAGTAAACATCAAAAGTGTTGCCAAACACAAACATCCTTAACGTGTCATCTTGTAGACCATCCTGTAGGCTTTGTAAACCTTGTGGTGATTTTTTTTTTAAAACTGGTGTTTCCAAAATTAAGACTGGACTTTGAGTTAGAGCAGACAAGTGTGTCTTACATATTTTTCTTCAGGAAGGATTTTTATTTGACACAATTGTTTCTATCATGTATTATGCCATCCACATAGAAAGCATTCATCACCGCGATGTATACATCTACGCTCATAACGGAAGTGCTGTTTGGAAAGCCACTGGCAAAATGTGACAGCCTCTTTTCTGTCCGAGCGATGAGTGACTGAGTCCAGACACAAAACATCTTATTTGATCCTTTACAGGCCTTCAGTTAAGATGAAGGCCATTTTAACCAAACACAGACTCATGTACATCAAACACTGTCATGCACTAACACATATGCACAAATGTACATCAGCGTGGAACAGATTTGTCTGTAAATATACACACATAGGCCTCTAGTGGATTAGCCTCTCCGTTTCAGGGCTGCTGCAAACATGTCAATTTAAATAAACATTAAGGAGCCATTTGTAACTATTTGCATTGTAAATGTAAACCCAGGCCAAAACGCACATCCCTCTGTTTGATCAATACCAGAGTCACAGCTTTACAACAGCATGTTTTAGGACTAGTTTGTTTGTAGAGTTATCTGTAAAAATATAATACGTTTGATATGTTTTTACCAGCGCGGTGGGTTAGTGGTTAGCACCGTTGCCTCACAGGAAGATGGTTCCTGATTCAAAACCCAGCAGGGCCCTTTCTGTGTAGAGTTTTCATGTTCTCCCTGTGCTTGTGTGGGTTGTCTCTGGGCACTCTGGTTTCCTCCCACAGTCCAAAAACATGTATGTCAGGTTGATTGGTGACTCTAAATTGCCCATAGGAGTGAGTGTGAGTGTGTGAGGTTGTTTGTCTCTATGTGGCCCTGTGATGGACTGGTGACCTGTCCAGGGTGGACCCCTGCCTTTCACCCAAAGAGACCTGGGATAGGCTCCAGCTGATCCCTGTGACCCTGGTTAGGAATAAGCAGGTAAAGATAATGGATGGATGCTGAAAACTTGTCATTGTTATAATCAGACGTGAACAAAATGAGCTCAGATAACAACTGCTATTAAGTAAAAAGGAGGATAAAACAACCTAACCTACCAGCCACCTTTTAAACCTAGCTTTAGTGTCTTTAAGCTTATTGTTTTGGTCTTTTTAGGTCATCACATTTTGGTTCACTCCCACCAACAGCTGTTTTTAGCAACAAAACATTAATTTACTCACTGTACTGCTACCTTTCCAGCACCAAACATAGATATAGTTTATGACCAGCGGGTGAACATAGTGGAAGATTTGGCAGCTAAAGAGCAAAGCAATAGTTTCCTCAGGAGAGGATGGAGAGTGAGTATGGACTTACATTCATCAGGTGGCCAGAATTGCAACTTGCCGTATCAAATTTATAAGGTGATAGTATGTCAACTTTGTTTTTACAGCTTGTTTTGCTGCCCCAAAGAGACCTGGCTGCATTTAAAACATGCAATAAATACTCTTTTTTAAAAAAAAATAATGTTCTAAAAAAATGCACTTATCAACCCCAGCCTCCACATGACCAAGGATCAGAGAAATAAGGACCTGATAATGGATTCATTCAGTGAAAAATGATATTTGTGTGGAGTTTTCCAAGAACATGGTATCATCTTTAATACGGACTCAGGTGTCACCAAACATGCAACAAGCTAGAAAGACAAGAAACACAGTGAAAAGTCAACACTGAGGATGATTTTATGAGGACACTTGACTCACATATCGTACGCCTTGAGGCTGATTTTTTTGAACAGTGGGGGATAAGAAATGTCAGGGGTGTAACCCACTTCACCATCTGGAGTCTCTGTGCCAGCTCCAGCACTTGTATTATGTGGAATGTGAAAAGCCTGGCTTAGGTCCCAGGCAAGGCAAACAACGCAGGACAGGGTTAAGAGTCTGTTGCTGTTTGCAAACCATTTATGCAGATTTGTGGTGTGTATGTGTCTGCATGTGCATCTACATCTTTTTGTCAGCTTGGGAGCAGGCAGACTGAGGTGTTGCACCAATCACAATTCTTAACCAATAAATCAAGACCTAGCATGCTTGAGTGTTCAAACCACCCACAAAGAACAGAGGCTCCAATCAGGCTGCCATGCTGCAAAGCTCCTGACTGTACCATCAAGATGTGTGGGATGAAATTTGAAGATAATACAGCAGTAGAGTTCTCTCAACTATGCTCAAGTACAAGAAAAGCTTAAAAAAATAAGTGAAGTAATTCCTGGATGTGACACAGAGGCTTTAAGAACTTAGGAACAAGTGGCTCCGATCCCAGTGCCACAAGAACAAAACAAAAACACTGGAGCCAACTATTAGTCATTTTAAGATCTATCTAACCCACACTGTGAGGGGGTGAAGCTATTTATCTTTCAAGTAGTATCTTGAAATCTTTTCCTATCTCCTTTTATTTCTCTTTTCACCTTCACTTGCTTTCTGTCGTCTCTGGCCTATTCATTTCTGGCCTATTCCTCTGGCTTAACAGCATCTGATTGTGATTTTTTTGTTTCTCATATTTGAAATTATGGCAACACTCGATCCGCTTGAACAAACTCCAAAAAAGGTGAAGTGGTTTTGTCCTCTGGAACCTCTGGAAGGCTCCCTAGCGCTGACAGACAAAGACATCCTCTCAGAACGCAACATCTGTCAGGGAGAGTCAAAGAGACGCTGTGGGGAGAGTAGGCCTCAGAGGCAGCATGTGGGGAGGCTTCAGGAATTTTTCTCCCAGGTTCAGAGACTTTATAGAATTAACTTAAGGATTAATAATTTTCAAATACATGGGGATTCCTGAGAAAACTTACAGAAACTTCAGAATTGGAAGGACATAAAATTAAGCACTCAAACTTAAAATGTATTCAGATTTTTCATTCCCCTGTTTGCTGCCAGAATCAGCAGTACAAGTCATCCATGTTTTCTCTGTGTTATCTTTTCCTGGAAGCAAAGCAGCTGTAAAAAAATTTCAAAAAAGTGACTGACACGTTATTGTAAATTCACACTGTGTCAATGTCCTGTGGTGTCCTTTGCAAGCAGCTCAAATTCTCAAAAGTGGATTTGTTTTTAATTGCCATTTCACGTCCTGTGACCTTCATCACACCTTGATTTACAATGCACAAACTGAACAAGTCTGAAAGCTGGAGGAAAAAAAAAATAGCAGGAGATATGGGTGAGTAATATTATCATCTGCTCTGTTTATCAAGCGTCAGCATGTAACAAAAATACAACAAAGATAACAGTCAGTTCAGTTCAAATAAATTCAAACACGTCATGATTTGCTGCAGGACAAAAGCGCCACATTACTTGCCCACTAACTGTGCACACAGATTTAATACAATGTCTAATGTTTCACTCTATCTAAGCTATTGCTATCTCATATTTAAGTCATAATCACTCAGGCTTAGCAGTGGCAGCCATGAACCTTGTGCTTTTGGCAACTCTTCTGACCATAACTTACACACTCAGTACTAATGACTTCCACTTGCCTGCCCAAAATAATATTATTTATACTCATTCCTTTGTAAAAACCTTTGCTCTTGTTTCAGCCATTTTGTAAGAAAATATTTAAACACCAGAGCTGAATAAAATACATAAATACTGTATGTCGACCATACCTGTATAACATGCTGCAGGGCACTCACATCATCACACATCAACCTAACTTAACCTCAAAGCTGCTGTGGTTACTATTTTTGTGTTAACAGTGGATCATATGACCATGTGTGGGTTAGATGGTGCAGGTACAGATGAACCCATAGATAATTATGAACTCTGCAGTTCCCATTAACTTTACTTAGCATTTTATAGTCTTTAAGCCCTTTGTTTTGGTTTTAGAATGCACAGCTTTACTGTTGTGGTTTCTCATTACTCAAATCAGTGTTGCTTTAATCACACCACTTGACAGTTTTTAGCACAAGCCCTGAAAAACGAACTCTGTACTACCTACCCAACGAAAATCAGCAGACGGACTCATTTAGAAACTTGCTGCCACACATAGTGGAGCTCTGAGCAACCTCATATATCCCTCTGGAGTTGGCGGAGACCAGACCAGTACATATTAATACTTACATTTTGTGTTTATACTATCGAATGTTTTGCTGACTCTACGTGGCCTAAAAGAAATCAATTCCAGGTTTAAACAGATCACTTCCATACCTGACTAACATGCTGCTGAGGACCTACAGCTACACTACTTTCAGCAACCAACCCAAGAAAAATTAGCGCCATTGCTTGAGTAAATATAATTAAGGGTGCATAGAAACACAAATAGGAAACTCTCAATTTATCCCACAGATGCATCAGTGGGTGCCAAACTACAAGCTAACAGCAATGTTTTCAGAAGGGGCATCATAAATCCTGCATGCATTTAGCCAAATGTATAGCCTTGTAATTAAAATAAAATAAATCCCTATAAAGTACCCACCAGAGAGTAATTCACTAAAATGAATGATGGAAAATGAACTACACATTTGCTTTATGGCAGCAATAAGGTAAAGTAGACAGATTTAGGACACACAGAAAATTACCATTGAATTCACTGCTTCATTCACTAAACTTTAAAGACACATAGGTGTTTCACACCTGTCTGCACAATATCAAAACTTCCAGCATATTACAGGTGTCTGGTTGAGCTGAAATATGATTTCTGAGAAGAAAAAAAAACCCAAAGTGGCTTGCCATATTGGGCATGACAGAACTACTAAATGCCCTTTTCCTGACAATCAGGAACATTAACAATATTGGGCTCAATTTTCATGTCCATGTGGAAATACTGCAACATGTCCATTATGTTTTTCAATATTCCCATGACATACTAAGCAGCAAGCTCTGTTTCCTTTTTGCTTTCAGAGTGTAAGCGCAACAATTTTTTTTCTGAAAACTGTTATTGTAATGTCCTGCAGAAATTTTCATGCTTTTCTTTTTACAAGTTTTGGAGACACAAAGGAAGAAGTTCTTATTCCTCTGAGCATTTCCTAGTGTGTCTGCATCATCCAGCTGTTAGTTTTGGCCCACATTATCACTGAAAATAAACCCTAATAGAGGAAGTCACCCTGAAAATAGATAGGTTTCTCCCCAGGCATGCTGTGTGGCCCTCTGATAGCATTAAGTAGAGAAACACTCAGTATTCAGAATTTCTTGTATAAAGCATAGAAGGGAAACACGCTCCTGCCCACATGCAGCACAGTCGTGTTCATGAAGAGGCAGAATGATGGGAATTTCACATGGATAAGACACTGCTGATAGTTTTTTTCTCCTCCCTAACAGCTTAGTTTGGCACAGGCTGTCCTCCTCAAGAAACACTGCTCTCAACCACTTTCTACTGCCTCCACCAAGAGGGAAATAGGAAGCTCTATTACTTTCAGTCCCCTGAGAGCAGAAACAGAATTTGGCTTTCTAAACTTCTATCTGTGCCAAATTTTCATTGTCCTTGAAATATATGAGAAGTAGAAAGCATATTCTCATTATGTACATGTGTGATGTGCATGTTTCATCTTTGCAGCCTTCATTTATCTTAAATGTCTATTGTCAGTCCACTTGCTACTTCGGTGAAGAGTCTTGTTTCAAAACTCAAACTCAAACACCATCAAGTACCCAAATTTAAGGTATTGTTATTGAAAATCGGTCATTAAAATTGGAGTTTATACCAAAATTCAGATATGAAATCAATACTAGGAAAGAAAATAAACACTAAGTAGTCTTACCTGCAGGTTTTAGAATCCATAATAAGATTTTATTCATGTCTGTCAAAGGAGCAGTTCAATATTCTGGGAAAAAAATGATTTGCTTTCTTGTCAGGAGTTAGATGAAAAGATTGTTACCACTCTAATATTCCTCCCTTAAGTATAACATTTAAAACATAAATATTTGAGGAAAGCTCTAGTTTATAAAAATAAAAAGCACACTTTGGCATTGCTATGCTTAAAAGTCATAAAACCTCAAAAGAGAAGTAGGGGGAGATTGTGAAGCCATGTCATGGGCAGGGAAAAGATAGTAACATGACATGCTGATTTTCCTAAATGAGTCTGAGGTCAGTATATTTTTAGCAGCAACATTATGACAGCCTGCCAGTGCATTCTGCGTCATTTCATTTACGCGATGGTCTGTATTTTGTAGTAGCTATCACACTAAATTTCTGGCACTGTCAGATTTTTAATGCTAGCTCTCTTTAGTTGCTGACATGCTTTCACATTATGAGCTAAAATCACCTTTTATTATACTGTAGATTTCATCCAGGATTTATTACATTTACCTATGACAGCCCCAAACCAATCAGTAATTTCACACACCATATTTTTCTCAGCCTTAAATTTGCAATGCAGCAAGTTGTGTTAAAGAAAAGTGCTAGATAACAAAAGGTCAGAGTTAGATTAGTTTATATGTAAATAACACTGTGTCCTGATCCATTTTCTCACTAAGTTCAGATCCCCAAGCTTATGTGATGTTCTTTGCCTCATAAGCACATCAGGGCAATAATTCTTAGACAAGCACAAGCCACCTATGACTGGTCAAGAATGTTATCAGGGTCCGTATACTCCACCCTGGGTTGAGGAAGGAAAGATCTCAGACTTTAACAGCTGTTTGCTGCATCACTCTCTCTCCTTGACTAACCTCCAACATTGGACTGAGGACCGAGGCATGGGGGTATGGGGCTATCTGGAATGGTCTCCACTGTCCGTCTCTTTCATCAGGGCTGGTTGGCGCAATATCAGGGTGAGCTCTATCTCTGACAAGCATTAAAAATGCTGGTGTTATTAAGATAGATTGTCTGGCCAGGACACTTAATCTTCTGTCCAATGAAAAATGTTAACTGCATCCTGATGTCCCCACCCCCCACCCATGCAACATAATTAGGCTGAATTATGTGTTTAAGCATCCCCTCTGAAATGTCTACACCAATTCCTTTGTTATGCTGATCTGTATACTTTATGCTTGTGTTTGTCCAGAGCCAAACACTTTTTCAGTTACACGCACACAGGGATGTGGAAATATAATTCTGTTCATTACAAAAAATGTAATCCATTGAATTTTACATAACATACAATATTCTCGTTAACAGTGTATGTCTTTCTGATTTTCTTGTAATATCTACAGTAAATGGTCCTACAATATCAAGAAAGAAGCATGGTAGGACTGTTGGGGTTGCAGATGTTTTCCAAAACTCCCATTTTTACAGAAGAGAAAGTTATTCTAGAGGTCTCATTAGTCCAACCGTCAGTCAACCAACTCTGCTGTTGTGTTTTCATAGTATCACTTATACTATCACAGATGGATGAGGTTCACTGAGCAAAGATAAAGCCAGTGTTATTTCACCCCTGGCCTTTCTTGACACATGGATCACTTTTGGGAGCCATACAGAAACATGTACAGGTCTCAACTCAAACGATTCAAAAACGGAAAAAGCATTTCTGACATATAAAGGTGAATCCACAGGCAGTGCTATTGCATTACACCACGTCTTAAACCTTGAAATACACCATGTAAAGTAAATTCCTCTTCTAAACCAGGGTAGAATCAGTGATATACAGTCCAATGATATGCTGATATTGCACAGATACTGTGGTGCAATCGTAAAATTGTTCTCATGCAATACTTCATTTGGATTTGGACACATTCGTATCTGCTTTGTGATTTAGAAGGAGATTGTTAATTTGCACGAGGGTTTGAGTAGCATCCAACAGTGAACCTTCCTATTCAAAAACTCAACCAGCATCTCGCTGTAACAGTGTGACCAACACCTGGTTAACTGATGAGAAATGACTATTTCCTTTAACTCAAGCAGTAAAACGTATTCTTTCTCTGGGTAAATGAAAAGCAGGCACAGCAGAGAAGCGCAGAGAGTTGCAGGAGAACATGCTGATTGCTAATGAACAGACTCAGGGTACTGATGACAGTCAAGCTGATTAATTCCTCTCTTTCTATTGTAATGCATCAAATCCCTCAGGTATTATCTGTGTGTGCATTTGCTTCTTGTTACATTGGACTGTGTTGTAGACAAAAATAAACCATTAGCTTTAAGCAATTAATCACAGATTGGACCTGCTAATCTTATTTGAGATGAATGGTATTGGGGAAAGCAGAGGAGCAGATGGTTATGCCAAATTTGGAAGTCTGTTTATTTGATTCATGTATTCATTTCATAGAGATAGTCTCGCAGTCACTGGAGACACAAAGTCTCAAAGCTTAGAAAAGCAGGATGGCAGCCAAGCCATACCAGAGATGGCCTCACAAATCGCGACTCATTAATTTACAGTAGAACCATATTTGAACATAATAAATAGAGAGGTGACTCTATAAATAAATCTAATTTTGTTGTTCAACATTAATTAAGTAATATCATATTAGCTCAAATATAATGGGGACTGTGTTTGTTTTAGTCCTATAGAGAAATCAAACAGGTTAGAGAGCCTTTTCACTGTCGTGTGTGTAGATTTTTTCAAGTTATACTCACACATCCTTGACTTGAATAAATAAAGTGAGCATTCTCTTTTTGTCTTTTCCTCCTCCGAGTGTCTCCAGGGGCTCTCTCTGACTTCCTGCCATTAAAGAGACGGCCCACTGGAGAGCAGGGGGTGACTGACATATAACTACCTCTGCTCTATGACCAACATTCTGTGCGACTCAACTGGACGTGTGGAATTCACTCACACGGTAGTTTACACAGGAAAAATAGATCTCTGCATTGGTAGAGAGCAGCAGAGACATGATGTCCAAAATGTCTGTGGATGCTGGAAAGTCAGACAGTTGCGTGACAGCACAAAAACATGGACACACACACACACACATACATGCACATGCGCACACCCACATGAACAAGAAGTTCAGTTCAGTTAATGTACACAGTCACATAACACAGCAGGGTTGTTGCCACTACATTATCAAATGCATATTTTGCCACCGTCTGATCTTTGTTTCTCCACATCAACACATGTGAAACAAACAAAACAGCTGTGTCGTCAGCTGTCTGAGTCAGCACATTTTGAAAAGTTTTCATGGGACCAAGTTCCGTGATCAGTTCTCATTTACTAAAAGCATTTTAAGCCTTTTCGTATATATATCCTCATGTATGTCAGAGTAATTTGTATCTCACTGATGCTTTATTTTGAAACCAGCTGCACAGCATGACACTGAAAACAAAATGCTTGACTCCTGAAGCATGTACTCTCTGACTGACACTGACAATGTGTTGACTACAAGAAAACAGAAAACATTGCTTAGCTTTGTCTGAGAGCCTCATCCAGAAACCAAAATAAGTTATCTAGTGAAGCCGCAAACAGGCTCTCTGTCGAGACCACACACGCACAGGAACACAAATATTGTTTAAAAAAACTGTCCTACAGCATGACCACTTAAAGAAAACTAGATACAGTCAAATGCAGGAATGTTATTGGTGAGATCCAATACAAACAGCAAACCAGCAGCCAATTCTCTCTTAAGTCATAATTGCATTTTTTCCCTCAATAGATTAAGAAATATTTATTTAAAGGAAAGATTGGAAACATTGAATATTATTTATGAAACTGCATATCACCTGAGCCACTTCTTACCTTCTGTAGCCACTGTGTATAATTCTCCATAATGTGTTCAAGCTGCTGGATCTTCTGGCTGGAAAAGTCTGGCTCAGCTGGTGGAGCGTCCCTCTGGAGAGAGTTGGCGTTGTACTGCGGGCTACCGGCTTTCGCCTCCCTACAAGGGCCTCCTCCGGCTCCTTCTTCCTCAGGTAGGATGAATGTGTAGGTACACTGGCCATGCTGGATCTTATGAAAACGTCTGTTACTGCTTAGTCCACTGCTGCTGCTACTGCTGCTGCCACCTGTGCTACTGGTGCTGCTATCCGTCCCTCTCCTTTGCTCTCCTCCTCCGCAGCTCACAATCACCAGAAGTGCCATCAGCGACAGCAAGTGGTGGCCAAAGTGGTGCCACAGCATCATATCAGCCTGAATAACAGGTTGCGGGTGAACAAGTTCTTTTATCTTTAGCTACTCCCTCTTCGTTTGGCAAGGTCTTTCCTTTAAACCTGGATCAGAAAACGGTGAAGAACACCTTTAGCCTGGAACATGTCCATCCATCCTTACATTGGACCCCCAGCACTGAAAACTACTGCAGACTCACTCAAGGACACTCACAAATGCTGTTTCCAAAGCTTCTTTTAAGTTTTTGCTCTGGCAGGAAAAGTTGCACACATAACTTGCAGACTGACAGCTTGGTTATAAATTTTGATGTTCCTCCTGTACATCAAAGGCAGGCACAGAGTGTGTGCCTGCATTTATCAATCTGTGCATATAAAATAGGTGCCGGGTTGGTGTCGTCAGACCTCCCCTGGTCTCTCTGCCTTCCCTTCCTCCTCTGCTCTCTGGTTTAAGGACTAGGGAGAGTGAGAGAGACGTTTACTTTGTAGAACAGTTCCAAGCTTCCAGCACACTCTGCGCCTGCCCCTTACAGAGCATGCAGAGGAATGTGAGTATGTGCACGGACAAGTGTGTTTGTGTTTTTGTGTGTGGGTGTGTGTGTGTGTGTGTGTGTGTGTGCATGCGTGCGTGTGTGATCCTGGCAGAAAAGGGACCCCAGCACAGAGGATGTGCTTAGACTCTGAGGATCAGTTTACAGCCACTCTGACTGCAAGCTCATGTGGCTGAACTGCCTTCTGAGCTGTGTGTTGAAACAAAATACTGATTTAAAGGTACTTAATGTATATACTCCTGTACAACTACTGTGCTCCATATTTTACAACAACAGGTGCTCTATTACAAATACACACAATGGAAGGTAAATTTCAAGGTGTTTCTAGAGGCTGGTTCTCAAATTCTCTTGTCTCTCCCTTGACAACATAAACCATCATCATGGTAAGTGAACGCTTTATGAACGTTTTTGAATTTAAATCTCTGAACAAAAAGCTAAGATTGAGCAGATGCAGAGAACAAAATTTAGGTTTTAGGATTATAAGTTCAGCAAAATGGTGATGTATTTTTTATTCTAAAGATTTTAAACTCCACTATTGCCAGTAACTAAGAACCAGAATCATATACAGAAATACTTTATAAATCCCCCTCTGGAAATAGTAATGAAAAAGATAATGAAAATATAACATATAGTATAAATGACATTTATAGTTATTTTCAATCACTGAAGAATAGAACCAATTTAAGTATGAGACTTGCTATCTTTCTTTTTTGTCTTCTTAATCCCCATTACATGAACTACATGTATCCCCCATTTTTATTACAGTATACATTACAGTATAATCTGTATCACACACACCCTATGCTGTCATGTTTTTGAGAAAACAAAAGTGAAATCCAAGAATGAGCAGGAGAAGAAGGAATGTCCCTTCATCATCAGGCCAGAAGGAGCAGAGTGAGGACACAAGGTGCTGAAAAGCCCTGGGTCAAAGGTCAAGTCCTTGTTGTGGACAGTCCATTAAAATCTCAGATTCAAGGAGACACTGCTGTCTGAGTTCTGGCTGGACTTTAACATTACTTAAACCAGCACAACATCTAAATATCTGTGAGAGTGCATGCAGTGTTAATGTAGAGGTACATGCTTTTATTTGCGTCTAATGTACATGCATGCATGTATTGTGCACGTACACATACTGTGTATATGTGTATAATTATCCATGTACTTTTTTAAGTTTCTTGATGTCTGTGTTTGATGTGTATGTTTGATAGAGTGTGTGTATTTAGTGATAGCAAGTGGCTATAAAAAGTCGGACCCTCTGTGTGGAAGCAGAAGGCCTGTGTGAACAAACGCACTCAGGATAACATTCCTCTTGAATAATCCAGACTGGCCCATACACAAAGCATGTCCAAATATCTCTTGGAGACCTTGATTTTTACATTGACGTACTTTGCTGGTGCACTAAAATCTGGGCGCCAGTTACTGTATCCAAGGGAAACTTAAGTGGGAGATAATCGTAACCCTTGGGCAACTGTGAGTTTGCAAACTTGAAAATATACATCACTTGAACAGTTACACAAAACTAGAAAAGAAGGCAGGAAGGGATGCGTTTATATCTAGTCTTCTGTGAATTATGAATTAACTTGTTTGCTAAACCTCTTCCCCTGAATAGCAGTTATTTAATCATAATTAGGTACAAAAGGCCTGTAAATCGTTTCTCAGGTTCTCCAAAACCAAAACTGTAAAAGCAAAAGTGTAAAGAATGGATTAAATAATGTGATCATCTGCTCTAATCTCGCTTGTCCAGACAAGTAGTTTCATTTCTGCCAACAAAATCGACAGTGTGATTGGTGTGAAATCAGACAGATTCTTCAAAATAAATTACATGAATTTCAAGTGGTAAATCAGCCACAACACTATCTTAACTACAGCGCTGTACGAGATGCTGAAGAAGGCAGAAAGAGTGAAACTAAGGGTGACAGATTTTAACCAAGGGTCAATGTTGCCCAAGCATTATATGGAAATTTAGAGTTTGATATCAACTAGTGTACATATATTCTTCAGTGAAATACGTTTAAAACCCTATTTTGCAACACCCAAATCAACTTTCTCATATTTTGCTGTATTGCAGCCAGCACTGGCTTGTCTTACTCGAACAAGCAGCAGAACTTGAGAAAACACAAGCTGTTTATATTTATGAGTCGGTAACTGAATGCTGTAATCTCAGAACTAAATTCCTATGGGAATGTGAACTCACTGAAAAAACAAACCTAATTTTCAGAGCTACAAATGTCTAATCATTTGCTAACTCTTGAGGGCCCGTGCTGTTCTGTGTGGACTGTCCCACACACATTCAATGCACACTTTGGTAAAATGCAACAATCATTTTGCTGGTGACAGTCAAACACGGTCAGTTGTGAGAGGCCTCGAGGCAGCTGGACTTCATGGGAATCTGGCTTACATTTTATTTGTGAAAAATTTGGGAGGACACTTTGTATAACTCAACATCAATCTGACTGACACTGCCTGTAAAACTGAGCTTATGACGTGGGAACATAGAAGATCATAGTTTTATATCTTTTTCAGTCCTCCCTGGTTTGACCACTAATACTCTAATCCTCTAAGACTCAATACATTCTGCCTGGAAAGAACTTATTTCACTTTAAAACATACCTGAAATTCAAACATTTCTATTTACTGTTACTAGTACTTACAGCTCTACTTGCTTTTTTAAAACGTGGCTGTATTTTCTTTTTGTCTCTGGACAGAACTCAAAGAAACACACTGTAAGTTAGAAATTCTGTTGTCACTGGGTGTAAAAGATAAGAGCTTCCATTTGACTGGAAAGAAAAACCGTAGCAACCAATTCAGACATGCGTAATTCAGATGTGCTTGAATACACATCTGGCACACTCAGTGTTTGCCAGTTTCTTTCAGCTAGGAAAATTTGAATTTGATTAAATGGTTGTATAACCCAGCCAAAAAAGCGATGCACAGTTTTTTATGCCTTTATGTTTTGTCATTTGTAATGGTTATTAAAGTGTGCACTCACCTTAAGACACAGTGTCAGTGATAATGCTGAACCATTGCCAGCATCCACACCACTGAGTCTACAGGGGAGACATCTGTTTGCAGCTAATGCTGGTCGCTTTCATGTATTATTCTCCTGTTTTGTATTCAAGGTAGATCTGACATATTCTGAGCTCCTTCTGAAAGACCACAGTCCAATCTGCTGGGACCTTGCCGGGATGTTGATCTCACACACAATAGTCTCGTTAGCATTTGGCTGAGTGATGACTTCACTTTTCACGCTTGATGGTTCAAAGGTGAGAGGAATTATAGATTGGTGTGTGCTTTCAGTGGATTTGGCTTTTGTGAAGGACTCGGTGTGAGTGGATGTGCTGAAGTACCTATGTGAGGAGTTAGGAGTTACACTCGTGGCTTACTCTCTGAAGCCAGTAAGTCTATAGAGTAATTTTAGGTCTGCTTACAGAAATCCTTTTGGAAAATAATACTGAGCCTCAACCTCCTATAATTCTACTTGCAAAGACAAACATAAAAGGATTAAGAGGAAAAATAGACATTCAGCTGAGTCTTAAGATAAACAGAGGCCTACCTAACAAGGTGGTTTGCTTTGTTACACCCTCTGGAGAGGGTAGATTTAAATCTTTAATCCTAAATTCCTTAAAACCTATACTCAGTGAAGAAAACAGAATATCTCACTGAACTTTGGTTAATGACTTTGTGCTTTCCTGCCCCACTCACTGCTGATTACCTAGATCAGATGTGTCCAGTCAATCAGTGGCTGGAAGATATCAATTCACTTTGTCCCCCCAACCCTCATCTGAGATGATATCTTCCAGCTTCTGACTGATTGATCTAGGTAATCAGCAGAGTGTAGGGGAGGAGTAGTTGGAAAACAAGCAGGACAATATCTACTGGCACAGAATGTGTTAGTGTCACCATCAAAATGATATTTGGATTTCAATGAAACATCATAACAACTCTGGGATGAACTGCCATAGAATTTGATACAGGGATTAATGAGTCTAATAACTTTAATCTCCAGATTATTCCTCTAGTACCACCGTGAAGTTGACATATGTGGATGGATTGCCATAGTACAGATATTCACATTCCCTTCAGGATGAACTGTAATCATTTCAGTCCAACAGCATCAGGTCAAAGCTTTTATTTGTCCAATATGTTGTTTAATTATTTTCAGATGTACTTGATGTTTAGTGCTAATTACCCTATGCTAGCATGCTAACATGCTAAGCTCGGATATTTAACATAGTAAATCTTACACTTGCTTAACCTCAGTGTGTTAACATTGTGTCTGTTTACATGCTGATGGTGCTTAAATACAACATTGCAGCAGCAGCAGCATGGCTGTATAGGCTTTTGGAATTGTTATCCTCTCTTCATTAAAAAGGTTACTGACAATACAGATTAAAAACCTGCAGTGCTTAAAGACATAAATATGTCTGACTGTCAGTGCTGGCTGAGACTCATTTCTGCAGCAACAGATAATTTGATAGCGATCCTGAACAACCCAATGTGACATGAGCAATGATGTCATCATCATGAGACACTAGAAGAGTGACACTGCATGCCCATTAGAACAAGATGGCTGTCGTTCCTTGTTATCCCCAGGGCTCTCATGTTGGTGATTACCACAGGCATGGCCTCTGTCTCCTGTCAAAGCAGCCATACCTGATCCCTGTTTCACCTCAGTCCCTCCCATCCTCAGCTCAGGAGGCAAAGTTCAGGCCGAGGTAAGTGGAAAAGTAAGAAGACTTCTCTGTCAGCATGACATTTATTTAACCTCTTAACAGAAACAGCGTTTTATCACATACTTTTTTTCTCTCAACAGGAAATAAGAAGTTACAAAACTGAGGGCATCCATGAGCAAGGTAACCTGCCTCCTGAAGGTCCAACAGTTATGGCACCATGGTAGCACTACAAAACGCATAACAACACATCAGCAAACAAAAACAAAAAGATAGATGAGGGATTTGCATCCAATTTGCAAAAGCATTTGCAGTTTAAAACCCATGTTTATTTAGCCTCTGTGCTTCACCAATTTGTCATTGCAGAAAAATCTTTTTCAAGTTCACATTCTTCATATTATGTATGTTGTATGTTACCAGTCCCATCTGATGTGACCTTTTCCAACTTCTCACCCTCATTCTTCCAAAGCATCATCATGACCTGACCACACACTGTGTTTTAGTTTAGTTTTGTCTCTGTTGTGTATAGTGCGATAATTTTCTGCAAATCACTGAGATCAAATTTGTCACAGTCAAGTTTAGATGATGTCACTTGACTATGTTTTTGATTCACAATCATAACACTATCCATGTGAAAACAAATGCACAAAGTATGACCTTTGCTGCTTCAATGCTTGGTTAGAAGAAGGTTTGGCCACAATCTGCTACAGTACTCTGGGTATGCTACTCTGATCCACTAGTGTAGAGAACTGAGCTCACACTGAACAGTGTGTAGATCTTCAGAAAAAACACGAAAACATGCATAAATGTATGCTCATGTATGTATAGGCTCAACAGGTACATATATTACACGTTATGGTTGTTGGGTCAGTGGTAGCTACAATTTGCAGTGTTAATTAAAGCAAGTTGGCCCAAGTCTGGCTATTTTTAAATGTCTGAAACTGGAAAGCAAAGAGGAAATATTTTTAATGCCTTAGGTTTCAGCGGTGAGGCCTGAAATGTTATTCCAATCATAGTTTGTGTGATATCTTTTGTTCTTTATATGCACTCATTTGAACAATACAGTATGCACTCTTTACTGAATGTCAGTACTAAATAATCTGTGGAAATAAGCGTTTTGTATTGAGATTCCCATGCTTTGTATGTTTAAATCATCTCAAGCTCTGTTTCCAGCATCAGTAATTATAATAGCCTCACTCATCACATTCTTCAGCCTTTAGCTAATACTCTTCATCTATGTTCTCCATCCTTTTCTGCCACATCAGATAAAGTGAAGTTTAGTATTCTAGACAACAGCAAGCTGATGTTTGCTGCTGTTGCCATGTTTCCTCAGCATATATGTGTATGGTTACACAATCAGAAACTGGCCATAAACATGCTTCTCTGTCAGCTTTAGCAAAATTTGCAGACTGGTTAATGCAATTATCCCACAGCAGTCTCACCTTGGTGTTTTGCAGCAGTCCCCCAACATTATCAAACAGTGGAACCTGATCTGCTGCTAACTAATTTAACCTGGCTACTTGGACCACTGCTTGACATCAATCATGATGACACTGATGGAGACGCTGTTTGTTGCCTTTAGATAGGCTGCACTGTCCAGTGTCACACATCAGAAGAGACGCCGTAAGCCAAACTATATCTTTTTACTTACTCTGCTAATTCCACTGCTGGCAAGCCTTGTTTGCTCTCTTCATCTTAATGTGCAGCCAGCTTGCTGCCATTTGTCATGTTATATTTTCTTCTGTGGTAATGGGGCCAGTCGCTCCTCCTCACTTGGGAAAGGAGCATGACATCAGCGCATGGTTATTTTCTTTACTTAACCTGCCTGTGGAGTCAACAACATATACTGAGCCAGTTTGTAGGTGAGTGTTGCACTTGAGTGAGCTCATACATGTGAAAGCAATAAATACAGATTCACTGCACTTGGTGTGTTCACTTGCATGTTGTCTGTCATGCTCAATGACTCATATATATAGTCTGAGAAACAGTGTTGAAAATGGTTGTCATACAGAATTTAATCCATGTACTCTCTGTCCTTTTTGTCTATGTCTATGTATCACTTTCCTTTGGAATGATGCAATGAAGTCTACACCACCAGCCTCATCTCAGACAGATCCCCCCGTCAGCTAACTTCTCACATACTGTATGGAGGGCAAGGTGTCCAATAAGAGGTCTTGTAAACAAGGGTGGGGTCGTGCACTTCACTGTCCGCCCCACATGCAACTACTCATCTGTTTGTGAATATTTTGACATATGACTCAACTAACACCAGACAGAGCAGGGTTTTTCCAATTCTGCACAGTGATAATCCTTTAATGGACTAGTTTGCTGAGAACAGAAGAATGTTCACACACTTTGCAGTGTAAGGTAGTGTATAATATGGAAACGTTACAGAAGATGGATCTTTATGATACTGTTTTTGATGCAATATCCATCTTCATCCTGCGTTATCTACAATGAAGCAATAAAAGCCTTACACAGTTTACTTCCAGCAAACGGTGGATAATACTCGTTTGATTTATTGAATTCCAGCAAAATGGGTTAAGGTTTCCCATGTGTTAAATCAATCACCGATTGTATAAAGAATGGTCATGAAGTAACATGAATGATTTGTTATAGCCGGCATGCCGCAGTAAGTACACATGCTATAATTTTTACAGTTTGTTTTACTGTTGTTGTAGGAATCATTAGTAATCATGGCATAAAATAAAAAAAACAGCTTCTTTTTAACCCGTACGGCACCACGATAAAAGCCAAATATTTTGACTATCATGAAAAAAAGTCACGGACAAGAAAACTTTAGCATTTGTCATATTTCACATATTGAACATTTGCTTTGAAGAAAGCAGCCACCAAGCTTGGCTCAAACTGCATCACCACAGAGCAGATATAAATCACTTTCCTTTTTTATGTTTAATATCTCAATATGTATTCTTCCATTTTACATACACTATGTTTTAGTGATACAGTGTTTGTTGATTTTCTTGTATTTTGTTTTTCTTTGTGTTATGAACCGTAAAGTACTTGTACCAGTTTGTATAGAAATCAGCTTTTTACTATATGAGAAAAATGTGTATGTGTATATAGAATATAGACTAATAGTCTAAAAAAAATACTTTTAATTCATATGTATTCCCATCCTCTCACTTTCACGCACCCACACAATGGTCTGTTTTCAATTTGAACCTCTACATCTGGAACACCTGATGACAACACAAAGTGGTGCTCATATTTGATTCTCTGCAGTGCTGACATTAATCAGCTGCATTTTTTTTATGGTACAGCACCAGTGTTAGCAGATGTCAAAGTAGATTTGTCATCAATTAACTTGATTGAATATGTGGTAGCTGTGGTAGTCAGGTTTCTATCTACAAATTTGTTTTCTCTGTTGTGGGAAAATATAAAAAGATTGTTATATTTTTGGTAAAAGCAAAGCATTTTTGTTCATTTACACTAGAAATCTACAATCAGTGTTATGTTTTTAATCTGATTAAAAAAAGCCTTTGGAAAAGGTTTTCAACAAAAGTGAAGCATTTTTGACTAACGCTGCCAGGTGAACTGCTGCACATCGTGCTGTCATCAGCTCAGAATCATTAGATTAGCTTGGGTTACACTACGTTTGATGAATGCAATGCAATATGTTTATATTTTTCTATTAAAAATGTACAATATTTTTGTATTACATATGTGGAAGTCTCCTCACGTTTTTGTTTGTATTGGTTTATATAATGAACAATTGTCACCACACTAAAGCAAAATGGAGCAAAAATGAACTGAGTTCATTTGGGTCTGTTGTCACTGGGAGAACTGCTAGTTTTGACCTTTTTCCTAATTTTCACATCTAGCCCTGTATTTCTGAAGTAATGTGAAGGAATTCAGCTGTTTTGCTTTTGTTTTCTTATTGCCTTTCACCACAGTGATGACCCCTAAATGTAACACAAAGGGTTTTCCCTTTTTCCGACTGTATTGTGACTATCACATGTTCCCTGCAGCTAAACTGAATGAAAAAAATGCTCCACGTTTTCTCTCATGTTTTGCTATTAAAATGGTTTGTAAATGTCAAAATTTCATATATTTTATTGTGATGTCATGAGTCACCAATAGATATCCACAAGCTGATCGGCCTCAAAATGTACATTTGCTGTGCTTTGACATTCACCACTGTAACAGTACATTAAAAAGATACTGGGGTATTACAGCTTTACCCATTTAGTGTGGTTATCTTCTTTTTGCACAAGTATCAGTTGCTGAGCACCCTTTTAAGCTGTGATAGCACTGTGGTGATTTTCTGCTGCCAAGTCTGCTACTGTGCCAAAATGTGATTTACAACTCTCTGAAGATATGTTTCAAGCTTATAAGATCATATTTTTTATGACAACCATATGGAAAACAGCACCCAACAGATATGACCACATCCCTATGCAAACTTAGAAAGTTAAATGTCCATGAGCCAAAGCAATTAATTTTTGATTCTTTGCCACTAGGTTGATGTTACGCAGTGCAACATTTAGAAAGTGCGTGAGAGCATGTGTAATGTCAAAGTGATACGAATAAGTAAATAACCCATATGACCATTGTTGATAGCACCTCTTTCTTTGCCTGACAAGACCCTCTGATAACTGGAGACATTTATAGAATTAAATTAAAAAAGACAGGGAGAGAGAAAAAGAGAACGGAAAGGATATTACCCTAATGTGAAAGGAGAATGCAAGCTGCTTTTCTAGTTTCTGTGAATATGGAAATGTGAGGCATCATGGCATCATTGTCTGGTGACGCTTGCCTCAACCAGTGAAACACAGTGAGGTCAGGGGAGTAAGCGACATGGTGTAACATAAACACTTCACAGAAAGCAGGGATATTAGCTGCCTATTAAAAATCAAATAGCAAATAGCACGTCTAACATGGCTCACAGCAAACTGGCAGTTATTCACCTGGTGATTGGTGGCAGGTGTGTTATGGTGAAGTGTCAGAAACACAGACTGTGCTACAAACCAGATCTTCAATTCTTTCGTCACACTTTATGTGGAAAAACACTTGAATTGTTTCTTGGCTGCTGATCACAAACAAATGTCTCATTAAACTACCATGATTGATGAATTGATTCCGTTAAATCAGGATAATTTGTGCTCACACATTTGATGACTGGACCGTATCGCTTTCAAAAAATGAATTGGAAGCTAGAGAAGTGGTATAAACTGGAGCATGCCACATATATGTTTACCAGAGGTCTGTCACTTCAAATAAAGCCAGAATTGCACCAATGGCTTACATCATGTCTCTTTGTTGTATGGGTCAGGGGGCCAACACTAAACACAATCACTGACTGGCCATCTTGCCTTGCCTCCGGGACACACCAGTCAGGGTCCTTAGCGCTTATTTGAGTATATGTCTATGAACTTGTCACACACTGAAGCCACCATTCCAAGGAAAAATAAATGGAAACTAAATTAGCAAATGGGGAGCAACAGCAACACCACATGGTACGTGACCTCTCTGACCCCGGGGTTTGGCCAACTTGCCGATCTCTCTGGTTCTGTTTGTTGCTTCTAGTGGTCTAACAGTTGACAGAACTGGGGCCTGGAGGTACACACCACTTCCCACTTTTCACAGTTGGGCATACAGCTGTGATGTATTCACTGCTATTGTTACCCTGCAGGAAAAGTACAAGTCAAGTTATAAAAACAGTTGACATTGACAAAGTATCGTAGGGTCACCACTACCAGTGAAGAGCTTCTTAGCCTTTTACATGTCTGCAGTATTTTGTAATTATATTACCTGGAATAATCGCCGATAAAGAAGCAGTTCAACATTTTGGCAAATATGCTTTTCTTTGGAAGAGTTAGATGAAAATACGCACCACCAGCAAAGACTGGAAACAGCTGGAAAAATCTACCTACCAGCACCACTAAAGCTCACTAATTAATATATTTCTATCTCTTGATTTTGTACAAAGGCTGACAAGTAATCATTGGGTGTGATTTAACAGGTTATATACTGGACTATATATGTCACAAATCAGTCTTTCCCTTAAGGGCCACTAGAGGTCCCTAGACTTTTCCCAGTTCCTGATCACCTCTTTCCACTTCCTTCATCAGCCTCTCTCTCTAAATATAAATGTGTCAATTTGTTTTTCCTTGATCCCTGACAGATTGTTGATCATGCTTTTCTATCACTTTTGCTTGGACTTTTGGACTTTACTTTTGCCTGTTCCCTTTTGGCATTGCCAGGATTTTTAGAAGGTCTGTTCCCTGTGGACTGATTGCCTCGTTTGGATTGCCTCTTTGTCTTCTGACACCTGCCTGTTCAAACTGTAGGTAAGCCAGTTTTCACTTTTGTTTAAACCAACCCAGTGGTTATCCAGCCTTTTAGTGTCCACTATACTTGCTGTTTTTAATTTAAGCAGTTTCTTGACTAGTTGCAAGAACCTCTTGGTAAAAGATTGAATAAGTGTGTTTTCAAATATAAAACTAGTCCTTTAGATATGAACCATACAACAAATTGAATTCACATGGAATATTTTTACAGTGATAAAAAAAATATGTGGATGGAGGGAAATTTGAAATGTTTAAATGAAAAACCATAGTAAAGTCAATAAACGGTACAGCTTTAATAATTCAGTGATAAATAGTGTGGTTTGATGATATCTCATAGTCATAGTTCTGGCTTCAGGTTGTTTTTTGTCTGGGATGTATTTTCAAAACTGTGCTGGGCAACAGCTGATGGTTGGAGGCCAAGAGATTGATGTGAAGCGTGTTAGTTTGAGCTCTCCGAAGATTTAATATGCAACAGTCCAAATGTGGTTTTGAAGATGTTTTATTTGAAGATTTTGACCACATCCCAGGTTATAGGGTGAGGATGGGAAAAGAGTTTCTTCACTATTGCTACTTATAAAGTAAATTCCAGTAAAATGCGGCAAAGGTCCTTTCAGTCCAGTTTGTTGGAAAAGATGCATGTGTCATTGCTGCTTTTTGAAAGCATAGACTGAGATAACCTTTTATTTTGTCCTAAAAAAATGTAAATACTTCTAGATCTATCACTAGGAGAGCAGATGTGATGATACCCTTTCTTGATAAAAAAAAATAGCGAAACATAGATATATACTTTTACACTTAAAAGAATCATGTTATTTGGCCATACAACATTTGTCATAAGTCTTCCTAATGATGCCAGATTCCACAGATTCTGTGGTCTATGTCAGACTATACATTATAATACACGTGTATCCACCCAGACCCCACCAAACAACTGGGGCAGAACCTTTAATATCATCCATAGCTTGTCTATCACACAGCACCACACAGGACACTGGAAACCAGCCAGCCTTTCAACACTACAGTGCATCCAACCCCTGCTGCTTTTAAAATACCGGCTCTGTTTTATTCTTCCACCTCATTCCTTCCGCTGCCATGGTGAAGGGAGACGTTTTGTACTAAACACCTTCAAATGCTGGGTTCTAGTTGCCAGAAAAACTCTCACACATGGAGATTGGCCCAGAATGATAGCTTCTCTTGGGTTTATTAAAAAGTCAGCCTGTCAGTGCCACTTTTTATGTCCGACAAACACCTTTCCCTGCTGGATCTCCAAACAGAAAAGAAGGAAAAAGATAGGTGTAAATCCCCAAGTTATTAGTAATGACTCCAGTTCTCTGCAGATACCGCAGTAGAGCAGGCCAACTAGAGAGGGTGCTGGCCCAGGTCTTTGGCAACACCACACCAGGATCATCTCATAAGAGCATAAATCAACTGCCCTTCTTACCTCTGTTACTGGATATGCTTTTCATTTCAGTAACATAATTGAGTCATTTCACCATTATATAACCATAAAATAAAATAAATATATATACTGCAAATAAATATCAGCAGTATCTAAAAATGCAACTTTAATCAATGACTCATTTGACTCATTTGTCAATGTGTCTTGTCAGTGGGTACAGTACTTTTGTAGGATTGTAATCAGTCCACAGACTGGACACAGAAAGACGGTTATATTAGATCTCTTGACCTCTCAGAGGTTATGCAGCCAGAAATTAGTGGAAATAAAAAGATAAAAGCGTGATGGATCCTAGCTTTCTCCATTCTGGCTCCTACAGCTCTTCAGTCAAAATTTGAAGTTACTTTGTGGGAAACTGTCTTACTTCAGTTGGTATTGTGCAAGTGCTAATATTGATTTCACAGAAAGGGGTGAAAAGCTAAGGATTGTGTAAAGTGTTTTTAGATCATGTTTGGAATTTGTATTGCTGACTTCCTATATAGACTATACTTTGTATAGAGGGGGTTTTGTGCAAATTTAGTGCTGCTTGTTTTTATTGGGTTGTTTTAGTTTGAAATTGTTGCCATAACCAACACTGACTGCTCACCTTTTGCTGTTACTGTGACGGTCCAACTTTCACCCCTCTGCGATCATACTGACATACAGTATTTTGTCACATATTTGTGGTTTTGCCTATTATCCTTTTATTGGGTTTCATAGTGTTTTATTCATAAGCTACAAGGAGTTAGTCTTAAATCTTACAAAATGGGTTTCCTTTAATGAAAATCATCTACCTATGCCACAAATACAAGCTCTATGGAAAAATGCTGAGAAGTAGCCAACATGATGTTTTCCTCTTATTCTTCCTCTTAGTCTACTTCAATGAATGTTACAAGACATTAGTCCCTAATCAAGTTTGTTTCCAGTTTATTTTGTTTTACTTCCAATCCTTTCTGCATGTATGTCTCTTGGACAGTCATGGATTTACTCCAGGAGTTTAGTAAAAAGTTCTTAACATCGCAAGGTTACAATTCTCATACTCAGTAAGGGAGACGCTCTCTTGAATATATGCTGTTTGCACAAAATTTCTGAAGTTGGGGGGCACTCTCAAACTGCTCTATTAAGCACTTATGTGAAGAAGATGAAGGGTATATGGAAAGAGCATGCAGGGGAGCAAAGTACTGGGAAAGACAACAAGAGTCTAATTTGTGAGAAAGGATAGCCAAGGGTCACAGCTCTATAAATAATACCAACAGAGAGGAGCACTGGTCATCTCTCTCTCTCTGTCTCTCCCTCCCTCTCTCTCTCTTGCGTGTGTGTGTGTGTGTGTTCCTTTTTAAATCCATATTTGAAGGCATACTTCAACTTTCAATATGCAGTATTTTTATGTGGCATTGATTCAAACCATTATGTTATACACTGATTACTTATTCTACCTTTCAGAAGAGATTATATATGCACTTTATTACAAGTTAAATGAAAGCTAAGTTAAATTAACTATTAAAATACTGGAGTATGTTCTCATCCACTTGTCTGTATAGAAATTCTCAATCAATTTATTTTGTACATTTTCTGTATCATTTTAAATTTTTTGGATGCAAACCTGAGTAGAAATTACAATTAGTCAGTATGTAGCCAAGTTTCCACCACCACTTTTTCTGCCATTTTTGTGTGCCCAGCCACTTAGCTCCTTGAATAATGCCAGACCTGGAAGTCCCTTGGGACGTTAAAACTAAATTATGACTTTGTGGTCCCATGTTACCGAAGCTGCACCCTTAGTTTGTCCTCTTGACAAACCAGTGGTTATGTCCCAAATGTGTCCAAGGTATAAAAAAAAAACTCACATTATACACTGTGAAATGTAAAAATGGTGTAGATGCCTGATGCAGTAAATGGACTTTAATGCAGATTTTTTAAATTATTCAGTTTCATTTTAATAATCAACCTCCGGCGTGTGTGCCGGATTGCTTTTTATGTGGAGTTGTAACTACATTCCTAAAAGTACCAGCAGTGTTACCCTGATGTGATGTGTGGTGACTAGCACCCTCTTGTGATATCGCCACAGCCTTCCTGTCACCTTGGAGCTGGACAAACAGCCAGATGCAATCCAGCTTCTGCCTGGAAACTGAGACTGTGTTCCAACACTGGCACTGCTGCCAAGCCCTTTGGTCTTTGCTGTGGTGATAATGTACAGTCTCAATTGTGCTTTGGGCAAAGTCTGTGATTATAAAGTGAGTACCCTTTATCTTAAAGGCAAAATAAATGTCTCAGAGAAGGGGCCTTTTAGATTGATTTGCTGTTTCAATTGTGTTGTGTTGTGGTTGGAAGAAGTATTTAGATCATTTACTTGATCCACAGTGTAAAAACACCCCATTACAAGTAAGTCCTTTCAAAATTTGACTTAACTGAAAGTCTCAAAGTATTAGCAACTAAATGTAGTGGGATTATCAAATGTTAAAGTACATGTTATCTAGAATGGGTAATGAAGGATATATTTATGGATTCTCATTATTGGTGCATGTAAGAAGCATTGTAGCTGGTTGAAGTACTCTTGAATAAACTGAAGTAAGTAAAAGCTTCGTCTATTCCATGAATATGCATTTGTGCATGTCCGCATGCTCTCTTAACTATTCGATAAGATACATTAAATGAAGTATGGGGAAGGGGCTTGGCCTTTTGCAATGTAGAGCCCCTTCCATGAGGTGTGGTGTCAGTGAGGTGCCAGGAGATTATAGCCACACACTGCCTTCTTCCTAAGTGTGTGGAAGAGCCACTACATTAATTGTGTTTCATATCTGCTAAAAGGTGTCATGACAGGGCAGCGTGATCACTTTTTCATTCCCTTGCACCCTCTATTTTTACCAACCCCTGACAGCTGTACAGTGCAGCAGATCCGGGCAGCACATGGAACCTATTCCGACAGAGAGGGAACAGCCGGATGCCAAGCGTCTATCCACTCCGATCCCACCACTGCACATGAATTGAATCTCAAATATTGACATAGTCCCGGCTTTATGCCTCATGTAAAACTGACACTAGACCTCCTCTGCAACATCCTCAACAATCTGAATGGCACCTGTGGGACCTAGGAACTCATTTCTCACTGGTTACAATAAAAATCAAGTAAATTAAAAAAACACACTCTCAACCATCATGTTTCATTAAGACAGGCTTCCTTTTTATTTCCCAAATAATAGACTTCAATGACTAATTTGTCCTAATTTATCTACGAGCTCATGTTGTGTTAACAAACCAACCTGTGTTGCTTTGGGAAATCCAGACTGTAAGATGTCTCTGTTTATCTGCAATTATACAATCACATTCACAGGTGCTTGGCATTATGGTCAATTTGTTGCACAAGCCTTGATATGAGCCCACTGCGGTGTGCCACACTCCACCTATGATATGATGTATTTGATTTGGCAGTGGGATGCACACAACTGTCGGTTTGACATCACTAATGTGACAGGAATCGCTGAATGTGAGCCAATGAGTTCAGTCTGTGTCAGCTTGATCGATGAAAAGAGGTTTAGCGAAAGGTTTCCACTCTAATTGCAGAAGTGTCTTGACTCTGCCAACATGGTGTGTGTCTGCACATGTAACCACGAATAAATGTGATTAATCTGAAAACCAATGCATTCCCTTGAGTGGCCCTTAATAAATCTGACCTCAATTTTAGCGGTTTAGCCCAGAGAGCTGCTTCATTTCACTTTAGTGTTGTGTTTTATTCCCTCTTCTCTTGACCACACATACCTGAACTATGTCTGGCTGTGAGCTGCCTAAAAGTTTCCATGCTTATTACTGCCACGTCTCTCTTGAGTGTCCTATATGTCGCTGGAGAGATGGCATCTGTGTTGAAAGGATATTTCTGCCCTCGTAGCTGAATAGGCCCTTTGTGTGACCGGATCAGACCCGCCTTCTGCAGAGTGTCACGAACAGTGCTACTCATGTCCTTATCTGAAAACGGACAGAAATGAGTTCCAGACTCGGGCAAGACATTTAAGGGAAAAGAGGAAAAAGTGTGCTATCTTCGATCTTGTAGGTGATTTGTCATCCCTTTGAAGGCCATTTTAAAATTCTGGCATCATGTTTTAAAATATTGTCATTGTGACTCACAGTGTTAGCACTGAATAGAGTTACAAATTACATTTTCATTAGGGCGGTTTTCTTAAAAGTCAGCTGGCTTGCCGTGATAGAACTATAAGTAATGTTTTCCATAATTTAAATCCGATGGAGTGTGTCATATCAAGACCCTTTTGAATACACATAATATTCACCGTTATAATACACTGTCATAATTCACACTGGGAATAGAGCTTTAGGGCTTGTATCTGACTGAAAATAATGTGCTTTCATTAAGGCATAAACCTTTCTAATCCTTTCTGTAAGCATTGGCAGCCAAAGTGAACATACAGCAATTTCACCTCTAAGTGCACCTCAAAACTTTTGATCAAGCCTCCACACAATGATCAAAAAGTTGATAGTGAAAAATACTATAGTATTTTTATAGTACAACTATAAATGAGTGTGTATGAAGAAATGAAGCCAGATAATCAAAGCCTTTAATTCTAAGCAGAATAATTTACACAAACTGAACCTGAATATTATTTATATTTTAGGTTATTTTACAGCTTAGATAATTGAAGAGGAGCTTTTGCATGAATGAATAAACTCATAACACATTTTTCTTAGAGCCGATCAATTCATTATAAAGTTCAGCTGGAGGATTGTGCATTTTGTCACACTTGTAGGTTCACTCTAGCAAAAAGATTTTAATTAATATCCAACTCTGTTTGCTCTTTTAAATTTATTGTTGATTATATTTTCTCAATGTATGATTGAAATGGTAGTAAGGTGGTTGGCACTGGTGCCTCAGGGCAAGAAGGTTCTGGGTTTGAATCCCATTCAACCTTGGGGCCCAGGAGTCTATGTCAGTTTTCTCTGGGTATCATGGCTTTCTCCCACAGTCCAGACACATGCTGGTTAGACTAATTGGTGACTCTAAATTGGTCTTATGTGTGACTGTCACATACTGTATATGTCAGCCCTGTGGTAGACATGTGATCTGTCCTGCCTCTTACCCATTGTCAGCTGGGACTGGCTCAGTCCCTCCCCATGATCCTTGGAGGATGGATGGATAGTTTAAAATTTATACTGCATCGTGTAAAGATCATTCCCCTTCTTGGGCAGCATCCATCCAATATGGGCAGTCCATGCAAGGAAACTTCTAGTCCAGTAACATGGACAGTGGATTTATAACAGATAGAAAATTAATTTAATGTCCTTTGTGAGAGAAACAAATTACCAATAATAATATTGATAGATAGTAGTACAATAAGGACAGAACAAATAGAAGAATAAGTACTCATAAGGAGTTTGTTGAATGTGAATTGCTTGTGATTGAAGCTTCTTTGAACAATGTGCACTTTGAATATTTTCTTAAATAATTTCAACAGCTCATGATAAGTTGATGATTTCGGCTTTAATATTGATCTCTTAAAAGACAATTATCTAATAAGTGCTGTTTGGAGTGCTGGTCCACTTACAGAGCTAATGAGGGGAAGAGGATGGAGCAGCTAAAACTAGCATCCACAATAAATCAACTCTGAAGGATGTAAACTAACAGTAACACTAGCATAGTGCTGATTTGTAACACTTTAGTGTGTGTATGTGTGTGTGTTTCTGTGTGTTTAAGAGAGAGAAGTGAAATTTAAGGTTTCATACTCAGTCACTGACTCCACGTCTTTTCATCATTAATGGAAACATAGCAGCTGTAAAACATGGCATCCAAGAATATCATTGAACCACACCAGCCTCAGGTCTGCTGCATGTTAAATATACACAGCTCAAAAATCCAATCTAACAACATGGAAATACTGATAATGAAAAGACTTGATTTTAGTTTATTTTTACTTATTGACAAAAGCAAACAGGTTGTCTTTACACTCATAAAACATTATTTATTTCCTTTCTTGCCAAGATTTACTTGGGGAAAACTGACACCACTCTCATATCAGTGTTTTAAATATAGTTCTGTTACGAGCAGCCAGTTAGCTTTGTGTCACAACTAAAAACAAGCAAGTGAATCTGTTTCTCAAAATGTAGAAATGTTTCATCAAAGCCTGACACACTGTCACTTGGTACAGAAATAGCATCCAAATGTCCCACTGGAGTGACATTAGTTATGCTTCTCTTTGAGGTTTGACAAGGAAGAATGTGTGGTGACAATAAAAACTTTGCAGTGTACCAGCAATTAAAGTCACACTGTCGACTCAGTTTATTCAATAGGAGACCGATCTTATAAAAGCAGCTATACGACTTCAGGATGACAGCTTAACTCTTTTATATGTTTGCTATAGTGGCAAACCCAACCCAAGTTTGATTCAAAACACTGTTCCCTCCATCCAGAGGTTACTGATTAGAGAAACTGAGAAACAAGATGATTCTCTATTTTAAATGCTGTAACTCTGTTTGCAGGGCCAAGCTGTCACTTATCACCACTGTCTTGTGTTTGTGCAGGGCTGGGGTGTGGTTGTAGAGGATTCCAACTTCAGGAATCTGAGCAGGTAGTTCAAAACTGCTGTGTCCAGGATTTCAGATTCCTGAGTTTCCAGACATGTGACTGAGACAAGGTCACAAGGGGGTTTGTGCATGTGTCCTTTTGTGCGTTTGTGTTTGTCTCAGATCGGATGGTTTCAGGATACACATCAGAGAACTGATAGTGGTGCACAGGGCTGAAGAGCAGACACAAGCTCCTTTAGGTCTGGACTGGTTTACTTATACACACGGACTCCGTAAAACTTGTCTTTGAGTGAAGTCTGTTAGAAGATCACTGGAGCTTGAACAATTTGTTGTTTATTCTGAATAAAGGTGGCCTTACTTTAGTGGTGAAAATGTCCATAGTAAAAGAAGAAAATTGGTCTTGATTTATTTCTCAGTAGCGTTCTTTCAGTTTGAGTGTGGTTAACGGATTAGTTCAACATTTTGGGACATATGTTTTTTGTTGTTGAAAGTTAGATGAGAAGATTGATATCAGTTGGCAGGTTTCCAGTCACTAGTTCTCATGCACATTTTCAATGAGCACATAACACAAATGAGGTGGAAAAGTTATAATAATGAAATCAAAATGTTACAGAAATGGACTTTATAACCCCTAACCCTTTACATTACATTATATTATTCATAACGTACAAAAATCATGTCACTTAAATTAAAAAATAGTGGCAGAACAAAACAGGTCTGTGTGAAGCAAAGAGAAGAGGAAAAATGACACAGACACAATGAATTGCTGTATGTCAATCAAACATTTTTTACCTTTTGAGCTTTAACTGCTGCCCTTTTTTAATGATGTTATCTTATTGCTGCTTCTTCTCCTGCAACGGTTTAATGGCGCCGGACTGGAAAATTAACACCACCTGCTGTTTATCCTGGCAAACCAACCAAAAAGGATATTGTGCAAAATGTCAAACTAATTGTTCCTTTAAAGAAAACTACAGGTGGATGGTTTACAGTTACATTTTCCTTCACAGTTAATATAGTCGGACATACCAAGGGTCATTTCCCTCCAATCAAACGCTGCCATTTGTTCAGCATGAAAAGTTGCTTCCTCCACATCTGCAAGTCGCTCCAAGTGCTGCAGATCATTTATTAGCCTTAACATGACTACGGTTCGATCAACATCTTATTTTTCTTCTCATTGAGCATTTCATGTCATTTACTGTTGACAGCTGAGGGAAGAAATAGGGGCCATTAAAAGACAACATTGCAAAAATACTATGGACTTTAAAGTTTAGGCAAAACATTTAAAACAGTTGAACTAATTACACACAGTATTGGCTATAGTTCTAAATGATGCCAGCACTGGCCTTTATGCAGTTACTGTGCAGGCTGCTTCTTTCCCCCTGAGTCCCACAGCCTGTTCTGCAAATGACTAAAGGAGGCATTATGCAAATGCGAGAGAATCTGTTAACAGTTAGCTGCTCTGTGGCAGAGATCAAAGGAGTGTGTGTATTTCAGCTATGGTGTAGCAAACCCTCGGGGAAGATGGATCATGAAGGCCTCTGATAGCAACTGCCCCTGGGGTGGGATCTGGACAAGAGAAAGGAGATTGGAAAGCATTTATTGACCCGCATTATCTATACGAAGAGACAAAGAGAGTTCTGCTGATAGTAAGGGAATGATCTTTGGAGGGCTCTCGGTGGAAGTCAGCGAAAAAAGCGGATTTCTTTAAGTTACTGCTGGGTTACGGTCATCATTCCTGGCCCACCAAGGCTACATAAGCCTGTAAAAGTAGTCAGTAAATCATCCATCTGCATGGTTATCTTTCTTCTCTTCCTTTGCAGTCTGTCATTTTTTGGGGGGATTTCCATATCATATAAAAAAGGATAGAAGAGAGGAATTGTAAATTGTTGCTGTGGGAATAGTGTCAGTATAAAGGCAACATTCAGAAAAGGCAGTGATTTATTGATTTATCTGAGCTGTGGAAGAGATTAGGACATGGGCTGACACAGGGGAACATTTAACATCAGTCACTGAAACTGTCTTGTTCCTGATATTCTTCATTCAGTTAATGGGCAGTAGATGAACAATACATCTGCAGAATGTTGTGAAAAAAATACAGACTGTGGGTCAGTAAGTGTGAAAGCATAAATGAATTTGTTAAGATTAAAGGGATAGCAATACTGATAGGAACTTTAACAAATAATGATAGAATCTGCTCCATATACTAATTATTATTAATTATAGATATTAATTATTATGGACATCCAAATTGCTCCAAATGTAACACCGGTGTTTTCTCAGAGTTATTAAAATGAAACTGCATAAGGCAAAATAAAGCATGACTGCCACCTGTTGGACAGAAAAAAAGCATAGTTTAAAAGAGTGAAATGATTATACTGTAAAATAATTTTCTACACACATTTCAGTTTATTTATTTTTTTTGTATGTACATTATGTGGTTTATAGTCAACACCTTTGCTACACCTTTACTGTGGAGTTCATCTTCTTATGTGGTGTAAATATACATGGGTCCTGCAGCTGGATCAGGGCTTCATTGGGCAGATTTGATATCTGGTTTAATTAGATCAAATGAAATTAAGTTTTTCCTTTGACAAAAAAATATGCTGAGATGTTCTGAAAAAAATCCTGATTTCCTCATTAATGTCATTAATGGACACAATTTATTTTATTGTTTTGTTTTGTTCTTTCAGAACATTATGCTTCAAGGTTTTTAGGTTTTCTAAGTTTTACACAGTAAGACAAAATGAATGAATTCAAGGTTAACACTAACAGACTATTAAATGCAGCGTCTGCGTATCTAAAGAGAATCTGCTGTGCCAGGGTTAGGGTAGAGACGGAGAATTAGGTTGTCACCGTTAAGACCAGTAATGATTTATCTTCTACATTTTAGCAGTGCACTCACACTTACACACAAACACGTCGTGCCCATTTCCCCTTCATGTCCCAGCAGAACTGAAGAAAACTGGTTTTAAATTCACCCTCAGGGGAGGGGGGGGGGGGTCTCTGGTTTAGTTTATGTCCCATAGTCATTTTGGGCTACACAGCAAATATGTGGTGTTGGCGTTTAGGCGGCCTGTGTCCTGTCTAACCTTCCCTAAGAGGTGAGTGCAGGCCTGAAAGGTCCCAAAATATTCCTTGGTAGATTACTGGACACAAACCAGACGATGAATTTGATCAAATGGGGATATGTAAAGTTTTTAGCATCATTTTGTGTATAAGTGGATGTGTGTGTGTGAGTGAGAGACATGAGAAAGAGGTGATAGAGATGATGTAATCCATTACACCTCTTAACCACTAGATGGCACTACAGTATTCTACATAAAAAAAAAAAACGTCATGTTTCCATACTCATACTGTACTGTACAAATGAAGACACACATGCGCAGGGAAATATGGAAGATCTGATATGATCTCAAGATATTAACAACATATGGTGTTTATGCCTGGTGTCATAAAATATGGTATTTATTGGATGGTTTTGAATTTGCATTCAGTTTTGGAGGACAAACATACCTCAAATTAATATGCAGAATAAAATCAACAAGCATCTGCATTTAAAAAAGATTTTTTTTGTTCATGTTGAATGTTCCCAGAGGTGGGAGGTGAGCAGGTAAAAACACTGTAGTGTTGCTCGGAGGAGAGTTGCATTTATATTTATCTGTGTGGCACAAGGTGTGAGAGAATAAATCTATACCAACCCTCCAGCGATGTGACTGTGAATAAAACTGGGTATTTTACTGTTTTAGAGGAGAAAGAACACAATAGTCTAAAGTTACATTCTTGTAACTCTGTTATATAGAGGCCATGCCCTCCTCTGTTATGGGTTTTATAAATGCCAAACCTGAAACTTGATATCTGAATAGTTGAGTGAAAGTTAATGTGAACTTGCTTCACCATACACACGCACCCTTTGGGCCTAATATTTCACCATGAGACATAAAATGCTCACAGCCAGATCAGGAAGGCGTCAGAAGTGAATTTAATATATGTTTTTGCAGGAGCTTGAAGAAATGGAAGAGCACCTACATGTATAAAAAAACACTATACAGTTATGAATTTTATTTGTCTCCATGATAGGAATTTAGATTTATTACAGGAGGCTATTCCATAACAGAGTCTGAGCAGCTTTATATGACACATGATAGTATTCTGTCCTACACAACTACTGCACTCTGCCCAATCAATCAATATAATCAATAAAAATGTTTTTTTAGCTTATCCATTTTAACTAGTTTATTTAAGAAAAACAATTTGAAGTCTATACATTTTTAAAAATGTAGTTCATATCTGCTAAAACTGATTTAATAAATGAATTTAAATTTTAATACATACAGAATTTTATCATTTAAAGCGTACCTGTCAAATTTTATGAATTTCACTAGAATAGAAGTTACTGCCTTTTTGCTATAATAAGATATTTTTTTCTTTCTTTTAGCTGAAAATTTTTCTTCATTGCATGTTGATATGGTTACTTTTTTATGTGAAACAGTGATTAGACTTAGCAAACTGTCATTTAGTCAAAATTAATATTTTGAAATTACAGATAACTAAAAAATAAACTTTTGTTAAAGATTTAGCTGAGGTAACTGAGGCTATTCTTTCCACCTGATTTTTGCCCTTTTGTAGCAGAAAGACCAGTAAGTGCAATGGCCTGAACTGTGCACATACATGCATAATGCAAATTCCTGACATTGAGACACCCTGTCCACTGATCTATTTGCCTCCCAAAATTTTTGTTTTGGACATGGGATCCTGTGATGCTTTGCCAGTGGCACTGAGCACTGCTCAAATATTTGCTCTCAGATGCAGCCAAGTTGACTTTGCTTGGAGCACGTCGTTCCCAGAGCTTTGATAGGATGTCTGTAGCGGGCACAGGCCTTTGGGCAGGCTGCACTTGTGTCTGGTGGGTTTCAGAACAGACAGGCTGGGATGAGGGGCAGACAACCACATGAGAGAGGACTGAGGTTTCCCCTCCACAGAGACAGACACTGGCACACGTGTGCTATCCTGAGTTGTTGATGGGCAGAGATCAAAGTCTTCTGGTTCACACATTTGGCGAATAGCAGAGAAGGTCGCTTTCTTCAAGGTAACTGGGAAGGAGTGTAGAAGTTAATTTAAAATATATCCCACTACAGTGCCCAGGTGTTTTTCAGTTTCTTTCTCCATAATGCAATGACCAGAACTGATGTCTTTTTATACTCTGTTTCTACCTTTAGTCTGTTCTGTAGCGTATGTAGGGTCATGTGCTTCAGTACATTGCTAAAATGAAACTGAGGTGCATGTTAGTTTTATCTGGTTCAATTCAAACTAGGTAATTTCAAAAGACAGCAGTACTCAATAATGCACAGTAGTTCTAAAATCAAGTCATTGTGATTACCTCAATGACAATTAAAAGATTAGACTAAAAACATTTCTGTATTTGAATTCAGTATGGGTATATGCAGTACTGTTTAATATGTAATACTATACCTAGTAAAACCTTGCCTCGGCAAAATCTACAGTTTTTAGTTCTTTATTGCGGCCCTGTCAGTTATTTTTCTTGTCAGAAGATTGTTTGGGCACATTTGACTTTGTTATTGCCACTAAAGTGGATCTTTTTTGTGGTCTGGCTCTTATACAAAACATCAGGATTCAGCTTCATTATGGTACTGGAACATAACACTGCAGGCTGAGGTGACAGGACCCCATACTGCTTTAATACTTGGATGAATAAATGAATGTTTGAAATACAAAGATTACCTCCATTTGGCTTTTAGATAGCAGTGGAATGAAAAGTGAAAACCAGGCAAACACATTTGCCAGAGTGACACAGTGGATCTGAAAGCCTGAAATGAAATGACAAAAAATAGCAATGACAGCAGACCGTATACAAGCAAAATCTCATGAACAAGACAGAGGCTAAGCAGGCATGGTGAAGAGAATGAAATTCCATGAATACCTATGAAAGGGTCTGACTTTCTCAGAAAACCAAATCCATCTTGCTCACAGAGTAGGTTAAATAGGTGATGTTTGCAGTCCAAGGAAATTCCCATGGTAAACTAGAACCCTGTTGTTTCCATGAGAAAGAAGAAACTGGGCCCACGCAGATACAGTAGGGCGCCGAGCCCATGGGCCTGTGTGAGCTGGAGGTCATCCAACTGAGAGGAGTTCTGACAGCCAGAGATGTGCTGAATGATCAGCAAACATATGACGGCCTGTGGAGCAGAGGGAATGCTTCCCTTCTTATCTTTCCGCAGCCCAAAAAGGCAGTCACTTATTTTTTTACCAGTACAGTTACACACAAACAGCTGTGTCTTGGGTAAAATCCTTTGTTGCATCATTTACTTTATCTCTTTCTTTGCTTCACTTACTTTTTCCAGTAATAGCAATTTAAGCTGTCATGTCTGATTTAAAGAAAAGGTGGTGATTGCACGGTGAGTAGAAGGCTCCTCTTGTTCATCTCCAAATCAATTTTAACCTCAAGATGAACTCCCTTTAGCATTTCCTGCTTCTTGTCCTAATTCATCTAATCTACTTCAGTAGGTAGTAAATTTTGTCTTTTATTTTTCCATTTACTTCCTAAATATAATATTAAGCCAGCGTAAACAATGATGTGGTCAGTTTGGCAGCAGTGACATCTCTGACTAGAACTGTTGGGTTATGATGAGCTTCCAAAAGCCTTGATTATCTCAGGGTAAATAAGCATCAGAGCAACTGCATGACATTTAATTCCAATTCACAGTATCACATTGGTAGATTTCTGTATGACAAATGCCATTTCACATCCAATTATCTGTTATGAATGGAGTTTTTTTTTCATCTTTTCCTTTATTAACACTGATGTTCAGCATTACCAGCAAAATCTATGTAATTCCTAGATTCAGAATTCTTGTTGAAAAAGTAGTTACATTGCTTTACTATTCACTCCACATAATTCGCTGATTTATTACTGTACTTTTGTTTCAACCCCAATCTACCTCAGAGCAGCTCCCAACCCTTTATACCACAAAAATATAAAATGAAACCTTGTGATTTCACAAGGTCCCAGCTGTTTTTGAAAATATTCAGCTTAACTTTAGATGTTACACAGATTTGGAATTACTGTGAGTCCTATGTGAGATAAGAGACTAACCTGAATCAATTGAATGCACAGATACCAAATTAATTGCAACCCTCCATCAAATAAGCTCGTCACCCAAATTTTCAACATAACAAGCATTACTGAGATTAGTAACTAATAAATTTGTGAATTTTCAGTGGTAATGCTTTACACTACTGTACTTGCTACAGCAAACACATTTTTAATAGTATGTCCACAAAAAAATGCCAGCGTGGTGTTTCAGGGTGTTCAGGGGAAACAGAGCTTTTGTGAAACAAAATGTCTGGGACTGCTGCCAATGGAAAAGATGGCAAAGAATAGATTTAGCAGTGTTCATGTTACACTAAATAACCTGAGTTATCAGAGTCAACAGACAACAGACATTTGTAAAAATCACACCCAATATGTAGTGTTCTCCTGAAGGGTGCACTTCAGGGCATTTTGACTGACTTACTAGATATGTTTATTAATTTCCTTCAAGACATATTACGGTGGATGGACTGCATCTACAGAGCTGTAAGCACTTTATATGTCAATACCGGTCCCTGACAGACTCAGTCTGAGGATTAATTTCACCTTTTAAAATTTGACTGACATTAACAAAGTTTCATTAATTGTCCTCACTGCAATTTCATTTTCATAAAACCTCACAACTCACCACTCAAACCATCAGCTGAATTATTCACTTTCGTTTAATACAGCCCCCATGCGCACCCACACACATACACAAATACACATACCCCTGCATGCACGCACACAAATGCTTTGTCCAGTTTCATGTCAGTTAATGTGTAATTAGATGGAGTTAATTTGCATTTTTAATTAAGCAGTGCATAATGGGGATACAGAGCTCAGATACTGGTATGGTATTAAAATGTGTGGAGGCAATCAGAGAGATGACTGGTAATTACAGATACACAGTCTGATTGCTTTTTGCTATCTAATGAGATGTCTGCTGGGATAAATGGCTTTGATCTAATGGACATGGTCCCGATGACCCAGTGGACCACCAGCTGTAATCGCAGCAAAGATTAAAGTGTGCTCTTCTACATTAGTCAAAGCACTTATTTTACTAAATATAAATACAGTATGTTTGCCCGATTTTAATGATTTTAATATAAAACACATAAACTACTTTGTAGTGTCAGTGCTTGAAAAAAGTGAGGTCAAAGTATCTGTTATGCATGAATTTAGGTCAGTAAATCCTTTACTTGCATTAATAAACTGTAAAATGAATAAAACATCTGGAAGAGTTTTTCATGAAGATGTGTTACTGGGAATGAAAAAGACCTTAGCAAAGTCAGCTGCATGTCATCTGACCATGTCTAAACAGAGAAATGCTCATACCTGCCACACATGAAGGCAGAAGGAAAATCTGCCATCATAGTCCTGCCCTGGCTGCAACCCACTGCCTCCCACCTTACTAACCATCTAACTTCATGAACTTTATGGATTTTAATATCAAACTTCACATTTCCCGCAGTCATCCAGAAATTTCTCACACCCATGTTGGGCTTCCATTCCAAAGAAAGCTCAGCTGCCATGAGCTTTTGTGGGTGAAGATGACTCGGAATAAGAGACATCAGCTTTTTTAGGACATTTGTTTTTTGTGAGATGGGATGGGGTTTTCTACACCTAAACTCTGCCTTTTCTCTCCATTTCCAGTATACAGTGATTCGGGAGATGATAACATAAGGCAAGATGACCTTACAGGGACACACAATCACGTATAATACACATGTACGGTACACGTTTATTCACTGTGGTGCGGTCAGGATGATCTGACATGCAGGATGTTGTGGTGTCGTGTCATGAGAGGCCCATTCCACATTCAGCATTTGTGTGCAAACATTCACACACATTCTCACATGTACAGTGAGCAGCAAGGTAACATTGCCACTGAAAGAGAACCGTCAATGAGGCCAAAAGAGTTTGCACTCAGCTGATGTGATACCATGTTTCATCTCTACAAACAAATGTGAGCAGCACTCACATGCAGATGACTATGCAGAATAAACATATCCCCTTGCTCTTGTTAAAAAAGCATGAGTGCTGGCATGGCATTTGGATAGTGAGAGGCAGGGTGGGATAAGAACAAAGTGACACTGTAGAAAAAAATGGCACTCTCAAATGACTTCTTAAATAGCTCAGGGAGAGACGAAATGAAATTAGGATCATGGTGAAAAGAAAGCCTCTGTGGCTTATTTAAGAGAGCAGAAAAGAATAAGAGATGCAATTTTCATTAATGAGAGCGACAGGTGGAGAACACCCTCATCAGCCATTGCTATGGTGAAAATGTGTCATTAGGCAGTGGTAAAGTAGGGTACTCAATCAGGATGGAAAGTTGATGTCTAAGACAGAGAAGGACCAAGGAATTTTAAATTAAAGCTTGTGAAGACTTCATGTTGAACCTGAAAGGAAATGTTTAGTGATTTGATTAAAGGTTTCACTGACACTGCAGCTCTTTCGTTGTTGTATTTGACAAAAAAAACACAGTGGTGTCATTTCACCACCCTGTACTGAGAAATTTAGCTCACTACAATTTATCTAACTGCAGACTAAAGTCAGTGAAAGATCTCTCAAGTGCCTTATTTCAGAAGCAATAAATGTTTTCATTATAGAGCAAATTGATCAGATAGTTTTCATCCCAGACAAGGTTCAATAGTGGTAAATACTATACTTAAACATGATGATGGTGATATTCTATATTTTTGTCAGCAAAAGCCATAATAAGACATTGAAAGTGCCTTGTAAATGTTCACTGTCTTGTCCACATGCATACATCATGGTCAGAAAGGTATATTTCTGGATGTTACACTCGAAATATTGGAGTTGCTTATAAGGATTTAGAGCTTTTTTATGTATGAATGGCCTTGGACTGTCCTAGACATGCCAGGTGACCACTGAGAAAAAGTTCTGGTGTTTACATGGGCACTACTGGTTACTGTTGAAAAATTAGAAAGAATGATGTCATTTGATTTGTTAAATCACTAAATTCTAAATAAACTGATCACCCTATCGTCACACAATAAATCATTCAGAGGGCTTTTTGGCTAGAAATGCTTGTGTACCTGAGCAACAGATGTCTACTGGACTTTTCTGATGCTGTGGGAAAGTCATGACTTCATTGATTATATGTTTCCTAGTTTTCTCTTTGGCTCTGAATGGAAGTCAAATAGCATCAGAGTTGTTAAACCATAGAGTGGTGGGTTTGTAAGGATTAGTCATAATGTGTAGCCAGCCGGGTCTTCCAGAGATGTAACACTTCATATTGGCTTCATGTGTAGTTGCACCCACTGACAGTCTGCCTGAGGACCTGGGCACTGCCAGGTCTCTTTGAAATCCCTTACTGGAAAGAAGCACTGGCCAGTGACCATGCCTGCTGACATGTGGCTGGCTCAGTGATGGACCCCGCAGCTTGTAAAGACATGATTCAGCCTACGCCCCAGTTTGCACAGTCTCCGGGCACGTTTTCTTTACTGTGGGTTGCCAAGGTAACCCCAGGGCTGGAAGAAAAACATCCTGCTTACTGTCTATACAGCTGAGGGAGACGACAGACAGAGACGAACTGACAGTGAGAGACAAAGCAGACTACTCTGTGTATGCTATGATTTAGGTACTATAAGTGTGTTTATCATAGTGCTATGTGATGTTGTCGATTCCCATTCCAGTCCTGTGATTGCTTTTATTGTTCCCTTTGCAGTTCTATAAAATATTTTCTCGTAAAGAGAAGTTTAAACTCTTGACAGCACACCTGTAGGGCAGTGTGTGAATGTGCTCTTTCTTAATATAAAAAGCCACACATGCTGAAAGAGGCTAGCATGACATACCGCAGAACAAACTGCAGGACTGCAGTATTTTTGAAAAATCTGGCACTGAACTGACATCTTTTTTTGGCTGAAAAGCAGAGGCTTTCTAAGTCCACTGAACACAGGCTGTGTGTAGAATGAAAAATGATTCATAATCTCTATAAAATATCTTTTATCTGTTTCATTTCTACGGTTTAATCCTAAATGTCAACATGCTCTGTTGATCACAACAGCACAGTTATCAGTCATATTAAATATTGCTGAATGTTGTGTCATTTTTCACTGTGATCTCCAAAGACTGATAATTTAATTCCACTGCAATCTGGAAGTATGGCATTAAATCTGATATTTATATTTATATATTGACGTGCCAAAACCGTAGAGGGATTAAGAGGGTGCTGGCAATGTGAATTCCCAATGAATTCCAAACGAGTGATTCATACGATATGATTCCTGCCTCATATCTGACCACATAGATTTCCTGAAACTCATTTTACCACCTGCATGTCACAGGAGACGCAACATTCAATTCCTGCTAGAAAGTTAGAATATTGTAAGCTGTGACAAATCGAATAAGCTTTATTTCCAAGGAGAATAAAAGGTGGATGCGGGAGTTGTCACCAGAAAAGGTTCTGTGTCATTACACCGGTGCCTGTAAGGCTCCGCTGTGCTTGTAACAGAAGATAATGTATGTGTGCATTTCACAGACATATTCCATCAACAGGACGTGCTGCCATATTGAAAGAAGAAACAGCTTTTCTACTTTTAAACTTTCCTCTCCTATTCAAATGTAAATGAATGAAGATTCTGCCACACTTGGATGCACAGGTTGGCATCTTTTTGTAACACATAAGCATGATTCTCACTTGAATACAACATATGGCATTGTGTCAAAATAATGCATCAACATTGTCAGAGATATGACAAATTTAGTGGCGCATAGAAAACAGTCTTAATGTTATTCTGTTTTCATTTATCATTTCCAGGCTGTAAAATCCTAGCAGGCTATTTACTTGATAGAAATGGTTGATGGGAAAAAAAATATTTGTTATGAAGCAATCCACATTAGCCACCACAATGTAATTTATTGAGTTTAATATGACTTTTGAATGGACACTGCCAACTCACAGCAATAAGGTTCTGGGTTTAAATCCTGTTGAAACTTGCAGCCTTTCTGTGTGGAGTTTGCATGTTCTCCCTGTGTGCATTTTCTCCAGATACTCTGGCTTCCTCCCAAAGTCCAAAGACATGCAGTTTGTGTTTATGTTAATTGGTGTGTTTGTGGTGGACTGCTGATGTGTCCAGTGTGTTCCCTGCTGGTATTTGCTCCAAGTCACTGTGACCCTGAATTTGACTATTCAGTGTAGAGGATGGATCAATGGAATGTTTTTGAATCTGTCACACTTATCTTAGTTATCTAAATGAAGAATGGCTCCCCAGGAAGTTGTTATTGTTGCTACACCTGTCAAACTGTCAAACTCTGTTCCTGCACATGCATTTTGCAGTAATAACAGCAGCTGATTTGTCTCTCAAAACTCTCAACAGCATACTGATTTTAGTTAGACAAAAGCAGGCTTCCATTGTGATCTGACAATGACATTTGTTTTTGAAGAAAGATGGAATGGAGGTGCAGTGGTTAGCGCTGTTACAAGAAGGTTCAAGGTTCAAACTCCATTCAACCCAGGTACCCTGGGTTTCTCAAGACATGCAGGTTAAGTGAACTGGAGAACTTGGCCTACTGGAGACTTGGTCTGTTCAGAATGTGCCCCGTCTGTCACCCAATGTCAGCTGAGATTTACACAAGCACCACACCCTTCCCCCCAACCCTTTGAAATCAATAATGAATTATTAATGTGGAGTAAATATTGTGTCTGTGTGGTAAACCACATAGATACTGTTTGATGGGATGGATTTATGAAGACACCAGTGACAGCTCTGAGTCATCTCCACTCCAGTTAATTGTAGTATAAAGTGTTGATACCTGTGATCAAGCTCAGAAAAAAATCCTTAAAATCCTCAATGTCACTTTCAGCAGAATACTCATTTTGCAATGTGTTGTGCCTAATCCATAATGTAAATCATACTAATATTGGAACATGGAATCCAAAACACTGCATGTTTCCAAGTTTGAATATCCAATAGTGGATACTTGTTCTTAGACCTGACAGAAGTGTCAGTTGGTTGGATTATTTTCCTCCAGATTGGACTGTGGAGACTTAGGCAGTTAGCAGTCTTCACAAACCAAGCTGGTCTAGAGACAGATGGAGTCAGGTCCTCTTGTAAATCCGGTGGTTACACAACAGACTCAAACAATATTTGTCCAATGATTTTAAGTTTTATATTGTTATGCTGTAAAATGACTCCTCTGAAAGCCACCGAAGCAATTTTGAATGGCTCTGCAGCAACATGTAAAAGAAAAACAACAAAACTGGTATCAATTTTTAATCTGTGCAATAACGTTGGAAAACAGTTTGGGGCTAGACAGAGCATATATGTCTGGTTTTCAGAAAGGATTACATTTTACTGTTTTACTGTTAAAAATTTCACTTTTCAGTTTTCTCCCCTAATTAATTTGTCATTAAAATACATTTTCACATGTTTCATTATTAACATAACCAGGACTCATATTTCAACTTGACGCAGATTGAAAAAAGAAATTAGAGACTATGGAATAGTCTTGGAAATACAAATGTAGTCTGCTAATAAACTCATAAACTGCCAAAATATGTCACTGGTCATTAGTTCACTGGTCGGCGTTGCATAGCAGCAACAGTGAGTGATGCAGAGATTGAACAGTGGCTGATCCACTCATGCCTGCGATGTCAGTTTTGTGCAGTGTGGCAGTGTTGGTTTTTGCTGTCCCACTGTCATTCTACTGGTTCACATCTCATCAACACATATTGGTTCATTCTGACATATAGTAAACTAACAATGAAGACTCTTGTCATCTGGTCTCTTTGTATATTCTACATTGTGTCTTCAACTAGGGAGCACCTCTTCAGCATTCACATAGAGAACATTTTACAAGAACTTTAACTAGTTTTGTTTTTAGTGGAAAAGTAAGTAAATGAGTTAATAATTTCACTCATGTTGGCCTCAAAGTCATGATGGCTGCTCCTGTGCTTCTCTTGGCAGTACACAATACTTGTCCTCTTGTAGTGCATGATCAGCAAACTTCACGAAAATCAATTGCTCATCACGTACTGAGGCTTTATGATCCGTCAGATGACTGGAACCCCTGATCTCAATTATAGCTATAAATCAGCAGCATAAGACAAAAAAGACCACAGAGTTGCCCTCCCCTAATGAGAGACCTTTGCATTTTCATCCTTCTCTTCTCAGACAAAAGATCAATAAGTTGTTGAAAAACTATTTGGTCTTCTTCCTGTTCAGGGGCCTTAAGTGACTGCGCCTTCATTCATATTTATCACTCCTCTCGCATTAGTGATTTAGGATCATGCACCAACTCCCTGCGACGCTTTGAGTCATTATGTTCCTAACAACAAAACTGAAGCTAAATCATATTGTCATACTCTGGGGAGCTTAGGTTACAGTGAGTAGTTCCACTGTGTTCACCTGGCCTTCAGGGTCAGAGAAGACTGAACCATACAGTATAACATCCTGTCAGCAGAGGATGGAGAGTACGTCAACATGTGGTTACACACCTGTAATAACATGCTGTCCACATTTTATATATACAGTCAGGCACCTGTGAGCCACAGTCTGACCAGTCAGCTTTTTATTTGCTTGCATAGCTGGTAATTGCCTGTATGTTTTATCCTCTGCAGCCAACAGACAGGGCATTTGTTCCATAGAAAATGTACAGTTTTGCAGGGAAGATTTTTTTTTTGGCATGATTTCCATTTTAATGGGGTAGCTTCCTATCTTACATCCTTCTACAAACAGTGTATTTGTATAGACTTCAGTCTAAATAGTCTAAATGCGAAATCCTGTAATTAGCATGAGAAAAACATACATATTGGGCTCAATGGGCTAAATTCTTGCTAGTTGTCAAATAATGCAAATAAATAAGAAAGTATCCACAGCACTGTCATACTGTGAGCTATTCTTTATTATTAGAAAAAGAGAAGCCCCTTTGATGATTTATGAGTGTATTCCTCCTTTACCTAATAACAATGACTCATCCTTACCATTGCTGCCACAAAAAAATCTCTGGATGATTCAGTGAGGACCTCACAGATTGTGTATAATAATATATAAGGCAATGGGGAAACATACCTTTCCTTGCTGACTAGCCTTCTACTTGATAGCAGTAATCTAGCAGATTAGTAGAAAATATTTTACATATGTATGATATGAAGGAAAAAGGACTTCCCAGACATGTGAAGCAGATGTTTTTCATTCTTTCTGTCTCCCCCCATCTCTTTCTTAAACTTCCCACAAACTCCAAAATCTGTACAACAGAGAAAAATAAGACCATTTTGACGCGATGGGTGGGCTGTGCAACTCCTGGGCACAGTTAAAGAAAGTATATGTCAACTTGAATGAACATTACGTCGTCAAAAAAAAAAAAAAAAATCGAGGAGAACTAACAGGTTCATAATTATTCAGAATTTGGTTGAGGTTTTGGGACAGAGAAAAGAATCTGGCACATTGAGTTGGCTTTAATAATGAGTTGGATGAAAATCAATACGCCCTGTCTTATTCAGTGGGTGTGTTTGGGGTATAATTAGCTTATAAAACATGTCAACTTCTGCGGTGGTTTATGTGGCTCACAACACACAATCTGTGTCTCAGAAACAGTAAAATAGCCATATTAAAAAGCAGTTTAAAGCTGAAACAGATAAATATTTCTGCAGAACGCCCACTATTTTGCCCAGTAGTTTCCTTGCCCTGCAAAAGGGTCTTGGTGGTTGTAAATGGTTATAATTGCACATCTGGTGGCAGTTAGAGCTGCATACTTGGCACCACTGAGGTTTCTGCCACTTGAAGAGAGCAGCACCACATTCCAAGAGCAGCTCAGGCCCAGTTCACTTATCTCACTTGATCTCTTGGATAGAAACAAAAGAGCCATTTAATACTTGGTCTTCATGGGAGGGAGGAGAGATGTGGAGGGAAGACATCCCTGGCTTTCCTTCATATCTTTGCTTTGATTTCTCTTCTGAAGCAGTAGTCATTGTTGAGTGAGAGCATGAGATGGAGAATGAGGATAAAAGGGACAGGGAGAGGGCAGGATGGTGGGGTGTAAGCATTTGACAAAGGACAAAACACCCCTGGAAATGATTTATGACAAGGCCTAGCAAGGCAAGGCCTGCCTTCTAGACAGATCTCTCCCACACTTTTAATGATAACAACATGACACATGCTCCTTTTATGACTACTGCTGAAATCTGTATTTCCAATGTGGTTATTACTAGGTGGAAAAACAAATGAATGTTATTTTCAGTGTCCCATTGGTAGGAAGTTACAGAGTGTTTGAACAGCTGAGTCTAAGATCCCTCTTTAACAGGCTTTGTTTTATGTCCTCATCTCGTCTTTTGCAATTTTGTCAAACTCTTTTTGATAAGAATGTCTTGCCATTACCCCAAACAAATTGACTTTCCAAAGATAAAATAGATAGCCCTCCTGTGTAGTGCAAATGGCACCATCCACAACAGAGCCATTACTGGTATTTCATGCCATTTCTCACCCATACAAGTCCCTCAGCTTTCAGCTAAATCTTGTGTTTGTTGAAATAAAATGAGGTTATGTGTGACGCCAAGTCCTACCAAGTGCTCTGTCCTCATGAGGCTCAGTATCATGCAAAGCAAACTCACACACAATCATCACAGCTCAAAACAAAGAGCCGATTTTAGGCAACACATTTCCAGTTTTTTCAAACTCCAGATGTTGCTTCATGCAAGTGTTTGGGGAAAAAAGAAACTCATGTAATATTCATACAGCAAATTTTCTTAAATGTTCAAGTTTTTATAGTTCACCATAAAAATCTATAATGAACCTAAATTATTGAGTATGCATAATCATGGCAATTGATTTTATCATTTGTTAGTTTTCTGATTAAGATTTTAAATGATCCCAATCTTTTATGGTTGCCAGTGATGAACTGGTGATCGGTCCGCCTCTCACCCAATGTCATCTGGGATCGGCTACAGCCCCCACAACCTTGCCTGTGCCAGGATAAGCGGTAGATAATGGATGGATGGATAGCTGGAGCTTGTTATCACATTTTAAATGTCTACACACATTTCTATCAAAGACTGATTTCCCTTCTAAACCTCTGAAAGTTTCATTCAAAGACATGCTAAGGACCAAAAGGGTAAAGCATCCAACTACAATACTGAAAGTACATATATAGTCGTGTATAATACTTGAGTATTTTTACATTGTGTCCTTGGTACTTTTATTAGAGGTTTGAAGTACTTCTTCTACAACTTGCCTTTATAGTTGAAGTTGAAGTTGAAGAAAAAAAAGCTGTAATCGCCTAATCTTGATTCAGATGGGTTGGAATGTAATTATAAAAGCATTATGAGGTGCTGAGAACAGCAAGAACAGGACAAGCAAGGGAGAACAGTCCAGACTCTCCTTGCCTCTAGGTTACTTTACATATCTGCAACCCAAGCAGCTCAAACCCTCCCACCGCCCCTCTGGCTCCTGACTGTGGTAATGGCCAGGAGCAGTCACAGTCTCCTTGGCACAGCCCATCTGTTGTTTTTGTTTTTCAGGCTGAGTGTGGGAGGAGAGTGGGTTGATGGGTGGGTTGTTGTTGGCCTGTGTGAGGAATGAAAAAATAATGGGAGGCTTTAGCCACAAATTGTTGCCGGTCTGTTATTACAGTAGACTGCACATTGAACCAATGGTTACATGGGTTACATGGTCTAACAGTCTGACACAATGGTCATCTCTAAATAAAGCCTACTGATGCAGTCGGTTGGCCACTTTGGGCTCAGTGAGAAGGATGAAGTGAAGGAAGAGCCAATGTCTACCCTGAAATGTTGAACATTTCCTTTTATAGAACTACTGTAACTGTTCATTAACAGTTGTACTTAAGGTGTTACATAAGTTGAATTTACCAGAAACAGTTATTTCAGTGTAAACATAAAGTATATATTCTGTTGAAACTCTATACAATCATTAAATAACTTTCTTTGCAATGTAAAAGTAGTTGCCATGCAGCTGGTTTGAAGATACAAGGTCCTATTTGAGCGTGTGTGTGTTTTTGTGTTTCAGTGCATATGCTGCATGGAGAGAGAGAAGAAAGACTTGTTGATGAAATATTATACCTTTCCCCTAAAGGTTTTATATTCAGTTTCCTTATCCATTGACACTAGTGTAAAAATATAACCTTCTGTTCTCAGTAATCTCAAGACAAGCTTGCTTTTGTTCGCAATGTACGCAGTCCACTGGCTCCTCACTTGCTTCCTATCTCAAACATGCAGTCACTGTTACAGCCAGCCATTGTTCCAGGCCAAGATATCAACATCAGTCCTTGATGGGGGAGTCATAGCTGGATTGGCACCAGCTGTTAAAGCAGCCATACTTTGTGGACCTGATTAGATTACAAAATTATACTCAATCTCATCTGACATTAATTATTGAACCATAATGGGTCACTTACCTAGAACTGTGGTTTATAGCCCAGAACTACAAACAAGTTGCATATTGCTATTCTGAAGTTAAACATGTCCAGTTCGAGTTAAGAGAGACATCTAAATCTGCTGTCGTAGTGCCCACCATAGTACCCACCAGAGACTTGGTGAGTAATGTGCTGTAGAGAGTTAATAGGGAATTCAGACAGCTTAATCAGTATCCCAATCACAGTTCTCCAAAGACAGAAGAATGTTTTCCAATGTTGACTGTTGCTGCCAGACCACCTTCTGAGTTTTATGAGTCTATGTGTGTAACTAATACAGGATGGGAGCTTGTATTTCCTCAGTAGCGTACTGGGCTGAAACTGAGATGAAATGTCATGCTTTCCTTAGGAAGGCATAAAGTATCCATATAGCATTAGCATTTTTGTCTGAAATATCTCAATAAATATTTAATGGCGTGCCAAAAAAGTAAATATATTTATAGTTCCCTTGAGATCATTTTATAAGAACTTTGGTGACACTATAGCTATTCATTATTCCATGAACTGGATCTACAGTGTTGATTGACAAACTTGTTGACTCAGTTCTTCAGAAACTGCTCTAATATTCTATATTCTGCATGTTAACTTCATTGCCAAAGTCTCATAAGTTAATCTTCTGTTTACAGATTTTCACTGTAGTGTAAAACCACTGAAAAGCTTACACTGGGTGACATTACATTGAATTATGACAGTAATGTATTTTGAGCTGATCACAGATACCTGTGCTGCTACCTTAAACACTCAATGAACATTTCTTTGTCTGTCCACTTTGTTTGTAAGATTTCCTGAAATCTACATTTTTGCACAATGTTACAAACTATTAGAAACAATTCAATGAACTGATACCACACAGGTCCCTGCCACTGAGAAGTTAGGCCTGCAGCGAATGATGAAACATAGATGAAACCACAACCTGAGTGAAAACCAGTAATTTCATGCCTGGTATGACTAAATCACACAAAGGGCAACTTTATAACCAACCAACGCACTGCCATCTGTCCCAAACAGCATACATCATTAGAACAGCCCTCTTCATCTGTAAAATTATATATACCATCACTAATTATTGCCCACACATCTGTTGTCACTGCCTACAAAGTCCCCATGCAGAACAGACTACAGGCAGCAGAGCAACTGTGAAAAACAGAGGGAGGGAAGATGTAGGTAGTGGTAGATTTTCTGAGTGATGCAGTGGAGAAAAAGGTCTCAGATTTAGGTCTGCTATCTTTGAGGGGGAGACCTCCAGAGCCATCCTGGTTTGTTCATATTAAGAGTAATAATGATAGTATATACAAGGCTTTCCCCCAGAACTGAAATTAGCAGGTTTTCATTTATACTGAATTAGGACAGAGGAATTTTCCATTTTCGTAACTCAGGTAAAAACCCAGAACACACAGAAAGAAATAATTAGACCGTTTGCATAGTGGAAATAATTAACAAAGCTTCAACCTCTTTTTAGTCTGACCAATATTACATATTGTTGAGAGATCCTATTTGAAGTTGTAAAAGAAAACTGGGAGTTATGCATTGTACTGTATATGATTTCATTTTTCACAGGCACTGGCATGAAGAGAGGAATGTGAGCACAGTGTATTCACAACTGAGAAAGTTTAGGCTAACTTCATACATTTTATGTCAAATTTAAATTTAATCTAGCAGTCTGTATTTCATTGATTTGTAAAGGTTTTTGGCCAGTTGCTTCACAATCCATGCTGTCTGCTCTATACGGCTTCCAGATATCTCATTTTGTTTTCCTACTGAGTTTCAGATTGAAATAAAACTTTCTTCTCTCACTCTCCAGCAGAGCGTACTCACCATCACATGGCTCTAAAAGATTGAGATTCATCTGTACTGCTACCAGCTTTTGTACCCTGACGGCTAAGAGAGAACCTTGGATCTTTGTATTGCAGAGACATGATCGTAAGTGCTCCCAGGTTCGTGCTGTTAAAGCACAGACCAGAGCAGGCTGTGGCTCAGAGCAACACAGACCTTTCCACCAGGTGGATGCAGACATATGCTGACATGAGCTCCATATCGCAGCCCACTTCCATAGTCCGTGTTTGGCTGAGAACCTGGCAAAGCTGCCAAGTACTTTACCCTCATTAAGATTCAGATCGTGACAGGTTGGATATCACACAGCAAGCACTATTACATGCATGCTGTCCAACGTGCTTTGGATCCAGCATGTATGGTGCTGTGTGGATGGGCTCAAGGCAAAATTCCTGACTAGTGATGCCATAACAGCTTTTTGTTCAGTATAGACCCAGACAGGGACCCTGCAAGGCCATTTCTTTTAGAGTTCTGACCCTCAAGAAGGCTGTTGAACATGTTCAGCACACAAGTCCAGTCAGAGCTAGCATCCAAGTATTGTTTCTTACTTTAGTCTTCTGGCAGTATCTAAAGGTCTCTAATAATTTACATTCTCTAACATACTTCACCACATGCTCAGCTCTCCAGCCCAATGCCTTCATGGATGGTTGTGCTACTATGTCATCAAAGAGCTGCTAGATGCCACATACAGTGCAGCCAATAGTTGATATGTTGCAGAAAGCTTCCTCCACCTCCACCCAAACAGCCATCAGTGACGACAGCAAAGACCTTTCGTGGCCCCACCTCATTTATGATATCTTTCAGTTCCTCAGCAATGAATGTACATACACGTGTCTGCTCCTTTGTCTTTGTGGATTTGTAGAACAGAGGTGCAGGAGTTAACAATATAAATGATAATTCCTGTTTCTTTTATGTTCAACCAGCCACTGCAGATAATGGTGACACAGTCTGCTCTCCTTATGGCCTCATGAACATGAACATGGCTTTGCACTCTGTCATACTAACAGATGAGAGGACAAAGCCTCTCGTGTTGGTGGACAGGAAGAAGTCCAGAGCACGCTGAAAAATAGTTTCCAGTAAATATTGTCTGCGAGAGTGAGGGGGTGAGGAAGTGATGTACACACCTCTTGCCAGACACTACGCCTGGCTGCGGATCCACTGAATCAATGAGGAACTGTCTCCCAGGAATGGCAGAGGGTAAAAAAAGAAGGAGGGATCAGGAATAGAGGCAGTAGAGTTCCCATCTGGGTCCGGTGACCACTGTGAAACCATTTGTCCAAATGCATCTGCATTTTGGTACCATACTTTGTGTAAGTCCTTGAACACTGAGGGTTTCATTCCCATCTTTGATGGGCAGGGTGAAATGCTTCCCCATACTGGACTGCAAGTGTGGCATTGTCCTGCATGGCTACAGTGTCAGTGAAAGAAATGAATATCATTAGTTAGAATTCATGCAGTTTATATTTTTACTTGCATTTAAGAAAATGGAACAACATGTTTGTTTTTTTACTGGAAAAATGATTGCAATTATATTTGTCTGTCGAATGAGCATTTTAGCAACAACAAGAAAAAGCTGCAAATTCTCCAATTTGTCAAACTGACACCAGCAAATGTCTAGGGCATTTGCATAACAAATGGCTTAATAGTTGCCAGATAATTTTATGTTGATTGACCGAGATAATTGTTTCAGCTCTAAATGTCACTTTCTGCCTTTTTTCCCTCTTTCAAATCAGTCCAACTAACCTGAGGATTTGTCTAAAACCTCTCCGATAACAGATGAAACACTGGCCAAAAAGTAAAAAGTCTGCACAGTATTGTGTTGCATTACTGTTTCTCTGGTTATTATTAAAACTAGTATTTTAGCAAATGTTGACAAAGTTATATTGCTGTTTCTTATTAACCAAGTAGATCCCTTGCTGCTGCTGTATATGTGTACTGGTCTTGGTGTTAACAACACTGATTTGCTCTACCACTAAATGACAGTGATTATCTCTAGCTCAGAGTCACATTTTGGTGGTATGTGTCTGTCATTAGAAACATTTGTGGAGTTCATACCGTGTCCAGGATTTTGTGGAGCAAAGAGTGCAGCCAAAGCAAACTATCTCTATCTAATTTGAGGGCAGTCTGAACTGCTAATGTCAGGTTGTATCACAGCGCTCTTCAGAGGGAGAATATTCACATTGGCACGCTGCAGAGAGACTGAGCAACAGGACCTTGCTAAAGCAGAGTGCTATTATTTTCTTGTCTCTCGGTGTTGGATTAAGTCCCCAGGCTCTTTTTAAAAACATCATGTGTCGAGGGAGAGAATTAGGAGACCAGACCACAGGGAAACCAGTGAAGAGGAAGCAGGGTGATGTCATGACATAGCAGTGAAGGAGGGTGACGTTGGTTTGACTGGGTAGTTGGTGGGTTTGGCTTCTTTTCAGTCCTGCTCCTGTCTCATGGGAATTATTTCACCATTTATTTAACAGTAATCCTTTTCCCATACTGAAATGATTCGATAGGAAATTCCACTGGGGACACAAGCAAAGACACAACCAAAATGTCTTGGAGTAACACGGTTTGGTTTAAAGTGCAGAAAAGCACATTTTAAATTATGATCGTTTTTTTCCTCATTTCGTTCCAGATTTACTTGTCCCCGAAGCAGAAGCTTCCTCTTTAATCCCATTTAATGTAGAACTCTAACAAGTTGACATACCAAAAGCTGTTCCATGCTGGCATCTTGTTTTAACTGTCACTCTTTCACACAAGTATTTTTGTGTCAGAATACAGTAATACAATCTGCCTAAACTGTAATGATGACACATAAAACCCGTCTATTTGTAGGATGGAAGATTTGGCTCAAACATCAAAGTTATCGTTGAAGATCCAAAAAAATCGCTTTTTTTGTCTTCACTGTGAAATACCCCATTTTTATAATGCTCTGTCATCAGAGTCAGGCTTAATCTGTCTGCAATAGCTTTAGACCCAAACACTTGGTGACATAAAAGCCTTCAATTACCCTTTAAATTGCACTTCTTTAAACATGAAACATTGCCACACAGTCTTGACTTAGGCCTCTCAGTGGAGATGAATTATATTGTATCATTTTATTTCACTTTAATGGCTGATCTTTGGTTTTTGTAGCTTAAAGCTAAAATTACATCATGGGACTCTGTTAGCAATTACCTGATTTATATCAGCGCTTGGCTACTTTTAAACAGACTGAAAATAGCTTTAGTACGTTCTTTGACAGCACTTTATGGGAAAACATCACTTGAAGTATGTTTAGGCTGAATGCTCTGCCCTTAGACAATAGCATTTGTTGTCTTGAGAGCTTTGGTTTTTAATACCAGTTTCTTTTGTTCTCTTTTTGTCTGTGGTTGGCACTTACTAATTTGAAAGTGTTTCCATTTTGTCATAAAGTTTGCCCTCAAAGAGTAAGAGTTTTTAAAAGATGCATCTGGGTATGTTTTGTTTTGCTGTTTTGTTTTTGTGGACACACAGAAAGCTTTGTTGTTTTCAGCTTCTGTTCTTTCTGTTATCACAGAAATGCTAATTATAGTCAGATATTAATTTGATATTGCTCCCCATGATAAGAATGCATACAAACGTAGAATTGATTCTCCCACTCAGGTATAATTTGATGAGCTACATTCATGACTGACTTCTAATTTAATCTGGCACTACCTTCCAGTTCAATTAAAAAGCCAAACATTGTTGTCATCATTCTACAGCAGCTGTGCAAAGGCAGGACAGATGCCGCCATCTTCTCCCAGTAAGCAGTTGGGCTCCTTCCATGTCAGTTACAATCCACCACACCACTTGGCTGAGTGCGATTTATTTCTTTAAGGTAAGCATCAGCATGACCATGTAAATTAATGCAGGATTAAATTAATTAGTGATCACTGTCTCATTCTTGAATAAATGTCACTGCCAGCTGTGCCCTCCTCCACGTTTCTACCACTGATCTGTACCCCTGCATGCAGTACCCTTACCACCCAGCAGAGGCCACTGTGCCCAAGCTACTTCCAAAGACCTTTGACACCAAATCTTTCTCTCAGGGTCACAGTTGAGCTCTGGCAGTTGGTATATGTGCTTGTGCCAAACTGACTTAAACACCTGATAATACACTGCTCTCACTCTGCAGTAGATGCCACTTTGGTGGAGCTCATAATATTTGTTTTTTGAGAGTATTGAGGGTGATGGTTCAGCTTATGGTCATGTTTGAGGCTATACTCTTTAGTGCTGTTAAGAAACTATCCCCTAAAATTGCCTGTGCTGTGATTGATTTGCATACACTCCTACATAAGACTGAGTTAGTCTAATACAACAAAGCACAAAGGTGATAATGTTCAGTTTTTGTTAAAAAGGCTGTAGATATGTGTTGATTTAACTGTGAGATCATATTGGAGACTAGGTGCTGCTATGAAACTGCTGCATTATACAGAGAATTGTTTCTGTTATTGAATCTAGCCTCTGATATAAATATAAAGTTGGACAAAGTAATAGAAAAGCCTGTTAGTTCAGAACACAGAGATGTAGTGAATGAAACAGCAACAGAATAAAAACCCAACTGGATGAAACACTAACAGACTCGGTGCATGATGGTTATGACTGCAACACAATAGCACCAGTATTCTTTGCTAAAGCCCATCCTCTGGTGTAACATATTCTGCTCCTGCAAGTTGAGCGTCACAGTGCAGAGGCAGAAAGCAATGCTTGCTTGCACGTAGTGCAATAATCTCTTTTTTTGTTTTTTTTTTTCCTCCCGCTTTCCTTGCAGTGCGTTTCACTTTACTGCGTGAAGGCACTCCAGTGAACAAAAATAATAATGACTGTCTGCCCATAAACAGCAATTTGCACAGGTACAGTAACTCTCCATTCACAAAGCAACTATAGGCAAAAGATGGATATATTGACCAACAGAGACTGAGAGGCAGTGTGTCTTATCTCACCTCTGAACTCAACAAATGTACCATAAGGAGGCAGGTGTGTGACAGGAGGCGTATCAGGAGTGAAAAGAATAGGAAAAAGCCTAATGGATCAGAAATGTTGGTGAACAGATCAGTTTCCCTCTTAGCCTCTTTCCTCTGATTGTTTCCAATCCGTATGTTTGATTCCTGCATGAAAACGACAAGCTTTGGTGCGTCAATGAGTCACAGCAATCACTCCATTCAACCAGGAAGCACGCTGGAAAATATCACAACCGTTTATCTTTGAAATGTTCTCACATGCGAATCGAATTTTATGCCTCTTTGTTTTGTGGGCTGTTTTTGTCAGATTCGGCTGCTGAACCCCCTAACAACCTGCAGATCCACTCAAATGAAGCAACATTAATGATTAAAGCAAATTAACAGGTATCCACCCTTTGTAGATAAACACCAAAGCCATTGCTTACTGCAGGAGGTGGAAATGCAGAACCTTTGTTGGAAAAGAAAAGAGCGAGTTCTTCAGTCTCACAATTTTGTAAGGCCACTCCAAACCATGCTGTCTCTGTCCATGAGTCATGGACTTGAAGCAGCAGATTGTTTCATCCTTGTATGCTTTAATCTTCTGGTGATATTTTAATAATATATGCCATATGGCAGATTATGTTGTAAACAAGGAATATCAAGTTGGAGAGAATTTGCAGAAGGCACTATTATGATGAAATTGGTCTGAAATCACAGAGAAAGATTGTTTCAACATCAAAAATTACCCAGAGAATACAGCTAGACATACAGTATTTGTTCTGTCAATGTTTTTCATCAGATGTACATGTAAGAAGTCATTTGGGGTCAACTCTGTGTTCTTCCTGCTGCCTCTTCTGGTGAAATATTGCTCCCTCGACCAGATGTCATGACCCACATTCAACCCCCTTAGCGTGAAGCATGGGGTTAGCAGTGGAGCCGGACAGTTATGTGTTGTTACAGAGAGTGACGGGCTGATAACACTGAAATAAGTCCTTCAAAGCATCATAACCACTTGCCATCAATTCATAAAATAGAGACATGAGTTAAGACGTCAAAAGTTTACTGTCGCAGTTTCCCTGACTGCAACAATAAACAAAGAAACACAGCAAAGGAAATTCAATGACCGCAACAGACACATTCTTGAGGTGTCAGGGGTTAAAAGCAGCCCTTCAGGTTGAGTGCACATGCTTCCAATTAGTTCTTAAATAGGAAAGAGGAAACAGTTGATTTAGGAGTATTACTGAAGAATGACTTTAATTAGCTCAGAGACTAAGAGGACCTGGGTGTGGGTACCAATGTCCATACCAAACAAGGCCAGACAGCATTAATAGGAAGCCCCAACAGACTTACTAGGGCTGAATTCACTGGAAACAAGGCGAGGCAATATATTCATTTATCCTTGGCCTCCTGACAAATTTGACAATAATTTGAAAGAATTTCTTATGAAAGTAAAGCAGATGGAAAAGGCAGGATTTTATGAAAGCAACAAAGGCTCTGCCCTGCTTGTTGCTTTTTACTCGGCAGTGAAAACCACACTGTAGTCGCTTCCAACTGCCACAGCTGGACTGAGACTGCTGAAACTTTCAAAGCATCAATAGCCTCATTTGAAAGTGAAATTCAGCTAAATTGACTGTCAATATATTGCTCACAGAAAGCCTTAACTTATCTTATTAGATCATGAAGGATGTGCCACGGTAGCTGTGCATATTTTAGCATGCAATGTTATTATGTTCATATTGTGAGATAAATTAGAGTTGGATTTTAGTTTTTCTCAAGAAAAACTCCATTTTTTGACTTGGAATTAAACAGTTTTTATTCTGTCTAAAATGTTTCACTGAAGCACTTGGTTGTTTGAGATGAAATCCAGGTAGTATGAGGTAACACAGTGTTTTAAATTTATGCTATGTCATTATAGCTGATGCTTTTATCTGCAATTACTTTGAATGAATGAACATTTATGGGGTTACAGTACATTTCTCAAGGACACATTAGCTGCTACAGTATCTTATACTTGTGCTCCAGTATTTTTCAGAGGGAAATATTTTGCTTACTCTACTCCATCACATTAATATCTACTGTTACGTTACAAATCAAGGTTTTAAATACAAACATATGATGAGCTCATCAATTTTCATGTTTTTTTATGAAATGATTAAAATAATCTCTGCCTCGGCCACCTACAACTATACAATGCTGTTTTGATATTCAGTATTGCAGCTCCCCAGAGAAGGCTTTGCTTTCAAACAAGTCATCCAAAACCACAGTAACTTTTCATGCAATTATATCTACGCACACACTTAATCAGGTAGAATTCTACCCAAGATGCCTCATTGTAATTATATAGCAGTTATGCAGCCGATCCCATGGGCCAGTGGAAGAAACACTGTATTAAAGCCATTATGGGGCTTTGACAGCGTCTCTTAATTGATTGATGCACAGCAATGAGCTGGTGATTACCATGCAGTGTGCTTACATGAATTATCTCACATGGAAAAAAAACATCAGACTCCAGAGAGCAGCAGCACGTGGCACAAAAATGCACGAGAATGGGGGGGGGGTGTCAGTGAATCCACAGATGGTAGAATATTATCATTTTTGTTGTGTATATGTATATGTATTAACTCAGTTGAGCCTTTGTGAATATGCAGGTACAGTGTGTACTCAGAGGCTATCAGAACATTTTGTATCTTCACTTGACTTCACACACTGGCTGTTTTTATAAAAACATGCTAAAACAATGCATGCTTTTTTGTTTTTTTTAAGGCCTCATTCCCACATGGGAGATTATAGAGGCTTATCATGCACTTATTATTGATAATTACATATATAGAGTACGTTTGATGTGGAGAAATTGATATACTTGATACTGAACATATCATTTTTGGAGGAATGTATTATGATTTTTTTTTTTTAATCTTATTTGTAAGGTGTAAAGACCATAAACCAGGTTTGAACCCTAGGAGGTGCCATTGTGTGGTGTTGTTTTAGCCTGGGTCATCAGGGGCCCCTACAGATCATAGATCAGTTCAAGTGCATGTGGTCAAGCAGGTCAAACTAGCAGGTGATACGTTGGCATGCTGTTGTTAAAGTAATAGTTTTCGCCAAATTTGATGAGTAGATTGAGATCACCATTTTGCCTAAATCAGAAGGTACTGGCAGGAAATGGATAGCTTAGCTTAGTATAAAGACTTGAAGCAGGTGGAAACAGCTAGCCTGGATCTGTCCAAAGGTAAACTAAAACCACCTATCAGAGCCAGGCTAGCTGCTTCCATCTCTTTCCAGTCTTTATGCTAAGTTACACCAACTTGTCCCCTGGAGGTAGCTTCATATTTGAAACTGGTATCCATCTTCTCATTTAATTCTGCAATAATAAATGATAAACTATTTATTGAAAAACCTCTTTGTAAAACGATTCCAATGACCACACCACTGTATAAGTATCATTGCACACATAATAAAAATACTGTGTTGTTTTGGTAAATAATTCCAAGAATGATAAAGCAAGATGTTCAATAAATTTTTACTTATTTAATATTTACATCAAAGCTCAGCAGGGTGCATTTAGACACAGTGACATAGATACAGTATGGAGTCATATCCCCTCTGCTCATGTGCACTTTGTCCTACATATTTGTATATTTCTCAGGAAAAGTGGATCCTTGGCGCTCAACTGCTTCCAGATGTGGAACACCAGAGAGAATCTGTTCGTTTGGATCTCAATAGGAGAGGAGTGTCTTGCAGAAGCTGTAGGTCTGGATCCGGTTCCCAGAGTGTGGACATCCTACACGTGTATGTGGTAAGAAGTAGAACTGCACTCACTCATGTGGACACACACTCATAGTCATACACCTCAACAAACCCCCCCCCCCCCCAAACTCAGGAAAAGAACCAAAACTTTCAGCCAACTTTGTCCTTTCCAAAGTATTTTAGGACTATTTTAAGACTTGGTGGTTTAAGCTGAATTAAAAGTTAACCAATAAAATTATTTCAGCAATAAAAATTGTTTTATTTGAAATAACAATGAAACCAAATGAAATTATTCCCAGAGTGTGGACAAATGAAATTATTTGAAATGAAATAAAAGTGAAAGCAGGGAATGACAGAACAAGACGTTGTTGTTGACCAACATGTGTGGATATGCTGTAAATCCCACGTGCCCATTGAGACATTCTAAAGAAAAGCAGATTCAAGATGTTTTGTTTGAGATAACGTTTAATTTTTGATGTAAAATATGAACAGAATTCCTCAGTGGTCTATATTACATGTTGTTTTTATGCACACAAATCCTAATTACATAGCTATGGCATCTATTCACAAGACAAATTACTTCCTGCAGTTTTTCTTTTTAATAGCAAAGGTAATCATAGATTCTGTAAACACTGTCACTACGGTAAGTACGTTTTGTGTTTTTTTGTTGTTGTTTAATTCTTTGATTGGTATTTATTCATTGCAGTTTATCCAGCAGTTTGGTTTCAGCTGTGTTACATTTGAAGTGGTGTTTTGGTGATGGTTAACAGATGCTTGGAGAGACAGAACAGATAGGGAACACAGGAAGCTCTGAAAACTGGATGCCATTTTAAATGTGAGAACACTGCCCGTTTAATGCACATCATCAACAAGACCCATTACAAATACGCCTCTGTGAGTGATATGTTTGCCAGCTCTGGTTAGCAATAATGCAAATGTCTAAAATACATAAGCAACACAGAGAAAGGATTACTGGATGTTTAATGAATGCTGTTGACATAAGGTTTGTTATGATTTTGAGAGGAAATACGCAGTATAGCATTTCATTACAGCTGGGCTCCAGAACTTTTAGCTGGCAGAGCTCCCATAGCCAACATAAACATCCAATCCCATAGTTGGATGCCAGGCATCACGGCAACCCAGAATGCATATGGCAACAGAACAGAGCAAAGACCGGGCATTTGAGCAACTCGTCATCCAATCAGAGTAAAGTTTTCCAGACTGGAAAGACTGTCAGAGGCAATTATCATAGTTTAGAGGGAAAAGACATTTAGCAGTAAACTGGACAAGAACTTAATAAAAGGAGCTCCTTTATAAACATAAGCAAGTAGAGAATTAATGTCGTTACTGTACATATGGATGTTTTTCTGGGTACGAAAATAAAACATTGGCTCTGTATGAGAGACTATCATTTTCCCTGGCACCAGCACAGTCATTACAATATTTGGCAGCAGCTTGTTGTTATGGATGCATTTTTGAGTAAGATCTCACTTCTATTTCTATAGAGGGAAAAGCCAGACATCTAGACTGAGCTGAGTGGCGATCATCCTGAAGTAGCTGTTTTAAAAGGCATGTCTGGAAAAACACCCACAACTTCGACCATCCTTTTGCCTTTTACATGGAAGGCTGCATGGGGATGTTGAGTTATGTTACTGAAGGGTTCTCTTGTGGTAGGGAAAGCAACTTGTCTCTAAGACAGCAGATTGCAGATCATAAAACATAACAAGCTCACATTTCTCAAAACAGTCTGCCTCCGCTTAAGAGAAAATTGAAACGTTTTGAGAGAGAAAGAGGGAGAGGAGAAAATATTCTGTTAGATCTTGGATTCCAGACATTGTGGCTCATTGTTGAAAGATTAGCAGTATTTAGAGTCACTATAAAAAAAAAAAGTCTAATTTTTATTTGCTAAGATCCCTCAGCCCTGCCCAACTTGTTGGTGTGCCTGTCAGACTTTCCATTCTTGCACTGTACATATACACTTGTCATTTATAATGCTGTCAGTTTTACCACTCTAAATGAGTGACTTGAAACTGTGGGCTTGGGATTTCAGATAAATGCAGTTTCTCATTTCTTGCTGTCAACTGTCATCAGTTTTTCTGGCTGAACATTGTTGTTGGCAGATTTTATCAGCTGTTAGCAAGCCATTAATATTAGCTCTCTTAGCTGGTTGGAACTGCCAACTCTAGCTGACTTATTTGAGATGTTTAAGATGAGAATTTCATCTTAAATAGGTTTGTGGTGAGTTTATACAGTGGCAAGAAAAAGTATGTGAATTACTTGCAGTTTTCATTGCCCTGTTCACTTCCACCCTTCTGCCACTTTTAAATAAGAACCTTTTATTTCAGGTCTGATCTCATCTGATTACTCGCTCTCTTCTCTTCTCTTCTCTTCTCTTCTCTTCTCTTCTCTTCTCTCTTCTCCTCTCTTCTCTTCTCTTCTCCTCTCCTCTCTTCTCTTCTCTTCTCTTCTCTTCTCCTCTCCTCTCTTCTCTTCTTCTCTTCTCCTCTCTTCTCTTCTCCTCTCCTCTCTTCTCTTCTCTTCTCTTCTCTTCTCTTCTCTTCTCTTCTCTTCTCTTCTCTTCTCTTCTCTTCTCTCTCCTTCCTCAATTCCATCTCCTCTCACAGAGATGCGAGGAGCACAACTCAGGGTTCTGGCCTTGGAACAAGTGCTTGCCTTGTGAGGCTTTATTTGCTTTGCGAGGTGTTTTCTCACATAGCGACATTTCATGGCTTTGCCTGGCAGATCACACCTCTGTGTGTATGCCTGTGTGTATTTGGGAATGAAGTACACCAAGCTTGTGAATTCTTCTATAGTAGTGTGCACATTAATAATTGCATGGATGTAAGCATGCATGTGTGTATTTTGCTGCTTCCTTAATATGCGCAGCCTGTGTGTGTATGTGTTTGCAGTACTGACTTGTGAATGTAGTGTAAAGTTGCTCAGGCCTTACTCACTAAGTCACTAATGAACCAAGGCATGCCAGCCTTCCTGTTTTTCTTTATCAGCAAACATTTAAGGGACCTCAGCAGGTATTTACAAGGCTTCGTTTGAAAGAGAAAAAAACTACCTACCTCAAGTGTTCTCACATGAAAGATATGCACAAATTCTCGTGCTAAACAAAATCTATTAGAAGAGAGATGTAAGTTTAACATCTTGGGAGTAGCTGGAAGCAGATAAAACTATATTTTATCATTTAGTTTGTGTCAGTGATTGGCTCAAACTCTACAGTCGGAGTTTAATAAGTCACAAATATGTGGACTTGCTGGCTTTGACTCACAATATTCATTTTTCATATAAAATAGCAAAGATTGTAGGTGTCTGGTATCAAAACACAGCTCATAAAAATCATCTAATTCAAGTTTAAGTTTAAGTTTAAAATCAGACTAAAAACGATATATTTCCACAGACTTTGGTGGCTGAAAGAAATGTGCACATTTTTTGAGTAGTAGCTTTGTGCCTTGCTCTGTCTCATGTCAGTAGGCATCGCTGGGTCAGCTATTATTCTTAACATCATACACAGTGGGCTTCATTTGTTACCTCTTGAAGCTGTACAAATCCATAAACGTTATTTTGATTACAACTTGACAAACAACAAACTGGGTGTGTGCCTAATGGATTGGCTGTGTTGTGTGTAATTATGAACCACTTTAAAACTATTAACTTTAGTACATTTAGATGCATGTAACATTTTTACAGCAAATTATATGACATATTTTATCCACTGGTGTTTTTTCATTGCAGGTTTGCCTCGGGCAAGGCAATCTAATATTGATTTTGACCTTTTTGCCAACTGCTGTCTATTGATTCTGCCTCAAAATGTTGCCACAGGGTATTTTGGCCAGTGACTCAGATACAGACATTTATATACTCTCCTAATTTAAAATGATTCAAATTTTACTCCAGTCCACTATAAATTAAGAAATGTGTTGAGTAATTGCTTTGAAATGATGTGTTGGCATGCAGTCCAGCACTAACACAGACATTTTAGTCAGTTTATACTAAACATGCCAGAGACCCTAAATGAGACAGACCATAATAATCTCACATATAAAACCTGCTGCTAATGTCTCAGGGATCCCTGTATCATGTGTGTTTAGCACATATGCCCCATCTGAGCTCATCTCGTAGATGTCTGAGGTGATGCATTCAGAGATGGCAGCATTCCCAGACAAAACTTTCCCAATATTGTTTAGGGCAGGAGTCAAATACAGTACATAAGAACTTGTTTTTGCTTTTTTCCACTAAGTTCAAAAATACTTTAACTGCTCTAATAAAATTCAAACCACGCTTTCTGAAGATGACATTATGTCCTAATTTAAGCAGATTTTTTTTTCATTGCATTCTTTGATAATATTGATCCATTGCAGCTCAGTAGTTCAGCTATTAACCAATCATGGCCTTCCTCTGTCCTTCCTCCAAACCAACAGAGATTGACTGTTTAGAACTAGATAGAGAGGAATGTTCACACAGTGGCCTAAAAGAAGAAACTAGAGGTGAGATCACATTACATAGATGTAGTTTTTCAACATACACTAAAACAAGCCTCAGGCTGATTGCAGGGTTTCACAGGACTGGCCAACACCAAGTGCTTGTGAAACAGGGAGTACAGAAAACAGTACGGTCAACGCCAAACACCCATACAGTACATATGGGAATGTATTAAATCATATTTTACAGAGAGGGTCTCTGCTGCTTCAGAAAGTAAATGCATATTATCTGTAGGATGCTTTGTAACACACACAAATCATGTTTATACACAATTCTCATAAAATTAAGAAATGTCATTATCATGATTATAAAAAAATGTTAAATATATTATTTGTTCTGATTTTCTTGAAGATTCCATGTGGTTGTGAATAGAGAGGAGACAGATATCTTTACATCTTGAGCAACTTCTGCACTGATTAACACATAGGTTTGACAACCTACAGATTCATACAGCACAAGTTCCCATTTTAGAAACGTGCAAACACATTTTCCCTTGCCCTCTTTCCCACAACCTGCACCGCTGTTTTTTGGTCTCACACTATCTGTTTCTCTTTCTCCTTCAAATCTCTCTCTTGAATACACATATATAGGCCTTTTCCTGTTCTCAACCCACCTTCGCAGCAGAGTGACGCAGCTTTGCTTTTATGAGATACCAGAGTTAGGCTTGTGGCAGGTTGACTGACCGACTTGTAGTGAGGACAGAGCAACCATTTTGCAGTGCACCACCTTTCTGAATCTCTTTGAAATATTCATTTATAAACTCCTGGAGCCTTTTACTCCACATCAAACACTAGACCCATAGGAGAAGCACTGAGCTGATGCATCTTGAGAGGAAAACAAAAATACAGGATACACAGGACCATGGGTAAAGACCAAAATTAATCTAAATATTTATGCACTAAATATACTCTCATATATTCATTGTGTTTTTAGGGAAATTATTTGGAAACCAAAGTGAATCAACAGGATTTTAATTTGGGAAAATATGCAAAAGCTGTTAAAACTGCTCATTCATTTTGCAAAGCAGCTGTGTTTATCTCTGAAATAGTCCAAAACAATATGGTGTTTACTTTTTTCCACACTTTTAGATGAAAGAGTTATATTTTCTAACTGAATATAAAGAAATAAAGCCACAAAACTGTGGAGCAAAGGAGATCATCATCAAGAATCCCAGCCGACCCCTCTCATCCCAGACAAGAACTCTTCCAGTCCCTCCCCTCTAGCAAAACACTCCGATCCATCAGGACCAGGACCTCACGCCATGAGAACAGTTTCAGTCATCAGTCACAGTACCCAAGTCACCCCTACGTGCCCCCCCCCAAAAAACTACAGTCAGTCACTTTTCACTTTAACATTCTTAAAGTGCACTACATTTCACGCACTCTTCACTTTTCTGTATATACAGACAGTTTTTACATTGCTTGTGAGTATATTTGGTTTAGCAACAGATAATAACAATACACGGAATGATGAGAGATGTCTCAGAGTTAGCGGTATTTAATATATAACTTACTTATTTAATTAAAATAACTTCAATAATAAACAGTAGCTAAAGCTGATGCATGTTCTGACTGGTGTGTGGTGTGTGTGCAGTTATTTTATCCTCACTATAGGAGGCAGTTTACAAGAAGAGTAAAGAGTAACACTCCGATGCCTATTAAACACAGAACTGCTGTATATAATTCTGTTTTTTTTTTTTTTTTTTTTTTTTACATGTCCATTGCCATCACAAGTGGCTCCTCTTTAGAGAAAGACTGTGACACCCAGACTCATTCTGAGTGCTTGGATGGCAGTAGGATCTCTTCACGGACAATATTACTATATCTGTGAAGAATGACAAAACTAATAGAGCCTGACTGATGCATGACCGATATATGCTTTTAATCAGAGGGACATTAGATGTTTGAGACTAAGAAATGGAAAGAGGAAATGGAGAGGAAATCAGGAGTGATTGTGATTAAAGTGTGGCTCAGGATGAAAGGAAGAAATGCGTGACTGTAGGAAGGGAGCACAGTGGGGGGCAGTGAACCTGACTGGTCAGTTATGGTTGTCATTCTAATGACTTCCAATAAAAACAGTCAATTATTTTTCAGTCTTGAATGAATGTATATAAAGGCTTGTGTGTCTAAGTTTTAAATTACTGCTCATGTGATTGAAACTTATTTTGAGCTTGATGCCACATTTTCCCATAATACATACGAAGGGAAATGGTTGGAGGTAGTTAAAGTGAAAGAAAAAAAAACAGTGGGATGCAGTCTCTATAGAGTCTTTGATTTTTTTCACAGTTCCATGTTCCTGAAAGCACCTTAGCCTATTTTTTATGTGGTGTCAACACAGTTTGTCACGGCAGGGGCACCAAACATGCAGGTTGCCAAAACATCCCATTCTGAATGGGGTGTGAGATGTGCCCCCCGCTCCATTCACCTTTTTCTTCTTCCTCCTCCCTCCTGCAGACACCATAAATCACCCAATGTCTCTTTGATGCTGACCTGCAGATGAACCACTTGCTTTTAAAAAGTCATTTAAATAGCTGAGGAAGGGGCACACACTTGTGTGAAGTCGGAAGTTTAATTTTTAATTCTGTACTAATGTATCTTTGCAGCTACTTACAGTTCAGCAGCCTCAATAAAAAGTTGAAATATGGCAACAAAAATGATTTGATGATGTAGTAGACTGAAACAGAACTTCTTTGTCAGCTGCCTCTTGTTTGCTCAAAAGCATGTGGTTCATATCTCAATCATAAAGTCATTTGCTATGCTTGGTTACAGTGATGGTATCTTATTGAGTACTACTTTATATTCAGTCTTTTGTTTTGATAAACTTTCTTGTGACTGAGTATTTTGATCTGGCTGACAGGAGAGGTTCAGGTTGGTGACCATCAGGTCACAGCAAAGAGAGCGAGGTTAGCTGAGAAAGAACAGTGCGAACGACAGTGAGTAAAAGTCAGAAAAATAGACTCAGCAAGAAACATAGAGAAACAAACACTTGAGGGAACATAGAAGAAATAGAAAACCAGAGGAGTGAAAAAGCAGACTAGTGTCCTGTTGCGAGGCCTGCAGGAAATGAAGTCAACAGTCATAGAGAGATAAGAATGGGAAAAGCAGCTGTGGGGCCACAGTCATCTGCTCCCACAATCTGCAAGACCTCTAAGGGCCAACTCAACACCACATGGATAATGAGTGAAACCAGAAAATGACGCTGTAGTTGCCAACTGAGGATAATTAAGTGGTGATTAGACTGTGATTCTATTGTTCCATTTACTGCAAGTTAAAATATAAACTCCTGATATAGGTCAAGTCAGATTTTATTTATATAACCCAAAATCATAAGTCACAAATTTGTGTCAAGGAATAACATGCTGTAAAACAAAAACAGTACCAATGTCAAAGACAGCAGTGTGCTGATTGTGATTTTAATTTATTTAATGCACCTTTTCTAGAAGATAGATTTTAAAATAGAGGTTTCCAAGAGTTGAAATAACATACACAGTAAATATTGAAACAATTACAGCCTGGGTTAATTGGATTATTAGTAGTAAGTTATAGTAGTAAGTCCCAGCTTAGGAGTTTTTATTATTCACATTATGAGGTAAACACTAGCACAAATGTCAAATGTTTAAACATTTTAGTTTTTATCCTGGGTCTAGTCTCAAGTCGACTTTTCTTCAATAACATTTTTTCCCTTGAATCAAAAATGTCCCCAATCCAAAAGTGACATGTAGCATGAACAAACACTGCTGCAACAAAGAGTGGAAGAAAGAAGGGATGGTTGGGGTCTTTTCAGTCGAGGATGAACCATCAAAGAATGGCTGGGACAGAGGGAGGACTGATTAATGATTAATCTACCTTGGCCACAACACAGAAGATGCAAACATGAGGCCCATGAGGAGAGGCACTTCAAACTCTGGCAGAGATAGCAGACAAAAATGCCATCATTCAGTGTGCTCACTGGACCTCATGCACATTGTATCCTTAAGTGACAGACCAGTGAAAGAGAGAGCTATTTAAGACCTCACAGAGTCCATGCTTAAATTGAGATAGTGGGCGGTATGGTGTGTGTGTGGGTATTTGCGCATGTTTATGTAGGAGGATAAAGCATGAGGAAGAATGAGGCTTATGGGAAGAAACACCAGAAGAAGAACCGCCTTTTTATTATTCATGTCTATGGTTTTTCTAATTACCAGATTAATTACATTTTTTACATGGTGTAATATAAGAAAAATATGTAACCTTATTTACTGTGGCCTTTACCTCTTGTAAAGCAATGTCTTAGTTAAGGTTAAATGGAATTCATATTTAATCAGTACAATATAGTAAATTATATATATTCTATAGTTGGAATAATTCCACAGTATTATTATGGAAGGGTGTAGAGTTAAATTAAAGTTATATTATTCTTCTAATCATGATTATGTCATTATCGTTTTAAAAATGCTGCTTTTTTTAAAGCAAAATTTCCAGACAGTCCCTTGTTGAAACTGCTCAGTTGTGAATAATTGCGTCTCTAGTGACTGGAGGGTTGGTTGTACTACAGTAAAACTTGAAGAGGTCACCTCTGTTATGGGACAACTGTGACATACATTTTGCTATTTTCTATGGCATTTTATAGGCAGAGCAGTTATTGTCATAAGCTATTTTTGACATCTCCTTCTGCTTAACAACAAAAGCATTTTAATCTCAAGGCAGCATTAGACCTTCACACTTCAAACTGAAGTGTTGATGAAGACACTGGTGTTGAGCTAATAATTCCAAAGGTTGACTCGATGCAACTCGATGACTTTTTGTATGAAAAATCCTTTGAAGCCGGGTTTTGTTTGCAGTCTTACCTCATATTTGACGATTAGAGAATTTCTTCAGGAGATACTGTAGCTTGTCCATTTTATTTGTGTAAAATATCAGAAACGCCTGAATGTGAAAGGCTTCTACTTCACTTGTAGGATAATGAAGCCACTGTGGATTTGTCTTGTTACTCCTTCAGTATCATTCATCTGACAGCAAAGTTTGCTACAGCAGAGCTGAGGTGATTACTTCACTAGGAGATGGACAAATACTGAGAATAGATCATGATGTCTGGTGGAGAGAGCAATAAAGTCTACAGAAACGGATGGCTGATGGGATCGAGAGGAGGGTGGAGGCAGAACACTGGGGATATGAGTATTTTGTGTGTGGTGCATATACACATGCACGTGTGTATGCTGGAGGAGGTCTGGGCTTTCATATAACAGATTAAAATCAAAACCAAAGAACATTCAAAATGAAGCCGAAAGGATCAGACTCCGGTGTTTGTGCTTTGATGACCTGTCAAACACTTTGAGATTACCCAGCTGTCACAGTAATGCTGTCGTGGATGTTACACAACATTTAAAACATAATTTGATTCCAGTTATGAAGTTTGACCATGATTTGAAAAGAAGAAACACTTTTCACTATTAATTTGCCCTGTGCTTTCTGTGCACCTGTCCAACCAGTCCTCATTGTGCAGCCATTCACCTGCACAAATTGCAAACAAATTTGTCTGATAGAAAAACATAAATTTACCACTTAGATCACTACTGCACTCAAAATATAACTGCAGTTTCCAGAGGAAAATAAAAATTTTCCATTCCATCTGTCCTCAATAGTGACTTTTGATCTTTTGATCAAATAGAATAAAAAGCTACTAAAACCAATTTCCCTGCTCTGTCAGCTTATTGTGGAAAATGTCAGGCCTAAAAAGGAGTAAACTAAAATTAGTGATCCGTTTCAAATTAGAAAATATACACTGTTTTGATTTTTACTTTTGCTTCCTTATTAATGTGGGCAGTGACATGAACTTACAATACAGTACGATGTAGCCTAAAAATTGACACAGCAGACCCTTTTTCCCCAAGATTGAGGAAGCTCATTTGACCTCCATCAGTGAAACTCATCACATTTACTGCCAACAGGCATCCGTGTAAGAGCGTAACATAGCAGTTCCATTTGCATCTCCAGACGCCAGCTGCTTGCTGGGCTGGCTAAGATGATGACCTGTTGAATCTTGTTGCCATTTTAGTCCGTGCTCCAGAGCTTTTAGTCTCCGCACCTCAGACCTTTCACCTGTATCCACTGACCTTTACTATCATCCTCATTTGAGAGTTTGCATGTACTAACTTTCATATGAGTCATGATTTCTTTTGCTAGTAATTTTCTGCTGAGATTTTACACAAATATTATAGAATATTATTGACCACTATAAGATCATAGTTTGCCCATTTCACTACCTAGGATTGACACAGCACATGGTTCTTTACAGTACTCTTTCTCATCTGTATTATATCAGTAAATCACCAGGAAATTGGAGGCAACAGAAAGGTGTTGGTTGAGTGGTTGCAGGTCATTTTGTCGATGTCAGACATGGAGTAAATGAATAGGGAGGCTGACTCAGGCCCCTTGGGATTCCTTTTTGTGATCAATGGGAGGACGAGGCAGACTAGGGATCTATAGAGCAAAGTGTAGAATCGTGTTTGTATCTGTATATGTGTGTAGGAAGCAGTCAAGTTGCATTTACAGGCACTGAGCTCCCATGGGGTCTGAGGGATCAGACAAAGGAAACCAGTGGGTACACCAGGGACTGTAATAGTAACATTTTAAGCATGCACACACACACGCACACATACACACAGTGATAGTACAGACGTGTTGCCACACACCACACATACGGATACACACCTGTGCACTGGGTCGTCAAGGGGTACTGAAAACAGACTTTGTCTAGAGTTCTGTTTTGTTTTTTATGACAGGCCACTGAAGCAGACATCCTCTTTTCAGGACCACTGGACTGTGGCAGCACACACACACACACACACACACACACACTTAAACAATAGCTTTACTTCAAAAATATCTCAATCCTATATCTGCCCACTTTAAATACTCCATATTTTAGCAGACCAAGTTGGCAAGATACACAAATTATTTGGGTGCACCCACTGTAACAGTCACGCACCCTACATTACAAGATTGTGATCTCAAAACCTGGGACCAACTGATGATTTTAAAAAGATGATTCTTAGTTGAGTTTTGCTATCAGATCCTTACCAGTTGTAGAGTTGGTCATTCAGTGGCAGTTATAGTCTCAATGAAGAGATTCTCACCATTAACCACAGTGCGTCATTTCTTATATATGTATCTCCCATGTCTTCCTCTTCCTCATTACCTCTGCCTGCGACAGCAAAGGCTCTCTATTGGATGAGCTAAAAAGCTTTTACGCTTGGTTTGAAATGCAGAATGACAGGTCAGTGAGGAAGACCACCCCTCCTCCAGGGATCAGGTGCTGTGTCTTACCACAGCTGATGTGAGGAAAGCTCCACACACAGTCAACCCATGTAAAGCTGTCTTTTAACTTTGACAAAACAAAAGAGATGATCGTTGACTTCAGGAAGACTCAGGACAACCACTTTCCACTGAACATCAATGGTTCCCCTGTGTAGATTGTCAAGAGCACCAAAATCCTTAGTGTCCACCTGGTGGGGATTTCACCTGGTCCCTCGACACCACTGAGAGCATCCTGAGCAGTTGCATCACTGTCTGGTTTGAGAACTGTGCCATCTCTGATTGCAAGACCTTACAGCAGATAGTGAGTACAGTTGAGAAGATCATCGAGGTCTGTCTTCCCTCTATCACAAACATCTGCATCACACATTGGGGCCCTCACTTCCTCTCAAGTCATCTGACACATCAATAAAAGGAGACTGGACCAATACACATACAGTACACACTAAAACACTTATATGCAAGACTTGCCTTTGTGACTTTGGGAGTCCAGTTAATAGGACAAGTTTCTGCTCTTGTAGCAAGAGATGGAATTTAGTCAAAATAATTATATGAGACAGAGCAGTCTCTTCAAATTCCTTCCTGACCCTTGGTGCGGTTTGAAGTGTCACATTTCTGACAGCAGTCACCCAAGTGTGATTTACCTCACTCACCAAAATGTTGAACTACAAAGTTCAACTGGTGAAATTTAACCCTGCAAATCGCACCTTTCCTTAGCTGTGCTGGAATACCGATATTCATACTAGACACATGTGAACTCACACATGTCCATTTCCACAAAAATTTTTCAAAATATAAGCAGCTTTCATCCCACTATTCATGCAAGCTGAATATTTGCCTCTGATATTCCAATTAACGGTGTGCTAATTGTGCCACCAACGATATATCATGGCCTGTTCTGGATGGTTGCACTACTGTTTTCAGCAGCCAACAGTTAACCAATGCCAGGCAGACAGCTCAGAGACAATACAATCCATTATTATTGATGAGGACGTTTTTCACGTCACTTAGAAAGGTAAAAATACCCTCTGAATGCTGTGCGGTATGGGGTTCTTCAGAGAACTCAGGTTTTGTGATTTGGTTTGACATCAGGACAGTCCTGAAATAACAATGAACAGACTGGGAATATATATATATATATATATATATATATATATATATATATATATATTATAAATTGATCTGAGGCCAAAAACCTAACACTATTTATCATATAAAAACTGATTATAGTTATTCAGGTAATCTTGCAGTTTGACTTGAATACAACATTAAATGAATTTTGGTAATAGAACAATTTATGCTTTTTATATTTTGCTGAGAGTTGAGGGCAGGATATGTTTGAAACTGAACAGTTCAAACAAAGATTCATCTCGCCATGACCAAAAGAAAAAGTGATTATAGCTCTGACAACAAATTATTCCTTGTAAAACAAAAAAAAACCTGTAGTTTTTACATTTTTGCTTGTGCACAGATATAATGTATGTAGACGTGTGCGTTAGACAGTTAGCCAACAGTTTCCACTTGCTCCCTGTTTTTTGTGCTAAGCTAACCTAATCATGTCCTGATTCCAGCTCCGTATGAGAGTGGTTTTGATGTTTCATCTCATTCTCTGCAAGAAAGAGAGTACATGAATTTCCCAAAATGTCCAAGTATTTTTGTTTTATTTTAGAAAACCTTATCCCACAGTGTGTCCACATGAAAAGCATTCTAACTGTGTCTTTCAATCTCCTTCATATTATTACACATAATTACAGTGACTGTGTGTTAGTGGGGGGTGACTGCAGACACATACTTGTTTTTGAATGCCTGCTTTATAGACACAGCAGATCAGAGCTGTTCCTGCTTGTTAGTTAACATGGTTCTAATACTGTGCCCTCTGTTTAGACTGTTATGATGTTAAATATGTATGTACGGTTATGTAATACACACCCGTATGGACAAAGTAGTGTAATCCTACAGTGTGTAATAAAAAATCTGTTCAAAATGTCAGCAATGAAACAGTCACACTAATTTGTTTGCCACATGTTTAATTGAATATAATTAGTAAGTCTCATAATCGTCTGTAGTCAGTTACATTGATGCTTTGGACTTCCAAATCCACCTCAGCTGATGTTATACAGACACGTACTTAAGTCCCACATGACCTAATACTAAATCATCTGTTCATTCACCCACACAAACAAATGTACTCTGACCTGTTGTTCTGTATTGATCTTCCTGTCGATTTTCTCATGGGATAGTAGCAGCATCCTCTAACATTTGACATAGCGTGAGGCACTGACTGTACACTTCGCTGCGTCCGGTATTTCTATTACAACCAGCCTTCCCAATGCTGGGTCTGGTTTCAAGTTCAGCGCTCTTTATTGTGTATTGGATTTCCATAAAACACACATTCTTAGAAAAGTGGCTTTCAGTAAAAAAGAAAACTACAGATAGGATAAGCAAAATTGTACAGAAATCAAACTCAGACACAAAAAAAGATAATTTTTTTCTTTTTTTTGCTTCAATGCACAAGTTAACAGGAAAAAGCACTGATCGATTCAAAGCTGCCATACTTGTATTGTCTAGGGATGCCCCAAAACATCTTATTGTTGGTCAAGGGCAGCAACACATTTGCCTAGCATGTACTCTAGGTTTCCTCTGCAGAGTGTTCTGAAGGATAGCAAAATGCCCAAAGCTCAAGACTTTATGAGAATTTGACTTATGGAGGAAAACAAAATATCATGTTACAACAAAGAACAGAGAGATGAATGAAACTCTTTTATGTATGCATTACATCAAAGACATTACATTGAAGTTATTTTTTTGATGATGCTCCCAGATATTACTACACATACATAAAAACTTTGAATTATTTCTAGTGATATCTGTTCCTACTTGTTGGTGCTGGGGCTGAGAGCACACAGTGCAGCTCTAGGCCATAGTGACATTTGCACAGACGCACGTTAGAAGATTAAATTAACAGCACACGTCGACCAGATCCATCTTTAAACCAGCCCATCATCCCCAGTAGCTCCAGGCCACATGGCTTCTCAACAATCAGAAGTCTATTACCATGCAGGGATGGTAATAAACCCATCATGGATGTTAAATAACTGGGGTAACAAAGAATAAATGTTAAGGAAAGGCTGGTAATGATGGTGGCGTTCACTGTTTTTATCATGTGCTCTAGTAATTCCTTGTAAATTGACTCAAATTTAATTTGACAGTTGTTGGCAACTACTTCACTGTAATTGGTGTATTACTGCAGATTTTTAGTGCTACTGTTTGTGACAAAAGGAAGGACAAGATCATAAGACAAGACAGTACACTTAAGTTTAGGAAGACCTTGTTCTTGTTAATAAATATCAGTGTGAACCATGATGTCACAGAGGTCAGAGTTCAATCTGACTGGAGCCAAGGTGACACTGGAAGTCTGGGTCATTAGTCAGAACACAGGAAGAACTATTAGACATTAGTAAGTCATTAGTCAGTCTTTAATGAAGGGGCTGTTTGAGTGTAGATGGGTTAAATACATCATTATCAGCACAATGATTTAATATAATTAAAGTCAGCCAAACAAGGATGCCATGTCTCTCATGTATTCTGAGAAAAATAAAGGATAAAATATTAAAGTTGTTTTCTTCAAAGAGTGAAACATTTTTGCCTCATAAAATTTTCAGCTTTTGTAGTGAGACCCAGCTTAGGTGTTGCAATGATTTGTAAGTTATTTTGGGGCATTACGGCTAAAAATACCAGGTACAACAGACGGTCTTCTTCACTCTCCGAAGATGTATTATAGCTAATCCATTAGCCTCTATTTTCCCAAGGCGCCACCACAAGTTATGTTTAGATCTTAGGTTGAAGTCACACAGAGGTCACAACCTCAGGCAGGCAGCAGGTCCCAACCCTGGTGACCTGTCTGCATTTCCTCTGTATGCATGTTATTATTCAGGTATGCAGGGAAAAGATGGGGATTGGGTTACAGGGGCTGTCCATCTATGAAGGCAAATGAAGAGAGAAAAAGACGGACAGTGATGGAGACAGGGAGGCCAGAGCGTAATGAATATCAGCAGATGCCATCTACTGTATGAACCACAATGGCAGCAGAGATCCACAATACCAAACACACTGAGGAAGAAAATTATATGACACGGATACCCGGCAGGCAGCCTGTCGATCCTGAGACTTATTGGCACAAATCAGTACCGTAATCCCTCTGGCTTAACCAACCAGAAGATCTGAAAGCTAATTTATAGATCAGTTTAGGTTTTCCATGGCTGCCTGGAATGTTTTGCACTATGATAAAATCCTTTGCGAAAGGAACCATTGTAACTGGAAAGTTATTAGTTCATTCTTTTTTACCATCTGTGCTGTAACCCTGCCCCTTTAGAGGATATTCATATTGAGAAAGTTTGCATTACTCCTGGCCATTATGTATGTATGAGTGAGAATAACCATGAAAACATCTAAGTGGTTGTTTATCTGTAGTGATCTAATGAAAATGCATACACTTGAAGCAGTTTCGCTATAATACTTTATTTATTCCAGGGCATCTCTAATGCTTTCTGTCCTGCATATATTCAGAATCTCTTAAAAACTCACAGGCTGCAGGTTTAGGCTTTGGTATATGAATATTCAAGATCCAAACAATTTAAGTACTTTATAAATATTGCTGGCTGTATACAAAGCCATTTCCTGACTCATTGTCATTTGTCATACCCCCACCCAAGCTCGTCTGCACTGTTTATTGCTCTTTCTGTCTTTCTCCATCTGCCTATAGGGCAGGAAGAGAGCAGTCATAGTTAAACACGGCTTACTGTCCTGGCCAACTGCCCAAGCCCCATATGACTTGAGGGGCTACAATAAAAATAAAAAAAAGACATAGACAGAAAGGTGAGATTGGATGAATTAATTTCTGGTGATTTATAAGGAAACAAGAACTTTAAAGATGTAGAAGGAGGGTGGAGGAAAACTGGAAATGAGATACAATAGGGGTGAGATGAGTTAAGAATATAGTACCTGTGGAGAAAAGGTAGCTGTGGTGAATTCTGGTGAACTTTTTGCAGAAAATGACTGGCAGATAAAAGTAAATGCTTAGCAAATGAGAGACAGAGGAAGACTGAGAAGAAAGAAAACTCAAACTTAATTTTTCCTCATATCCTTCCTCTCTACTCCTCTCACTTCCTCGTTCTCCTTCTTTTCTTACCAGCCCTGAAGGTCTCACCAGTTTCTAATCTATCTACAGTTAGACACACATTCCTACAACATACTTTTTATGTTCTCAGATCTGATATGTTCTGAGAGTATTTGGGGCAGTTATATTTAGTGTATGAGTGGTCGGACTGAATTGTTCAATCAGTTTTTGTTGCTTGAATCAACCCTTTAAATTAATTTCAGCTGGGCTACATCCCCTTAACAGCTGCAAGAACATCTCCACTTTCACATACTATACTAACAAATGTACTGTGTCTGTCCATATATATACACATATACTGTATTGTACGAACAAGATATTAACAGATATGCAATGGAAACCAGGGTTTGTTACAAATATATATGTAACACCATGATACAATTTCCCTTTATTCTAAGGGTACAGTATAGTACAGTACAGTATGTATGTATGAGAGCAACATCATGTTCTTATTTAGTTAGATAAGCTCTGGCATGATAATATTACACTGTTATAAGGTCTAGCAGGATACTGTGCAGTATTTCTTCATACAAGTGTTTTTAAAGTGAAGCGTGTGTGTGTGTGTGTGTGTGTGTGTGTGCGTGTGTGCGTGTGTGTGTGTGTGTGTGCGTGTGCGTGTGTGTGTGTGTGTGTGTGTGTCTAGGCAGACTCCCTTCAGCTAGTGGTCCCTTGCAGTCTCATTAGATGTGGTCTGGCAGTGAGTGTAGTGCTGCACAGTCTCAAGGTGTGGTGGTGAGAGCTAGCTTAAATTTCACATTTTATATGAGCGTGTGTGCATGCGGACATGTATGAATGTGTTGGTGTGATTGTGCATGTGTGTGACTGCTTATTAGCTGTAGTATGTGTTTCCTTCATAGCTGCAGATGCCCTTCTGAGTTCTGATTGATCGCATGGCCGTCCACTCGTTGGCCTTCGAGCAAACAGTCTGCCTTTTGTAACCTGAATACATGACCTAGTTTTTTTTTTTTTTCATCTGTGCGCATTGCTCTGCACGAGTATGTGTGTGTGCCTGTGTTTAGGTTTTTAAATAAAAATGTACAGCATATGTTAGAGGAGACTGAACACTGCCACAAAGCAATGCTGTTACAAAGAAATTGAAAATGCATCCAAGGCAATTTTAAGTTTCGCAGCCTTGTGAAATGTTGGCAAGAAGGACATTATTGAACGTAGTTCTCTTCCATCTTGTGAGCCTCTGTCCTAATGCTTTCTTTTTGTTTTATTTTGCCCCTTGCATCAGTTGAAAACCTTCCCCTTGTCTGTATTACTTTGCTTCCCATTTTTCTTAGCTGTTCTCTTAATCTCTCCTCCTCCGGCTGGTTCACCTCAGTGGAAGTTCGAATTTTTCATGTGTCAGTGTGGAGACTCCCACTCTGGCGCTACTTGTTGGGAACATGTGACAAAATAGAGATGCAGCCGTGGGTGTCAGAGCCCTGGGATGTCTGAAGCAGCAGAGTACAAGTACAGAGAGCAATAAATAGTTTGGCCTGTAGCAGTGACACAACCAGATACACATATTGTTTAGATGGGACAAGGTCTCTAAATGGTATAACTGCAATTCTCTGACAAGAAGGGCTATGAGACAGTCAGAAACTCCCCTCAGCTTTAGTGTCGCAGGTTTGTAGCCATGGGCAGTCATAAAGCCAGAGGAAACTGTATGACTGTTAAAAGTGCTATAGCAGGCAGCATGTTGCTGTGGCTTAAAGAGTACTGAAGCTCCCTGCTTAAGTCTCCTTGAGCAAGCCATTGAATCCCTGCCCATGCACTGTGCTCTAATGTCAGGTAAATAAATAAATTTCCCTGTTGTGTTGCATATTATGTTTTTTTTTTTGCAAGAAAATACACTTAACTTAAGCAAATTTAAAGTCAGAACAAGTTGCCTTAACCTTTTTTAAAAAGAAGGAAAGCTAAATTTACCAACTAAGTGTCAATTAGCAGAAGGTAGCATGTGTCTTAGGAAATAGCCCTTTCATTATATAACTGTCAATTAGCAGAAGGTAGCATGTGTCTTAGGAAATACCCCTTTCATTATATATAATATATTTCATTATATCAGTCAAGTGTCAGGCTATTTGTAATGTATTGTAGATTTTGTAATTGAATGTAATTTAAAGGGTTTTACATGACTAATAATAAGAGAAAGATCTAATATCAACAGTAAAACATAAGGTCATGTCAGTTTAGTGTATGTAGCTATTTGTTCATGCACATATGTATGTGATGTGCATCTGTGCATGAGCCGAATGATAGTTCTCATACTATATATACAGTACATGCATGCTATTCATCTCTAGATCTTGTGCCATCTACTGCCTCATTGTTTAGCAGGATGGCCTATGTTAATTTATACTGATATACTATTATACTATTTACCACTAAATACTTATACTATTTATACTGTTAATTATACCCTCACAGATGTATTCATTAGATTGATGGAATCATATATACGCGTAGCTAATAACTAATATTTGAATTAAGTGGATTGCAGTGGTGGTTTGAGTAGTTTCTGTGGACGTGTTTTTGCTCAGTAAACAACTCACTATTGCTTTCCATTTAGAATAGCCTGAATACAGCCTGACCGCAGTGCCACCTTTCAGTTGTTGAATTTTTGAAAAGATGGTGGTGTAAATCAATTATGTCTAACATGCAGTAGTTAATTGCCACTTGATTATATACACTTGTTTAAAACACAGTCCTAATAAATCATATTTTCACAAAGTCTACCCTCATTTAAATAGATGTCATGGACAATATGTTAGTTCCACAATCTGCAGCCTTCAAAAGACCATAAAGTGTCACTAAATTCAACATTATAACCATCATGAACATATTGCAAAGTTGTTAGACTTTTTTGCCGGCAGCAACAACATTATGTGCATGTGCAGCATTCTTGTATTATATATATTTTCTTCCTCCTTGTATCAGTCCTATGTGTGTATATGTGGTATTTTGACTTTTAGACAGATATAGTTTCTGTATGTGACAGGAGGTGCAGCCCAGGTGAGATGAGAGGTGCAGACAAGGTTGGTGTAAACAACCACTGAGTAGCTTGGCCAAAAAGCTAACATGTCTGCAATGGTGAGGCACCAGCTCAAGTAGCAACATGGAAACAGGGCACTCACACACACACACACACACAAACACCTACCTATTTTTAATACATTGTGGGGCCCCATGACTGGGACAATCCTTGTGGGATCCACCCTTTCTGAATGGTTTAGAGATGTGATTTTAACTGCTAAATTCATGCTTCATTTTTCCATGATGAAAATGACTTAAAAAATGGAAACACTCACCATAAATTTTTGACCTGGCTTCAAGGTGTGTTGTATTGTCTTGAAATTTACCACACCTTTTGTCGTTTCGGCATTGCCAGAAGATGCCACAAAAATACGACTGGTCTCAGAAAAATACGACTGGACTCTGAAAAATATGTCTATATATATAGCTTTCTGATTAGATGTTGCTAAACTTTAAAATGCAATCATTCAGCTGTTTATATTTTGCTATATACACACTTACTTTTGGATAAGGACAGAATAAAAGGAATGGTGCTGTCAAAAACATAGGTGCATCAACATGACAGCAGATAAGAGGTCTGCAGTATGTCTAAGATACACAGAGACAGAGTGTGCCTGTTTCATCTGCTGCCCATGGATATTTTTATAGCAAAGCAACCTCAAAGTTTCTCCTTTGTCAACATCTTTTACAAACACAAATGAGCGCAAGTCCCAGAATGAAGAATAATGCAATCATTTGGCAGAACCCTGTGAATCACTGCCCCTGACTGGCCACCTGTTTTCACTGAGGTCCTCTTTGGTTTTCTGAATGCAGGTGAAGATCTCCTTGAAGAGGGCTTTGTACTCAGACTGCTGGCCATCTTCCAGAACCACTGTCAGATTGGATGGAGCAGCTGAGCTGGACAGACATGGATGGGTCTGGATACTCGCAAAGGGACTGTTGGATGTCTGAACAGGTTTATGGCTGAGTTCATCTGATGCTTGCTGGCAGCAGCAGCTCATCATACTTCACCTACACAACACACCCATATCTTATTGAAATGCATTCATTTTCTTCTAACTGCTGTAGGATAGGAAATCATAAGACTGAAAAGGGTCATTTTTTTTGACAAATTCTTCTCCTGCCCAGTTGAATTTTTCATGCATAAATTGTACCAGACATGCTATAAATACACCACCTGCAATGCACTGTACTGTGCATCCACCTCGTTGGACTTTCAAAGCGCTGTCACTGTTACACCTTTGCTGGCTGTATCTTCTCTGCTCCTCAGCATTTTCCACCATCGCCTGTTTCACTCTGCTCCAGGCTTTGATTTTCTTCCAATGCAAAAAATACTGTCAGGCAACAGCAGCTGGTCTGGTCTTTTGACACTGGGGGGAGTGGAGGGGACATAGGACATAAGTCTCAAGTATAATGGAAAATTATACATGATATGAGTCTATGCTTGTGTTGTATATTAAAAGTTGTATCACTAAGTGTCAGCTATAACTGCCAAAATAATTCATCATTTTCAATGTAGTCCATACATAAGTCAACCCTAACCTGTTGGCGCAGTCAGCACGCCATAGAAGCCACAGCTGTTCCATTTCAGCCTCCACCCACCCCAGTCCAACAGCCCTAGGTATGGGAGTAACTTGGCTGGGTGATTGAGCAATTTTGATAAAAATATTATTTATCTATAATTATCATGTTAATTGTTGCTTTAGGTACATTTAACAATTACATCCATACACAAACTATATATATAATTTTTTTTTTTGTAATTTTAAAATTTGTGGTTTTAATCTGCTTTAAAATGACATAATAGTGATTACATGAGTCCCCTTGCTGATTTTCTGCAAATTAATTTCATATCAGAGATACGAATAAAGATTTTTTATATAAAGTGCACAAACTATAATAATTTTCATTAAATATGAAGTTTTCTAATATGCAGGACTTTGTCAGGAAAATGGGCCCCACCAGTGCAAATTCACACACTTGCATATCAGGAGGCTGTTTTTTGCTGATTACAATGGTTGTGAGTGTGGGGACCGAGACCTGGTCCCCTTGGGTGAAGTGATATGTCAGGTGGTGGTCCCCACCGGAATAGAAAAGCAAGAGCACACACACACACACACATACAAATAACTGTACAGTCATCTGAAGCTTATGCACATAAGCATGCTTGAATTTGTCCACACAAACCCACACATATACCAGGCCTCCACTTGATACATGGTGATAATGGCGTGCAGGGATGAATAATACACAGTCTTACTAGGAAGAATAGGGGATAGTCTGTCTGGGCATATGGAGATCATCACTCACACCTAGAAAGCCAGCGATAGCGGTGGGAGAAGATCTATAGTTTTCAATGATGGCTGGGACTCTGGTCTCTCAGTGCCGGAGCACATTACAGGCAATCACTTACTCTAAATAAACGGACCAAGAGCTGATTAAAGGAGAGAGGGTGAGAGAAAAAACAGATGGATGACTGAGAGCAAGGGAGCAAGTTAAACTAAATTAATCTTTGTGGGGTTTATGAGGAGAGAGAATTTTCAGTTTAGTTAGTGGGTGCTTGCTTATCTGATCCAGGAATCAAAATGAAGCAGGTAGCACGTGATGGGAGCAGAGAGGTGCCATCCCAGTTTATTTTACAGTGGCTTTGCTGAATCGCCAGCATTTTAAACGCACCTTTTATCTTCAGATCCGTCCTTTCCACGAAAGGGCCCCATCACTCAGCGACCCCCCCTGAATAAGATAAGCAAGGCAGATCAGAGTGAGATGAGCAGAGAAGGAGAGAGGATGAAAAGATTAAAGAGAGGAAGAGGAAGGGAAGTGTTAGATCTATGAGCTGGTAAGAAAGGTGCTGTCATTACATGACGACCCCTGCTACGAATATTCAGGACGAAACCTCTCTGACATAGCAGGGCTGTACAGGTCTGGCTTTGATGTGAAAGGCATAAGATATAATACACTTTAACAAGCACTCTATATGTGCGGCCACTTTTTTTATGCTCATGCTCACAAACCAACGTATCTCAGCTAAATTATGCCCAGTATTCTTTGAATGACACACACGTGGATAGATTACTGAACAGGTCTAACAGGTACAAACCAAGGGGCCTGCATGGCCCCCTAAGAACCTCTGTTTGATGTCACAGGACTTGATCAACCTTAGCTTTAGTTTGTTTGTAGTACTAATTCCTGCTAAAATAGCATAACACGGTGAACATGGTAAACATTATACCTGATAAACATCATCATGTTAGCATGCTAAAGTTAACATTTAGCGCTGCTGTTCTGTACTAGCATGTCTTGGTAGAATTTTCTTCATTCTTCCCCTGATAAAGCTGCTCAGTACATATGCTACACATGCTGTATGTGGGCTGTTGCATGCCTACATTAAAATGATTAACCAATATGTTTGGCAGTCCAATAGCTCTCCTTGTACAAAACCTGCATTGCATGTTTCCCTTGATTGTGATGGTATATGTGTAGAGAAATGTCATTGTGGAACTATTGAGGCAGGAGGATTTGGAGTGGATTTAGTCTCTCCATCTCTACTATAAACAAAATAGTTTCAACCAACATCAATCCAACTTTTGAGTTAAGGTAAACAATAGAAAAACATGTAAAATGTCCACAAAAAGTGTGTGGGGTGCATGGATGTGCCCTGGGGCCACCTTGTTTTATAATTCGTACATGGCTCCAGCATGGATTACGTTTTTCTGCAAACAGAACATTCATATTCAACTTCACTGGAAATACTTTCCTGCTGACAAAAACTCAATCAGTTTGTTTGCCTTGTGTCCTCACACACAACTTATTCAATCACATGCTTCAGCCTGAAAGTACTGTAGGTTGTTGCATAATTAGCAGTCATGCCATTGAAGGTCATGATGTGGGCGATTCCCTGTTTTCTCATTATCCAGTTAGCTTTCTACTGGTTCTAATCTAATTTCATAGCATGGCCTTGCCAGTTTATTCCAAATTCCTAGGCTTTAATGTACACAACCTGCGTCATTATTCTTTGTGTGTGAATCTGAATAATATTTATTACTGTCTATACACAGGAGAAACACATATATTTCTCTTGATTTGTGTCATAAACCAGATTTTAACTGGTAATTTGCAGGGTAAACCTAAGGTTGTTATGGGAGCAGTATAATAGGCCCTGAGACATCAACACTATTAAAACAGCATTCTCCAGCCTTATGTTCAAGGGTGTTTCCTTCATAAGCTTATTGGACTAATGGAGTAATGGAGCATTCCTCCTATTCTCTCTACAGTTTAGGTATGAATTGGCTTAAAAAGTGACCTTCTTTACCTGCACACCTAAGCTGTTTTGAGGTGTTGTGATTAAATGCTCCTTTCCTCTGTGAGAAAAAATAAGGCCTCTGTTAATGATGTACAGTTAATGAATAGTACGTTCATCTCTGTGCAGGCGGGATACAAGAGAAAAGTTTTTTCCTTTGGGAGAAAGGGGAAGTTTTCATGGTTGTTTTTATCTCATTACTTTGGTATGAAATTATGCTCATGTGATAAAAATTAGTCAGTATATTCTGAAAGTAAAACTGTTTTTATAAATACAGTTTAATAAATTAATAAAATTAGACAGTGAACAAGCCCGTAATTATTTCCGTGACACACTGTGGACTTTGAACATCAGTGGCTGCTTCCTCCTTAATGTGTGAACTGCCACAACCTGCAGCCACAACACTGAGTCACCCTTTAAAATTAAGTGGTTTTTAACCTATAGGCAGGATTATCAGTAGGGCAGGATTTTGTCTGTCTCTGCTGCATTAATTCAAATGTTAAATAACTCAGACCTGGGGAAAAATGTTTGGAGGCAGTTTTGTGATGTATACGAAACATCCTCTGATAAAATACTAATTCTGGTAGTTGGAAGAGAGAGTTGATAGTCATATCTACTGCTACAGGTTTATCACTGCAAACAGGAAGACAGGAGACTGGGTGGGGGTTTGGATTAATGTGCTCATTATGGGGAGGATTCGGCTCATTACAGTTCTGACGCTGATACATGTAATCCAGCATTTTGGTAATAAAGCTACAAGCCTCCAGATTGGCTGTTTTTAATTGCTCTGACAGAACAGAGCAAATGCAGTGTTCATGTCCTAAAGCTCAGTGCTATGTGAGAGTCAATAGCCCGCATGTATAAACATTTAACTATGAATGTAATGTGTGTTAGTCGCCATAAAGTTTGGGGCAGTAATGAGACTGGCTTATGGTCAGAGTTTTAGATTAAAGGGACCATATTTGCTCATTGTAAGGTTAGTATTTTTTCAGGAATCTAATAGAAACTGGTTACATGCTTTCAGACATTTTTAATGTGCATTTCTGGTCCACCTGTTTTCACCCACGGCCTGAAATGGTCTGTTAAGATCCAGTTTGACACTGAAGATTGACTGAAGCTGATATGTGTTTGAAATAGTGACTGAAATGCAAACAATGCAAAAATGAAAACAAAATTGATGTTGATGAGAGCAATGACTGTGAACCAAAGCTTTGTATCAGATGGTATTGTTCTTCTGAGTAATGAAACTGAAAAGGCAGTCAAATCTTTCTTTAGTTACTCATGCACTCTAAAGTTACTGAAATAAAGTCTAGAAGTTACAGAGGGACAAAAGGGAAACTCATTTTTAGTTGCGCTCATATATCCCTACAGAAAGGCTGAAGAGGCTGGGAGGACATTTACCCAAACAAGGAGTTTTCCAAATTTTAAAATGCTTTTCCTTTCTTTGGAATTGTATTTTCTTCAACCCCCACCCCTATAAGTTCCACCTGCATTATAAAACAGCATTACTTCTATGTCTAATATACATTTTGTGAATCTCACTGAATGATTAATATACACAATAACTGTTTAATTGAGAAAGTTACTGCAGCTACACCAAAAATGTTCATACAAGTTAAGAAAAAATGAAAGTGGTATTGAAGAGGACGTCCTGCTGCAACACATCACATGAGGCAAGGCCCTCATAGTGCAGGGTAACAGCAGGGTGATAACACGGGTGAGGGGATAGCAGGCACTAGTTCACTAGGGTAGAGAGGGAAACGCAGCTGTGCTACAGAGGTGGTGGTGAGATTTGAAGGACAGAGCAAAAAAGGAGAAGGAAGTGACCTATAGAAGCGTGAAGGCAGAGGAGGCATTGAGATAACAGTGGTGATGCTGGTACGGCGGATAAAGGAGTGGAGTTTATCTGAGCCACTGAATGTCCTCCATTGTTGAGGTCCCAGCCTGCTGGCCTCCATGCAGATGTGCTTCAGAGGACAGACAGGGATAGGGAGGAATTTGACAGTCTGCAATGCTATCTCTTCATCTTTGCCCGCAGCTGCTGCCAACCAATATCCCTCCTCCTCCTGCCACATCTCTTCCTTCACTCTCTGGGAGTCTGTGAAGCCATTTGAAGTGTCACTCAATTGACGTGGCTATAACAAAGCACTCGCACTAGTTGTTTTCCCCTGATTACAATCTTTATACCAAGCTAAGATAACCCCTCGTGGCTGCAGCTCAATATTCAGTGCACAAATCTGAGAGTAGTATTGATCTTCTCATCAGTCAGTGAGAAAGTGAAGAGAGTATTTCCCAAAAATGTGTAACTACTGCATAAACAAAAACCCTAACTATAACATAGCACGCCAAATCTGTACAAACTGCTGCTTAAGTGTCCTGCCAGCCCTCTCACTAGCTAGTAATTACTTTGGTTAAGTATGTGTGGTCTTGTACCTGTACCTACATCCTCTAGGGTCTGGATTATAGTGCTGGTTTGAAGGGCAGTGGTCTGTAAAGCTACAGCGCTGGGCTCTGGTTGAGTTTGTATGTTAATGTGTGCTTGTAGTCCATCTCCTGGGTTTGATTTTCTGCTTTAAGCATTACTGTCTGTCATCATATCACCAGCATAACTTGGTCACTGTCATTTTTAACTTTTAGAAATAGCTAACCTTGTGAGGAAAAGGAATTTAAGTTAAAAATGGTTTAACCATCATTGAGAAATGGAGATATAATCACACCAGTGAGCACAAAGAAACAGCATAATTCTGAAAAGAAAAAAAAAAAACTTTCACACTCTAAAAATGACAATCTCAACATTTGACTTCCTGTAATTTGTGTGCTGTCAACCTGTTTGGAAGAGGATATGACAAATTTCATTGTAAACCACCTGACAGCTGAGCCCTGTCCTATAATAAGTAACTTAGTTTGTCCAGTTGCTATGGATACAGGTCTAGAACAGGTCACTGGTAATGGACCGGAGAGGTTGGGATGAATATGAATCTGTATGTGCGGGTAAAGGGCAGTTACTGTGACACTGCAGTTACTGCTCTGATAATAGGTTAGCAGGTACCAGCAAACACATGTCAACTGCACAGGAGACACAGTGAAAAGGGCAGCAGAAAAATTGATTTTCAGCATCACAACCTGAATGTGCATGAAATATATTGAATAAGTAGTGAAAATAAATTCTGCACCTTGCACCTACACTTCGTACCATGTGTGTCGAAAGAATGAACAAATAGCACTACGGTGTCTCCATACCAGGAGATTTCAAAAAGCTGTATCAGCATCTGCACGTGCACTGATGTACTGTATGCTGATGATTTGTTTTTCAAGTTGTGTTTATTTTCTTTTATATCTAGTGTTTTACTTTAAATCACAACTTTTGTCTTCGTCTGTGGGACAGGAAACTTCTATAATAAGCCTTTTGTTCATTCACTCGACACACAGGATATGCAGTGGTTACACCTGTACAGGAATTACAGTATTGTACACATCCTGCTCATTATACAATAGTTAGAAAATGGAAGAAATGCACTCTTTTATTTATTATAATAGATCTAAAGTGCCGATCAGGGGATTGAGAGAAATGAACAAATCTAATGGCACAGGAGTGTATTATTAAAACCACCTTGAATATTGAAAATGAATAATGCACAATCTGAGTAACGTAAAAATACAGTACCAACACAGCAATAAACATCCCCTATGTAAGTAAAAGCACATAATATTAATACAATGAGGCCCTAGAGTGTTGTATTGACATTGTTCAATTAGATTGTCAATACTAATGCATCATTGCTCAAGCAGCAATTATTGGTGTTGATGTTTGAGGTGGAGATTAACTGTATACTGATTCTCTAAGCAGTACACTGGTTTCTTCTTGGATGATGTATTGTATTCTATATGTTTATGTAGTTAAACAATTAAAAATTAAAACCCTCTTATAGGGGTATAAGAAGTGAAGTATTTTCCTCTGTAATCAAGAGTAGCAAGAAAGTATAAACTAGCAAAACATGGAACTATATCAAAATGTATTCATGTATGTACGAGACCCTGTGTTACATACACAGTAACATGCTAGGACATAGAAATGTATTATCATGAAAGGAACGGACAGATGAACTTCAACTACCTGTTAAAGATCTTTACCAGTCACAGCCTCACTTTCCCATAAGCCCATCTTCTTCTCCCTCCTCCTTTTGAGGAAAAAAAACAACTTCTACTAAATTACTTTGAGCTCTGACACTTTTCTAGTCTGTTGCTGCTTCTCCTGGGATGTCAACTCTGACCTGACAGTGTGACTACTGTTAACCTAACCCCACAAGTATGCAGTGGCATACAGAACGAGGCAAACAATTGGGTAACATCCCCAGCTGACCTGCCATTTTCACCTTTACAGCTGCTAAACCTCATTATGCACACTACATTAGTTTAGGCCATCTGAAGTATTAGGCTTGTGTTTGTGTGCATGCGTGAATATATACACTATGCACAACCACGCCTGCGTATTTAACCAGTGGAACATGCTTTGAGTCTTGTTGCTACTGCTATCTCCAACAGATTTAACAGTTAGCCTTTGACTCCTGCAGACAGAAGCATGTAAGAGGAGATAATTTGAAACACACACAGACAGTGTCAGCACACACACTAAAAGTCCAAAAGAGAGGAAATAGAGGAATATATAGTACAAAGAGAAGAGAGCAGGAGAGCAGATTGGGAGGGAGAGCAGAGAGGAATGGGGCTCGCTAAGCCATGCCACTCTGCTTTTTATGAGATGTGGAAATGAATATGAGCCTGCCACGTAATCAGCTTATCCAGGGACCTTGGTCGGTTCCTCGCTTACACAATGGTCACACCATCTGAGAGCCTTTCATTTAGTTTCATTTAGCAGGCTGAGGGACTGATGTACCACATCCACTGGCAGACTCACCACAGCAGGCTGCAGCCCCAGCAAACACAGCCACAGCTCCAATGACTCCTTTTGCTTGATAACTGTATGTGTGTGGGTGGAAATGAGCTAGGCAAAGGGGTTACAAGAGGTTGTGTGCAAATGTTTTTGCTTCAGTGTTTCTATTGTTCATCTCCAGATTGTATGTGTGTATGTGTGTATGTGGCATGTGTGCTGCGTCAGCTGCATTTTGCCACTACATGAAATACGTCTTTCCATCTTCTCGTAAGGAGGGAAATACTACATATTTCTTGGGCCTCTTTAATGTATTTCTGCCCTGCTTTTTAAATAAGTAAACACTTCTCAGTGCATGAATGCTTTTATTTATTTGAAACAATGGCATCCAAAACACATTTATCACAAGAACAGAAAAATCCTTAAATGTTTATTAGACACAGCAGCAGTCAGTTTTTCCTAGTTTGCAGTGTAACTGTATCAAAGTCAAGACATTGTAATTCTGGTGCTTGTGTCTGGTTACACCTTAATTAGAAGTGTTTCGTGCTTAGTGATATGTATTTTTGGCAACAGCATGGGTTAGAGTCAGACTTAAACTTATTCAGATGGCTGGCAGTGTAAGTCTAGAGTTGAGTGATTTATTCTTGGCTCCAGCTGCTCTTTTCTCTTAATTTTTTAATGGGTTTAACATCCCAAATACATGATTTGCTCCTTAACCAACGTCAAACCATGGTGCTTTTCTTCAGCTGCTTTTATGAAACCTTTTATAAAACCCTTCAAATGAGCACTTTTTGCTTTTTGTACTATACAAACCTCTTCAACATCTCTGTTAATGCATTTCAGAGGCAAATAGCAACAGAAATAAATCAGCAGAGTTACAATAAATCAAGGTTGCATTTGGGTAACTGTTGTTTTTGTAGCTGTCTCAACAGCACTGGCTTTTTTCTTCTCTTTTCTTTTTTTTTTTCATTAGAAACTATCTACATAACTCAGTGTGCTAAGCCTGAAAGGTTACAGTAAATATTTTAAGTTTAAAAGAAAATGCATGACATTTAGGACAGGTTTTTAATTATCCTATGCAGCCATCTAAGACAGGGTAGGTAAAACAAAGTGTTTGCTAGGCACAGGCCTTAAAACAAGTCTTAAAACAGAAAACACTTTGTGGGAAACACTGAAATGGACTGGCAGCAAGCTGATAGGAAAGAAAAGTTCGTCTAACCTGTGTTTATCCACTTAAAATGTCTGGGTACACGTTTGTATAATCACTGTCTTCGCAACTGAAGCAACCCAGTATAATTGTTTAGATCGATGTTTAAAGCACTTTTGTTTTAAAGAAGAAACACAGACTCACACAGATTTCTTGTACAAAGGAAACTTTTAATGTAATGAGAAGAAAACATATCTTCGCTATTGAAATACACTCAGACATTTTGCTCTCCAACCTTACATGGAGCTGTAGGTAAGGTTTTTCCAGGAGCTTGTAGCAACTAGTATTGTCATATTTAGATATTGCTGTGAAAACTAACTTTACTGAGACTATCGACTTTGCTGACATAATCACTCTTTTCTAGTCACACTGCTGTTACACAGTGTTGTAGCATTGTCTCATAGTTTTAACCAGCAGCATTAAGGCAACAAGTCTGTTTTTAGACTGCAGCTTGACGGTGGAAAAACTCCATGGTCGGGAGCATCCACACTGTGTTTTGTATCTGCAGCTTGAGATGTCTGGTGTATTTTAGGAATTTATTTTGGGATGCATATGATGAAGTTCTTGTTTTTGTGGTGTACCTCCTTTTCCTCAACACACCTCATCTACTTTTACTTAATGCTATATTTAGCAGCAGTTTGCAGAATGACTGCTAAGACTCCCTGCAGATGTTGTGTGAACTGCACTTAGTCAAAATTGAGGGGTGGAAGTATAACTAGCTCACCACACTCAAAATTCAGTATGTATATTGTACAGCTGCACTGTATTATTGTCTATTACAGCTGCTGTAATAGACAAATCTTTTGGCCTTCACTACTTCTCTTCACTACTTCTTCCTCTTAGGTTATTGTTAGGAACAAGGACCAAGCTGTGAAGCATTTGATTGTTGATAATGAGGAACTTGACATTTAACACTCACAGTATTTTAGATAGTTGCACAGTGTAGTACAGTATTTTGTTATTAATACAGCTGCAATGAATTTTCCTTTCTTAGCTATAAAATTCACCAAAAGCAAGGTATTATGTTGAAATGACTCATAGTGCTTTTTTACATTTCTTAGGGAAAACTCTGGTGTAGACAGAATTTCATGCAATATGGGGAGAGGTTAAATCAGATGAAGATACCAGTCAATGATAATGTGGATAATATTTGAAATAGGGTAGGGAAAATACAGTGAAACAGGAGTTTTAAGGACATCTTCTTTGATAACCTGTGAAGTACAAAAATAGCCACACAGATTAGCTTTTGCTGATGTCAGACTTCATTAGTCTTGTATATTTCCATTTGATTCAAAGCGGGATCACATCTGTCCACATTAGAAAGCATCTCTTTGTGACATAACACATCACAAATCTGTTGCCCTTGCCCTGCCTGTCACACAGCAGTGATTTAAAATCCACAAATATCTGTTTGTGTTTTTATAAACCAGTGTGTGTGTGTGTATGTATGTGTGTGTGTACTGTATGTTTATCTTGATGAATGTGCGTCCCATCCTTGTAAACAGTCGTGAATACCAGCGATTCTCAATTACACACTTGAACTGTTCCGTGAAAATACAGCTGTACTTTATGTGAACGTGTGCTGATACATCAGGTAAACTGGTCTACAGTGAGGCCATAAACCACAATTCAGACTTCTCTTCAAGTAAACGCAGCTGTAGTATGTGCCATAGGATTGTTATTGGATGTATATTCCTTATGTGACACTTTCCTAAGGTAGTAATCTCACTTGAAGTGTTAATATATAACACACATGAAAAAGGATTTGAGTGGAATCTCCCTTTTAGCCTAGAAACAGAAACTCGGACTCATCCTCTATTCTCCATGCCACACAAGTGTGTCTGAAGCACGCACTCATGGTATGTTGATTGGGTGTAATACAAAACCTAAGAGGGTGTGTTGGTTGTGCAGCCTAGACAAGGAGTGTTTCAAGTGATGGCGCACCCATGTCTCTTGTCTAGAGGGGAAACAAAGGAGCCTTTCTCCTACCTAGGACAGTTTACCCACTCTGGTAACAATAGAACCACACTCCTCGTTTGTGAAGTTAAATTATATATTGGGGGGGACATGTCTCAATTGCATAAAACAATTGAGAAATGTCACTCAAAATCACAAATGTCGACCTCATGGTGGCACTAGAGGAAGAATCACAAGTTCGCCAAGGTCATTAAGATTCAGTAGCTTAATGAGATTAAGATCTTTGCTGTGCAGTATGATCCAAGTACTACTAATTGTAAAAACAATAAAAATTGCATTGGTAAGCAACATGGTTGGCAAGAGTTTAGTTTCAGGATTTTTTTTTCTTTCTCCGGTGGATTTACACCAAGGCATTATTTGAATGCGTGTGAGCACAGTTTGATAGTACGTCAGAGTGACAAGGTTGTCCTCGTGTGAAATATGCATAAGGCTGACCAATCAATTGTAGGCGTCAAGAGCAAGCGTGAGGCCGGAGCAGGAGATGAATATCAATTCATCAAAAACCATGGAGATGGTGGCAGATAGAGGAGCGTAAGAGTTGAAGAGGTGTGAAAATGAAAAGAAACTAATTTCTGGACAAACATCACAGTGTTCTTTAACCACAATTTATCTTTCAGTCTGGCAGGGTTAGACTAAATGGGTGTATGGCCTCCATTTCATAACACTGTGTAAAAGCCTAATTTGGTGCTAATAGGCCACTGTCTGTTTTTATAAGCAGTCACATGAAACCACTAGAATTTTACAAGGGAGTGGTTTTTGCTTAGTGCCTTAGAAATGCAATTTTCTCTAAACAGGGTATAGTTAGATGGATGTGAGGCTGGTGGGGGTGACGGGGAGTGATTTGCCACTGCAGCTCAGGGTGGAGTCACAGTCCAAACACAATCATTTTAGCAACTTTTTGACAAAAAATTGTAATCTATGACTCATAGGGCTAAAAATAACATTGCAGTAACATGTTGACATAAACAAAAATGTGTAGCTCGGAATAGTCACTGTGTGAAGTGACTTTAGTGCTACGGTCTCATAAAGGTCTTAGATACAGCACTGATAAACATAGTGGATGTATTAATTGTCCTGTATGTTACTTTGCAAAAATGACATGCCTCTTATTTCAACTAAGAATGATGGTTGTATGTTACTCTTTTCACAGATCTCATCTGCTAAATTGCAGTTAAGGATACAGCTGTAGAACAATTGCCACATTATTAATGATACTGCTGTGATATAATACCAGGTGTTAATCGCACCCAGACAGTTCAGTCTACATGGTGTCATGTCCCACGGAGCGATGTTTTCTGCGTGTGGGAACCTGAGTTACATTCCTCTTCATCTAGAGTGGCAATCCTGAAAAACTGAGTATATTAAAAAAATATATATATATATATATATATATGTCTACAACTTTGACTAATGCTCTTTGAACAACCTAGTATCCTAATATGATGAGTACTAGACTCTTATTTTTCCTTGACACTAGGGGATTGAAGAAATTGAAGAAGCAAAGGGAAAAGACAAAGAAGTAGGCAGAGCATTAAAAGATTATCTGTGCTCCTGTGAAATGAAAGGAAAAAATATTCATATTTTTACGAAAGTAGGGGAATAAAAGATTATTCACATTCTAACACCCACACTTTTCCACACTACAAATGTGATTTACAGTCAGTTGTTATCACTTGCACTGAATAATAAGAGAACTGGGGAGCTCAGAAATGCATTATCATAAAAAGAGAAGCACTCTGTACCTGAAAACACAGAAAAGTTCTATTAAAGAGCTTGTGACATACCTGAATAACTTCCAATGGAGAACCCAGGAGCACTTTCAACTGTCATTGCAAACAACTACTTCTGCTCATCCAAGTAATTGTTGTTAAAAAGAAGAATATACTCCAATTAGAAGTGTAATGTGCAGAGCCCATCTTCAGCTTGGTGGATTATCAGCAGTCTCCGTTTTGCGCAAGAGGTAGACATATTTATTTTTCATTATGGTTTGGAGGTGAAAAGTGCATCGCAAAGCAATAAGTCAAAACAGGAAAACAGCCAAGCCTGTGAGTGTGCACGAGGTGTGCGAGCGTGCTTCCTTGAATTAATTTCAACTTGTGCCTGGAACAAGGCACCATTTCCCAAAACACCACAAGGCTAGAGTGTAAAATCCTTCTTAAGCTATGGAAGTGTATTCCAAATCCAGTTTAACTTCTAAGTTATGATAGAACAAAGAGCTTCTCATAGAGGCAGAAATTATATGTTTCCATAAAATTACTAGTTGATACATTTTTGTCTGTACTTTTATGTATATGTGCTTCAAGGCAGTGAACACACAAGCTTAGATATCAGGTGACTGTAGCTTGAATAGATATCTCTCAAAACATGATTTATTAAACACAATATTTTACCAATTAGTCTTTATTAGGTCATTTCCATTAATCTGTGTTATATTAGTATAACTTACTTTTATCAAACACTTATCAAACTTTGATTTTTGGGAAATGTTTAAAAAAACACTAAAAGATCAGAGATCTTCTAAGATCAGAAAAAAGTGAGAGCATCATTAGCCTACCTTAAATAATCAATCTCTTTTTGCAACACAAAACCCTTTTGTAAACTGTAAAAGACATAAAAAACTGAGTCTGACTGAAGTGTGAAGCTTTTCTGTCTGGGCTAGACATATCTAGAATTCTTTTCTTTTTTGAAGCAGACATCCGTTTATTGTAAAGGCTGAATGGCTTCACAGTGTCTTACAGGTCTTTACATGTCAGGAGTCTGACTTCGGTGTGGTCCATAGCTCTGGGGACAGGTACATTAGAGCCCACATACTGGCTCCAGGGTGGTAACATAAACAAGGACCAGTTCAGTCATTAGTAAAAGTAAGTCAAAAGTTCAGTAAGTAAAACTAGAAGCAAATGAAAATATATGTCGAAAGACGTTTATATTCCATTAAGAATTAGAAATTAGGTAATTTGGTATCAACTTTCATGGTTCACTACTGATGTAGTGCTCTATAGCAAACATACTACTCTACTGGTGTCTTAGCAAAAAGGAGTTTTAATTTGACAAATGAATATCCAGCAGAAACATAATAATCTCTCATTCAAATATTGTATTTTAAACCTCCCTGCCTTCGAAAAGATTAAAGATCCACAAACCAGGGCACTAAAATAAATATTTTAAAGCATTTTAAAACACCCAAAGTGAAAATCTCACTGGTAGACATATTTATGCCAACTCGAATATGGACACACACAGCTCACTTGATAAATATGTCATTCAAAATGGCTTCAGCCTAAAAATATGACTGTGAATCTTTTATGGGTTAACATTCAAAGTTGTTCTCCAGACATGAGGCAGCACAGCATAGAACCTCAGGCAACTGACTCCATGTGCATTTCGTAGAGAAGAAAGGGACCAAACCCTTTTTTAATATTTTTTCATTTTTGCTTCAGTACAATCAGTATGTTGCAGGTCTTTATTCCCTGTGTAGTGATTTTACAATTTAGGTTATTACTGGCCTGGTGTCTCATGATCTGACACATGTGAGCAACAACATCTCACACTGGTGTTAGTCTATATACAAGAGATTATCAGGTGGAAAAAAGACTTAATATGGTGGTATTACTTCTCTGTAGTTTAAAGCACAATAAAAGAAGATATTTTTTGCTGCTTTGATTTCACTGTTAGTAGCAAAAGTTGGACTATGTGTGCAAAATGTCAACCAGCAGGATTAGCTTCATATTAAGTAGCAAGACCTGCAGCGTTTGTGATTAAGATGTCCTTCAAAGATCTCCTTCACAGTAAAAGCCAAGTGCAGGGTTTCTGAACTCGACGAGAATGAGAGAGAAGGGAGAAAAGAGTGAGGGCAGCATGGCTAAGCTGGCAGAGGCAGAGAGGTGAGTGTGAACCATAGCACTGTGCTAATGTTTTCATTCAACCCATTAATCTCTCTCTGGCCATGCTGCAAAAACAGGGCCTGGATGAGAAGGGGGCTGTAATCGCATGTACTAAGCTTGCCAGTGGCTGACTTGTCGTCCCTGGACTCCTGTCCATTTTATGAAATCCAGAGTTAAATTTACGCATGCCAGCCCTGGCCTCATCAAATGCAAAACAGATGGTTGCATAGGTAAAGAATGAAGACAAAGATAATGTTGTCGACTGAAAAATTAACTTTCAATCACAAATTTATATTGATATGGTGCTGCAAAATAACCATAAGAAGTCTTAATAGAACTCAAGTCACATTCTAAAATAATGGCATGTTACATGTAAGTATCTTTTCCCAAACTTTGGTGTGAATATATAGCTGCTCTGCAGTTTTCTTATAATTAAGGCTAGAGCTAATGATATTTATTATCGATTGTTGTTCTGTGTAATCCATCACAGTGAACAAGTCCACATTTTGTCAGTGTGTGTTTATCATTGGTTGGTAATACATTTTACAGGCAGATTAATCTTAAAAAATACAGTTTTACCATGCAATTATAATGAGACTGACAAAGTTATCACGTTTGATGTTTATTGTGATAGATGACCCACCTCAGGTCATTTTCTCCATGGTGTTAATATATTTTTTTTCCATACAAAGATGAATGTAAAACAATAGTATACAGTACATGACCAAAAGTATGTGGACAGACTCAACAAACAAGATGTATTGAAACATGGGCATGTACATGCTGCAACACCCTCCACTGTTCTGAAAAGGTTTTTGAAAAGATTTTGGACTCTGGCTGCAGTGATTTGCTTCTGTTTATCCATATTTGTATTAGTCAAGTTGGTCACTGTTGTTGATTAATAAAGCCAAAACACTAAAGTCAGAAAACCACTTCTTTATAAATATCACTTTGCACACAACCATGTTTAAACAGGAGAAAGCCTTCCCCAAATTGTTGACACAAACATATAAGCACACTGTTGTCTGAAATCAGTAAGGGTTTCCTTGTTGTGACAAAGTGGGCTGAGTCCAATTACATTATGTTTATAGGGCTTTCCACATAATATTGGTCCTGTGGTGCTTTAGATCACTGCTAGATCTGCTAGATCACGTCCCCTCAGTACAGATACTAACCATATGCAGCACAATATACTCTATACTTCTTTTGTTAACACATGCGGATAGACTGCTTCAGGCAGGAGTCAGAGACTGTATATGGCAGGCACATTGCCACAGTGGAGTATAGCTCATTTAGCTGGGGGAGGGGTAAATGGAGTGCCACTGCAAATGAGAACGCAAGAGAGGAGGATGACCCGCAGGAAAAAGAGGAAGAGTGTAGGAGGGTAGGATTGATGGGTGAACAGCGGCAAAATCACCCACTGAGCCACTTTGTTGAGATAACAGAGAAGTATCAGTGTACAGGGGATGATGGGAGAGGATTCACTATCTCTTTTTGAATGCTGGGGGGATGCATGTGTGTTTCTGAATGTGTGTCATTGCACGTATAGATACATTTCCCAAGACAACCGAAGCAAGACACACATGCAGGTACCACCAAAGCTGCACACACATTTCTTCTTTCCATACATCTCATCCTGTACTGTAGTCATGGGCTTCAAAGTCCTAAAGCTAGCGGGATGGGAGCACCATGGTTAGTTAAGTAGAGACATGATCCATGTCCTGATCACAGAGGACAGGAGGTGAAGCGAAGTTGATGAAAGGGGAGTAGGGGGTGGTGGTGAAAGTAGCCAGTTGTATGCAGTAGAGAGGAGAAAGAGGAGGTAAAGAGCTCACATGGAAATTACAAAGACAAAGGAGAGAAAATCAAGAGGGACCAATGGAAAATGGGCAGGGAGAGTAAATGACGGCATGTCTTTGGAGAGAAGAGGACACGGGTGCTGCTCAATCACAGGAAACTTCAAAGGCTCTTCATTAAAGCCTTGCCTGGAGACGGGAGCCCTCCCCTCACTCCTCGCCATTCTCATCCTCCTCATCCTTTTTTTCACTGTCTGTCTCGCTCATTTTCTCTTTCTCCCCTGCCTTCAATCAGCCATTAAAAACAGCAGGTAGAGAAGCGAATGAAAGAGAAAAAGAGTGAAAGCGAGGCTAAAAGACACAAAGAGAAAAAAGATCAGCCATGCAGCAAACAGAAAGTCATGTCTGTTGAGTCTTATCATCTTTTGTTGCTGCTCCAGCTCAATCAGTGATGTTGTCTTGCTCTTCTTTCTGTCTTGTATGACTAAGTCAGAAACGGATGAAAAGGTGTGCATAGGCTTGAGTGAAGAATCAGAATAGAAACAGATGTGAATGCTTCACAGTTTGAAGTCAGCCGTCGCAGGGTGATGTGCCACCTAATTTAACAGCTGTCAAATGAAAATGCACTGTTCTCAAAAAGTCTCGTTATAAGAACTGCAGAATTTCTGAATATCGTAAAACCTCATCCAAAAAACTGCTGTACACATTAATACCCTCTTTTAAATTACGACTCTGCTGCCATTTAACAGTCCTCTATTTTATTTTGAAAAGAAAAGCAGCTTAAAATCATAATAATATAGAGTGTGTGAGATACAGCTGATAAATTTGATATTTGGTTTCAGACATGTGGATCTATGTCGTGATGAGGAAAACCTCAGGGAGCAGCACAAGTGATCATTAGGAGAATGAAAACTTCAAGTAGTGCATCTTCCTGACAGCATACACTTTAGTCTACAGAAACAGAATCAAAGAGATGGTGTCACTTTGCTTTGATTGGACGTGCAGGCGTGGACATCTGTCAGACAGAAAAAAACTACTTTTCTCTGCAGACGGAGATTAATTCACAAATGATGAAAATGCAGTCAGGCATGATGGAAGGACAGACTCAGAGATCATGATGATACAGCTGAGGTTCCAGAAAACAATTCTGCATCAGTGCTTGGATGTTTGCTCAGTCTCAACAGTGCAGTGTGCCAATTTGGGTGTTTAGCAAGTGGATTGGTTGATTTATCTCATGTCAGGAGGCAGGTTCAAGAAGAACATGTAAATCAAAGTCAACATACTACATACAAATAGAAGACAGATGCAAAATGTATTTGTAAAACTCCTGTACATGTCTCCTACATGGAGTCTACAGAAGCAGAAAGTCAGCTAGCCGTGCTAGCAGTTCTCTGAGGCTGTATTTAGAGAGCAGTGCGGTGCTTTTACCTAAATACTAACATGCTCAGAGTGAAAACGTGAAACTGAAGCTGATGAGAATGTCATGAGTTCTCCGATGAGAAACTGCTCCATTTCCACAGACGGAACTAAGCCCAAATAGGGTTGATAACATGATGCAGTCATTGATCCTGAGGTGGTGGTCCAGACTGGGACATGATTTGAATGCCAGAGACATGGAAGATTCTGGCGCTTCACAGTGTCTCTGCAGCCTTTAGCAGCGGGAAAGATGGCACAGGTCATTAACAGTGGTGGCTAGAGGGGAGGAGGGGGGGACCCTGAATGCTAATGCTCTGTTTGTCCTCATTAAAAATAGCCTCACCTCACTGAATCAGCTTATAGTGTCAGGTGTGTATCAGCGTATCTATTACCAGCAGAATAATCTGACAAAACCCTCTCGAGCCCAGCTGCCAATTATTATCATTAACATCACACCACAAATAAGTCATCAAGTATGTACTGTGAGCATTAACAAACATTTAGACAGGATACCTCCAGTTTTCTCCATTCAGATTTGACTTTGTTGTACCCTGGATTTGAATATCCTGGAAAGACTGTTTATTTGGATATATGGAGCTTTCATCCTGAAATATTGCAGACATTTGTGAACAAAGGCAGTGGTGCAAAACCAGGTCTTTGAAAAGTTCTTCTGAGGTTCAGCAGCTGAAAACAATCGTCTTTCTGTGATGAATCTCAAATCAAACCATAGAAATGTTAAAAGAATGGTTATACCTGTATGTTATGACCTGACTAAACCCTTTCACTGTACTGTAGATGTGTTTTATGTTAAAGTTAACACCTAGTTATAAAGTTGATGCATTAAATATCAAAACTATATTTTTCCTCTTCAACCTTGATTTTTACCAGAAACTTCAAGAGTAGTTGTACTGTATATTTTACTACACAGGGAATATGGTGAATAGCAAATGAGCAGATGCAGTTGATGTTCCAGGGCCTCAACGCTACTAAAAACCATAATTTAAACCATCACTGAAATAAACATTCCAGTCCCAGAAGAGAGAGTATTCCCATGGGCTCAGAGCACGAATCCATGTGACTTTTCCTCCACATAGCTTCAAATCTAATTAGTATATAATAGTTATAAACGTTATCATCACGGGCGCCCTAATCAAAAACAAAACTTCCATTTTCCCTCAGTGGACCTCTAATGAGTGTGCTGCATTTAAATGAAATGATTGTAATATCATGTTGCGGGTTATAGCAGGGGAAGATGAGAAGTCTGGTAATAAGAAGCGTGCATGTGTACGTTTGTGTGAAGGTGCTATGGGAATGAAATGATTTCCAAATCCTATCAAGAAGAAGCAAGGTGGCACATTTGCATTCATTATCAGTCAGCATTTAATCAAGAAACTCTGTGATTAAGTGGGAAACTGAGCTGCTTGTTGTTTCACTAAATCGAGTTTGTCGTGTGTGTGGAAAAGTGTATTAGCCATTTCTAAATTATATCAGTCAGTGCATTGTCCTACTAGCAGTTCTACAGTTCTACAGTTCTACAGTTTTTTAGTGATCAATGTTTCTGGTAATTTCTGAGGATGCACATTTTTTGCCAAGGGACTGCACTAGTCAGGACCAAAGTGAACGATCTGTTCACTTTGGTCCTGACTGAAACACACCATTACATTTTTGGTGATTTGCATTTTGTACAGACATTCATGGTCAACTATTGTATGGATTGCCATGAAGCTTCACGTCTGCATTAAGATCTAATGCACCTTTCCATTGACCATTGTCAGGTTAAAAAGGTCAAACTGATGACATGCCCATCACATATTAAAATACTAAACTTAAATGGTGAACATGAAAAAATGATGCCTACTAAACATCTGCATATCAACGTGAAGCACCACTTTGTCTAAGTACATCCTCATAGAGCTGCCCCCTCTATGAGAACTCTTACTTTACAGAGTTCCAAGACTTTGACATGATTAGAGATTAAATAAGTCTTCATTTGTGTTTTCTGTGAATTTTTTGTGAATGGGACAAGAGTTGAGTGTTTATTGGAACTTTTCCACCATTCAAAGTTGGATAGTTCCAACTAAATCAGGCCAAAACCTCTAAATCATGTCATAAAAACTGGGACAGCTGGAGTTTAGGGCAGAAGAATGCTTAGGTTCTTTGGCTCCTAGTCTTTAAGAGCATAGCTGGAACTGATACCAAGTGGATCATACTTTGTCAGGAAGTGGTCGTCCTTTGGGGCAACACATACTTTTATATTATTATATTCTGTGTATTTTTAAGACATTTAAAACTTGTTAAAGTTGATCTTGATAAAAGATTTATCTCATTAGTCCTTAACTTTTTTGTCTTAAGTCAACAAACTGTGAGGTTATTAACAAAAATTAGAGCAAAGAGGAAATTTAATTGAGTGTGACTGTACAGAATGAGCTAAAAAAATATATATATATAAGAAGAAGGCATGAGGCCAATCTTGTGAGCTCACAATCTTGTTGCTGTTAAATTACACTGACCCACAGGCCTGATGACACATTGCCCACAAACTGGATGAACCTGAATCGAGACATAATGCAATCCTGTTTTTTGCAAACAATATTGTCTGTTTTATATTTCAACAGGAGCAGAGACAAATGTATTATTACCTGTTTGTTCTCTTGTTTAAATAACAATGTAAGAGACAAAAACCTGTGACTGTTATAGAATTTATACATCTAGTTTTCATTACCATGACAAGAATCATGTTTTGAGAGATGAAGGTGTCCCAAACTGTTGTTTTGTTACTTCTGATTGATTCCTGCATCATGTTAGTTTTGGTTTTGCTGACAGTGCTGGAGAACCTTATTTCTCATTATTAGGGTGTGTTCTCAGTATTAGTGATTACACTTGTCTTCATTTCCAAGTGGTTCATCCTTTATTCACCAGTGATGGCTTACTTACAGTAGCAACCAGGCATCTCACTCCTAACCTGCTTCAGCTGTCTTTGTACTTTCAACCAAGGAATTAAAATTGTTTAAATTCCCCAGTGGATCACCCAAACAGAGCAAAATTGTTGCATAATTAGCTCATGCTTCCCTGTTTAATTGTAAAAGCATCATTAAGTTTGAAAACCTCAAGACCCAAATTACCTTTTTGTAAATGACTCAGAGGTTTTAAAAAGTAGAACAATAATAAAGGAGATGGAAATTAAGGCCACACAAAACTGGTGCAAGTTCAATGCATTTACTGTTTTTACAACATTCAGGCATGATATACCTCCGAAGCTAAAACCTCTGATCCCAAGAAGTGTTCAGCTCCCTTCCCACACAGGTGAATTTCACTGGCTGGGAGACTGTTTTGCTTTTAGGAAAGGTTAGGAAAATACAGAATGTGATCCTCTATCTGACCAGGTAAACCCTTAAATCCAGTGAAGATTCAACAAAAGAAAAGTTAGATTCATTGAGGCAGGACAGAGATGTTTTTTTAACCATCCCATGGCATAGGTAGATATGGGAATAAAATTCAAACTAAAATATACTGTCCTTGATGTGTCTGCAAAGACTATGTATGTTGGGTTTTGGATATTATTCTGTTTTGTGTTGTAGTAGTTTTTGCCAGTGAACGTTTTTGCCAGTGAACGTCACTGTTGTATTGCTGTAAGAGTCCCTCTTTGTTTGGAGGTGTAAAGCACCATGCAGCAGTGGTTGGTGGTGTTGAGATTGAGGCTTGTGGCAGTGACAACTCTGACAAACGCCAGACTAGAATATGGACTCGCGGTTGGAACAAGGGCCTAGACTTAAACTTCATCATACTATAATTAAAACAGTTTTATGTGCTGGGGTTGGGCTTGGACTGGTTCATTGGCCAGATACAGTGCAGTGTTTTGTCTGCTTGCTGTGCTGCTGTACCAAGGCTTAGTCTCCTGTCATGAGCTCTTATGGGCCCTGACAGGCTGTTTATCTTGGACGCCATTTCCTTGATGTTTCCGCATGGTTTGGTACTGACTATCACTTGATGGCCAACAGCTTTAAATTCGCTCTGTAGCTACAAAGTGAGCGAGAGAAGAGAAGACACAGGGTCAGTTAGAGAATGAGATTTATGGTAAAAAGAAAGAGGCAAAGCTCATAAAGTAGTCTAAAAGCCATCCACCTATTATTGACTGCGGTTTACATTTATATTCTTTTTTCTGAGATAACACAAACTGACCCCTAAACAAAACAAAACTGTAGAAATCCTTTTTGCACTTTGACACAAACTGGAGATTAAAAGGGCAAACACATGCAACATAGAGGAGCAGACAGATTGGGAAACGACTGTTACTTAAACAACCCCATTGGCTCGCTGCTTCACTACCCCCCAAAAAATCGTCGAGGACTACTCGTTTAATTTCTATCACTAGCGTTATCGGACATGCTACGCATAGGGGTCATTGTTCCACACGGACCTTAATCACTGTTGCACAACGCATTTCCGTATCAAAAATTGGCGCTATGGCAGAGAGCGAAACCGTCCGTAAAAGGCAGCAAATGTCCAAAGTTTGGACTTAAATAAGACAACAACACGGTGCAAGGCGTATATTGTAAAGTAGAACCGGCGAACCACAACAACACTTCGTCAAAGCTTCAACATCTGAACAGAAAACATCCGGTTGTGAACCAGACCGGCTCACCCAGCGGAGCCGACACAGGGTAACGTCATTTTAAGGTAACATGTCATTCACAATAGTATTATTGTTTAAAAATGCAAATGTCAATTTTATCCGATTACTCGAGTAATTGCTGAAATATTCGGTAGAATACTCGACTCCAAAAGTGATCGATAGGTGCAGCTCTTAAGAGACAATATGCATCCACATAGACAGTCAGTTTGACATGCTAACACACCTATGGGGACACACATAGTTTTAGAATATAGTAATGCCTGCATATTCACATGTGCCTTTTTCTTTGTAACTCCTGGCAAGAAAATAATAATAATGATCATTCTTCCCAAAATGTGAAATTACTCCTTTAATCTTAATGAGATTCAGATGCAATTAAATGCGTCCTACCTTAATTGTCACAATCGCTACATGTATTTGTTTAATGAACAAAAAGGGAAAACATTTTAATGAGCAACTCCAGGAGGAGATAATCACATTTACCTCATCAGAGCATAAGGCACAAGCCCTGATGTGTTTCATGTGGGAACTCTGAGTAAATATACCAGTTAATGAGAGAGAGAGAGAGTTTTGTCAGAGCTTTGTTTTGGCATCACTGGTTTCTCATTCCACCATCATGGCATCACTCAGGATGTGCAATCCTGTGAGAGATTAATCCCCACCGTTACTCTAATCTCCTTCTGTAACGGGGAGAGATTAGGCCACTAAAATGATATGGTGGAGCACATAACCACATAAAGATTACTCATCTGCACACTGATAATCCCCTTAGACTTTAAGTAATGTTGAGAGAGGGAAAGTGCTGTAGAGTGTTAAAGGCAGCCATACATTTCACTGTTACGTGTTCTGTTTATTTTTAGGGGTATTTTGGGATTTAGTGTAACCATAGTGGGAATGGTTTAGCCAAACGGGCACTTTGTTGAAGATGTTTTTCTAAACTTAAGGAGCTGAAAAGTAAAGCATCTGCGCTCAACTTTTTAGACAAAAACCACTCAGGAAAAGATTCTACAAGAAATCATTCCTCTGAGATATTTATAAAAATACAAAACATTGTAAAAAAAAAAAAAAGCAGAACAGCATGACCTACACACTCATAATACTAGTATGATAATGGAATGAAGTTAGCATACAGTAGAAAAAAGAGAATCTCAACTGTTTTCTTCCAAAGTTTAAAAAAAAAAAAAGACTGTAACTCATGTAACACTCTATAAAGCTTAAAGTTTTACAGAGAGCTACATGATTGAAATATCTAGCGATTAGCAAACAGCATTCGAATGCAGTGACTTTTCGTTTCAACTTCTAGCCTTGTCATTTTGAGTCTGCCGGGGAACCATCAGAAATATGTTAACAGAAGTGCTGGATTTTAAAAAAAATAATTTTTAGGCAAAGCCGAGCTAGCTATTCCTGTTTCCCCATTTCCAATCTTAATGCTAAGATAAGCTCATCGTCTTCTGGCTCTAGCTCCACACTTTATGCACCAATAACAAGCTCTAGCTCTTATCAAGAAGGCAAATACCGCAAGCATATTTCCCAAAATGTCAAACATGTCCTGTGTATTTTGTTGCAAATATTTTGTTGAAACCTTCTAGCTGTTCTATTAATTGTCAGTTCAGATTCATCTGTAGAACAATTTATCATTTAGTGATAATATTATTGTCAGACAATTGTCAGTCAATGCTGATACATCAAAATTCTTGTTGTTTTGCCAAGAGTTTACAATAATTTGAGACAGAAAATAGATAAGCAGCAACTCTTCATATTTGAGAAACAAGTGACTGCTGAGCATGTTTGATAAATGGCTTAATCCACTGTATAAACTTATCAGATTTTCACCATAATCCCTGATGTCACACTGGGGGTTTTCCATCAACTGGTAATAGCAAAAAAAGATGAGACCACTAAATAATCGGACTTGAGACATTTCAGCGATTAATAATTTGACACAATCAACAGGTCACGTAGGAAAAATAGTGTAATTTTAAAACAAAATGGCAGAAACACCTGGTTATTAGGCCACAATGTTTATTCAGTAGTGTTGTTTCAACTTATAGGTACAATACTGTCAGCTTTTGTAAGACTAAAAAAAAGTTACCATTACAGTCATCCATGCTCACAGAATGCCAGTCGAAGTCGTTTATACCCCTCCTTTGTGTACACACCCGCTACATGCTCGCCTTGAGCAAGTACATTTCCAAATGGTAGGCACTTTAAAGGTTTAAAACATTTGTGAATATACATTTATATATCTTTATATATCTTTTCATATGCTAATAAGTAAATGGACTCAGAGGTCAGGTCTCTAAAAGAGAGGGGAAAAAACTAAAAGTGTGAAGGAAAAGAGAATGATGAAACAACATGATGTGGCCATGATGGAGGGGAGTAGGTATGAGAAGTTGGGAGTAGAAATACTGTGAGTCTTTGGGTTTTTCAGTATATTTCGGTACCTTCGGTACTATGGCAAGACAGTATAACAGAGATGGAGAAAAGAGGATGGAGGTGGACAAGTAGAGATTACAGATAGACTGAGGGATTGAGAGGTAGAGGAATGAAGGGTTTGGGTGTTGGGTTAAGAGTTCGGACAGCATGACAGGATCTACTGTATCTACTTCACATTACTTTACAACTGAAAAAGGCAACTTCACAAACCTGTGTGTCTCTTCAGAGCAAGTGAATGTAGACAATTAAAAAAAAAACAAGTCATCTGCCCGCAATCTTTTTCATTTGACGTAGCTGCTGCTATTTTGCAGCAGATATTGTGACCTTTCATTCAGTTAAACTTGTGGATACATTGTGTAGGTTGTCAACCTGCTAAACATTCTCATCTTTCAACAGAAGCTCTTTTGAAACGCTTGCATTGACCACTAAATACCATAAACAGGCCTCAACATGAATGTCAAAAATGATTCAGACGTAACACTCAAATCTTACATTGTCTGCAGCCGTATTTATCAGTCCCTCTGAGAAAACTAGGTTGCTAAAGGGAGGTTGTGGTGCTGTTTGCTGCAGAGAGGGTATGTGCTCTGCGTGTAAGGATTAGGCCCTGGACTGGATTGTGTGAGTCCAAGCAGTAGCAGGCCTTCACTGAGCAGATCTTTGGGCCTAAAGCAGCAATGCTGGGACACGGACAATAACACCAGACTACCAGGGTGGCTCCATACAGCTGAGAAAAAGGGAGAGTTGGGGGTGGGATTGACAGCTCAACGGGCCGCGCTCCAATCTGATTAAAAAGAAGGTGGCAGTTAGGAAGGATAAGCTAAAGAGAGAAAGAGGAGGGAAAGGGGGTGCAAGATTTGGGTGCCATCAGCAAACTTGAGGGACACAGTGGGGATGGAGGTGGCTGTGGGGCAAAAAGACCTCAAGCCATGAAGAAGAAACATCACCCCAAAACACTACATACACACAAAGCTGCACAACAGCAGCGGAGAGCAAAAAGAGTGAATGTGCAATGTAAAAGAGAATGCATTTAAATAGAAAAGTTAATTGTGACATAAAAGAGAATGAGATTTGTGATTTTTCTCAACCCCTGACATAACTATTTTTAATCTTTTAAAGACCGATTCCTGGTTTAAAAATAAAACGCTGCTGAAAACAAAAAAAGGCTACACTGAGAAGATAAACAAATAAGATAATGAAACTAAAAAAAAAAATGATGTGAGAGCAAATAAACATTGTAACCTGAAAGGAGAACATTTACATTGACCATTAACAGCGTTAATATGACCGAAGAGCTTCTTCAAAACTACAAAGGCATTTTTAACATCAGAGAAAAGATAAATTAATGTAATACACCTTTAGAGATCAACACCAGACATGCTAGGACAAAATGAAAAGAAAAAAATGAAAGTAGGATTGATACAGAATAATTATATTCAATTATTTCCACTTACATTTTATTTCTTTACAAATAACATACTGCTACAGTTAAAAGTAGTCAGCAACTAAAAACAGCTCCTTTAACAGAAGACAGGTGCAATCAGCTTCCTCGCCTTTACAGATCTTGTTTTTATTTTTTTCAGCCTTTTCAAATAATACACAAAATTATACACTGAGAGTTGCCATAAAATAAGAAATGCTTGTTTTTCATTTTTAAAAAAAGAAGAAAGAAAAGGTCTTAATTACAATACCCTATGCAAAAGCTTTCCTTTATGCTATTTTTCCTTAATTAGCTTGAAAACATTTTGTTGTAGTTTTTTGTGTTTGAACAGGTTTGCTGTTGTTGTGGACTGCCTTTGTAACAGTCACTTGAGATTTGTCAATTTGTGACAGAGGAGAGTTTTAGGCATAAAACTCCTTAGTTGGGGCCTTCTGATAGGCTGCACTGGAGGGTTTCCGCTCCCCCAGGTCATAGCTGCCCTCATCCTTCTTTCTCATGCGGTAGACAAGGAGGAGGATGAGGAAGATAGCGAACAGGAAGCCAATCACGCCACCTGCAATAACAGCTGAGATAGGCCGAGACGGAAAGGAAAGGTAGCAATTAATGTCTGCTGTGTGTCCTCCAGGAGAATGAGACCTTAAATTTCTTCTGACCAGACCAGGCTGCTCAAGAACAAAGTTCCCTCCTCATAGTCTTAACATGAGTTATGTTTTCTATCTTGTACAATCAATCATTTTATTAAATGTTTCTAATATTGTTGTGACATACTTTAGTGCAATTCCACAAGAAATTATAAAAATGTAGGACTTAATTGTTGCAACCAATACCTCTGACTGTGGAAACCAATGCAGCTACTTAAGGGGGAAACATCTGTCTGAGGAGACGCAAAGTCAATCATTTTCTGTTTCATTCCACCTTCTTCTAATGTGTTGATTAGTTTAAAAGCTCTTGTTTAAAAGTCTTCCATTAAGGTGATTAGGTCTGCAATCCTCGATCAGTAAACAGAGTTTTATTCCCCTAAGTTTAGTTAAATAGCTACATGGTCTGTATTGTAATCAAAGACTGCCACTAAGACTCAAAAGAGGGAGAAGCTGATGGCATTGGCTCCATTTGCTCGGTAGGCGAATAATTCCAATGTGGACCAATAAAACAACAACCAATCCAGTATGACTCAAATTAAATCCTGTCTCTTTTTTTGTACAACTGGCCAATAACCAGTGTAAATAAGTAAATCCTGTATGCAAATATTACCAAAAAAAAAAAAAAACTGAAACACTGAATACTACACTTCCCATAATGCAGCTTAGTAGCATCTTTTATGAGCCCCTCTCTGCTCGGTAAATGTTCCACATCTGTCAAATTTCACATCTCATTTGATGACGCAGACTTGTATTTATTGTCTGTCTTGAATTGTTCTTGATGTTATTTCTGCCATATCTCTTATAGTGCACTAGATGGATATCACAACAAAGTAAGTGGGAGGTGCTAATCAAAGTCTGCCTCAGACATGCAGGTAAAGAGACATTCAAGAGACAGTCATTTGCAGTCAGATAGATTTCTTTCGTGTTTTCAAATCAAGCAACACTTGAAACAGCCACAGTGCTGTGAACTCTACAAGGTCCCACAGAAGGATGAATACTGAGTTTATTAAAATGATTCTTTTAAGAATAATGGCAGATGTCAAAGTAAGTAGACATAATTGCTCGTATTTGCTTTGTTCTTGCCTTTTCAGGTTTAGAGTTTATCTTGATTGTTTACTCTGTCAAAAATGAGTTAAAAAAGAGCTGGGCCAACTGTTTCTTTGTTTTCCCCCTTTGTGCTAAGATAAGCTAACTTGTTACTGGTTGTAGCTTCTTGTTTATCGTACAGACATAAGGGTGGTATCACTTTCTTGGCAAGAAAGCAGATAAACTTATCACCAAACTAGCAAATGTCCTTTAAGCACTTATCAACTCATCACCTTCACAGAAAACAAACATCTGAGTATTGTCTTCTGGCAGGAAAAGCTGCTATGGCATGCTTAAACATAAAGAAAAGTCTGAACTAAAGTTAAATTACAAGTACAGGTGTGTTTGTGCATTTAAGTCACTTTCCAAAGAAAAGACTTGCAGATGACACATACCTGCCAGCACCTCTGTTCTCTGGAAGAGGTTTTCAGTGCGGACCTCAATGGTCTCGTGTGGTGAGCCAGGGGCACTAGTCGTACTGGTCAAAAGGTTGCTTTGCCTGTCCTCTGTAACTGGCACTGGTGTCTGTGTGAAGAAGGAAAATCAGGTAGTGGAAAGGCCAGACAGGGAGGAACAGAGGCAGATGGAGAAATATAAAGTTTGCTCAATTAACTGCTGGGTTTTACATTTAAATATTACTTATTTGTGTGACCTGGGTTTATTGGGTGCTATGCCACAATCCCTTATTTCCTGCTTAGTATATTAATATTAATGTTAACATTCATGCAATAGCTTGACTTGAAAAGCTGCTTGCTTTTAGGTAAAGACAAGATTGATATCATTCTAATACATGTCCTTTTAATATGCTTAGCTGTGCATAAAGAGTGGAAATGGAAAAACAGCTAGTCTGTCTGTTTAGATTAAAAAAACATCCACCTACCAACACCCCTAAATCTACAAAATATTATCTGTCAGAGGTACTCCCTATAAAAACGAGAGTAAAAATGACACATTGTGGTTTCGCAGGAGTTTATGTGCCAGACTATTTATTGATCAGGTATCCAGACTTCCTGCAGTCTGGTGGCCTCCGTTAATCAGTGATCCTTAATGGAACTGGTAGGTGGATTTTGCTACTTTTTTCCGATGCAGCTCAGCTAGTCATTTCTCCATTTCCATTTTGTATTCTGAACTAAGCTACTAGGCTGCTGGCTGTAGTTTAATACTCAACATACAGATATCAATGGTCTTAAAGGTGTATTGTCCAAAATGTTTAACTGTTTAGAGGAGTCGGGAAATTTCACTGGTCCACTTAGCAAGACAGTCTAGCCAAAGGCCAGTGACCCCGAGGTTTTATAGGGAGCCTAAGAAAGCAAGCTATGTATGTGGAATATGTCTTGGCCCATGCATCTCATGCTTTTCCACCAACACTAGAGAAGTGTGCAAAGAACCAAAATGCAACTAAGCCATTGCATTTGGCCAACGGAGTAGTGACAGAGGCCAGAGGAAAAAAATGGGACAGGGCCAGGTAGGCTTGGCTTAGTGGGTTGAGACCTTGACAATTAATCCTAAACAGATGTCACATCTAGCGCAGTACAGTAAAAGTGCAGCACAAGTGAGATCTAGCACGGGTCCAGAATATGTGATTGTGTCTGTGACAGATGTAATCCCCCATTATTTGCAATGGAGCAAAAACACTGAGAACTGACTGAGCACTTGATCTTTATCCTGAAAACAACCTCATGGCCATGGCATTACAGGGGATTTGGTGATGTACAGGGTCAGATAAAAACATAGTAAGATACTGTGCCACACTTTAAGTCACTGATCATAAATGACAGCAGTTGCATATTGTCACAATTTACTTGCTTATAATCAGTCACAAGGCAAGAGTTTTGCACTAGAGGATAGGATTATTTCAATATTAAATATTAATACTCTTTTTCTGGAGCTTTACAGTGCTGCAGTGGTAAAAACTGATAATTAGTGAGTTTTGTTTTGTTGAGTGTGCCAGTGGTACTTAAAGCAACAAATCAGCTCTTGTTTGCAGTCCTATCTATTTAGTTGTACACTTTCATCATGCTTCTTACCTCTGTTCTGAATGGTTTCCTGCGTGCATTTTCCCTGGCCTTTTCTCTAACTGTGGCTGTGTCCACCCTGGGGGTGAAATCTTTGGTGGAGTCCTGGGTAGGTTGTACTGCATTGGGCTCGATATAAACTGTACTGATGGTCACTGTTTCCTCCACCACTTCTTCACCTCCACCTGGGAGAAAAAAGAGATGGGTAAATAATATGGAATATATTCCATTGCAGGTAAAAATGCAGTATAAAAACATGGAGATGAAGATATATAAGTATAGATAAAATGGGGGCATGCATTTATCAAGTTTTATCAGAGTAAAGTATTTTGTCTCACTTAATATCACACTGTGGATTTAATTTTAATGTATTACAATTGTTACAAACATACAGAATTTCCTATAAAATACAGAGTGGCACACAGAGTAATGGTGTATACATTCAGTATTGAAAGGGTTATCGATCATTGTCCTGTCTTAATTACCTAGCTTGACCTTCCCTCACAGCAGTTAGACAACTCTCTTAGAGAGAAGAGTTACTTTTCTCCAGGGAATGAGCATTGAAAAGGTGCTTAAAGCAAGTAGAGCTGAGGAGCTAATAAAAGAAGACATGTAAAATTTGCACTCTTTCCCACGACAGTCCAAGTGACAGGGCAATCTCAATTCAAATTGAGCCAAGAAATAGAGAGAGAGTGAAAGAAAGAATAGACGGAGTGGAAGACAAAGGAGAGAGATAACATAAGAGGAGGGAGGAAATGATGGCGCAGCTTTGGTCTGCTATTGATAAAGAAACTTGCTCATAAAACTGACCTGCAGCACGCTTGAAAATGAATGTCATCACACCACTTGCCTGCTGAGCTTGCAAGTGTGTGTGTCTTTACCGGTCGATATATATATATATTCACTCACACACACACACACACACACACATTTGTGTGCGTGTGTGCATGCGTGTGAGGGTGTGTGTGTGTGAGTGTGTGTGTGAGTGAGTGAGTGAGTGAGTGAGTGTGTCTGTCTGTCTTACCTGAGCCAGACCCTGAGTTGAAGTCATCATCATCTTCAGGGTAGTAACCACCTGAGCCTGTGTCATCCAGGTACAAGTCATCAGGCTGAGAGGAAGACTTGGCTCCTTCTGCTATCTGCAGAACAACACAATGACAACATATTCAGGACTCATGTCACTTTTATTACACATCTCTAGTTATATAGTACAAGTCCATGGACTTGCACCACATCACAACAACAGAGTGAAGACCATTAAAGGTTCCATGTGTTCACTGTTTCTGCATTCGATCACTGACAGTAACATCTGAATTAGAAAGAATAATGGCTAAGTATTCACTCTAGTCTTTAAATCATTAGTCACAACCTCTTTGTTGTTGGTGATTATTTCTTTAATTGGTAAACACAAATTCCTTTAAATGCTAAATTTTCTGAAATCTCAGGCAGCCAAGTGCAGTGAAAATGGTCTAAATAACCTGCTTTGTGGTAATTTATTTATGAACTTATTGTTCTTCATGTTTCATGGCAATCCATCCAGTAGTTGTTGAGATAATTCAGTTTGGTCCAAAGAAGCGGACCAATTGACAGACATTTCTGTCCCTAGGGCCAAGACACTAGCAAGGCTGAAAACAAATGTCAGGTTTTATGACCCGAATCAAGCACAGCAGCACATGTGACTGTCCAATCACAACATCTCGCCCTTCCCAGAGCATTGTCGCCCAGACAACTGGGCTGACTAGTGGGAATGTTTGTGTTCCGGCTTAATGGAGTGATGGGCTAAAAAGACCACAGTTTAACAGAGCCTGTTTGTTTAAAAAGCACCCCCTCACATGGTGTGTAAGTTGATATAGAGAAATAAGATAAGGAAAGAGAGACTTTCCTCTAAGTGGCTTGTAGAACCAGATGTATACTGGATACCTATACATGACAGCTGTTATACAAGTGTGTTTACGGTACATGTAACTATTTAGGTGTTGTGTTAAGAGTGTGTAACTGGAATAGCTATAAATGCATCCATGGCAACATCTTTTCAATTTCTATTCACCAATCTGTGGTCGGCTGTACTACCCCTTCTATGCTGATAGTCCTGCTTTAGGAAAAAATACAAAAGAGAGACCCAACAATGTATCATCCGTTTGTGTGTATGTGTGTGTGTGTGTGTGAAAGTGATTGCTAGAGTTCCAGGTCTGTTCTGAAGACTCTGAAGATGTGCTGATAAGACTGGGGCTGAATGAACCTAGATTGGAGGAAATGATCAATTGGCTATAAAATATATATATATTTTTTTTTTGTTGTTAAGTGTAAGGAATGAGGAAATATTTAAGAGAAATGATCCCCTATTAATGCCTGTTTTCAGAATTGGAAAAAAATCCAATCACAATTTCCCAGAACCTAAAATAGCATATATTTTCAGGTCTCTTTATATATATATTCACTTTGTAGTGGTATAAAGCACAAAAGCAGCAAATCCTCATGTTAGGGATGCTGTAACAGACAAGTATTAAATCTTTTATGATTACCCGATTAGTCGCACAGTTGCAGATTTAATAAGCTACGAATCAACAAAACATTTTAGCAATAAGAACAGGAAACAGAGAATGTCTTTTTTCAGTTACAATGTGGCCGCCGCTCAGTATTTCCAATTACACTTAGTATTCTAATGCGAGTCTGTTCAGTAATGCTTTTAAATCATTGTGTGTGCACATGTGTGCTTGTGTGGAGTTTTGAAAGAAAGGCCATGCACTCTCCATAACAAAGAAGCGGGGAGTACACACAACAACAGTGTGAAAGAGGAAAAAAGAAAGAAAGACAGAGGCGAGATGAAACAGAACAATACGTATTTCCATCTCTCCTCTCTCAGCTGGCTCTGACTTCTGGAAGAAAGGCCTTCCACCGCTGAGCTGCCTGATCAAAGAGAGAATTTGTTCAAAGCAACTTTATCTTAACCTTTCTTGCCTTTTTCTCCTCCAAACACAACCCCCCTCTAATGCAACAGCCTGGCAAACCAATTTACTGGCCCATGTGGTCCACAGGTCTTTATGCACTAGTGCTATGAGTACAATGGACCAACAGGAGGCAGGGCACAGATCAAATGGTGACAAAGAGCACTAATGAGATAGAGGCCACACACACACACACACACACACATATATGCATGATTAGTTATGTGGGTGTACAGGACAAGATGTACACAAACATTCATTTATTATAAGTATGAACATATTAGAATAAGTAATCGAGCCCATAACATGAGTCCACACAGGAAAATGTGTGAACAAATGCATAAAGAGCTGAAGCATTAACAACAAAGCTTTAACTCCCTCTGTTCTATTGATCACAAATTTCAAGGATATTAGAAATGGAAACACTTTCACCTGACTTATTAAATGAATTACACTTATTGATGATGCACTAGAAGGTCCTGTAGGTTCAGATATACAGGCTGCAACAATATATTGTTGAGAGGGTTAGGCTAGCTGTTTTTAGTCTTTACATTTTTGTGCAATGAAAAGATTCCTGTAGCATATTAATTGATCTTTCATTTTTAGATGAAGGAATTGAGAGCAGATGCTGTGCTTCACAACTTTTATGCTAATTTTCAGATGAGGTACACAAATATGTAGAGGCCCTGATTGCAGACATGTTGGTATGCAAGTCTCCTGATTCCTCCCTAATCTTCATGTTTCAACAGTCTGAAAGCATTTGGATTAGAGAAACTGGACTGTACAAACCACACAACAGCACCAAATCAATACAGACCTTAGAGACCTCACCTTATCCAACATGCATGAACATGCACAATCTAACAGCCCTGCGTGTTTGCACATGTAGCACGATAAAGCAGACTGACTTTATCACCAACTGATGTGTGTGCCCAGTCACAGCAGCCCTGATAAACTTTGCTCTTTTTTTATCATCCATTGACATTTACAGGTAGTCTCCACTTCCAATCCTTATTACAGATTCTGAACAGAACCAGCCATTGGTCCAATGACAGGTAAAGCAAAGTGGACACCAGAAATGGAAATCAGTTACATCATTGCTGGTCCAGTCTAAAGACCAATTTAAAATCCGGCAGAGTTAAATGGATCTAATTTAGCAACTATTTCAGCAAATTATTTGAATCTTATGTTTCCTGTGACAGAGGACAGTTTCTGTATCCTATCTATTATACCAAAGTCTTCTGATGCATCCATCCTTAGAAAACAAAACGGTGCTCTTTCCCTCTCCATCTATGTCCTCATTCACTAAACCGGAAAACTAATGGGATATCAAAGTTTTGTGTAGCCAGGGTAATAAAAAGTTTATCGGGTGCAGTAATTCAGTATCGAATCCAGAATGGAAAAACATTTTTCTAGCCACCTTCATTTAATGTAATGTGACTATTGTAGTGAAGAGCTGAATAACAAAGCTTTCTAAACCCTTACTCAAATGCCATTTTGACAGTAAGGTTAACCACTGGTGTGTATAGTGTATCACATTATTTTATGCTAGAGGTTTGGAAAAAAGATGTGGGCCTTCTATTTATGCTTGGATACAAATAAACCCTTAGTAGCCACATAGGAACCAGTGATGAGTACAGTATATCTTAGTAATGTCTGGTGGCAGTTTGAATTTAACTTTCACACTGCTCAGTTACAAATGAGACTTAATTTTTTCCTACTCCTGCTTTGACAAGTGTCATTCTTTGAACTCAAAGCTGTGCACCTTCTAGTGGGCTAAAAAAAGACCCTGCTTCAGAAAGAAGAGGCCTTGGAGCACTGCAGCAGAGGGAGGAGGTTGACATACACCAGTGCTCCTGAGTAACAGTCACTGAGCAGTAAAGTATATGTACACAAAGGCACAGACTCTCAAAGCAACATGTTGCCTTTCTGCAGATAAAAATAAGAAAGAAGTGTCGCAAGTGTAATGCACATATGAAAGAAAAGCTCTCATATGTCCTCTCTTTGTCTCACACACACACACACAAACAGTGAATCATATTTCACCAAAATATATTTCAGAGACCAAACCTTAGACATCTCAGCTTTGTTTTAAATAATAATTATAGCTACAGTCAGCACTGGCATTCCCATATTGGAACTATCACTTTTCATCACTAGAGTAAATAACTGCAGGAGCCTTGTGTCTTCTCAAACATAGTGACACACAAGGACACATGTGTGTTTGCACAGAGAGACAACCAAAGAGAGACAATCTAAACAAACACTGCCTACATAGCCAGCCAGTGAAAGGAAGAGGGACGGACATGCAGGGAGCAAGTGAAAGTAAGCAAGAAGGAGGACGAGCTGACATAATGAGCTACTACTAGCTAGAAATGTTGGCCCCTGTTAGTTGTGAGAAGACCTGGCGTTATTGACGTCTCTAATAAGCCAGTGGGATGGCAGCATTCACACTGCCTGTCTGTCTTCATGTCTGTTTGACCTAAAAAAACATGAAGAACTGCAGACCAAGATTTGACAAATCACAGATGACCAAGAAGGAGGTATTGAAGATAAGAGGGTGTGAGATAAAAGAGACAGCGGGGGTGGACAAAAGGAGGAGAGGATGAGAAAAGAGTGAAGGTGGGAGGGGAAATAACCCACTGTTGCAAACAATCCTGTAGCCTGAAGGTCGCTCAGCTAAAAGCCCATCAAAACCACTATGTCCATGTCTACCAGGGCTGGAGAGTTACTGGGCCTCTATGTACGTGAGTCAGTGCAATATTTGCATTTGTCTCTCCTTCCCATATGGATTGAGGGGATGAGGGGATACATATGGAGGAAAACAGAGTCATCTACACTAACCCTGGGCTCCTCACTTTCTACTGTTGACACACTGCTCTCATTTCTAACACAACAAATATTAGCTCAGCTCCTAGTCAGGCCAGGGGAAACAGTGTTCCTCAAAGGAATGCAGACACACAAACACACACTTTCAAACATCAGCGTGTCCATGAAAGCACCCATGGGACATGCATATGTGCCAGCAGACACACACACACACACCCCCTTCTCAAACTCTCACATCTCAAAGGCGTGAGACGAATACACGGGTGCACATCATAGCACCCACTTCAGAGAGGAAAAAGCAGAAAACAAGGGGCCAGCAGCAGACAGACAGCGTCTAGGATCCTCCTCCAACGGTCTGCTGCTCTCTCTGGCTCTTAACTATTTCCTCCTCAAGTCTAATCAGAACTGCAAGGAGCTTAGAAAGAACCACAGCAAAAAGCACAGCTCCTCTGCTGTGCAAGTGTAGTCACCATACTGTGGCATTGTCCTTCACAACTATCCCTTATCCTCTCCCTTCTTAATATGAATATCTACAGTGTCCAGGTGTATCCTATTAGCACCTCTAAAGTAAATTAATATGTGTAAACATTACATTTAAAAAAGTGTAAAAATGTCAAACATGGTTTTACACGGGGTTAAGAGGTTATATGCACAGTTATATTGAACAGCTTAGGAAATATTGATTGTTTACTTGCTGAGAGATAGATGCAGAGATTGACACCACTCCTGTGTCTGTAAGAATAAAGCAATAGCAGCCGCTTAGCTTGGCTAAGATCAGAAGCAACATTTAAAACAATCCACCCACCAGCACTTGCAAAACTCAGGTATTATAAATCAGCAAATCAATCATTCATGGTACCCTAGAGGTTCTCTACTTTATCAAATATATTAACTTTTACAGTGTCAGAGTTCTTCATATGAATATTGTAATTAACTATTATTGTCTGCCCTGTCAGTTAAACCAGTTCTTATTATCAAAACCAGGCAAACAAATATCTGCATCTATGAAAGAACTCAGTAATATCTGTAGAGTGTGTGAGTGTGTGAGTGTGTGAGTGTGTGAGTGTGTGAGTGAGTGAGTGAGTGAGTGAGTGAGTGAGTGAGTGAGTGAGTGAGTGAGTGAGTGAGTGTGAGAGAGAGACAGAGAAAAAAGGAGCGAGCTAATCCTTAATTAACAAAGTAAAGGTGGCAGATTGGCCTGATGGCTTTCACTTTATCTGTTCTACTTGGCCTGCCACATATAGGTCAATAAAGCAACACAGTCTAGGAGGCAGTAACTGTTTCGCTCTGTTGTCGACAAACTCCCTCCACAACCTTACCCCCATCTTCCACTCATCAGCTCTTTCATGACCTGGACAACAGACAGGACACTCAGCAACAGCAAGAGAGAGGAGGGAATAAAAGCTGATAGGAGCATGACTTTGAGGGACAGGTCAGAGTAGGGATAACCATGGAACAGATGAGGAAATATCTCGCTATTTGTTTTAAGGATAAAGATGTGGTGCTATCCTTGTATTAATTATAAGAGCTCTGTATTCAAGATTGCATTACATTTATAGTTCTTTTCACTAGCTTTTCAATAGCTTTAATCTTAATTGTATTCATTAGCTGCATACTGTAACTATGCATCTACTGCACACATCTAATCATCCAGCTAAAAGTTCTGTTGAGCACATATTAATGACAGTCTGAAGCCTGAATTTTAATAGCCTGCTCACATTTTCTAACTTTCTTAGAAGGGAGGGAGCAAACGAGCCTCCCTGATGTTTGGAGTAGTAGACAGCAGGAGAGGAGTGACAGAAGACGATGAGTTGGAGAGATTTCTGTGGCTTTACAGGGTGGCAAATTGGCTTCATGCAGCATCAGCTATCAATTCAGTAGACAGCTGCTGCTTTCATGGAAGAAGTATGAATAACAGCTGGACATGCGATGCTGTTGTTATTAGAGACAGAAAAAAAAAAAAACAGGACAGGAGGAGTTGGTGACATCCAAACATTCAATTTGTCTCACCAACACCTGCTGATGCCTGAGCAAACTGCTGGTAAGACAGAAAAAACGTCTCTGTGAGTCATGTATGTGGGTGGTGAGCATTGTTTGGAAAATGTAAATAGGAAGAGCAGGCAGTAACAGCCACCTACAAGACTGTGAGAGTCGATGTCTAAACTGTAACTCTTAACAGGCCAAAAAAGAAGTGTGTGTGTGTGTGTGTGTGTGCGCGTCCACCTCTGTGCTCTTTGAACCCACTTTAACTTTTATTGCCCTCCCAGGGATCATAATAAGGAACTAATTGATAGTCTTTGAGCCACAGGCTGAGGAGAGGGGGAGTTCCTGCAGGAAGTCAACACAAATCAAACTCTCTCTGAGCCCTTAAGGTCTGGAGCTACTCCAGCTGAGTAGTGGTGGGTAACACTGTGTGTATGTATGTGCGTTTATGTGTGTGGGTGGGTGGGAGAGAAACACTGACAAGGGAGAATAGAAAGAAAATGCAAAAGAGAGTGCAACAAAGATAAAGACAGAGCAATGGTCTGGACTTGACAATAATGGTTTATACATCTACTTGTCTAAATGTTGTCTCTTCACTTACCCACACAAGCTTCGATGTTGGACTCAACTGTTTTTTAGCTACATGAGATATGAGCTGTCAATATCCTATCTACAGCTCGCAGACATTGCTCTGTGATGTGTAAAATGCTTAATGACTCACAGAATGACAAAAATATATTCTAGGAAAATACATTTTATAACTTCAAACAAAACATGACAGCTTTATGTAAATTTGTGACAAGTTCATGTCTCAGAGATGTGTTTCTTTCAGACTCAATATTGCAGAGTATCAGTAATGCAGAGAGCCCTTCTTTTCATTTTCTTCCTGCTCCTTAAGGATTAGCTCATGTTGCCTCTGTAGGTGAAAGGCCCCCCTCAACAAGCTGAGCATGTGGGTGCTTTTGGATCAGATTCGTAACGTCTCTTATTCCAAAACAAACGGCCGTCTGACAGAGAAAGGCATACACCACATACCACGGGACTCAGGCCCCTCCAGAAGGGGGCTGGCAGGAGCAGGAGGGGTTTCCAGCTCAGACTTCCAGGGGTGTCTGCACCATAGTGTACTGTGTGCAGAGTATGGGCTGAAGTCAGGAGACTTTCAGACATGCACAATTAACAGAGTCTAGTGATAACTGTTATCTTTCTAATTGTCAACAGGCCATATGAAAATACCAAAACCAACAAAGAAAACAACAAGAATGCTAACAAATATTCCCAGTGTGGCCAAAGCCTATTACAGCTTAGACTTCCCTTTATTTTCCCAAAAATATTACTGATATGTCAATGAACCACAAATTTGATGACATAGACACTGTAGTTTTTATTTTAAGTTAGTACCACATACACTGCCTTGCTGGAAATACCCAACGGTCCATGAAAAGTGTACTAATCCCAATAGTGCATGAAATCTGTTTGAGTGTTTGGAAATACTCTTGTGTTTACTCCTGTATGAATAAGATTTGCTGAGACTACAGGTTTTTAAGTTTATGTCTTGGTAGGAACTAAAGGGCTCGGGGCTGAGAATCACAGGTGTACTGAGATACAGAAACACATGGTTAGTTATGGTCATCTAATGAGATTTGTTGACAATAAAAATAAAAGCTAAGTATAAATGTTAACACACTAACATTTAACACTTATATTCATGTCAAAAGAAATTTAGAGTATTTGTATCAGTGACAGTTGTTGCAACTGCAAATTACCTTAATTGCAATGAGTTATTTGTCAAAATCAATATTAATCTGTTTAGGTAATTACACAAAATGCCAACACATCTCTTTTTTAATTTCTCAGATCGTATTGAAAGTGATCTCTTTACAACCCAAAGGAGGAAGAACTGTGATGTTCTAGTCAGGACAAGAGATTAAAACATTTTCACATATGAGTGAGTATGCAGGTGAAAAGATAAGTTAGCCTTTAATTCCTCTGGCACTTCCCTACACATTATGATTAAAAAGAGGGGACCAGCCTTTTACGGGTGCATTAGAACAACTTTATGTCCTCATAAACATTAAGTAAACAGTCTAAGGCTGCAGGACAATCAAATGCAGCAGACTTTTCCATGAGTGCCACTGCTCAACAGACGTGTCAGCTAAATGGCTTGGCCTGATGCTGCAAAATACACACCAACTGTCAGAAAAATATGACAGATCAGCTACTTCTCCACTGCATAGCTAGAACATTTTCTGCCCACATAGCAATATTATGAACTAAAACTGTGGCGGTTGGAGGAAATCTAAATGATTGGCAGAGTTAGACGTAAAAGAGGTTAAATATGATAAACAGGTGTTTTAGTGATGTTAGTGGTGTGGCTCTGTGGATGACTATGCTGGCCAGTCAGTCCACAGCTTTAGATAAAGTGACCATAAATTTTGCATTGATATTGTTGAGGTGGTGAATCCTAATCACTTTTATGAATTTTATAACTTTGATAAGTCACATTTTCAATGTGAACATAGTAAACATGCCTGCTAAGTAGCAGCATATTAGCATTATTGTGGGTAGATTAGCATGTTGACATTAGCACATATGTTCTGTTCTTCCAGTCATCCAAAAAAGCAGCTAGTCATTAGCAACTTGACAACTTAAACTAAATCCATATGTGATGGTAACACTTTGTGGCTGCAATGTGTACTGGTGATTTAGATGTTGCTTCAAATCTAATGAAGATGAGTAAAAACAGAGTGCTTAAGAGGGGCTAAATGAGTTAGCTCTGGTTGTATATTGTAAATAGCACAAGGGGGTAGAATCATATTCCTCCCTACCATAATGTGCTGTGTTTGAGGCACCACCTCATGCTCCACTGCCTTTTCCTTCCCACAGACCAGTGAGACATAACATAGACTGGCTATGATTTCCTCCCTTGCAGTATTGCATCCCAACAGGAAGAAAGTCAATTACATGGTTTCCAAGAAAAACACACATGCTGATAGACCACTGATGGGGGAAAGACAACAAAAATGGTGCCCACCTCACTGTCACCCTTACCTGCCCAGTGGTGTTCAGAAGCATAGAGTAGGTACAGTGGAATCAAGAAATATTGTCTACTGCAGCTATGCATTTTTAAATAAGGATTTTCTCACAATACAGCTGCTATACTTCATCTCAGACCACTAGATCACCACACTGATTAAAGTCTGATTGTGTCAAGTGGCTCTCTAGAGGCTCTGATCAGACTTAACATAAACTTTCACTGTAAGCCTCCTTACTGTGAAATTTCTCTCTTGGCGATCAGAATTTATAAAGAGCAGAACAATGTGGAGCTCATGTGGCTTTAACATGGCCCTATTTGGAGAATACCTCAGTGCTGTGGTATCCAGCCTCATGGACCGTAACTCTTTCTTTTTGCTTTCTACACAAGACGGAGCTCTGAACATTCCCAGGCTTAAAAGGAGCATTGCTGCTCCCTATGCTGAATCCCACCCTCTATGCCTCCCTGCCTGCATATCCACTGGCTTCTGATACCCTCAGGAAAGCCTGGATTCTTTGTCAGCTGTGAAACACTAGATACTGGGAAATGGGCTTCACCTTCCAGTCATTTTTAGTACTCAGGGGGGAAACAGTAAGATTTGCTGTAGCATGGCAGCTTTCCTTCCCTTCAGACTGAAGAGAAATATGAAGCTTAAGAGAAAAATTCGATCCAAGTAAATGTAGAGAACAACCGCAGTGCGTTACATAAAACAGGTTTCATTTTCTATGTATCTCAGACTCCAATAACCCAAAAACACTAAGGCACAACATGGGAACAATCTGGACCTTCTCCATTTAGCTGGAATTGATAGCACAGCCACATATCATGAATACCACATATAAGAGGTTCAGACCACTCGCAGGGATCCGAAATGGAGTCCAGCTATGTACCCACAGTGTGAGCAGCTGTATGCATTAGAGACAGCGCTTGTTTAATGAGAGCAGATGAACAGTGGAATGTTTTACAAACACTTCAGCCTCTGCTAGAAGTGAAGAAGGTCGCTTTTTGGCCCTAAACCGATCAGTTATACAACCTCCACATCCTCTCCCTGAAATACTCACTGATGTGCCAATTTTGTGTAGAGGTTTAAAGCATCCTTCCTCCATATCCACAATGTAACTCATCATTCTCTAAACTCACTACAGTCTGATCTGGTAAATTAAAAATTTTCAATCTCGTTTGGTAAAATGAAACTGAATTCATCTTTTTTCGTGTAAGACCTGATATTGATAAGAACAGCACATGGATGCCATACTACATGTTAATTAAAAACCTGTTAGCTAATGATGCAACTAATTATCTATTTTAATTAATGAATTATTTGTTGATTTAAAGGATTATCGAATACTGATTTAATTTATGAAAACAGTCAAAAACGTATATCACAATTTCCGTTTGGTCTGTAATAATTTATCCATTTAATAAGATCATTTTTCTGTTGCTCAAACAATTGATTACTTGTTGACAATTTCACATAAGAAATACTACAAATTAATAACAATGTACCTTCAGTGGCCACCCATTAAAATTTCCTAGCACTACAGAGTGACTGATGTTCTTCAAAGCAGCTAACAGACCAGGTTATGACAAAAAAGCAAGGTCACAACAAAAAGAGTGTGGTTGAAACACAGCTGGCACGAACACACTCAGAGACGGTATCAGTTTCCTGCCTTAACTAATAGCCACCTCATGGCAACCTTTAGCTGTGTTTCTGTGGTACCCTACCAAATAATGGCTGAAAATGACTAAGCCTGCAGTGTTCACTTATTCTCTGAAAATCCTTCCAGTCACCCTCCTTCATTCAGACCTAATATATAACAAAACTAATCAGGCATCTGGAGCAGCATTCTCATTTCTCTCTTGGCCCCCAAACAGCAGATTTTAAGCCCTTCACATTAACACTCACTTAACTTAACGTTTAGCCCACAGGTGCACGCTGTGAGAGCCTAGTCTGTCTTTGTAAGATCAGGAAATTAATAGTTATGCCTTTAACTTAGGTATTATCCCAAGAGCTGCAGTGCATATTAGACAAATGAAGCCATAAAATCTGTATAACCCACATTTTTACCTGCATATGACATCTTACACACCTTAGCAGGAATATATATATACACCTCTATTTAAATGCATGTGTGACTGTTTTCTACTGCTTTGCATGCAACAGGCTTCCTGCTTCCTTAATGCAGACATATGGGTACGGCTGAATAGCGTGTGGCCTTAGCACCGAAGGTCTGCTGTCTTTAGCTTCTGTCAGCAGCTGAGAGACAGAAAGCCTCTTCTGGTTTAAAGGCTGGGGAGGAGGAATACTCATAGAGGGTGCCAAGACCATCTGTAAGTGCAGCAGAGAAAACGGGTTCTCTTTATCTCATGTCCTTGGACCAGGCTGCTAAGAGAGCAAGAGGTGGAGAGTAAAAATAAATTCTACAGTTATATGTAGAAACCTTTAGTTTAGGATACAGTGTCAGGGAAATCAATTGTGTTACATTTTCCTCATCAGGGAAAATACATATATCTATATATAAATACAAATCTCTAGTTGTGTGGAAGCAATTGCTAGCAGTAGCTAATTACTTGATTAGTCACTTAACATAAATTAAATCGTCAGCAATCATAATAACTGAGAACCTCTCCACAAATATGAACATTGACTGCTTTTCTCTGTTTTACATCTATAAATTGAATTTCTGTGGGATTTTGGCGTGTTGATTAGACAAAATCAGCAATTTAGTGATGCCACTTCAGTCTCTGGTAATGGTTATAGTTCATAATTTTTTGACATTTTGAGAAGTACAAATAATGGTTAGTGACATCCACATATTGCAGGCTAATGTGGGTGAAGGTTAAGGAGTAATTTTTGCTTTGGCGCTGGCAAATGTAACATTCCAACACCAGTAAACAGGATGCCACAATACCAGGAGTTTTGTTTATAAGCATTGTGTTTGCACAAAAAAGCCACTGGGATATAATTAAACAAAGTTGACAAGTAAACGCAAATACCTCTCCAGTAATTTTGACCCATGTAAACAAAGACTTTGGCGACTGTGGAGGATTTAAATAAGTAGAACCACATTCTAAATGTCACAAATTCCAGTCATTCTTCTAAAACCAATATCTCTCCCTAAACAGCTATTTTGTTTTTCGGAAGCCTTGTATGAAAATGATAATTAGCTCATGAAGAAAAAGAAAAAATAAGGCAGAAGCTCTGGTCACTGTCAGATCTGTCCCTTGCTGATAAGGACATCTCCAATTATAGAAATCAGACACTGGTACTGCTGCAACATGCTGTCAAAATGAGTCTTTAATGGTCACTACAGAACTTTGAACAGTAAGCAACTTAATGCAGCCATCCTCAGCCTCTGTCTTCACTTCACACAGTGTTGTTTCTTTTATGGATTTGGACTCTGAGTTATGTTATTCCCACACTGATGCAAGCTTTAATTTTTTTTTAGCTAATTAACAACTAAATGATGGGGTGATTTATTTCCATATAAGTATTAAAAATGCCTGTTTTGTTAACTGTTTCTAGTTAACTGTGGGAGCCAAAGAGACTGGAAATCAGGACACCATATGTGTGTCTGCTTTGTGTGCTTTTAAAATCAGGATATGACATGGATTGACAGATGAATAGCAATTTACTATATCTGCATTTTATTCCAAATAAATATAGCCACTGTTATTCAACAGCAATAAAGGCTTCAAAAGCTTCATGTGGCTCCCAGCTGAGCTCCATCATGCTGTTTGTTATATAAACTCCTGCTGAGCACACACACACCTGTGCCACAGGCAAACACACTTTCAGTACAGTGCTTTGCGTTCATAAACACACACACACACCTCAGTCATACATTAACACAGGAGCTGCTGCGTGTTCATGGATACACAAGCTAAACAAGCTAAACAGGATGTATGCATTGACCTTATCTTCATAGAATCTGCTTATGCACAACCTTATTTCTTTCTTCTTCACACAAAAACACACACTCATGCAGGTTTCCTCTATCAGGTAGTCAGTCAGTGCTCTGGAAAGGGATGAATGCTGTCTTTCAAGCCACAGCAGGCCTGAAATATCAACCATTCCTGTACTAACACAGGTGCTGCTACATATGCAGTATACAAGAACTGTAGGTTCTGCATCGATAACAGTACTTTGTCAACAACATACGCACTACAAGAATGTCCTTTGTTTGAACCCTGTCACTATAATTAGGCTAATTAGGCGTGTATGCATGTGCATTTGTTCCATGATGCCTTTGTACTTACATACATTACAGTTGTTCACGTATTACCGAATGCTGGCCACTCGGAAAATGGCATATGTTCACTCTAATGGAGAAAAATAAACACATCATGGTACTTAAGATGTTCTGCCCTTGCTCTCCTATTAGCTGTTATACCCCTGGCATGCACATAATGTCTAACATAAAGGAAGGCTGCTAAGTGATTTAAACTCTGTGCCTTTAATCTTTGAAACCATGGCATGCACATAGTTTTGGCTTCAAAAACAGGTTATAATCATTAATCACTGTTCATGTGCGCCAGACTTAGAGCCAAGCTAATCAACTAGTCTTATAACTGAGGTACAGGGTCAGTTAATAACCAATTTGTTCATTACAAAAGAGGACTCTGTCAATTGTTAGGAAAGCAAATATGCTGAAAACCTTTATTCAGTAACAGACAACCTTCAATGTAAACATTTTTTTAATAGATGGATTTCCAATGGTTCCTGTTGTCAGTGGGTGCTGCACAATTCTCCACTGCTTCATGTCATGAAACAAGTCTCTCACACTTCACAAAGTCTGTTTTTCTGTGTCACTGCGTCAATGGAAGGACATGGTTTCCATCAACTATCCACATTAAAAGCTTGTGTTTTTCTCCAGTAGTGTTACAAAACCCCACAGGGCAAGGTTTTTAGTGGTTGTGTTATGTGCCTGCACCTTTTGTGCTTGCATAGTCTATGTGCAGAGATGACAGTGTGTGATTTTATTGACAGATGAACTATGTAACCACTTTTGCTATTTCACTATAGTCCAGGTTTTGTTACCACAACCCTGAGCACCTCTGGCTGCATCTGTGTTGGTAACTAGTTTGTTAGCAAAAGAAAAACTCCATTGCCAGATCATTAACACCATAACATAAAAGCTCTCTGGAGGACTGTGAGGGTCAAAGTTTGCCCCATGTCTTCCTCACCACATAAAATAAAAGAAGTAAAGAATGGATGGAAGATAAGGGAAATGAAGGACTATGTGGTAGCTAAACTCACATTTATTCTGATTAACATAAAGTTGCAGTTACAATACAGTTTTATATGTTAACTCAAACATGTGTTTGCATTAGACACATATAGCTAGAAGAGTGCAAATCCAGATAACCAAAGTTTTGAATCAAATACACCATATCTTCATGCCTCTTAATACATATTGCCATTTATGCACTTATCAGCATGCAGGGAAAAAAATGATTATATGCTACATTCCGACATCCAGGACACCAATCTTTCACTGCTGCCAGCTCTGACAAACAGGCCTTTATCACCTGAGATGAAAGCCAGAGGGGAGACAGGGAGAGAGACGCAGATGGGGCAGAGGCATGCGAAGAGGGGGGAAGAGGGAGGAGAACGATTTTGCTGCTTTGTGTGCTGATCTGGTTCAATCCTTGTGGTGCAGCGATTGAATTCCCGTCCAAGCTTTTTCCTTAAGAGGATTTGGACTCAAGGGAGTCAACAGGGCCACAGGACTACAGTATGAGGATAGGAAGCCATGATGGGATGATGGGAGTGATGGAGGAGAAAGCCATGGTTACAGAAAACACGAAAGAGGAGGATTGGGAAAATCCGAGAAAAATAAATTAAGATCCACGATCATAAAAAAAAAAAAAAAGGAGGAAGGTCAAGGATAAATTCTGGTCTTAGTTGGGGCAAACCTGTTATCACTTCTAGCGGGGATGATGTGTGCACAATTAACGACAGTAAGAAAGCAAAGATGGTGAGAAAGGTTAATGAAAGAAGTCACTCACTTTGTAACTGTCAGAAAGGGGACGGTGACAAATTAAAGAATGGCTCATCAGAAAGAGGCATAGGAAGGATGAGATGGTGGCAGGTGGTGATCTCTGATCTCATTATCCAGGGCTAATCCTGACCAGCAGTGAGCGTGTTTGTATGTGTACTGGAGAATGTGTGTGCGTTTTTGCTGCTGGCATGACACACAACGAAGGATCGGGTCTGTCAGTCAACCTTTGGCCAGATTTTAGGAAACACCGTGATCGACATGTTAACATTTCACTACACTTCTGGAGCAAGGTTTAGTGTATAGGCCATGTTTCTAATGTGCAGAAAGGATTGAAACATCTTTAAATTTCTCATATTTGGTCTTATTCCAATGTAGACCAAACCTAATGAATCTAACAGTGAAAGACAGCAATTAAATAAGATAAAAAGGATGAAAATTGAACAAGAAAATTAACAGTTGTGGCAGGCCAGTATGGTGATTGTATAATTAAATGTTAAAATATTTACCATAGCCATCTGTTCAGTCAGACAAATTAGCTGTTCAGGCCAACCAATGATGTGAATCTTGACAAAGTTTAGCTGTCATTTTTGAACAGTATTAATTATTTGTATTTTAACAAGCTGTTTCTTTTTTCTTGCGTGCATCTGCTCTCTATCTCCATCCACCCAGACTTCCTCAACAGACTTCTGACAACCTACTGCCTGAAAAAGCACGTACATTCTGCCTTGTGGCCACAAAACAATAAAACTCAAGTGTAAACTTTTCAGAGATTAAGAAACAGCAGGAACGGTGTGATTGGCTGAGTCTGACACTCACAGTGTGACAGTTGGCAGTCCCAGTACTTCGGTGTGGTGGTGAGTCAGAGGTGCTGTCATCTACACTAAGCACAGGGTTTTATTAATAGTCAGCTAGCCTGTGAGTCTGGGTCACCATGTGTTTGTATTCAGACACACACTGTTCAAATTTGGAGTGGAGATTGCATCATCGATCACCTTAAATTGTGTTTTTTTTAATGTTTTCTAAAATAAAAAAAAGACATCTGACAATGATTTAATTCCATATTAAACCTTAACTTCCCTCTGATATTATAATTATTATAACACAGAAAATAAACATAGTGTTACATGTTATGTAATTATACAGCAGGTCAGAGAGCATCTCCGGCCGGTTCAAAACTTAACCACAACAAAGCTCAAGCAATCTGTGTATTATTGTTTTTCATGATCCAATGAGAATGGCTGTAATCAGTGCATTGTTTGAAGAGGGTTTTATCTTCTGGCTCTAATCCAGTCTGGGCCACCATGTCACATGATAATGTTGGATGACTGCTGCAGATGTACTATAGATGTGCAGGCCATCATTAGTGTCATGCTAAGATGTTAAGGCTTAAAAATGTATGTCCAAAGAAACTGTAATCCTGGCAAATTGAACATCAACCACTAACAATTAAAATACTGACACATTATTATAACACTGAAAAAAATTGAACTATACTGTGAAGTGCTATTTAAAAGTCAGGACATACTTGCCAACCTTCCCAATTCTTCCACGAGTCTCCTGTTTTCCTCCCGCAGTCAAAATTCTACCACATTTCTCCCTATTTGTGACAAAAGTTCACACATTTTACACCTTTTGTTATCACAACCTGTTTCTTATACTGTGCATTGTTTCCACCTTGACAATAATAGAGCTGCACTTTCTTGGCATGCACATGACTGTTGCTCTTACCGCAACCTCCCACACCATGTGAGAAATGGAGAGTAAAAGAAAGAAATGCAAATCAGAAGTTATGGAATAAAGAGTTCTTGTTTCTCATGGACAATTTTGTGAATGCTTTGTAAGGCAGGAAACAATCTGCTTTCACATTAGCTCGTTAGACTGACACTGTTCATCATCTGTTTTATAAATAGATGGTTGATTAATGTACTTGTACATCTTTATTTATTTGTCTTTGTAGTTATTCATGGGCTATTATGCGATCGCTTTACTGGTCTTACTGAGACTGAATTAGGGGCAGAGGCTCACACTATGTGCTTTGATTTTGAAAACCTTAAACATTATATTTGGCAAGTTTATGTGACAGGTAATGACTTATTATCACCTATTCTTCATCAAAACTGCCTGCAGTGTTAACAACAGACTGTGAATACTGGGGTGACACTCGAATGTAAGCAGTGGTGTAATGTCATCACTTATAGTTCAGGGTGAGAAGAGAAGAGAAAAGAATAGGAAACACGTTTCTATGGTAAGACATCTAAGACCAAAGATGGGGGAGATGAAAACCACAGGAGAAGAGAAGTTGGCTGTTGATGGGCTCTAGTATGAACCGTGACTAGATCCAACGTGGGCTAAGCATGACTCACATAATTGAGCATTAATGACACTGTCTAATTATGGGCGCATGAGCTGAGCTGCATGCTAGACTCAGTGTAGGGTCCACAGCCACATGAGAGTTTTTAAATCTCTAGTCTCCATTAATACAAAAAGCCTGGAATATCCTCACACACAGTGATGAGGGAATTCCCATCAATGTACAGTAGTGTTTTCTTTGCATTATAAATGAAGTATTAGTTTAATTTCTATTGTCTTTAAAGTGCTATAAGGCCCAGCATTAACACTTAATTTGTAGTTGAAACACTGTTGGTGTAATTACCTAGGATTACTCCTTTACATGGATGGATGTGTGTACACCTCAATATTCACCTTAAGAGGCAAACTGCAGATTTCAGGTACGGAGTGGGAAAGGATGAAACCACGGTCCCCTTTTCCACTGTCACACTGTTACTTGTGTGGATTAACAGTGTTGAAGAGTCATCCGAGGTTCATTTAGCACATGCTGAAGATTAGCTCACTGCGGCTCGACAGTGCTTCAGTTGCCTTAGCAGCATAGTCCAAACTAGATTGATCTTAGCGTGCAAATACCAGCACGCTTGCAAGTCAAGATCTGTTCACTTAATGCTGTCAATAGTAGTTTAACAGCAGAAGCAAGCACTACTTTTAACTACAGCTGAAGTGATTAGTTGATTAACTGATTAGCTGAGCTACTTAAAAATAAACTGATGGCAATGCCAAACATCAACTGATTTCACTGCTCAAATGCAATTATGTCCTTTTTTGACATATATAATTGTAAATTGAATAACGTTTGGCTTCTGCTCAGAAACAACAGGGAATCTGAAGACTTCCTTCTGGTCTTTAAACATTTATGGCCTTTTTTCTTGTTTTTGGCATTTGATAAACTAAATGCATAGATGACTGGAGAAAAAAATGGAAGATAAATCAACAGCAAAAATATATAGTGGTTGCATTTTTTTTTAAAAGCTTTTAAAGACAAAGTGAATAACTCCAGTGTTAAGCAGTTAAAGATCTGTGCGTGGTCTGTGTGTGATAAAGTGATCTAGGCAAAACTAGCCCTTCCTTTAGTTCATAAACCTTCCGTTTCATCAGCGTGAAATAACAAATGTGATTTTGTTTGGAGAAAATGGCCCACCTCAGGGTTCAGACTGCCCTCTCTGTGTATATAATGTGATGCTTGACTGAAACACCACAGTGTCTGCACTGTGTTTATTGAAACAAACCGCTCAACAGAAAAAAAAAAAGGGAAAAAAGAATGTCCATGTTTTACATATGCAGACCAGCTGCTCAATGCCAGATCCATTCTCCTCTTATCAACCAAACAACAGAGAGCCCACAAGTGAGTTCAGAAATATGAGTAAACAATTCCGTTCATTCTGGACGATATCCTCCCTCGTGCATTACGTGATGCAGTTCAGTTTTCATTAGCCCATAACTGGAGAGACCTTTGTGTGTGGATCACTTGCTTTTTATATTCTATTTTGTGCATATATTTTTGTAGTCTCAGGCTTATATTTGTAAAGGATGGGGTGAAATTCTTATTGATCTCCCATCCCATGTAAATAATTGAATTCTGGCAACCAAAATAGGCCTAGTGCTCCTGCAGCAGCTAGGCTGCATTTTCAATCTTTAATGACTTTGTGAAAGAAAAAGTTGGGACTTTGAATTTGCCAATTTATCAAGACAGAAAACACGTTCAGCTGAGAGAACACACAATTAGCAATAAGCCAATCTTTCACAGAAGAGAACATTTTTGTGGTCTCCCTTTTGTATGCAGGACAAATATGACTAACAAAACTCCTGCAGCTAAAAATGGCTTTTAATCTGTCTGCCAAACCTCTGCTCCTCTGCTCACTACAGGGCCTTCCCACTTCTTTCCCTGTGCTTTAATTCTGCAAGAATGTGCGGTTTCTGAAGACTGCCGTCTGGTTTTCCTGAAAGATCCTGAAACAACACACGTACATGCATAAACTTTAAAGACTGATCTCTCAAGTAAAAACAGACCAAGATATGCTGTGAAGCTGCAAGGCAAAGTTTGTGGTGGTACATCCTACACTAAAGAAGGAGCCACTATCAAAAACCCACCAGGCAACAGATGTTTCCAGCGGCAAGAAAACTTGTCATAAAGCCTCTTGCGGTCACAAAGTCACACATTGCGAAGTATCACCACACTGAACCAAAGCAGGCACTGCATCAAGCAATCATCTTCAAAAAGGCATCTTCAATAGGCTCTTCAGAGCCGCTGGTGATGTGTAGGCAGCTTTGTCTGACACACAGAGATGTGTCAAGGTCAGTGGAGTTCATTAGATGCACATTGTAAAATCAGGATGCCACAATACCACAGTATGATTCAAAAACAGCACAGAGCCAAAGTTACTCTGGTAATTGACATGAAATAATTACATCAAGTTGTATATTGCTCTCATCATATGAGGAAAGTAGTCAGTCGGCCAGTTATATAGTGGGATGTAGGATGGACTTCTTTTCTCATAGACGATATGAGATGAAGTATGATGATTATAATATGGACATTTTCATTTAAACAGAGCACTGTTTAACTGAGCCAGTTTGTTAGTAAAGTTTAAAAATGTTAGACTGTGAATGTGCACCAGTGTTTGCATGCATTGTTTTTATATCCAGAATTTAATTTCATTTAATTTTAATTATTTTTATTTTAATTTTGTGATGAATCTGAAAACTGTTGGAAAGCCAGGAGGCTGCCCGGACAAAAAGGATAGCCTGCTGAGTCTGAAGGGTAGCGGTCATGTAGCTCTTCCACTCACCCACCCAGTCACTTGATGAACAAATTATCATCACCAAAGTAATCATGCCTTGCACTCTGTCTGCCTGCCTGCCAACATTAAACCATGAAAACTCATTTAGCCACAGCACTGAAACGATATGGATTATAAGTGAAGCAGCGACCTTGACTGATGTCACTGTCAAAAGGGCTTATTTTTCAGGCAGGGGTTAGAAATAAGACAGAGTGAGCCTGAGCGGACGGGTGAAAGCAGAACAGGAGTGAGGACAATGTGGTCAACATTATATCCTTCTCTAGTTCTTTTGATATGAAACTAATAATAGGCTCTTGGGATATTCACTCAAATTTTCAAATCCCAAGCATCTTAAACCCTGCAACCAAACACACTCAACCCAGCAAGAATAGATTTCCAGTAAAGAGGTTAAAAGGTCAAACGTGTAATTGACTGTGGACATGACACATTCTGACTGGCAGCCTCTGTTTGCTTATATAGCTCTGTCTGAAATTTTCCACCCATGAAAAGGGGCTGTGTGGTCACATCGGAAAGGAGAGCTTTGACAATGAGCGTGTCAGCGGTATTTGCATTTAGAATCAAAAATGGATCCCATTTGACATGGTTTCTCTGGTCTAAAGCCTCACTGGGCTGAATAACAAACCCAATCCCTCAGTGTAATGGAGGAATGACTGCTGAGGTGCTGAATGCAACGTGGTACTCTCCTGAAAGGGTTTACAGTTGATGCTGCGAACACAGATGGCTGTTATCAGAATGCATTAGTGAAGATTAACTCTCCTGATAGAATAGTCACATTAGTGCCTCTGATCATGTTAACAACCACAGCACAGAGACAGTGTAGGCTGATAAGGCTTGGGCTATGCACAGTTAATTGTCTGTGTCAAATGTCTGAAATTACATTTTTAAGAATCCTGCCCACATCAAAATGTCATGTAGCCACTGGAATTATAAACAGCAGTCAAAATGCTGACAAAGATGCCAACTGTGCACTTAAGTAAGTGTCATCAACAAAACTATATTGTCCATTGCAGTTAGAAAACCTTTTTTTTTTCAGATTTTGTCTTTTCAGCAAAAAAAAAAAATCAAATGTTTGATAGTTTTAGCTTTTTAAACATTACAGTTTTTCTTTATTTTATGCAACAGAAAACAAAATAATTTTACGCTTAACATTAGCGAAGATGATAATGGCTGGGTGCAGCCCTAACAACAATATGTAAGAAAAATTGACTGATAATTGTGATCCCATGATTATTCATAAGCAATCAACTGCAGCATTTCCCAGTTCAATAAACAGCCTGACATGTCCAGTATTCTACTATGGGTAATGGTAACAAGTTAGATACTCTTGAGTAACTGACATAAAGGTTTGCTGATTTGATGACTCTTGAGCGTGAAGGCTCACTCCAGTGGAAGAATATCCACTCACAAGCTTTTTCAATCACCTCTTTTGGTTTTCATTAGCGGAGCAGATTTGGAAGGATATTGCATACTTTGAAAGCTCAGGAAAAACCTATTGAATGGAAATTGGTTCAAGGTTCATATTTCTGACTTGTGCTACCACACTCAAAATTATTTAAGATTACCTTTTATATATCAAGATACTATATACTTTTTATTATTCAAGACAATCTTTATACCCAGTGAAATAAAAAGAGCTATTATTCACCAAAAAGTATAAAGGAAATAACATCAAGGCTCCATTATTAGTTTATGTATATGTCTCCATTCACAGGAGGAGGTATATTCACAGGTTTTACTTTTCCACTGTAAATCTTTTTTTAAGATTACTATATCTGTTTTTTCAGATTATGGACTATAAATTAGTTTTAGAATAGGTGTGAAAAGGTCCTTAGTTTGATCCTCAGTAGCAAATGAAACTTTGCTTAAGAGTTTTTGTGCCCAGCAATGTTCCTTTATATAGTTGCCCCGTTTTCCACCACTATTAGCTCATTCAGTCTTACACTGTGAGTCACTGTCTGGACTGGTCTGATGATGTGGTCACAGTTCAGACTTTCAAACACTGGACATCTGCCACAGCGATACACACAAACATCTGGATGTGGATCTAGGTTCTTGACATTGTGGCACCGCCAATTCAAAATAAGGAAATGAAGCAAACCTCACCAAAGTCAGCAGTAACCGGTGCCTTTGAAATTAAAATTAAAAATAGGATATGAAAACATTACTGAGACTGAAATGTTTCTTACCAAGAATATGCAGTATTAGAGATTGATGCTCATTTTTCTAGACATGGAAATATATGCTTATTATTACAGGTTATGAGCTCATAAGGAAATCATTAAAAAGTATTCAGGAGTCTTCTAAGACAGGAAAAGAAACACATTTGCTTCCTGTTTTTTTTTTCTTGCATCTCATAAATGAATATTCATGAAGCCTAAATTGGAGCTTTTAAAGTCACTGCATTTCACTAAAACGAGTTTACGCACCAGCATGCATTTTAGAGGAAAAAATGCTGTGTGGGACTAATGAATATCCCTCTCCAGCTCTGCTTTCCTAAATACCCTCTGGAATCTCTGAGTTTTCTCATGAAAACAGCTCTAAATTAAGTGACTGCATGGAGTATAATTTGTGGTTAGCGATACACCCTGCATAGAAATCATGATTTACATGCTTCAGCTCATTCAGAGCTGTTTTAACTCAAAATGGGGGGAAATAATGGAAGCACCATACATTACAACTACTTTTTTTTCTGCTTGGAGGAATGCCAGTGCAGATATCAATTTGGCGCCTTTTGGAGACGATAAAGCGTGCTCGTAAATATGAGTGAGCACAGATGTGTTAAATGTGCCGTGCCGTTTTCCACAGCAATCTTGGGAGTTGGATGGAAAAACCTAGCTGACGTCATGGCTTCAAATATCGGCCTTTTTTTTCTCGATACTGTACAGATGGAACTAATTTGGACCTGAGATCATTGTCTTGTTCAGTAGATCAAAGTCAACCAAGACAGTTTCCCAAGCAGCATTTAATTTCACTTCATCCTTAACAAGCAGACCAAAAAAAAAAAAAACCTGAACTGACCACAATCTACACTAATAACATTTAATGCAGTTCTAAAGGAAAATATTATTTAGCTGGAGTGAGAGACGCTCTGTATAAAGGCAAAATTAATTTAATAATAAATGCATTTTTAAAATCATTTTAAAATCATTTTTAAAATTATTTTCAGCTAAAACAGGCAATTTTAAGACACCATCTTAAGCATAAACTGGAATATTACCAATTGACTCATTAAAGAAAAAAACATCTTTTGATTAATCACACATACGTGTCCAGCATAGGTAAATCCCCTAAGCTGCAGCAAATTGTCCCTCATTTCAACCAGTAAACAAAAATATATACTGTGTTCTCTCAGTAAAAGTTACTTGTGCCAGTACTAATTAGTTTATTTAGTCTTTTGCTCTTATGCAGTTTGGACTCTGGCTTATCACTTAGAATTTTTCTTTCAAAATCATATTAGAAGAATATGTAAACACAAACAATAACAATAATTGTAAACAGAAGTTTCCTAAAACCTTAAACTATTCCCATTGTAGACCAGTTCAGTAGTCCCACACCAAATACTTTTAGTGGTACTCTATTTACCACATGAGTCTGTTTCTGTTGTTTCACCTTCTGGCAAGTTAGACACTTTTCATTTTGTACAGCAAAGCATCAGCCAGGTCCTGTCTGGCTTGGGAAAACCTGTATACCAAAATGGAGCCAGCGTTCACACTCTTCCCCTGCTCCTTTTCCTTCATCTCCCTTTTCTTTTCCTCCTACGGACTGAAACTGGAAAGCAGCGGGCATTAAGAAAAAAAATAGAAAAAAAGGAAGAAAACAGCCATCCTGACACAGGGTTTTCCCCATTTCTCTTTGTCACAACCACAATCCCCTCCAACACAGTCCTGCCAAGGAAGTTTCCATTTGCTAAGCTAATTAAATAGAAGAAAATGGGGAGAAAGAGGGTGGGAACAGAGGACGAAAGAGTAATGTTCCAGGACTACTGTGTCTAAATACTGTGAGCTAGATTGCCACATGCACATGCGGAAGGTTTTGTTGTATACTGTTGCAGCCACTGATAAGTCTGCTAGAGACAGTGGCTGTGGCCCAACATAAACCAGTGCTGCTGCTGCTGGTTTTCTTGCAGCCGCATCTCCCTACTGTGTTTCTTCTCTGCCTCAGTGGCTGGGATGAAAGTGTATTTTAAACATGTTCCCATAAAGTCACACACACATATACCCACAGGGACGTAAAAAGACACATGCACAGTCAAAGCCGGACTATTTGTGAGTCTTTACTAGTATGCACAAGTCCCTGCCAAGTTAAGAGGCTCGTCCAACTCTGCCGAACAAGAGAACAGAGAATGGGGGAGGGCAGCCTCACATGCGTCTTGCAGATGTTAGCAAATTCAGCATCTTAAGGGAAGGGGGAAAAAAATGGGGTGTATCTTCAGTGAAAAAATCCTTTCCTTTCATTCCTTCCAGCTTTCTGTCACTGTTAGCCTGATCCAGGAGACTGTGGTAATGACAGGCAGCATCTTGATCCCGCTAGCAGAGAGATGTGCCAAGAGTGGAGCAATGTAGAGAGGGATGGAGGAGTCTAGAGGCCATGTGTGTGTGCGTGCGTGTGTGTTCACAACTCACTGGTGTCTGTTGTGCTTTCAGTGGTCCAGCAGGCCCTGCCTCCTGCCTTCTGTAGAGTCCATTAGGGATTGCATAATGCTTGGCGGACAGGGACTGAGTGAATGCACCCCCTGAAGGGTTGAACACTAGTGAGGATCTAGGGTGCTCTGTGCAGTGAGAAACGCAGTGTTCCTGTGTGTGTCAGTGATGGATTTATTAGAAAAATAAAAAGAAAGCAGAGGCTTTTTCACAGTCAGACAAAACACTGGCAGATTCATGCAGGGGAGCTGGTTATGTCTTCGGTTTGAGGAATTCTAGGTTAATGCAAAATAAAAGAGTTTCATTAAATATAAAGCAAGAGATGCTGCAGTCAAGCACAGCATCTGGCTTTTACTTTTATGTCACGCCGCATCCTTTCATTTCACTGCTCTGTCATTATTACCCTTTTATAACATCACTTTTATTATATTCTTTACTTTCTTTGTATTTATCCTTGCTTAGTATTCCTTGCTGCCCTTCTCTAATTCTATTTTCTCCAGTTGAATAAAGAATGATGGAGAAAAGGGTAAATGTTACATCCACCCACCGCATTTTACTTATTTATCATGAGGTACATTGAAAATTAATTTCTTACGATGAGGCAAATTGCTTTTATCACTGTTGAATGGAGAGAAGGTTTCCAATGTACACACCTCATTCAGGTTATGAAAGCCTTGTACTGTGCAGCAAAACAAGTAAAGCGTCACATTTAGTTCAATAGTTATGGAGAGGCTGTCAGGAGGATGAAAAAACATTAATAGCGGTAGGGATTCATGTAACCTTCATATCAATTTAGCCAAAAGGAAAAAATACTGTGAGTTATTTGTTCTTGGTGCATCTAAGGGTAAATGATGTGTGTAGATGTGTTTGTGTGTTTTACAAAAAGTGTGAGTTGCCTGGAAATGCACTAGACAGTCTTAAGTTGAGGGGAAGGTCAGAGTGTGTGTCTGTGCTTTTCATTTTATTACCAAGTATTCTACAGATACAACACTGGCATTCAAGGCAGAAAATGAAGCTTGAATACAGCTGTGGGACCTAGATAATACATCCCCCCCAATACACAGCCTGCACCTTCTCCTCTCACTTGAACAGCCTTTAAAGGCTTCAAGTTTAAGTCTTGTATTTGGTGCTTTGGCCTTTTAACCCTTGAAATAATATAAGGGATTTTCTTAGGCTTAAGGTGTCTTTTCTTCTTAACTATTTCAGGGCAATTTATCATAGCAACTCAACCTCACTTGCCCTTTTGAGGAAGTACTAAGACAGCTTATATCCCACATCATCCCTCTCGAATAGGGTTAGTCTATAACAAATGCCAGCAGAAAATATAAACACGTCAAATCTTCCTTTTCTTGCTTTCAAAATCTCTTAAACTTCGAAAGAGATGTTCTATGTCATTTTGAGTCTGTGTCCTCCATCCTCCCTCTCTTACCACCATATTTGGAAGCTCATAGCAAATCTAGCCCTCCTCTGAAGTGACTCCTTTGAGTCCAGCATCAGAGTGTGAGACAGCACTCTGAACCCCCTTGTAAATCACAGATGTAAAGGGAGTTGAGCAACACCCACGCTTCCCACCAAAACATGACACAAATTACAGACCACAACATCTGGTGACTGGCGTGCACCAAAACACTGCGGGGTGGGTCGAGCATGTACAGCAGAGCTTAGTCCAGCCAAACTCTTCCTCCTTGTTCACAAAACTTTTGGGAAGCAGAGGAGTGGAAAATGTGACAGAGCCAGTGAGAGAAAAGCATAAAAGCGCAGACAATTTCAGCTCCACAGTCACTACTTTGACCTCAGAGATGTGAAAACACAGCAGCATGTTCTACTTTCCCTTCAACTAGAGGCCTCAACATGTGCAGAGACCTCACATGTGACATTGCTGAGAAAGTATTGCTCACTAAATAAGCTTGTAGTCAGGCAAACACACCAGAAGCATAAACATTATATATGATCTTACAGTACTGTGGGTGGCAACAACAAATCTGGCTCATTGAAGGATTTCTTTTTTTCTGGAGCCATGAGCAATTAGTTTTATCTGTAAGTTTTCAAAAGCCACTCACTAGAACACTGCATCCCTATGATGTGAGGGGTAATTAAAACACAGGCAGATGTGCCTAAAGCAGGTTATCAACCACTTGTCAGCACCAGCGTCAATATTGAAAATCAATGCCACATGTCAAGTTCCAGCAAGGCCTTCAGGGAACACTGACAAAGGGGAGGAAGATATTGATCTGGTTAAAGTATTCAGTATGTGTGTTTGTCTGTGTGTGTGTGTGGCTGACCTGTATAAACTCATCTAGATGACAAACCACCATGCCAAAATAAACTGAATTCTTTAAAGATCCCAACATATAATCGTTCAGCCAACCAAAAACTGTGTCCCTATATACTGTAACCAGTCCACCCTGGTATTTTACAAAACGCTGTGTCAGAAAAGTGCTGGTTCAACTCTACTGTTGAGGCTGTAGTACTGCATTTATTCAGGGTACACTGGGCCATTGTACATGCACAATTGAGGTCAAGTTCTTAATTGTAAAAAGTGCAAACAGAAAACGTAGAAATAAAAAAAATCCACTTGGTGTGAACCTCATGCCAAACAATGCGTCATTAAAACAACAATGTCTGAATCAGGTAATTGGACAAGCTGCTGTAACAGAGGAGGCGGCACTGCGCCAAGCCACAAGTCACAACCCACAGAGAAACAACAGGAGGGGACGATAATGACAGGGGCTGCACATGAAAGGTGCCAAAATCTGTCATTCCAACAGGCCAGCCAATTTGCAGAATGATGCACGCTCAGTTAGGAGCCGCTTCCATGACTTGGACTTGGATCTGAATGGAGCAAAGAACGGGAATGAACCGGGTTTAAAAGGTGGATGCTACTGATAATTAGAGGGTTAAAAGGGGAATTGAAAATGATAGGATATTAGTCAGATAAGCCCTATTTATTTAAATGTCACAGGCATTCAAGACGCGCCACTAAAAGGAAATTCACTTATCTAATAATCCTCATGCCTCCAGTAGTGAAGACATCTACTCAATATTGTTTCTATTTCAGTTAACATGAACCCGCACGGCTGTCATAGGAATCAGCCACAAATCACTGTAACACAGCTACAGGGCTCGTTCAGAGTCGCTCTGTGCGCCCTTCTGTGGTGATCAGATCCATTATTTCAGATGTCGCAAAGTCTTCAATATTTCATGTGCTATTCATTTTAATTGCGCCGTTTCTAGTTGTTCAATGACTTCTGAGCTTTAGGAGAGACATTTCATTTAAGCCACAAATCCACGCATGACAAGGTCCGTTTAAAGTCGCTCAGTGTTACCAGAAAATAGAAATGACAGATGGATCTCTGCAGACTTTTCAGAGTCTACCAAGTGTGTTTTAGTAGCCTGTTAAAAGAAAAGTGTTACAGCCCGAAGTCTTGTGCATTATGTCTGCCTGGGTGTCAAACACAGATTCAACCGCATATCGCTAACATCCCAACAGCTCAAACCCTATCACTGTTTATACCAATGAAACTGTGGCACCAAAGTGGAGACAGACACACGGGAAACTGCAGATCGGCCAGAAAAAACAGACTTGTCCGTAAGTGGACGTAAGTTCTCCCCCCACAGCGATATAGGGTCACCTCGTTTTAAGTTTGCTTTCCAAAAAACTCACCCTTTCCCCGGAGAGGACAGCGGTCAGCCCGAGGGTCAAAATTATCCAAACGTTCCTCATTATTCCTCTTTATTTATTAAAACGCGCTGTTGCGAGTGAAGCGTCAAATCTTTCCCCTCGTCTTTTTCTTCGTTGTCCCTCTCGCTTTCCTTGCACCCTTCTCTCCAACTCCTGCCGCTTCTCTCTCTCTCAGGAGTGGGATCCTACCGGATACGTGTTGCGTTTTGGTTATTCCTCCCCCCTTTGTCCGGTCACCTGTTTTTCTATTTATTTCTGTGAAAATCTACCAAAATAACCACGCTTTAATTACGACGTACTCCACGCGCCCCGTGTCAGTGAAATCCGCACGAGACGACCAGCTCGCGCTCCTCGCTCCCTCCGCGCTCACATTAAAGAACGAGGACAAAGTGTAAAGCGCGAGCACAACTGACGCTCCGGTGAGTGCGTGCGCTCTTTTCAGCCATGTCACCGCGAGACAGAGAGAGAACATGCGACAAAGTGTCCGGAGAGGAAGTGAAAAATAACAGAACAATTAAAACAAACCAAATATGTTGTTTATAGACAAGCTGTGCGTCCTTATATGGATTACTATTGACTATTGTTTTTTTTTTCTCACGGGGGGGGGGTCGGGTAACAGACTGTGCGTAAAGGCACGCCTCACAGCCATTTATCACATAGTCCCATTCATTCACTGCATTAAATTACAATCAAGCCCTGGGTTTCATTTTGCAGCATCGATGTTACAAACATAACTGATTAGTCTTCAATTGCAACTGTATTTTCAGCATCACCTCAACTCGTTATATGTGAAAACAACGCACAGCATCCTATTGGAAACCCACTACACAACAGAAAGGGAACACTGAATTTAGATTTATGAGTTTCATGCTGTGGGAAGACCCCATTCACAATAAGCTCAGCAATCATTGGGCAAAGTCTCCCCCTGCTGGTAATAAATAACCTGACATCTACAGAATAACATTATTGAAAAAAAGGTGTTCTACCTGTAGGTTTGTGCCTGTGAACCCTGTGCTGAAAGCTATATATTCAGATCTGTTTTAGTTGCTTCATTTCAGATATAATGATATAATTAATATTTAATTTGCTTCCAAGAAGAAACATGCCCTGAGATTCATGTTAGCTTCTGCCTTCAACCTGCCATTAAGCCCAGTTGTATATGATAGAGTTCTACATTTCCCTTGCCCCTGGCAGTGTAAAGCTACTAGTAAGCTTGAAATCTCCTAAGTGTTGGCTGTTACTGGTTGTAGCAGCTAGCTTTCTTGTTAAACAGAGTTTCAGGGATGACTGTTAACATCAGGTAAAAGAAGGGTTATTGGGAGCAGGCTAGGATTCCATTCTGCTGCAAGTGTAGTGTTTTCCTTTACAACAGGGATTTTTTGTAATCCACTGATTATTGCAGTCAATCCCACTTTAAGGTCAGCAGTGGTTTTGTGGAGTCACAAAATTTCAAATGCATAAAGGTAAGTCACTATTTAGAGGGGGATTATGTGCAGGACTTTTTCTTAGACCTCACTGGAGTTTATTCTGGTTGCCTGGTCATAAGTACAGAGACCCAAGTAAAGATGTAAATTTTCATTTTGACATTTTTTGGCTGTGCAGATTGATTTGATCTCGTTTTTTTTGGGGGGGGAACCAGGTTAGTTTTTCCCTCATTTGAAACTTTTAATGCTAAGCTACATAAACTAGCTGCTGGCAGCTATATTATTACCATTAAGAACAGAGATGGTATTGATCTTCTTCACATAATCCTTGGCAAGAAAACAAATACATGTATGAACTCTTTAAGGCTGTCAAGATTACAACCAGCAATTACCAGTAATTCAAACCGCATATAGGGACAGATTACAGATCTGTGCTTTGACAGCCAGAGTAGCATGTCTTTTTATTGTTCAGTCAGTCAGAGAAAAGGTTAACTGATAAGACTGGTTTCATTCTGTCAAGTATTTGACTACTTCCCTGGTATGAGTCATATTGCTCTTGAATGAGAATACAAGGAGAACAAGAGATGAGCCAGAGAGGGAAAGTGAAAGCAGCCCTCAGGGGAAGGACTAGCAGGTCCCTCTTGACCTGTACAATTTCCTTTGTCCCCGCACTTCCTTGTCCACAAATTGCTCATCCTCTATGACCTCAATAAAACCAAAGAGCAGTAAAACTAAGTGATGCCAACCAGCTTTGTACAAAAGAGATGAGTACTTAATAATTTTGGGTGTGAAGAAATGTGAATTTAAATCACATGCATTTCAGGTTTTTATAAATAATTCAATATATATTTTATATGGTGACTCCTCCACTCCTGAATGCACAAGCTTCCCATGCCTCAACCTTCTCCTCCCCAGAGAGCTTAACTCTACTCCTAGTGTCCCAGATTACACAGCCAATTAGGGCGAAGGCAAAGCCCCTTCTGTCACCAAGTCTGGCTAGTGAGTGGTGTGTGAGAGAGAATCTGTGTGTGAGTGTGTGTGAAAGGCAGTACAAGGACACAGAATGACACAGTGGTCTGAAGGGAAGTCTTCAGTGATTTATATAAAAATGGTAAACACTAACCAGGTTGACAAATAAACTGCAAATAAAGTCTAATTTGATACCCAAATACATATGTAATTAACATATTGAAGGGGATTATGCAAGCAGTGACCTGGGCTTCCTTCATTGTCATATGTGAACTGAATATTATTCAGAATCCATAGAAAGTGAAGACCTTCAAAGTTGTTATGGATTTCATTCTATTTTATTCAATAGCACCACCAGCTGGCAAATAAGAAACTGATTTAAATTCAGAGACCAATCCCAACAAAGACAGTATGTGTGATGACAGTCCAGGCAGGTGGTTCTGAAAATGAGGCACACATGAGCAAAGCAGAGGGAATACTCAGCTGCTCCTCGACTCTTTTCTGTCAGTTTTTACTCTGTGGGCTTTGCTAAGGAATGCATTTGTAAGTCTAAGCACATGCAGGGCCTGTGTTATGCCAATGTACACTCCGTCAAAACATTGTCTGTTTCACATACAGTATATATATATATGCTACTCATTCAGGATCTGGGGTCACCGGCTCAGTGGTATTTGCTGACTCTCTGGTGTATATCTGGGTGGTGGTACCAGAATGACAATGTCTGCCACCTTGGGTCTCATGAAGGATGACAAGCTGCCTTCAAACATGGATGCTTGCATGATACTTAACCACTGCCTGGTTCATGGGCCTCATCTTCAGCTGCATTCCCATTGATTTTCTGTTCTTTGTAGGGTATTAGGGCATCGCAGCTGAATTGCCTCCATGATTTACCCAGAATTCCAAACCTGATTAAGTAAAAGTAAGAAAAAAACAAGACACGTGGTTTAATTTTTGTCATATGGACAGAAAAACATAAAATGGGCACAATATCTTTGCATAATAGGGAGAACTGATTATATAGTAGTAATTAGTTTCATCCTGCATTTAAATGTCAGTTATATTATTATATATTTTTTCAGTTTTGTGTGACTATTGTAAATACTGATTAAAAAAAACTATTAAATATTATTTGCCTAAAACCAGACAGGAATTTTTTAATGTGACCACTGCGGAAACACTGAAAATAGTTATGTAAAGTGGGTATTAATGTCTAAAAGCTTTGTGATGGCTAACGATACTTTAAAATAACAATTAGGAGTCAGATACACATATATATATATATATGTAATGCACCACTATATATTATAATATTAACCAATGCACTGTAATGTAACCAGGGTGGCTAAAATGCCAGAACCACTCAGAATGATCACCTTTGAACTTGGTTTAGTAGCCACATATTGATGGTAGGTGGGAGGGACATGCTTCTGTAAGATTATTTCTGTCCACTAATGGTCACTTAATGCAACATTAACCCATATGGCTGTGAATGTTTGACATTATTGTACATTATTGTAGTAGTAAATGTTATTTTGCACATGACAGTAGTGCAAATGTGACATATTCTATAACATTTTACAGCACCTGGCTCTGGCCAGCTGTTGGTTGAGCTGCTCTGTTAGGGCCTCGGTGTCACAGTGCTCGGCCTGCAGTGAGCTCTGCCTTTTAGCCTGGATCCCGAGAAATAGATAAGATGACCGTTCTTTGGGCGTGGGGAATAGAGTCACCATCAATGGGGAACGCTGATTAAGTATATTGTTGAGGGTAAGACGCCTCTGAGGCATTCTGAGGGGAAAAAAAGTAATTAACACATTGTCCAAATAAACACTCCAGGGAAACATGCAAATTAATTATGACAAAGGCAGAGTAAAATGAATTTCATATAATCATTTGTATTTTTTAAATTTTGTATTTGTAATTCTCACTTAAAAAAAGACTCTCTCTCAGTGTTTATACCTACTGCCCCTCAGATTCAGCAAAATGCTATGATACTATAGAACTGTCATTGCATTAAGACAACAGCTGTATATGCATTTTAAAAAGGATACATTATTCACATATTTTATCATAAATATTTAATATGGTGGACACCCAAACAAGTATCAGGGCAAATGTTATGGTAGCCAAACTCTCTCTACAACAAATACAAATAATCTAAAATAAAACAAAATATTATGGATTGATTTTTTTTTTTTTTTTTAATCACAGTAGTTTCAGTGTCTGCAAGACAGCTGGAAGCAGTGCTGAATCTAGTCCAACCAATGCTGCTTACATCCACTCTCAGGAGGAGAGTACCTTTCAAGCCCAGTTTTCGATTGTTTCGTCTCAACCTGACAGCAGGAAAGAACATTGGCCCTCTGACAATTTACACAAGTGCCAATCTTACATCAGACACAAAGAGCAACATAAAACTGGCTGTCAGACAGTCCTTCCTATCAAACAATGGTTTGAACCTGTCTAAATCAATCATACTCCAGTTAGAGTTCTCGTATGACATCCATCAACCACAAACAGCTTCACTGTCTGAGCTATTAAGTGATTATATAATATGTTGAATCAGGACAGACTGTTTAAACATACTGATGGTTAGACCTAGATATTTTTAAATATCACATCCCAAGCAAGTGATACTGAACAAGAAAAGCCCTCATCAGCACACATCAGTTTATAGTTTGTTGACAAAATGTGACTGCATTTAGAGGCCTAACCACTACTTAGACTTCACAAAGACCAGAGTGATGCTATGTACTCTAACTGACCACATATTTACTTTACTTTAACCTGCCTCTGCTTGAATGTGCCACTGCATTTGATCTCCTTAGGGTCAGCATCTCCCATCTTCAGTGAACCATTAGAAACAGTGGAGGTCAATTCTGAGTCCCCATCAGTCCTGTTCCCCACGGCCGTGTTGAAAGTGTCAGAGTACAAAAGACGCCCAACTTCGTCTTGGATGTCCCTAAGGTCCTTCCTGCCAAATGTTACCCAGGCCACATAGCAGAAGAAACTGTACAAGGACTGGAAAGAAAGGTAAAGCAGAGTGTGTGAAGCCATTCTTTATCCTCAAATCACTTCCTTCTTCAGTTAATTCTTTTTTAATGCTTTCATTGGATGGACATTCAGAATGCCTTTTTTCTGACTAAAAGCCCAGCTGGCCACTTATTCTTGTGTTTTTAAAAGGTCACAACAGCTATTTCTGTCCAAAAAAAGGTCACATACAGAGCAGGCAATAAGCTGGTGCTGTTAACGTGACATTTCTAGCCTTGTCCAACCACCTGGCTAAATACTGGAGAGAGCCTGTCAAAGCAAAGCACCTGTGTTGAGTCAACATTTCCTACCATTAACAAATTCATTAAGGCCACCAGGCAAAACCAGCATTCAGTGTTGTTCTGTTCTGCTCGCTTCCATCTGTGTTCACAGATGGTAAATTGGTATTCACTTGGACCAGATGAAGACTGCAATTTTTGTGTGAATATGAGGCATTACAGTTTCAACTGCTGCTTTTGCAAGAAAAGAATTTCAGGTCAGCTATGAGACAGAGTCATCCTGATTTTAAAAATAAGGTGATTGGCAGCACAAATTAGATCAGTAACCAGTTCCCAATATTCAAAGTAACTATAAATCATATTATTTGGAACAGACTATTTGCAATTAAGATGATTCATTTTTTTGTAGCAAAAAGGTTATGATTCCACCTACCGCATGTAGCAGCCATTCTGTACTGTTTGATGACATCTGGCCCCTACAAAGACACATAAGGCCTTGGTATGCTGTGGCAAACTGTTTTTTAGCTTCTATTTAGCACATGATCTAACATTTTGATTCTGTAAGTTGCATGGCTCTATTTCTTTATTTCATAAAATAAAAATGAATATAATAAAGGCCTTTGAAGAAAGGCTTGTTTTCAATGTCTGTGCTCTAGTGGTTGTTTTCTTCTTTCTACTTTGAGTCAACAAAATACATAATTTTCCCTGAGGTTTTCATATAACTGAAAATTTAAACTAATGCTTACTTGTGATATGGCCTGTGTTGGTGCTGTTCTATCTCCAGGTGCATAACTAAGGTGAAATAACAGACAGCCAGCTTCCTTTTGGCTATCTCCTTTTTTGCCAAGGGCTCTGCTTTTAGCTGGTGTTGTGGAATGAGGTCTAGACTGGAAGAATGGTCAGAAAGAGGGAGAAGTTTCAAAAAGACAGGACAGAGAAGTAAGAAAGAGAATTGGAATATGAATTAAATATAAAAAGGTCACAGATAAAAAAAGGAGCAGCCATGCTATGACAAAGAAAATCACATCAGAAGAAAGGAATAATTGCAATAATCCATATAGAGAAATCTAAATATAATAGACAGCACTCTTCCACTCGAAGCATGCTTACGTCATTAAATGCTTTGGTTTATTCTCCAGAGACTTGTGCTCAAAGAAACAAGAGAGGTAAAGAAGAAGAGTTGCCAGAACATCGTCCAGTTCTTTGCTCCTAGACACAGAGAGGGAAGACGTAGTACTGTGTGATTGATATTTTCATGTGAAATACAACAGTCGAAATTATATGCATGTATAAAGTCATGTTTTTATATTACTTTAGAGGTGGGCAACCCGTGTTCCTCGAGGGCCACTGCTCTGCCCTGCTGATTATCTGGATCAAGTGTGTTCAATTAATCAGAAGCTGGAAGATTCACTGATTCACATCATCTGAGATGGTATTTTCCACCTTCTGATTGACTGAACACACCCGATTTAGGTAATCAGCAGTGGGTAGGCAGTGATAGTTGGGAAACAGTCAGGAACATGGATTGCCCACCGCTGTATTTACTTACTTCAACACATCAAGAAAGCAGAGTGGAATTGGAAGTGAATAATTCTCCTGCAGCAAACTGACAGCCACCTCTACAATACAGAAAGATCTGTCATAAGAGATTCAAAGCTCATCCAGCCCCTACTAGAATCCTCAGTTTTTTGGGGTGCAGTCTAGTGATACCAGTGCATGTACACAAGTAATGGAGTAAGTAAACACAAATCCAAATCTCCAGTTTGTTCAGGAGAGAGAAGTAGCTGTCATGCACCCTAACTGATTTCAACAACATATTCAAACACTTGCGTTTAACATCATCGAGGGTGACACAGTCTCCTCGCCTCTTCATTACTGAGGATCTGTATGTGTCCAGATGAGCTGGACTCAGGCTGTTTCCAAGACTTTGGCGCCCTCTATGGTTCAACACACACATCTCAGCCAACCTGAGGAGGCAGCGGTGAGGAACACGTGCAGGTCAGTCTCAAATGTAACAAGCAAAAACTTTGAACTATGTGCATTTGCGGAATAAGGCGATCATAGGCCTATTTTTTCTGCCTTTTAATTGTTTATATGCGCAGCTGAAAAGCTGGAGCAGGTATTAAGTTATATAAACATAAACGTACCACTCTGCACGCTGCAGAAGATTGAAATTGACTTTGGTTTGTCTCCTTTTCCTTAAAACTCCCTCCTCTGGTGTACCAGAGCTAGAAAAGAGATTAGCATTAGCATTAGCATTAGTTAGATGTCTACTGGTTGAACGTGTTTTCATGAGCGTTAGGCAGCATGTGCACTAGTCATTGGTTCCAGCTGTCCTCACCTGACAAACTCCACTGTTTGGGATTCATCATTCCACACCCAGCGACCTGGACTCACACTCACCTGTAAGGTGCTCCGATAATGTCAGTCAGACCTTTAACTAGCTTGATGCGTACTTTTGTGATTAATTATAACGTTAAATAGCGTTAGTTCTTATTGGCACTTTGAAAAGGTTATAAATATTAAAGTGGCGACACAAACATCGGTATTAATATTAGTTAACTGGCAAAACGTTGTTACTTAACATCTTAGAACTTTTGAAATCCGTCTGTTTCAGTGTGTAACCTACGTTTGTCGTGTCCTCCGGATATTTCAGCATTTCTGTAAGCAAAACTTTCTACATTTTAGCTAGCACCACTCTCTTAGTCCTTTGCTAATGTTACACTGTGTCCAGGCGACAGCCAATGGGGAAGAAGCTGACATCTGACGTAATGTTAGAGATATGACGCTTTTGTGTTTCCGTTACGCTGTTGCCCTGGAGACCCCAGGCCCGCTCAGAAACTTTTTTTATCAGCGTGATGTTTGAAGACTTTTACCAGTTTTATGAGTATGACTTATGATTTTCAACTCTTGATACGCTGCATTACATTTGTCAGTGATCCCAGCTGTTAAACATGATGCTATATAAAATTCATGTTTTATGAAACAGTTGATCTGTTTCCAGGCTGCGTTTACAATTAGCATTTTAGAATAACACTTTTCAAAGAAAGATATAACCTATGTTGACTTTTGAGATAGACATGGGTCTTATTTGAAATCAGAGACTGTGATATTTTATTTTTATTTTTTTGCAAACTTGTTTTTGATTTTCAGATTCCCTGACTAAATACATATGCCACCTTTAATGCACTAAAATTTAGTAAGAATTTTAAAATTGTATTTATTTGTTAAAACCTGACAAGTTCAGCAGCTGAGCATTTTTTTTTCACTTTTTTCCCCTTGCTTTTCCATTTGACTTTTATAATGTGCATCCTGTTCTGTGCATCTTTTCATAGTGTCAGTAGTAACAGCTGTCAGCTATCCAGCTTGATCCAGTAAAGCCACAGACATCTGGATACAAAAATCTTTTATTTCGTGAGGCATTCACAACATTATATGTTAGTATCTTTGAAGCTTTATGAGATAAAAATGTTTTTGTCAATTCTCTTGGCATTTTAATTCTATACACCTAAATCTTTTTCTCTAAAAATGAGCTCTGGACCTGCGTTGCAATAAGAGGCCATATATCAGCTTTTTTTAAGCTCTCTAAACATACAACTGCTGTTCAGTTGCTCTTTGGAGTGATGAGGTGTACATTTTCAGTGAAGTAGTCCAGCCCCCAGGCTTTCTGTTTGTCTGTCAAGGCATCCACTGACTGCAGCAGCTCAATATCACATCTGTTCCCTGACGAAAGGAAATGCACAATTAAAAAAAACAAAAACAAAAAAAAACCACAAACTAATCTCAGCCTCTGATCCAAGCAAAAGGGTACTCAAATTTCAGTGTGTGAATATCTCCCAGGAATCTAAACTATCACTTCCTATAATATCAAAGTGGTTTTCATATTTGGGATAATTTATAGGCCTTAGTTTTATGATTAAGTATAGACTTAGAGTATACTTAGCCATGACTGTTTTTAACATGACTCACCAAACAGGTTGTGGACCTGCTCATCAGGCACAAAAAATGGAGGACCTGAAATACAAATACAGTCACAAGTATCTTTTATGTTTTACCAAGCTCACACAAACACACGAGGCCAGGACCTGTGTACAAATATGACTCCCCAGACTTCTGTTGATGTGTAAGTTACCTTTATATAATTCAGGATTGTACAGTAAAGTGTCCACAAGGTATCTGCAGTCTTTGGCCATGAGAGAAATTATGAGAGAGGCATACCTGTTTTGTTGTAAGAGAGAGTGAAGCAAAACAACATCGAATCTGTGGTCACAAAATGTTATCAACCTGTGTTACTGCTAATAAATTACCTAATGTTTAGTTCTAGTTAGTATAAACATTTTTTAAATGGTTTCCATTTCAAATAATGGACATTATGGTTTGAAATCAAGTGCATCTGCTTTTATGTTATCGACTATGATCTACTGCGTATGGAGCGTTCATCCTCATCTTACTTTTCTCTGTCTCTAGGGTTGATGGCCACTAGAGATCCTCTGTCCCAAATTGCCCCAAACTGGCCCTCGATGGAGCTGCGACATGGGGAGAAAGTAATTGCAAGTAAGTAATTTAACACTTTCAAAAGTGGTTTAATAAAAAAAAAAGTACAAAACATAGATACCTGGAGAAGTTGTACAGGTCACATTGATATATCGAAATATTTTTCTCTGAGCTCTGTGGAACAAGGTCAGAGTGGATTAACCTTTCTTCCATTTCTGTAAATGCAGCATAGTTTTAACAAGTGATTTAGTTTTGCCACAACATGTTTTTCCATTTGAATGCTTTTATATTGAACTAGCACTGGTATAAAATATTGTTTGCATTATCAGTAACTTCATACAGTGTGACAACAGTAAGAGAGCCTGATATTGGTGAGAAAACTATAGACTGTCATGCTGAAATACATACTATGTCATTTTCTGTGAATCCCTAGTGAGCGTGCATTGAACAAATGTACAGGGCCTTTGTTACACATAAAACATCTGCATAACTTGAGGGTTTTTATTAGCATGTTGAATAAATGGTATATATGCCTTTATGGAAAACAAGATGATCTGTGTGATCTTGTGATCACCATTTACACATGCATACCTTGTAAACCTTTGCTCCAGGTATGGTCGGGACAGGCTCCACACTGAAGGTCAAGTTATTCTCCTCAAAGAACTGTTTTATAGCTTCTTCACTAACCTCCACTCCAACCACTGAATGGCCCATATCTGCTAGCCTGACATTCACACAGAAGGAGAGAAGTATGGGATGTCCAATCCAAGTTGGTATTCCTTTTTAAGAACAGATAACTGAAAATGCTAAGTGTGATCTTTCTCGATCTTCATACCACTTCATATCTACAGTTTTCCCACAGAGAGGGAAAAAGAAGTGAACTCTTGTGCGATTAGCGAGAACTTTATCAAGGTTGCTCTCCAGCATTCTGTTGAAAAAAAAAAACACAAAACAAAATCATTATTAACAGCAAACCACACATTCCTGCATATATATATATTAAGAGTTACATGATCACTCCCTTTATACTCCTTCACTATGAAAAACCCTCAGATCATTCAATCACAATGAGCTTTAGGTCAGCTAGTGAATGAGGTGGCAACGTTTGGGTTCAATTAGCCAAGTCTAGACTTATTTGTCTTGTAAAGTTTGTGCAACTTTTTTGACATTTTCATTGGCTCCCTGGATGTGCATTTAGATTTGATGTTTACTGGTGTACGTGAGGCTGATGGAATCCGATTTGGCCCTCATTCCAACGTTCCTCCCATTCTCCAAGTGCCATGATCCGATCCGCCTGTGGTTCCAGCATGTTGGTTATGTTTGTCGGATACCAACTACACAAGAATAAAAAATAACAGACAGATAGAAACCAAAGAATGATAAGAAAGGCTTTCACACCTAAAACTGGAGACAGAAGAGAATATATGGTACACACAGTCACACATTCCAGCACATAAACACGTGAAACAGCTGCACAGTTAATGCATGAAATGTGGAAATGGTGGAAAAAATTGACATAAAAATCCACTTGATTGTTAACTGGCTACATATTACATCAGAGAATTAAACAAATCTTCAGAGAGCAGTTAACAAGCTTGTAGGGATACAAAATACTGATTTTCATTGGTCAAACTGCACAAATATATAATTACAAAAGAATCAACCATAGTCAGGACAGATAGAGCTGAGGTAACGATTCTGCCTAGCTACAGACAAATCTGTGCCTTCTAAACACAAAACTGTAAAATCTTTTGGTCCACATATTTTTTTTATAGTAAGTATAGGGCAGGGCTCTTAAATTCCCATTTTTTTTGTCTTTCCCTTTTTAAAAAAAAAAAAAAAAAAAGATCATAATTCTGTGTATTTTTATTTTAACTTTTTACTTATTTTTGACATTTTGTGTCTGATTGCATAGTTTTGTTTTATTCCTAACTTATTAAATGCTCATCCGCTATTATTTCTTCTATATTAGGCTATCTCTATTGTGTTGAGTGCTTGTTGTGTACCTGACATGCTATGTACTGTTGTTGTTAAATTCAGTTTTGTTAAGGCTCTTCCCGAAATAAACACTTAATAAACATAAATAAACACTTTATTTTTAAAATTTTTTAAAGAATAAAATGTATGTTTTGATGTTATGACCAGAAGCATTTAAATTATATTTAAGTTATAATTATATTACATAACATGTATAAAGTCCAACCCAGGGTTACCAAAGAGCAGCAGCGGCCCTGCATTGTGTTAACATTACTTTTCATAGAAAACCAAAAGCGTACCTTTCCTTTTCATATACGGCGTTTATTTATTCAGCAACACACCAGTATCGGCGTTGACCATACTTAGGCTACGTGGAGACTGTATATTGTATAACCTTATTTTAGACAAATCAAGATCAAATCAGACGGAAACCTAATCGGCTACGCTCGATTCTTCGGCGATCTCGAGGCCAAGAAACGTACGTTGGTATGTGTTTTCTCCTCAGTTCAGTCTGTCGGGTGATCGTCCTGTTTCACAGTAAGACGATGGTTTGACATTGGTAGCGAAAGTAGCAGGATATTATAATTGAGCAGTACCTGACAAGCTAAACTCAGGGATATAATCTCTCCGCTGTAGTCGGTTTTATTTCTGGTTTGGGAGGAGCCCAATGCTGCATTCAGGTTACGTGGGAAATTCGAATAACAGAGCCATCCCATCCTGTCTATCAGTAAGGTTTATACAGCAGTCCTGCAATAAATCCTACGTTCACATTCACGCACTTTATAATGAAAAGCTGGTCATTTTTGGATGCTGTAGTTTTACCGTGGTGTCGAACTGTATTGTGGTAAATCAAGAGGTGTTTATGCTACAAGATGTTATGTTATGACATGTTTCTATTATTTTGTCCACCTTATGTAAATGCAGCCTACTTGGTTAGTTGCAACTATGTTATATATTGTTATACTGGGTTTCTTACTGTAATTTCAATAACAAATCCCAGTAACAGACATTTGAGGCTCATTGCATTTCAGTCTTTTCAGTGGAGAAGCTGTACTGTTTGTCATTCTAAAACTGTTTTTAGTTCATATTTCAAACAGTCATAATATGGATTATGAAGTGAAAATTCACACCTATGTATCATTCAGCATGTGTGTACCAACGTTAAGCATTTTAGCATTTTAGCATGACCGACAGAAGTAGAGTTTTGGCTCCAGAGCACAGTACACAAAAATCTCACCAAAACCGTTTGCAGAAGTTCTTCAGAAGTAGCTACACATCACTGTTTTACACATCACTGTTTTACACATTATTTCTAGGATTTGTGACATGTGTATCACTAAGAAAACTGTGAAAATATGCGTCATGCTCATATTTTATTATCTTGAGTCCCTGAATGGGTTTTATGCTGAAGAATTTAGCGTCGGTTTTCTATAGGCTAATTTCATCGTGTCTCAGGTGAGTTTATCGTTTTAGATCAGAGGAAGCTGCTGATTGGTTTGGTTTTTGCTGGGCGTGCACCTGTAGGTCTAAAGGCGTTTGTTGTTTGCACGCGTTTAGCAAAATGCAAAAAGCTGTGGAAATCTACTAATATTCTTGTAATGGTTTGTTTAGTTTCTAAACTATCGATCAATTGTCCATGGATGTTTTAGTATGCAGAGACAAGCGAACAGGTAAGATGACATGAAAAATGCCCAGTAGGCTATAGTAGCTGTGGTATTCTAGAGGGGTGTCCAAGCTTTCAAACGAGGTATTATTTGAGTGTATCCACCTGTGAAAATATGTTTATAATTAAATTTACAAAATATGAAGGATTTCTTTGCATTAGTTGCATAGGTTAATTAGCAGCAGCTGGTGGGTGTAAAAAAACATTTCCAAACTAATGTGCAGGTCTGTACAGCTTTAAAGCTCACGCTTTAGCCTCTAGTTGTGTTTTGAAAATGTACTTGGTAGGTTGTTTTCTGAAGCGTTCAACTGCACCTCAGTTTTTTTCAACGGGTAACGTTTCCTTAGGTATCATGGGAAATAGTGTCTTTACTGCAGGGTAGTGTAGTCATGTAATATGAAGCTAAAAGAATAAACTGACTCATTATCTGAGCTGATTAATGCTAAACTATTTTGGTAAACAGTTAAGCTAATAAGAATTTTTGTGCTTTTTTATAAACTAATGCATAATAATAATCTAAGGCCATAGTGGGCGTGGCCTGACGCAGTGCTGCAAGACTCAGTGCCTGTTAAGGACTTTCTAAAGGTGTTGCTGGTTGATGTTTTGAATATGTCCTGTTGAAATTGTTGTTCCTGCTCCAGTTTTTTATAGTTAGTCATCTGGTGTTGTTCGCTAGTTCTCCTTATCAGTGGAGCTCTTCTGACACCCTTGGTGATGTTACCTGTTCATATTATGACCTTCCCTGTTGAGTAACATTTGGTGGGTGTAAAGAAGGATGCGGGTCTCTCTGGGGTCGTGCGGTGTAAGGGGCACAGAGAGAGCGGTGAATTCTGTTTTCCTACTCGTATTTCATTTAGTTTACAGCGATAGCAGTATCGTTAGTGTATGAAGTTATTTTTTCAATGTGCTCTTCTCTCCCCTTTCTGCCCAAACCACATCCAGACTGTGGCAGCTGTCTCTAATCCTCAGAAAAGCCTTTGCACTGATGCTCAGTGATTAGTCTCGCTTGCCCAACCTGCTTCTCTCCACACTTGATTCGGTTCAGCGCTGCACCGGAGCCAAGACAGAGATCCAGAGATTAGATATATTCTTCCAGAACTAAACAATGTAAAATCGGACAGGAGGGGAGAATGATTTTCCTGGACGCAAGGTGGCGCAAGAGTCTCAGTAATACCGGTTCTGCTGTGGAAATACGGCGCCGTCACTCTTAGCTTTGTTTCCTGTGGTATTATTATGCTGCACCCCATTAAATGCGTGGTTGTTTTGTGGCCACAGCATCTGGAACACAGTTGGTTCATCAGTACAACATATGAAGTTAAGCTATGTCATTAATATGTGCTGCCAGTGTGTGGGCAGTTTTAGTCCAACCATTATTCTCCACATCCAACTGGCTCGTTTGGCCTCTCCATGCAGATCGTTTAGAGGTGCAGTGTTGATGTTATGTTCTTCAATGTAATTAATTAGATTTTAAAATATGTTCCTGAATGTTAACAGCCTATTCCCATAACTACTGACCCATCGTCGACAACTCTTGCCTTACACAATTCAGCTGCTGGAACAATAGCAACAAAATCCTCCCAATTTGTCATCCCCCACCCAAAATCACCATAGTGGTGGCCCAGTGAATATAGTGCTGCAGGCTTTTCTTATACCACACTTTGAGCAAAAGTGGGAAGCTTCCATCTTCAGCCACAATGAACAGTATATAGCCTATTACGTTTGTATGGACCTTGCCCAAATATAACGCTTTTCGTGGCAGTTCAATTCCTGTGCGTAATTCGGTGTTTCCAAAGCGCTCCAGCTGCGCGGGGTCACATCCAGATGTGTGTGTTTTTCTTTACGGTGCGACGAAGACGTCGATGAGCGTCTGAACCAATCACTACCGCCCGGGGGCGGGTCATGTGTGGACTGTTGTGGATATGGAAAATGGACAATTTAACACGCCCGTTCATCATTGAGATTCGTACAAGAGGACATGCACTTGCACGCTGAATTGATTCGCAAATGCCAGGCCGTGGTGTGAAAAGAAAAATTACCAGAAAGGGGAAGAGCGTGGTTCGCCACCCGGTAAGGGCGAGCTGTCTGTCGGGGAGTAGTCGGAGCGCAGCAGGGACCGTAGCCGACTGGGTGATTTCTGTTTATTGTAGACGCATCTTAGTAATAATGGATAACCAGATGTTTCAGTTGATACTGCAAATTGTGTGTACTCTATTCAGAGTTGTAGAATATTCCCAATTTGGCAAATACTGATCTTTTCCTCTTGTCTAAAGGCGCCAATCACCATTAAAACCTCATTTTCATACAAATACAACGAAAGGCTTCACTGTCCACTGCCCTGTGGCGACCGCACCGGTTGCGGTTGTAAAATTAAAATATGTTTCTGTAAAGTGCGTTGTTCGCCTTAAAGCCGCTTTAACAGCCAGGAGCTGCTCCTGTTTGCATGGCGCTCAGCAGCGCACCTTAGTCACGCACGCCGCTTTACATGTCGAGATGGGAATCACAAGTGTTTGGAGCAGTCCACACGATCAAAACAAGAAAACCTTTTGTTAATGCTGTAGCCAGTGTATAGACCTGGAATATGTCAGCTAGAACTTAAACTGAGTGGAAGTGTAACTGTGGTACTTCCATTCATCTCTGGGTTATCTTGACACTAGCAGCCTTTTTTTGTGACAGACGCAGCCTGTGTCGGTAAATCCAGGTAGCTGGCGGAGCAGCAGGGAGTGATGATGTGCGGTCCACGGTGCTCTGACTGAGAGAGGTGCATGCTGGATAATAGAGGAGACCCGACACATATCGACGAGTGAGGGATCTGCGAGATTGGAGGAAAGACGCGAGGGGGCCGGCGGGACGCTCCGCTTTGACATGATTTTTATGGAAGGTGCGTGTGGTTGCGCTGTATCAGTATGTTGTAACTTCATCATATTGTAGAGCTTGTAAATCGAGAGAAGTTGTTGGTGTTCTGATCCTCTGCAGCTGTAGCGGCGCCGCTAGACCAGGACCGCCAACAGTTCAGTGCGCAACTGTACTGATTCTGCTTCAGGGGGACTGGAGACTCTAAACCTCTCTTCTCAAAACTGGATGAACCTGCTACTGCCACCTGCAACCGATTTCTGTATCATTCCATGACAGGTAGGCTGAATAGGTGGTGGCATGTTTTGACAGAGTGCTGCACTTACTATGCTGAATACTGTTCAAACAGGCTGATGCATTTAGGGACCTTCATATTGCAGATAATTATTCTTTTACTGGGTCCTTACAGCCCCAGATCCACTCACTGGGCTTTAGGGAACTCTTGAACACAAGTTAAGATCCTTTGGCAAATGATCTGCTTCTGCCACTGGACAGTCAGGCTACATTACTCTGTCACCATCCAAGAATATTAAATACATTTGCCACTGTCATTTTCCTGTGTAGTAAGCACAGAAATAGTAGTAAGCATTTTCAAATTCAGGGTCACCTTTTTCACTGGATGTCAAATCCCAATATATTTTACAGGTTCATATATTCAAATCAGACTTCTGTACGCTACTGATGAAAACTGTGGCAGTCAGAATGCATTTAGAGAACAGTATACTCTGTCAGTATACTCTGCATGCAACTCAATGTAACATGGCTTTGTCTTTTTTAATATTTTTCCTGGCTTCTCTTTGTCTTGGATAACCTTTTTGCATTCATGATATATCAGATAATAGCTCAGGAAAGCAGAAAATTACCCGCTTTGACATCCTAAGTGCTCCACGTATTAATGAATCCCACAGAAACAAACAAGGCTGCCAGAGTTCATTGCAGAAATTAATTATAAGTCCCTGTTTTTTTTTTTTTTTTTAATGAAAAAGATGGTGACTTCAGTGAGCCCAAATAAAGTGTTGTCATTATTGTGTATGTGCAAAAAGGTTCTCTGAGAAGGTGGTTCATCTTGTTTAGGAAATTACTTTATTGTAATAGAAACACCCTCGTCTTTATGGGAGTTTGCAGTAGTACAGGTTCTGTAATACTCTGCTGGTGATTAAGAGAAACACAAATCTTGTTTATGCATTTGCCAGTACAGTACAATATGCCTGCTCCAGAGGTGGTTGGTCATTTTATAACTGAGGCATTCATTAGAGAGGTTGAAAATAGGGGGATTGCCACCTTATAATCTATTAACACTGATTTGTCACTGAACTTATTGTTCTAGCATTAGCGTATACTACTTTAGTGTTGGCGTTACAACATAAACAGGAAGAAAGAGCTTTAAAAAAAACAAACTTATTTTCCTTTCAAGATTTAGAATCTTGTCAAACTATTTTCTGCAGAAGCTGCTGTTTTAATCGCAAATGTCAGGGACACTCTGCTAATTGAACCCTGTCTGGAATGTGCGCCTTCTTTGTTATGCCTGGGTCAGATTGTACATCTTCCCTGTATTCAAGGTCAGATTGTTTATAGGCCAATCTGATGTGCGTTTGCTGATAGGACTGCCTCCAGGCTGAAGCAGCAGAGATAAGATGAGTTGCAGGTAGGATGCGCTGTGAGCAGGACCAGTTAATAAGGCAGATGGGTTTTGCTACAAGCCGCGTTCTGCTGTGTGTGTGTTGTCAGTTCCACAGCCAGGTAACCCGAACACAGTGCGCTGGGCACTGCCTGGATCAGTGTCCTCAGTAGGTTTTTCCACACTATTTGCTGAGAGTTGTGTGTGACAGTGTTAGCTGTGATCTTTGTCTGTGTGATACAGTCTGATTTGCATGGTTTCTGCTCCGGTTTTCTGGGACAGTAAACAGCACTGCCAAATTCAGAACACGAGCTTGAACCTCCTAATAATTGTTCCTACCAATCTTGCTCATTCTGTTAATTAGCCCTTGTGGCGTTAGAGTGCAGCATATTGTTGAGACATAATTAATCAACCCGGCTTGTAATTATGCTGGGATCGGAATGTAAGCGCGGTTGGAAGGCTGGTTGCGTTGCAGGGCGTTCAGCTTGAGGTAAACATCTTATTATCCATGTCAGTCCCTCAGCCCACACGGAGCAAGTATGGTTTCATTAAGGTGGAGAAGAACATAGTGTTACCCATGTTAGGAAAATAGCCTAATAAAAGAACCAGCGCTTGATTAAGTTTATGGCCATTATGGTTCCAGGGTGGTCGACCTAATGGAAAAATACCCCTGTAGCTGCGTGAAGACAGCCAGAGAGATTACTTTTCCACACAGTATAAGACCATTTCTTTAGCACACAGCAAAATGTGTAAATGTATTTCCGTCTATTATATGCATATGGTGGGCTGCAGTGTAAAGAGAGCCTCCATTTCAAAGGGCAACTAGTAGGTGAGGACAGAAAATAGAACATGGGTTGCATCCCAATTGTAAGCTTTTCATGCTTGTCTGTCAGTGGATACAGCCCCTTTATTTTACCACGGCAGGATTGTTTTTGGTTCACCACAAACGGACAAACCCTGCACACTCAGTGACTCCTGCTCAGGTTGTAGATAGTCAGAAAGTTATGGAAATGCGACCCTGCTATTATGCAGGCATTCAACATTCTAGCCTATAAAAACACACATATGAGCACATACACAAATTCCTGGCCAGTCTTAACAAAGAAGCATATATTAACAGAGTGGTTCCTAGCATGGGGGTCAGCACAAGATGAATCTAAAGGGTCATGAGATGAGAACAGAACAGCAGACACTACTGGTTCCTGCTACAAAAAGCTCTTTGTTCCCTAATATCTGCTTTTTGCTTGTGATTTATATAATATGGTATTTTAAGGCCCCTAAAGAAGTAACACTTATTGTAAGAATTCCATAAAGTCAAACCACATATTTGACACTCTTTCTGTATAGTAGATTTCATTGTAACTGGTGGAGTCTGGCATTACCACACTGGATTCAGGTTGCCTACACACACGCGAGGGATTCACAGGAAACAATGCCTCATGTAATCCAGTGTCATTTGATCCACTGATATACATTACACTGCATGAGAGCTGAATGAAGTTAGTTATAATTCAGGCCTAACATGTCCCCACTGCTGGCTTCACATTAAAAGCGTTCAGTTGGCAAAACCTGGGGTGGCTTTTGATTTGAAAAAACTACAAACTTCAGGAAACCTTTCATGTTCATTACTGCTCTGGCTGATCGCACCTGGTTATCAGAAATGTATCTTTAAAACCATTCTTTTGTCAGCTGCTGACTGGAGAGGACTCTTACATTTTTCACAGAAGGGATGGAACAAGAAGCAGCAGCTGCAGTCAACTGTTGCTAAATCTACCAGGACTGAAATTTTAAGGATTATTATCAGATAAAGTTATCAGAAGAGGAACAATGACTGCTTGGTCAAACTTCCCTGTGGCCAATGACACACCAAAGGGGTTGCAAATAGACATAGCTTCATTTTAAGAGGTCACAAGTGAATAAAATTGGGAATCACTGCAGTGACACAAACAACACAGTGTGGCTACATTCTGGTCACACTGTCACATCTCTAAGGTCTGTAATGACAGAGTCCAGGGTTTAATTTTAGCTCGACGGAGCCTTCCACTTCACCACAAGATTTGTGTTTTCTTCAGAGCACTTCATTTTGTTGAACTAATATGTTGCCAGCTTTAAGCCAGCAAAAACACACATGCCAGATGTGAGTTTAAATATAGGCTAGACAGATGCCTGCGCGCGCTCGGGCACATACAGCCACAGAGACCTGCTGCCACTGAAAACTGGCATTTTTACAGCACAATCATCCAGGATTTGAGTAAATTACGCTGCCTTCATTCAGGTGGGCTGTCTGTACAAACTAACCATATCATTTGGGAAGGAATAGAAATCTCATGTTACTGGGCTTTACAGCCTATTTACAACCTGCTCTGTCACTAAATCATTTCAGTCTTCATAATGCTGCCGCTTCTTACAGTGGGAATGACTCTGCTTCCTGGAGAATGAAGTAGATTTCATTTTTGAGCGCTGCACTGTCAGTTGTGCTCATCACTGGTGGTATGACCAGAAACTAGCAAATTGAACAAATAAGGGAAAGCCAATCTTTTCCTGTAAGACGGGAAACTCTTTGGGAAAAAATTTCCAATTTGGTGGAAGAAAATGCATATTGACAAATGCTGAATTTCCTGCAGAGTGACATCAGCGGCGACATCTATTTCAGAACACGTCAGTTTTCATTTTCTATCAAAGCCTGCATAACCACAGTTGAATAAGCTGCTGTGCAAACAGAATTTGAGGGAGACAGATGGGATTGGCACATTTCAATTCCATATCCCTGAATGACTTAGCTCTGTGGAAAACCGCAGCAGGTAGAAACAGTTGAGGGAAGCCCTTAAGGCCCTCAGAGAGTAAGAGATCAAGGACAGGGAGTATGGGGAGTAGGTCCAGCTGTCACCAATGAAATATTGATTAAGTCCCTTTCCCCCTTGTCGTTCCATCCTTCCATACCTCCTTAATGTCCTTCAGCCTCACCTTCTTTTTCCTCTTCACTTGTTTTTTTTCTGCCTAACCTTCACATGTCCTCCACTTTAGACTATATTTAACAAGAGCTTCAGCTTCAGAAATAAATTACATTCCATAAAGAAGTTCAGCCCTTTTAAAGTTGTAATACTTAACATTTCAGTCCTTGTTGATTTAGCAACTCGTGTTGTTAGTGCTGATATCAGCAGCTGTGATTTATTCCTACAGCAAACACTCTCTAAGCAGCTACTGTTCTTCTTCAGGAATTCAACAGAAGAGCTACTTGAGTATCTGTTTACAGCCCAGCTAAATAAACTCACTTATAATGAAGTCGGTCAATAATAATTTTAGTTGTGCTCTGGTTTCATGTGCACACAGCACAGGTTACCCACACAACAGCAGAGCACAGCAGAGTTAGTTACCTTGCTGAGATGTTGGCAGTGCACAGTTGTCGGTGAGCTCACTGTGGCTGCTCCTTCTTGTTTCATTACTCCCTTGCAAAAACTAAAAGTGAACCACTGCTGAAAAAAAAAACCTAAAATGACTTGCTTTGTTTCAGTTTGGTGGAAATTGTCTTTTTAATTGGGAAACACTGGGATATAATCAGCAACAACGCAGCTCAGATATGTTGTTAAAATGCTGAGACTGATCTCGATGAGATAAAAATTAAAACAGTATTCTATGCCTCGTTTCCGCTATAGGAAATTTCAAACCAGTGTGAGAATGATGCACTCCAGCATGTTATTACAGAATATAAATACACTGAATGTCTGTTCCTGAAAAAAAAACAACAATGACAATGATTAGTTTTTTAAAAAAGCTTTTGCTTTCACTAAAGTCACTAACTTTTATTGTGAGCACAATCAGTATCTTTACAACTATAGCATGTTAGAGAGGTGAGGTGCACAAATGACTGTAGTGGTACTTCCTTTGCTGTTAGAATATTGATTGTGTAGAAATCCTGTTTCCTCTTTAGCTGGTTTTAATGCAGTCTGCATTGTTACAGTTTCATTCCTTGCTCACTACATTATGAACCTTCCTTGAAGTTTCTTTGCACTGAAGGCGAACAAATGATCAAAGAATTGTTGGCCTTGCAGGATGTATACCTCATGCCTGTGATTAAGTGTTTTTTGCCCCTCTTCATCCCAGCACCCCAGCCACCTTTTTGAGGACGAAGCAGAAATAATTGAAAAAAAGGAAACAATGCAAAAAATGGTATTGTTCTTAAGCAGAACCCTCCAGTCAGCTTAGGTAGGACAAGAAAATTAGAGGACAGGATAAAATAAAAGGAATTAATGATTTATGACAGGATGGAATTAAGCGAAGAACATAGCTCTGAGTCCTGTCCTCACCTTTCCTTGAACCCTCATCCTTCCACCTTCAGGCCCATCTATTCTTTGAGCCTTGTGGCTTTTTCCAGTGCTGGTCATCCAACCGTACTGATCCATCATTGATCCAGCATAGGGGACTTCTCTCACCACTTAGAGCCACTGTCTTGTGTATGTGTGTGTTTTGTTGCATCTCTATGGTCTGGCTCAGAGCCAGGTATGCCCTAGAATTTTACTGCCTTGTATTGGTCATTATGCTTCCTTGCTAATTGCCTCACACTGTCATTGCACACAGAAGTGGGATGGTAGGGATCAACCTAACAGCGGAGGCTTTCACACACACAGGAACATTCAGGCAGTGAGACAAGGGATCATTTCTTTCTGCTTAGTTATTTAAAACTGGGTAGCTTTATGTCCTATGTTATGTAACAGTATCTTAAATGATTATGTTCAATTCACATATGCTCCTCTAACTCTGTGTTACCTCCTTGCCTCCAAATTTCCTCCATATATTGTAACTGCTGTTATTTTATAAGCCAAGTGAAAAGTGTCAAGTAAACATTTTTATCAATTACATTGTGAAATGTAGCTTTAAGCACAGAAGTGGAGACTCCTATTTGTGATCCTACAGTAACAGAGACCTCCCTGCATTTAAATCAACATAAATATTCAGACTATTTTTGCAAAACAACACAGGAAGATTGATAAAAGCAATGGCATCCTTATGTGAAATTGCTTGGCGCTTAGATTAGATAAGACAACGGAATACATTCTTCATGCCCATCTTCATTATCATCAGCATAATGATACCCTCCATCACTTTTTATTACACCTTCATGCCATCACTATCAATTATCTCCACAACCACAAATCACCAGGACAGGTCTCGTACACATCTCTCATGGGGATGTATCCCGAAAAAAAGACTGAGGTCTAATCGTATCCATTTGTGGCAGAGGATAAGGAGTACGAAAAGAAAAAAAAAAATTAAGAAGAAAAAAGAAAATCAATGCCTTAACTAAAGGAGCAAGTGAATTATTGATGAGGACTATGTAATGGGATCCCAAGTGTCTATTTCTCCTCGCTTTGGACTGCTTGCTGCTCAGGCAACTAGTCATTGCCACAGAAGTAGAAACAGGGAAAGTGCCAAAAACCACCCACTAACATCTCCACAGGCAGATGAGAAAGTCTGCATTAGCTAGTACAGTGTGGCAGATATTAGCTGCTGTGTTTGAACAGGTTAAACACAGGTACAGTAAAAATGCATTTCCATGAAGACGTGTGTGCCTAGATGCTCTTTGTAGGGCTTGTACTATTTTCCAAAAATGTAGTTTGAATGAATGTGGGGCCTCTGCAGTCTCACTCGACTGAAGAAAAAGCTGCATTTCTCAGGCTCAAATAAGAGTTTACCCACAGTTTTTCCATCTGTGGTGTCACATCTAAAATGCATTCTCACATTACTCCTTAGATGCTTTGGTGCTGTAATTCCGTCTTCTTTGTTTTAGTGCTGCAGTTATTTGTTTATCACAGCTTACTAGTTTTCTTCGCTGTGTGTGTGTGTGTGTGTGTGTGTGTGTGTGTGTGTGTGTGTGTGTGTGTGTGTGTGTGTGTGTGTGTGTGTGTGTGTGTGTGTGTGTGTGTGTGTGTGTGTGTGTGTGTGTGTGTGTGTGTGTGTGTGTGTGTGTGTGTGTGTGTGTGTGTGTGTGTTAGCAAAAAGAGAGCAGCGATAGCCAAGTATTCTGCTGGGTCTGAAAGCATTTTAACAAAGTCCCTTGCAGTAGCACAGCCTGTTATATTTATGTAAAAATTGAGAGGCAAAGGCAGTTCGGTTCACACATAAATCCTTATTTCCTCTGTCCTTTAGAGGTGGAGAAATCAGAGGATGCATTGTTTGCCCACATCACCACTGTTTGTTTTATTGCAAGTGGAGAAGGCAGGCATCACTTCTGCTTGGCTGCAGAAGAGGCAAAATTGAGAAATGTGAATGAGAAGTAGCGAGAGAGTGGCCAGGTGAGACCTGAAAGCTTCCTTTGTGAGGCCGCTGGCAGTGAGAACACTGCCCTTCACTGTGAGGTGTTCCCTATACACACACTCACACAAGTACACTGTACATGTAGGAGCATTATGGGGGGATGTTTGGCAAAAATGTGAGACTGAAAATCTGTTGCAATTTTGTAAATGTAATTTTAAAAAAAAAAAAAACCTCATTTCTCCAAGGTGAACGGACGTTTCACAGGCGTAAAGCAGCTCTGTTTTTCATCTGCATTTCCAAATCTCCATCTCACATGCTAAATGCTCTCTTATTTTCTCCTCCACTGCTTTTCAACTGTATCTGGCTCAGTTCAACTGGAGCTTGAAGAGCATGATAATATCTAGTCTCGGCTGCTGCATACTAGCATACTATCGTAAAAGACTATTCCAGAAGTCAGTGCACATCACAGCACATATGAGCCTTTAAATATCCATCATTTTCACTGGAATGTGGAAGTCAGAAAGGGACAGAGATAGCAAGATGGTGGACTTAATGAAGAGATGGTTCTGATGTGTTTTGGATGCCTTTTTCAAATGTGCTTTTCTCAGTTATCTCTTTATGGGCTCAAGCTGATTTTGACAGTTTAAACTTCTCTGCTGCGCAGCATTATCCAGCTGTGCTACTTTATTGCTATTTGTTTATATGAGTGTATTAAAAGTGGCTGCAAATAAGTATGATTTTTAAAAATAAAACCCACTCGGCTATCAAAAGTGCTAGTTGTTGCTCCTAAGACAGAAGTTTCACAGTTAAGTATGTCTCTGTGCTGCTTGTGGACCAGCAACTCTGTGTACTGATCTGTATTCCTGTTTGTTTACTTCTCCTCAGGAGGGGCCCTGCAGACAGCAGTTGCGCCAGGCACCATGAGGCAGCAAGCTTGGCCTGAGAGAGCAGAGAAATCACCCTTCATCACTCTCGACCAGCCTGGGCAGCGGAAGAAATGCACACAGCAGCAGAAGCGGCAGCACAAGCCACAGCGGAGACAGCCTAATACACACATCTGAGAATACAGTAGAGCGCAAATGGGAAAGGCCGAAAGAGACTGAGACAGAGGAGTCAATAACTCAGATTGCATCATACTGAATGGCAAAGTAGACTGGTCCACACTTAGAGGCAGTGATGTCCTTTTTAACACATTGTCCTCCACTAGAAGCTCCTTGTTAGAAGTCACAAGTCAGTCCCTGGCCCCTGTGAGGCTACATTGCTGAGGGGCAGAGGCAAAAGGAAGGAGAGGACGAGAGAGACAGAGTGGAAAAAAGAAACTGACAGGCCCTCATGCAGGCGCGTAAGAAGTATGTTCTGCTGGGCTTGTGTGCGTGCTGCTGGCTGGTCCTCTTTTACTGGGGTGGAGGAGTCCAGCTACGTCTGCTTCGGCTACTGACACGCCAGCGGGGTGAGGTGGTGCGCCCATGGCCCAACTGGACTGACCGGGCCTTCCTTCCCCGCTATGCCCACTTGGACGAGCTCCAGACGGACCCTGGAATGGCCGAGTCACCCCGCCAACGCCGGCAGGCATGGTCTGCCATTTATAAGGACAGCCGTTGCCGCATGGAGACCTGTTTTGACTTTTCTCGGTGTCGCCGCAGAGGAAGGGAAGGGTTTAGGGTGTATATTTATCCATCAGAAAAAAACGACCGTGTGTCGGAAAGCTACAGGAAGATCCTGATGTCTATAGCTGAGTCACGGTACTACACCTCGGACCCCCGTGAAGCATGTTTGTTTGTGCTGGGTATAGACACCTTAGATCGAGACCAGCTATCAGGACAGTTTGTCCCCAGTGTGGATGAACGTATCCGTGGTTACCCATTATGGAATGATGGGAGGAACCACCTGATCTTCAACTTGTACTCGGGCACCTGGCCTAACTACACAGAGGATTTGGGCTTTAACATCGGCCAGGCCATGTTAGCCAAAGCCAGCCTCAACACAGAACATTTCAGGCCAGGCTTTGACGTCTCCATCCCATTGTTCTCCAAGGATCACCCTCAGAAGGGCGGAGAACGGGGCTGGCTGGTGAGGAACACCATCCCGCCACGAAGGAAGTACCTGCTGATGTTCAAAGGGAAGCGTTATCTGACAGGCATCGGCTCAGACACCAGAAACGCGCTCCACCATATCCACAATGGGAAGGACATCGTCTTGTTGACAACGTGTCGCCACGGGAAAGACTGGGAGAAACATAAGGACGCTCGATGTGACCATGACAACCTGGAGTATGAGAGGTAAGTCAGGGGTCATGGCCAGTGGGGAGGGCAGTAATGATGTTAAAATGAAAAGTCACATGTGAGTCAGTGTGTGAAGTTGTTGGAACACACCATGGTGGTGTTACACTTGCCTGTTTGTTTGAACTTTACATGCTGTTTTATTGGTCTTTTAGGTGTCATTGATTTTCTACAAACAGAGTCACTGGTAGCTGTTGTATCCCACTGCTTATTTTTCCCTGTTTTATAGCTGTATAGTTTTTCTGTTTGAGTTTATGATGTTTGGCAGTCACTTTCCAGATCAAAGTTTTTAGACAAGTCTCTGGAAATTCAGATTTAGGTCACCATTCACAGCAAGTCTTCTATTCTTGCTTTGGTACTGTTAAAATACAGTTAAATGGTGGTTTTAATGTGCTCAAATTCCAGTAACTGACCTTGAGCTCTTGTAATATAATCAGTTTTATAGTATTTTGCACAAACTAATTAGGGTATCCAACAAAAGAGTTTAACATCTGTACAAATGCACAATTCCATTTTATACTTGGGTGTTTACTCCTATAAGACAAATAAATAAATATACATTTGCTACAGCTAATTAATTACAACTGAAACAATAGTGTGTAATGAGCCGAAGCAAAGGTTGCCACAGAGAATGGCTTCTTGAAATCTCTAAATACCTCAAAGAATTAACCACTAACTGGATGTAAGATTTTTTTTTGTACTCGGGATGTCCATATTTTTTTTTTTTTTTTTTTTTAGACTTTTGCTCCTGCTGCTCCTGCTGTTGCTGTATTTGCTTTAGTTGAAATTATGTTTTGGAGTTTATTGATTAGATGGTGGGTGAAGTGCAAAAAAAGGCAACATTTGCAATAATTAGAGATTAGGGCCAATTCATTACAGTATATAACCTTTGTCATGGTTTGAAAACAACTCATGCAAATGAATATACTAATGTACTGTGTGCATTTCTACTTCAGCCCTACTGTTTGTGCTGTATGGGCCATTTTGCAGTGTTTTTTTTTGTTTGTTTTTTTTAACGGATGTGAGCACCAAGGTTGAAGTTAATAATGAAAAGCTTTGGGAAACACACTGATCTGACTAATGCATGTTGCACCAGCCACTTGGTAAACATATCTCATCCTCTAACTAGTTTAGAGCTCAGACTGACTTAAGAACAGATGGGAATAAAGGCAAGTAATCAAACCAAATAACATGTTTTGCCTGTTAAATCATCATCCAAAGTTCCCAGAAATTCATCTTTAATCTAAGCTGCTCTTTCTATCTTACTGTCGTCTAATACTATAACTGTTTTAGTGTAAACCCTGACACTGCTGCAGATGTGTTGGCTTTAGCAGCTTGGTGTTTATATTAGTTGTGAGCTGATGAACTTGAAGGCAGGTGGAGACACTGGATGCTGAGGGTTGTACTCTTTAAACACAGCCTCTCTGCTTTACTCCAACATGCTTAACTTACATTTTTCAATAAAAGCTCTGAAGCTAAATTGCTGAGAGCCCCCCTCATCATAAAGTCCATTCACTGACAAATCAAGAGCAGGGTAGTCTTAGCCAGGAAAGGGTGGGTTTTACTGACAGAATCAGGATAATGAAAGAATGTGAAAAGGATTTAGAGCCACAGCGGTCTGCCTGTTAAACTATGACTCCGCCAGTGTGTGGCTAATAGAACAAGACCACAGAGTAAATTCACCTGAACTATGAACAGTACCTTTGTTCCATAGTTGAATAGACAAAGATAATTCAGATATTCAGCAGTTTCGGAGGAATTTGTTTCCTTGTCTGAGTCATACAGCTACACTAATTATCAGTTAGCAAGCCAGTTTGCTCAGAAACTAACGGGGCACGTTACCAGAATTTATTCAAATAATACCTCTGGTAGAATAGCTTATACTTCATCAAAGGAAGCTTAAATTTATGCATTTAATTCACCCTCAGTGAGCGAATCCATTGATTGTGGCAGTTCCAACTGATTTCACCAAGAAATTGAACTGGTATAGATGCTGCTGTGACTGAGCCCTAAAACCATTTAAAATTTCATTATTTAAGTGAATGCTCAACAGATGGAGCACAGCTCACAGTTATTTTCATTATCAATGAATTTGAATTATTTTGTCAATAAACTGTTGATTGTCAGTCAGTCATTAAATAAAGGTCAGCGTCAGTGGAAGGCTTTTCTTTTTTCTGCTAAACTCTGTTTTAAATCTAAGCCATCAGGATTTGAAAGTTATTTTTCAGATGTCATTAAATGAAGACTCTGGTCTATAACTAACTACAGTACCTTAGGCTTGTTTTCTTTGGGCTGGGGAGCAAACGGATGGAGCTGCTCAACACAGAATGAATGAGCTTATTTATTTCACACAGGCCTCTACTCAGACACTGGGGTGGACAGGGGGTTGTGTGGGAGGGGGAAAGGGAGGATAGTGGGAGAGGTGGGGAGGTCCCATGTGGTATTTTGTGGTAGATTTGGATAAGGCAAAAGCTCAAGAGGGTGTAAGAGTGTGAATGGGGGAAGCAATGTGAGAGACAGCTGCCTTTGCTAAGAAAAACACAAAAAAACTGGATGATTTTTTTTTTTTTCCTCTTTTCCATTTTATATGAAGTCTCTCTTTATTTTCATTCTTTGAATCTCTCATTGGGGAAAGATAGGGAATTTCTGAAGAACATGGGAGACAATGACATCAAAATGAATGTCCACTTTTCTTTCCTTTTAAAAACCTGCTTGAGCAAGGTATTTGTGTGAAAACAGGGACACATCCTCACATCTCCATCTGTATGTTGTTGTCGTTACCCTCTCTGTCCTTTTTATCCATTACTTTCCATAAAAAAAATCTAGCCCCTGCACTGGTGATACATGCTTCCTCAGTGAAAATTGTCCATGTGTGCCTGAGCTGGTGTGTGAGACATAGTGTGTCATGGTCAATGAAGCTCTTAGAAGGTAGCACCAGGTTAATGAGTGCATGCATCTGGTACACAGGCAGATTAGCCCCAAGGGACCTAGACAAGACAACAACTACGGGAGGGAGGAGGAAGTAAGGGGCAGGCAGATTGACATGTAGAGATAGCCGTACAGGCTGGATTTAAAATGAGTTTTCACCAAATAAGACCCTGAATATCCCACACACTGTTTTAGACTAGAAAGAAAATTAATCATGCTGTGAACTAATTACATTTGATGTTAATGTGAAGTGTTTTAATTGTTTTCACGCTGAATTTTGATGAGTTTTTAAAATAAAGAAATGCATCAGTGGCTAAAATTGCAAAAAATAAAACAAAAGAAGTGTTTTAGCTTATTGTGTTAGGGTTAGTCCTAACTCAATAATATGAAAGAGACTACTGTTACAACACAGAATGAATGAGCTTATTTATTTAGTTAGTTACAGGTTAATCTCTGGTCATTGCTGTTCCAATACTATCAAAGTTTTACTGACTTTTGTTTGGCCCATATATTTTCTCATTACTGATAGTGCTCTCTAGGCATGTGAATGGCTTGATTTGCCCTAACGCTCCGCAAAGATGAGTGGAATTCGTAGCATCTCTTTCAAGATAGTGTCCTGTTACTGTCTGCATGATACCACACTGTCGACAGGTTTCACCAGAACAGTTCCATTGATAGAAAAAAACCAGTGAGATCTGGAATTATTCTGGTTCATCCCCACTGGAAATGCAAATTCACAATAACAGTAGTGTTGGTAGAAAGACACATATTTATGCATTTAGACTGACCACTAGTCCAGGCTTAAACTGCAGCACCATGCCAGTCAATACTAAGATGACAGTGGAAAGCTCTCCTGCTCTTCTAAAGTATTTATGATCTATACTGTATGTTTGTTGTGGGAGTGCTGAATGGCTGTGTAATGTAATGCTTCTAAGCAAAATTGTTTTAAAAACAGATTCATTTTAAATATCTCTGTCTCGGCTGTTTCACTTAACATAAATTTACTATTTGAAAGTTTGAACTTATTAGTAAATGGTACCCAAATATCCCATTAAACTCTACCATAGGGGAAAAAGGAAATCTGAATTAGAACAGACGGTGCCTGGAAATACGTTTTCTATTAAATTAGTGTGTAATTTTGACTGTGCATGGATTGTGAATGATAGAAGAGAAAACATAAAACAGCAAAGGGACAAGTTGGTCGTAGTACACAGTCATACCTCAGGCAACAAGAGCAACAACACAAAGGGAGAAAAGGAGAATGTCATGTGATAAAGATTACGAAAAATGGGGGAAAGACAAGGATACTGCAGGCAACTTAAAAAAGTGAGAATGAGACATGGCAGGAAGAGGGAGATAGAGACAGAGAAAGAGGGAATTGGAAGTGGCGATACTTACAGCTACAAGGGAGAAGCTGTGCTGCAGCCTAATGGCCTAGTTTCCCTCACTTTGGCGATTTCTCTAAGAAAGGGAGGAGAAACGTGCAGCGTACAGTGAATGTAAATGAGCAAGAGTGTGAAAAACAGAGTCAAGGAAGAAAGAGAGGGATATTTAGAAGATACAAAAAGTATCACATAAAACACACAGGTTCTTAGGTTCCTTTTGTACTAAGTGAGAACTTAGCTTGTGTGTGTTTGTGAAGGTGGATTGGTGACGGTTGAACAAAGATGGACTTGGATAGGAGGGAGAGATCAAAGTGACTGGGAGGATGTGCAGTGGTAAAACTCTGTACCTCTCTGTTTGTCTTAAATGGCCTCTGTGTATATAAGAGCTGGTGTTGGAAAGTGATGGGTCATTATTCATGACCGTAAGGCAACTCGGGGTTGCTGAACGAGAGTGAGTGAGCAGTCGGACTCTAAAACCTGGGTAACAGTTCAGAACAAATGCAGCATGCTAATCAGACAAAACACAAATAAAGCACTGCAAGCAATGTAATAGTAGCTTCACTGTGCTAAAAGTTGGCTTGAAATGCTCCCATATATGTGTAATTTAAACAGGAAATTTGCAAAATTATATGCTGTTGTGCATGTAAACACAGTATAATAATTCCCTCAAAAGAATTTCAGCATCCCTGTTATCTGGTGGCGGACATAAAAATGCATCCCTTTGCAGTGTGGTTACTTCTTCCATATATGCACATTTAAATGGATATGTGGGTGGATACATGCCCAGTTGTGTATGTCTGTGTCTGAATCTGTAAACGGTGTACGCAAGTGTGTGCAATTTGAGATTTTGGCAAGCCAAATAAGAAACGCTGCAGCTCACTGTAATTAGGGCCTGTGAAATTGTACCTCTGAAGATGCTGTGGCCTGAGTCTGTGTGTGTGTGTGTGTGGTTTGTGTGGTCCGTCTTTGCTCTCTCTGTTTAGAATACTTGGAAATGAGAGGCAGCCTTGTGATTCTCTGGCATTTGCACACTCCATCCTCCATTCCTTTCCTCCTCTCCAGCTTGTGTCCCACTAATCCTACGCACCACTCGTCCCCTCTCGCTGTGTTATTGTAATGTCTGGTCAAATACGTATATAAACTCACTGAATGCCTCACAGTGCAGCAGATGTTGCACCCAGGGCTTGAAAGCAACCTGCTGACTCACTAGCCAGTTTCGCTGTTGGATTTTGTTTCTTTTTAACGCTGCTATAATCAATATTTTTCCATGACTTGGATCAGATGACATCATGTAATGTGAAAGGAGTCGCTTGTATTGACAAGCCCACAGAGACTTATCACTTGACTCGGCACTTCCTCTCAGCTTTGTTTCATTTTTCTGTCTTTCAGCTCATTGATTTGACATGCAACTTCTGGTTCACTCTCACCACTGTGATCAGTGACGTTTCCAGCAGCAGCAGCAGCTTTTTTAGTCTACTGCACACTACCTGTCAAGCACAAAAAGACAGAAAAGCAAAGTTAGCAACCGGCTGGTGAAGACAGAGCATTTAGCAGCTAGAGTCACATATCACTGGATCGGATAAAAGGCAACCCAGAAATTTAAACATTTCCACTTTTCCAACATGTTTTTTTAAAGGAAAAGCTTTTTAAACATAGAAAGCACTTATGTTGTGAACTTTTCTCTGAGGTAGCATTAGTTTAAGAAGAAGAAATTCCCCATCATTGAAACCTTTTCTCTCATATACGAGACATGAAAACCAGTAATATGTAAAACTGATACTTATGTTTCCTTTTAAACAGTCAGACTTTCTCCTTTGACACTCTTGGAAGCTGTCAGAATCATTTCCTGTGACAGTTATTTTTCAGGCAGCTCATCATATGTGACAGCTGTAAGTCTTGGCTGTTTGACAGATTTTCTCCCCTTCTCTCCATTTCTGCAGTGAACCTCAGAATAAAGTCAGAGGCTCATCGGACCCAGTGTTACACTAGTACTGTCTTCACTAAGAGTATCTGATGTTGTGAACATGTAATTGTCTAGTCCTCAAATATAAGATACATTACAAACCCAGTTTCTAGAAAAAATGTATGTTACATTGGGGCCAGTGTGATATTTCCCTCTGAATCTGGTAGACGGGAAAAAACAGAGTTAAAAGGAGAGGTATTCGTCAGGGTGCTAGAAATATGGCCCTTAATGAATGATATTATATATATGAATTGCTCTGTATATGCTGGATGTCTAAATAATCTGATGTATCAACTTCATTATACATTGTTGAAGCCCATGACAGTGGGCATAGGGTCTAAAGAGGGTTTATATGTTCAATGGAGCTCAGGAAATATAACTATAATAATGTGTTTTAGAGTCTTTAGTCTTAGTGGTGTTCAGGTTGACTTCTATTACATCCAAAGCACAGTTTTATGTTTCTCATCCATATAATATTTATTTCTGCAAAATACCTCAGCGTACATTATGACCTGCCTAGCATTCTAGTGAGCAGATGAACCTTTGGCCATGGAATAATTTGTTTGGTTTTGGGTCTGACTTAGTCTGAGGTTCTAGTATTTGAAACTATAATGTTTTAGCCGCAACTGTGGGAAAGAGAGACACATGGTCTCAAATCCAAAAGGTAGTGCAAGTTCACAAAATCAATTTAACTCCGTTTCAGCTGATTGGAATGATGTCTTTGGCTGTAAACTAACTTGGAAGAAGGCTCAGATTTGGCAGAGGCTTGCAGTCTCTGAGTCTCTTCTACTGCTGGTCCCCAGAGTGCTCATCTGAAAGGCAGAAAAACCACAGCTTTCATTCCTTAGTCTTAAAAGAATGAGATGTTGTATTCTCGGTCAAACGCAAGCCAGTCACAACTTGCTTGTCATTTCTTATTAAATGTTTGTGGTCCAATCATCATGCTCTCATTGTTCTTTCAACCGCTGCTCACTGTTTGAGATTTCTCTGTTGTAGCCTCCCACTTCCCCACTGTTGCTATTTCAGTTTGAGTTTCTCGTCAGTCTGGCCCTTACGTTTTTCAAAATAGGTCATAATTTACCGATCCAGTCTGAGGTCATTTAGTGTGACAGGAGCTTGTTGTTTATAGTTCACACTGGCAAAACCACTGGAGCCACCACATGAAGCAATCAAGGCCTCAGTAGCTTTGTGCTGAACAAGCTTCGACAAACTTCCAGTGTCTGGCAGACATACAGTATGTGCCACAGCCAGGCTTCAGTTCTATTTGTGAAGTCTTCATTTTAATCCCTGAATTAAAAACTGCTCCTAAGTTAATTTATAATAGACGGTGTAGCATGGGTGCACGCATACATGAACATGTAAAGATTCTGCATCTTCCGATAATTCCTTTGTCTCGTCTTGTAATCGTGTTTTCACTGCACATCTCTAACTTTTCTTGCTGCATCCTGTTGTCCTCCTCTCACCTCTTTCCCACTGTACTTCTGCTTCTGCCTCCTCCCACATTTCTAAGCCCAAGTGCATAATTTATCAGCAGATACTGCTTTTCTGTGAGGCAAACTTTTGTGACAGCACGATTGTGACAGTGGTGTTACACAGAATTGTCTCACACATTACTTGCACATGAATCCACATATGCAAGCTCACAAACACCAACGAACAGTTTGCTCTTAGCTCTAACTTTCCCTCCACCCACTCACTGTTCAACCTTCATGCATGTTGAAGGACAGAAATGTTTAAATATGTGAACCTTAGTGTGATGAGGTTTCAGCTGTTCCACTCCATCAGAAATGCTTCATTCTATGCTTTATGTACAAAGAAGTACGGATATACAGGACAAGATTGCTTTGCTCTGTGGTAATGATTTCTGGGTTTTTGCAGAGTTTGACTTCGGGAATCAGCATGAATTCATATGACAGTTTCTTCTCTCCAGAGGACTATCTTCTTGTGCACGGAGCATTCGTGTCTGATGGAGAAGTTGCATTGATCCAAATCTGGTTTGGGATGTATGACAAAACACATTCCAAACTAAATGTCTGTAACATGACCCAGCCTAGTGGTCTTGAAATGGGTCAGAATTGGGCACATTTTCAGTTGGATGTTGTGGATTACAGTTTGGTTCCTGGAGAACATAAAGAAATTAGGTAAAGAACTTGTAATACTTTCCAGTTTGTCCGGGTCACAATGTTCTGTATTTTCCGACCTTTTCTGGTTTGTCAAACCAGTTTTTTTTGTCACTTGGAGAAGAGTTCATGAATTTGTGTTTTGCTATTGTGTTCTGGTGGTGAATCTCTTTTGGTGTAACAGACTTCTGGTTGGTTTTGTTAGCTGTGAGGCTCAGGTTAGTCTTTAACTTGACTTGGGCTGTAGTGTGGCCAAGCTTGAACCAGGCGTTGGGCATCGGGCCAGGCTTGGGCAGTAATGAATAAAGCTGTCCCAACTTTCTGTGTCAAAATCCAGTCTTCATTCATCCATTTTGTGTCAAACCAAACCGAGGACCCAACAAGCACAACCGTTTTACAGTGATTGAACAGTTCTGCCGACAGTCTGGGCCTTTCACTCAAGAGCTTTTTTTTCTCCTTGGGTTGTGTGTGTGTGTTTTAATTGTTCTATTAGTAAACTAGTGGAAACTTCAGCTCAACACGGTAATTTTGAAGTTCAAATGAACATATTGTATTACTATTACTGTGTTCATTTTAGAAAGTTTAAACTATGAGCAATCATTCTGTCGTCCTGTATAGGTTTCTGAGGTCTTGATGTTGCACTGTAATATTTGCAGACTGCAAGGGAAGCTCCTTATTTTTAGTTTACTATAGCTCATGCTTTGTTTTCTCTTTAAAACTCCAGTATACATTGAGTGGGTGGCTCCAGATGCCAGATGCCTATCAGGTTTCTGAAGGAAGGCTGTTTGGCCCCAGGGCTGCTTCACTAGTGTAGATGTCCTCTTAATGGGTTCTCATTCACGCCCTAATCGAGGTCTTTATCAACCTTGGCTAACATCACACCGATCATAGTAGGAAAAGCCTCTGGCGACCCTGCTTACTTTTGTTCAGGCCAACTGGAGCGTAAAAGCTTTGACAATGGCAATGCAAGAGGTAGAGAGAAAATGAGAGACATGGAGGGAGGCATTTCTCATTTCTTATGCAGTTCAGGAGCTGAACATCCACCCAGGGACCTGGATAAAACTTCTTTTTTTTTTTCTTTTTTTTTTTGTTTTACTGTCTTTGTACCTTCTATTTGACCTTTAACCTCATGCGGTAAAAATCTGTACTGTAATAAATCTAGTGTAAGATGAGAGATAAGTGGTATTTCTCATCTCCCTGATGTTTGAGGAATCTATAATGAATTTAGAGGAAAAGGGGATGTCATACTTATTTATGGCTAATTAACTTTTAAAAATATATTCTTAAAAAGCTCTCAACCTTACCAAATGAAAGCATTGCAGAAAGCATTAGGGTTTTAGAAGTTCAAGCCATTAATGTGGGGGGAAAAAAAGCCAACAGCCAAATCATTACTTGCAGACATAACATTCAAATCAGAGCAATTAAGCCATCCCAAACACATTCTGCAAATTTTTTTCTAGCACTTCCTCAAAGGATTCCTAAATTGCCAGATATATCTCTTGTAAAATTAGGTCAGAAAAATATTATGTGATGTAAATTTACAATAAGATGAAAAGGCATTTTAATGACGATTTCTTTTTTTCCTCTCTTTGATGTTAGAATAAAGCCTTCTGATTGGCTGGTCTTGAGATGAATGACTGATTCATAGTGCAGCATATATTAGCGAGTCCTCCACTGGTTGGGATTATCACTATCAGCATTAACATGATCTATGTACCCCATGTTTTAATAATGCAGTGAGTTATTGGGGTTAAACTGGGATTTCAATGAAAAAATCTAACCTAGTATTTTTTAATGCCAACTGTTTCATAACCCTCCATGTATATTGCTTAATTATTTCACTCATGTGTCATTCTTTATTAGAGTATGTAGCATTACTTGTTCAATAAATATAAGTGTTATTGTATGTGAGGGAAATACCTTTTATATCTGTTTCATTTGGGGATATCCAATCAAGCTTTTTGCCCCCAATCCTTATCCAGATCGTCTAATATTGGACACGTACCAATATCTTGTCGGATCAGATACATGTATTTACACACCATCAGATATGCAGTGTTGATTAAATTAAATATGTATCTGGTGCATTCAAATGAATAACTGAAGAACTGTAGCCTAGTGACTTTGGCCCGCCTTGTTTTCTTTAAGCTTCTTGATCAAAAAAAAAAATGAAGGTCCTTGTACGATCAGGTCAAATTAAGGTGATTGGGATGCTCTGCCTCCTGAAATCGATGTAATGCAATCACACAGAAAACTTCTCCCTCTGTTATTTGTTGAAATTACAATTGCTCTCAAATAATCTTTGGCTGAGTACAGTCACCAGCTGTGGAGAGCATTTTAACCAGACAACTAACACATGTAATGATGTGCGTCAAACAATTATTCACATTCATACACTCTACTTGTGTTCACAGTAAAGGAGAGTAGTATGACAACATTAGTGCAACACAGAAAAGGTCAGATTTTTAATCAGCTGTATTTTAGCCAATAGTGATCATTTGGATCGTCTTAGGAGAGCTCCAAGTCCTCTCTGGCAACCCCCTTTATCTTTTAGACTACAGTTGTTCTTGTATCGGTAACAGAGAACTCGACTTGAGGCATTTAATACAGTAGTGTGTCACACTAAAAACAATTCCCCAATTACTTTTTATGCTGGTTTCCTCTGCTGCACAAAAGTCAGTATTGTGTGTGGGCAGTGTAGACAACACGTTCTTCTTTTCTGAAAGTAGAGCTCAGATTAAATAGAAATATTGCTATTGTTTCTCAGTACAAGACACACTCCCTAACTCTGTAGAGGCATATGTGGACATTGCTGTTTGACCTGTATAGATAAACCTGTTTTTTTTTAGATCACTCACAATAAGTAACAACAGGTAAAGTAGTTTAGTTGGTTGAAATAACATTAGTAGTGGAAAACAGGCAGTTCAGGGGCTTTATTGAAACCTGGCCTCTTTTTGTGGCTCTATTGGAGGGTTACTTAAAGTACACAGGATCCTTTTTTAATTAATCAGTGAGCAACCTGTGCATAAGTAGAACACACTTTTTTTTTTTTCTGATAACTGGTTTTGTTGCAGTGTCAAAACAGGTTTTGAAACTGGATCTAATATACTGTTGCTGTGGTGCTTTTCTGTTTAGGGCCGGAGCCACATCTTAAATTAAGTTAGTGTTAGATTAGTTTCTTTTGGAGTTTCATTCAAGAACATGCCACACCTATTTTCTTGTTTGTTTTCCATGTAATACACTCCACACAAGTTGAAAAGTGTGTCATGAGTGTGTGTTTCGCCAAACCCAATAGCAGACAATACAGTGTGTGCCCCAGATAACAGCTTTTATTCGGCTACCTAGCAAATAAAGAATATGTGGGACATTATGAATTACTCATGAGTTCTGGTGTTGAACTCCTATTTAATGATAGCTGTGCCTGTCTCCCTCCTCGTCACCTTTGATGAATGAGAAACACGTCGAGAGAGAGAGAGGGAATGTTCAAAGTTCCCCTTAGTTGCTCCTAAAATGTCTTTTGTGCTGTAGCCTTTCAGAAAATGCACCATAGACACAAAACCTACAAAGCACAGTTGCACTTTACCGTGTCTGATGTATAGCTTGCCACACTTCCTTGTCAGATGGCCTACTACACTGAACAATCACCTACACCACACTACACAACAGCCTTCCTCCAGTGGCACTGCACTGAACACACACACACACACTGTGTCAGGTCTGCCTGTCATGTGAAAAATGAGCTTTATGTTGCCTTTGCCTGTTCAACCTAAAAGTCTCCTCTCTAGATTAAAACCTTGGTGCACTGAGCTCCTTCACACTGGAACAGGCCCTGTCTCACTTCAATCTGCCTCTCATTTCAGTCCTCATTTCCTTTACATTATACACATCATTAAGCGTATTAAGCTCAAAGCCAGCCATTGTGCGGTCCCATGTTCTGTCCAATGTAGGAGCCATCTGTGTGCATCTCTGTTCCTCAGGATGCAGGTGAGGGATGAAACTGCATAGTCAGGGATGTGTCTAATACAGTTTAAAAGAGAGATTAAAAAAGACTGCCATGTACAGCCATGCACTAGCAGCTTTGTGAGCTTTACTGTTGCACATCATCCCCCCTTTTTTCTCTGTCTTTTGTCATTATGAAACAAAGGTTAAATTCCATGAAATGTCCTTAGAGCAGTAAAAACAACAATCATTTTTCCTGGGGGTGAAAAATTAGATGGCAATTCATACACATATTACATTCAGAACCACAAATGTCAACCTGCTGCCTGTGCTGTAGAAAAACCTCATGAACGTTTGTACAAAATTATGTTTGATTCTATCCAGCAGTATTTGAGTTATTTCAGCCTGGACCAAAGTGGTTTACTGCCCAACCAAGGTCAATGGCCCAAGCATATACCTAAAAATGACTCTGCACCACTTCCCCAGGAGTTGATCATCTACACCCTGGTGTATTTATTTTCCCCTATGATATGCTTATACCATTTCTACTATTAGCTTGCTGTTGGCATGTACGACAACGACCTCTAACAGTCCGGTATTGGCATTCAGTGTCACTCCCAACCTTTCACCCAGAGCCAAGCACCAGATTACATGCATACATAGCCCCATATCCTTACACTCTTACTCTTTTTTCTCTTTGCTGCTCCCCGTTTTTTCATTTCCTTCACTTGATCATCCTCTCAACAGAAGCTCCTGTTGCTTGCTGTATGCCCAGCTACCATTGCCCTGTGTGCCCAGCCCCGTTGTGTGTGTCCAGCTGTCCCCTGGTTCTCACTCTCTGCGTCCACTGCCTTCTAGTAACCAGAGCTCTTTGCTTCTGTGTAGTGACCTTCCCTCTCTTGCTGCGAGTCTTCTCGTATTTTGTTCATTTCCTTTTTTGTTTTCTTCCTTTCCACCCTCTATTACTGTTTTATAGGTTCCTTGAGGGAAAGACATTTACTATTCCTGCCTCTTTTCTTTTATTTCTACAATTTATTCTCTTGCTCCAGTGTTGTCGTTCTCCTTCTGCTGCTCCCCCATCGCTCTCGCCTGCATTCAAAATCCTGCGTAAAAGTATTATGAGCAAAATGTACATATCAAAACTAGAAGTACTTCTTATTAAATTAATACTCATAAATCACTACATCAGCACCATTTTACTGTTGTAGCTGGTTAAGGCGGAACATACAGTTAAGTCTTATGTTTTCTTTGTGCATGTCTTGGTAAAATATATGTGTCTTGAAAAACAGCTGAGAGTCACAGAAAACAACTGAAACATGTCGAGGCCCAAATGCGTGCTGTTTTTTAAATTATGTAAGTAAGTACATTTATCCCATATGGATTCTGAATCAGAAAAAAAAAGATGAGGTATAGAGTACAGAAAGAGGTATGACTTGAAGAAGCTTTTTAAGTTAAAAGACAGAAAAGGGGGATTGCAATAATTTGTACATCCTCAGTGCATTATGCTCTCGCTTTGCCCCCACCTTCTCAACCTCAGCGCACTTACAATGCACATGAAACATTGTCATGTTCCATCATGACCTATAATAATGTATAGGCTGATGGAGCAGCCAGCCTGCTCAGCAGACAGTGGTAGAGTGAATCTATATTCAGCCTGTGCACTTCCTCCTCCTCCTCTGGAGCCTGATGAACTCAAGGGAATCCATAGAGCCAATAAATGTCCTGTGATCTATTGAGGTACTCTCCCTGGAATGAAATCCATATTCCACAGGGCACGGGCTGTTTTTTGTGTAGGCTGAGCATCTGCATGTGGTCATTTTCTATTTGTGTCTTTGTGTGTCCAACAGAGAACAAAGTCCAATGGTTTAGTGGAGCTTTAGTGCATGTGTGCATGCATAAGCACTTTTCTGTGTGTGTGTGTGTGTGTGTGTGCCAGAATGCCACTAAGTGAAAGTGACAATCGGAGAGAGAAAAAGAGAGAATGGATTGGGTAATGAGTGTTTTCTCTGTGTGGCGGCTATCAGTTTACTACAAAGCAAATGCAGCATTTGATCCATAAGGAGCAGGAAGGTTAGTGTCCCATAAAATGCAACTTCCCATGAGACTGCTCTTATCGCCACATCACGTCTTGGAGTAATGCAGCAATGATTAAACATGTGGAGGTTTATTGATCCCTGTAGCTAAATTCTCCTCACTCAGAGGTCAGGAAGGGCTTCAGAGCAGGTGTCCGGGCTGGTAGTGTCTTTCTAACTCTGATATATCTGATTTGTCTGATGACAAAAGCTTGTGTATAACTGTTCTTGCACAATTCTAAAAAAAGTGAGATCCAGTCAGTGTGACGATGACCATATCATACTATTGACATCATTTTCATTCCCATTAAACTGCTCAGTGACCTATGGGTGAGGGCAGTTTTTCATTTAGACATTTTCATCTTGACTGCTTTTTCAGGATTTTCCTTCAATGTGTCACCTATTGACAGTTTACAGAGTAACCTATTTTTGAGGTATTATTTCCTGGTAGAGTTTTATTCCCTCTGAGGCTACAAGGTGACTGACACTGAGGAGTGAGTGTATTACCATTTCTACACTGATATGAAAACTTGCAACGTCGGTGGGGTGAAATGACAATTACAAAAGAGGCTATAATAAAACCAAATTAATATCAAGTCTATTGTATTATACAGCTTCTAATGCCTGGAAATCCACAAAGACCTTCTTATTCAAACCATGAGAGGAAAAACTTGAATACTGTAATGTTTAAACTGCTAACTGAATGCAGACAAAGAGCACTGGAAAGTAGGTGAACATGGTTGCCACAAATCTTGAAATTTGCTGTCTCTGGTATTTTGCAAACCATTGTGGCTACACTCAACATGGTACTCTAGAATTTATTAAACTGCAGACCAATACAGTGGTGTGCCTGCAGCTCAGCTAAAAATCAGCAATGAAAGCACAGCTATGATATACATGTCTGGGTTTCATTGGAAATTAGGCTTCAATTGTGGAAAATCACATTTGATTTTGTGTATGTGTGGGCTACTTGAATGTGGGTATACAATAGGACTATTGGCCACTAGTAGCCTCTGAATTCATTAAGCCTATAATCAGATTTTTGTACTGAAATGGTTTTGCTTACTGATTATTGGTTGGAAATTGGCATCATGGATCTCCCTGTTTGATTAGACATGTCTATGGTGGCATCTGAAAGTGAGAAAATGAAAAAGAAAGAAGACATGCTCAAGACAAAAACAAATTATTAGTTTGTTACTGTCTCCCTCTGTTGTTTTCCCTCTCTCTCTTCCGCCATCCCTCTCTTTCCATCTCCACTTCTTTCTTACGGTAATGCTCCATTGATCTGTGCTGGGAAAAGATATTGCTAATTCTCTTAGCCCTGCTCAACCTCTGCTCTGCCTTGGGCTGATTGCACTTGTTCATCCCTAATGTTCACTTTTCTCTGAGCTTTCTCTCTGCTTCTCACAGCTCTAACCAGCATCCCAACTGGACATGTTTTGCCCTTCGGCTTTATGGTGCTGCAGGGTCGCTACCAGCTAATGGCAAAGCTGATTTGTCTCTGCAGCAAGTAGCGCTAATGATGACAGTGGCAGAGTCCAAGGGAACTGAGGTGGTAAAAGGGATGAGCAGCACTCTCAACAGTGTCTTTGCATTTTGAAAGTTGCGGGGAAAACTTCTGCTGCAGTTTCTCTTTGAGAAGTGATAATCTACAGACAAATTACATGTAACGAGGACTGAGAAATTCAGCCCCCCCCCCCCCAACGCTTTCATCAAGGGAATCATAGAAGCGGGTAAATATCCAAAGAAGTCTCAGTTCAATTGTGGAGCTTCTCATTAAGTCATAGGTGACTCTTGATTATAATCCTTCATCTGAAACACAAACTAGGAATGATGCAGCAAATCATGACAGAGTGTGGACATTATCAATGCCTATTTATTTGACACCAGCAGCTCACAGGCAAATGGAAAAACAATAAATTCTACAGTAACTAGAGGTGAGATGTAAAATAGCAGCAAAGATAAAAGAGCATTTAATGAATGTGTGAATGTGGATGTAGATTTTCGCAATGAGTTCTCTCCGTCTCATAGTGAAATACAAGCATGCATATATGCACACACAATCATATGATGTTCCTTTCTTTCCTCAGTCATCATTACGCTGCCAGGTGGGGCAACGTCTGAACGACTGGCTAGAATGAAGCTAAACCCATTAGATGTAGAATAAATTCGATAAAAGAGCTTGTGTTATTTTCTCTATGGGCAGATATTTAAAAATGGAGCTTAGACCTGAATGCTGGGCAGTAATGGAAGGGATTCAGTAGACCTTAAACCCTTGGGTACAATCTCTTCTCTTGATGTTTTGTATTGATATTTGCTTTGAAAAAAAATTGTGCACCCAAATAACCAGGGGTTGAAATAAACCAAAAAAATAATGAAATTATCTGTCTTGTCTACCACAAATATTCGATGGGAGACCCAAGGGCTATCTTGTGTGCATCATTGTAGTAAATCATGTTTTTTTTTTTTTTTTTTTTCTGCTTCTGCTGCCCCCCAGCTCAATAAAACATTATCATTTGTAAATGCCAAAGTGAAACAGAAGCTACTGTTGTAGTGAAACTCTTTTTAGAAAGACATTAAAGGAATAGTTTGGGGAAATATGCTTATTTTTTCATGCCCAGAGTTGGACAAGAAGGAGGTATTACTCCTCAGCTATACATGAAGCGAGAGCCAGCAGCTGGTTAGCTTAGCACAAAGACTGGAAACAAGCTAGCAGCTATGGCAAGCAAACAAAATCTGCCTAACAGCAGCTCTGAAGCTCACTAATGAATCTGTTAAAATGTGTTTGTTTAAGCCATAAAAAAATTTGAAGTGAAAGATTTTGTTCCCTTCAGCTCCAATCTTTGTGCTAACTGGTTGCTGGATTTAGTCTCATATTTACCACCCAGACATGAAATCTCATCTAAGTCTTGGCAGGAAATAATGTAAGCCCAGAAAGTCCAACCATTCCTTTAATAAAATTTTGAATCAAAAACAAAATTTCAAAACTTTTCAGTATTCTGTAGTACAGTGTGAGAAGACTAAATAGAATTATTGGAAAATAATTTTACCGCCATGAACTCACTCCAGCTGAACCTCGAACTCACCTTTTCTTTTGAAGTGATTTCCATGACCTGCTGGATGTTACTGAAGGGCAATTTACGTCTTTCAAAAGCAGAACGTTCTCTTTGATGGAGCAGTCAAAAGGAGAAGCTGTGTTTATGTGAAGTGGTTAGGCCTCATCTTTTTCTCTCGTCCCTTCCAGAGAAATACCGAGGTGTGTGTGGCCCGGTGGCGAGGTCTGACAATAGTGTTTATGGTCCAGCTGAGGCATGACATTTTAAAAATGCTCCATGAAAATCTTTTTTCCTCCCTCTGTCTTTTATTCTGCATTTCTCAAGTGTCACATATTGTTTCTTCCTTTCCTGCCCTCAGCTCTACTTATCATTATTTTTTTATTTTTTTGCATCATTCCACATGAAAAAATGTAAATTTAGATGGCTTTCAATATGTGCATAGCAAGCTAGGTGTCAATCACCATTTTGTTTTCATCACATGTTCTTTATCTAGCCTCTCCAGATGTGCGAGAGGGATGAGAAGAGATGAGTCAGGGACTATTTGTGAGGCTCTTTGGCTACTGTCTAGTTTCTTCCAGGGAGCTCTCCCAAGAGGCTGCAGTAGTTCTGCTGTTGTTTTCCAAACAAACAAAACTGTGATTGGCTCGAGGGCTGTTCCCTGCATGTCAGTCAACTCGTCTGGCTTAATTAACCACTAATTTCTTAGCTGTCAGCTGATGAGGCGGGAGCTGGAGTGACTTCAATCTCCTGCTCTTCTCAGCACTTTTCCCCAAGAGCTTGAGGGTCTCTGTGGAGAAAACCCCAACCCAGCCCACCCTGCTCGAATGCCCCAAATAACACCAATGCCAAATACCTGGCTTCGTCCTGCTCCAACAGCCAGGAGACGTCAGCCACTCACAGGAAATTGAAAGGCAGGGTTGAAGAGAGTGACAGGGTACTGTATTTTTCCACTATTGTTTTTAAAAATAAATAAATAAACATTGCAAGACACAAGAGGCAAGGGGAGTAGCTGATGGACAGCTGGGGAGTAATGCAATGAATTTCTGATGAATGAAAAGGGGAGGAGGGACACTGATGTCAGGTTTTGTCCCTATAGTCTTTAATAGAGCCATCATTACTCTGTATTTAACATTTCCTTTAGGTCCCGTAGAGTAGGTAGTTTACACATTCTGATGTGTAGTCAGCTGACTGAGCTCTGTTCCTCTCTGCAGTTTCAATACAGAACAAAAAATGTAGAAATATATGACAAAACCTATGAAATACATATGAAGCAGGTAAACTAAACCCTAGAATATGTCAGGCAAGTTTAAATAAGTTAATGTACGTGAATTACATACAGCCATTATTAATTAACTGTGGCTTAAGTGATTTCACCATCACCACCCACGAAGGACACACATTTTCAGGGTCACATTGAAACTTTTTTTTTTTTTTGTACCCAGCACTGAGCATTGCTGTGTTTCTAGTGCACACTTTATGTGCACTGGCCACATTCAAATGAGTTCATCTCATGAAATTTCCATTAATGCTTTCTTTTTTTTTTTTTTCATTTGGTCACAAACTTTGATCTTAGCATTCATATCAATCCTCTAGCTTCAGGCCAACACCAGCAATGTGCTGAAATGTATTTGCATATTTGTTGGATATGCTTTTTTCTCTATGCTTGTACATTATTTTTGCACCTCTGTGAGCCCACTAGGCAAGTTCAGTGAGAATGTTGGCTCCAGTATGTTGCTCTAATTAGATGCAGTGTGTCGTTTTGAATTTGCTCAGCGGGGAGCAGTATAAGAACTTTTGTTGTGTGGCCATACATGCTGCACAAGTCTTGTTGTTTAATTACTGGATATCACATCCCCTGAGGTCCCACTGCTGCTCCCTTAATTCCTCTCTCTGTTTTTTTTTTTTCCCCATCCCATTTTATTCAGTCTTATCCTTGATATTCTCTCATCACAGTGAAGCAGCACACTTTTGAAACTCACCACTGCTTCTCATTTCTCCCGTGCAGCACCTCTATTCCCTATCTCCTTCCCACCCTTCATGCACATCTTCTACTTTCTTCTGGATAGACTATTATCTGAGGTGGCCGCTGGCTCATCTGTGGCCCAATTAGGCATAAACAAACATTTGGACATCTCCCTCCCGATTCCCTCCCATGTTGCTCTGTTGTTGTCCTTCCATATTTATCTTCTCACAAGGACGAGTGTGTATCAGTGACCCCAGCTATCTAAATGAAAGAGAACAAAATATACATAAAATTAGACTGTTGAAGGATACAGAGAAAATGATAGAATAAAGGAAAACATTAAACTGGAAGAGAATTTTAGGGGAGCTTGAGTAAAGCTGGAGACAGAGGGATTAAAGGGGAAGAGGGATTTATCAGCAGAAACCATTTCTCAGGACCAGATGGCAACTGATGCCTTAAGATGTTTTTTTTTTATTTGTCTGATTTGTTTTATATGCCACTTCTGTTTTCGGTATAGGTGGCGTTGGTGTGTTTTAATGCATTCAGAGGTTTATTTGTCATATAAAAATGTAATATGCAAAGCTGTGAGCTCCATGGTTCTGCTGGAAGGCTGCTGTTTAATTCTTTACATGCAATTATCAGCGCTTTGTGCAGCACAGATAAAAGCCCGGTCACCTTCATTGTATTGAGGTAGAGGCAGAAATCTCCGAGGCAAACTTCAAAGCACCCTTTTCTCTGTCTTACTCTTTGACAGTGTGGATGGACACACACACACACACACACGCACACGCACGCACACACACTTGTGGGGTACACAGAAGTAAAGGAGCTGCTCTGAATTCGAAGCATGGCTAAAGCTACTGAACTTTGCTGGGAAGAATAGGATAAAAACGAGGAGAATTCACTGCTGTGGAACTGTGTTGCTGCATGTTCGTGCTTAGATGTAACCAGCAAGCTGCTGGACAAAGCAGCTGTGGTTTCAGTTCACTTCGATCTAAACAGATTGGAGAGAAGGAGGTAGAGCTAGTCGGGGGGTGTTAGTCCATGGAATATCATCAGTGCTTTGTTTATGTATCATCCGAGAGCAGTTTATGGATGATTCAACTCAGTGTTGCTTTAATGTAGGTAATTTCACAGCCATGAACTAAGGCTGAGAAAAAGAATCATTGCATTTGTTCCGTGTATGTACAGTATGTGGTTATCGCAGTTTTTGTCTGAATCTATACTGATTTGATGGATGTACATGTATTTCTGTGTGTGTTTAGATGCATATAAGCTTGTGTGTGGGTGTATTTGTATGCTAATGCACCCATATATTTACTCCCTCCTCTCTCTCCTTTAGAGATGCAATATAGATGATTGTACAAGAAGATGCTTTCTCCCAGCTCCATGTCTAATTATCTTTACGCCTCATTTGTGTGTGTTTGTGTAATGCATGTGTGGGGGCTCGGCCACGCATTCTGGCTTTTGCCAATGCTAAAATCGAGAGTGAATTTTTTTTAAGTGAATGTGAAATATTTAAAGGAGTCTGTGATCTTGGCCTGATGTTACTTCAGAGGGTGGGAAGTGGAGGATTTGGCAGAGGAGGAGTGAAAGAGCCGTGACAAGTATATGACCCTGTCTTTTCTTGGATATACCCAGTGAGTGTAACCCTGAAAAAGGGTCTTAAATATGCACCTGATGGCTACACAAATGTTATAATGGTAAAAGACTCAGGGTAAAGCTGGATATGCACGTGAACGTCATCCTCACCTGGTGATAATCCACATAGAAAGCATGGAAATGATGAGCACCGTAGCTTTTGTATTAGCACCAGTTTAGTAAAGTCATTTGCTCAGAGCTGAGATGTGTTCTGACTCATGGCTTGGTAAAACACTCTAAACACAAGATTTACTTCCTTAGCTGGAGCTTTCAGCCATATCCCACTGGTGTTTTCACTGAAGAGAACTTGCTCTGGTTTCACTACCTTAAGGAGTTTTGATCTTGTTTCCATATATGACCACCTGTTATCAGATATAAATCCTCTTTTAACGTAACTATGTGATGAAATTGTAACATAAGCACAAGTGCCTATGAGCCCCATCAGGATATAAATCATGTATGATTTTTATATTCCCTTTTCAATTTATTGTTTCTCTCTGTAATTCTGTTTTATTGTTGCACAATGAATGGCCCTCATTCATAAGTAAAAAATAAGTAATTGATAGATTGTCAGTCATTCACAAGTTCCATTCACTGAAGAGACCTGTGAGGTACAGTGAAAAGTACAGTATTTTACCACAGTTAATAGTGGCCCTTTAACTTGGTGAGGTTAAAATAAAGTCTGTGAGAGCAAGAAGCAGAAGCTGTCCAGTGTATAACAGTGTGTTGTTAGGGCAATACCAGATTTTTAATGACACTTATCTTCTCACTTTTGGTTTTTGCTGAAGTGATTTCTGATCTGTCCTACTTCTGTTTAGCACCATCAGCCTCAGCAATCAGTTTGATGAGTCTAAGGTTAGTGGAATTCACAGACACAATGACCAAAACTACAAATACAAGACACGTGTAATAATGCGTCCCTTGTGTGTCCACGTTGAGCCTGTACTAAATGATATGCATTATAGGTGTGCTCCTGCAGCGTTTAAGTCATAGCTGAAGTGTCAGGCGTTCGACAGTGACAGATGTTTAAACGACGATGGTGATAAAGACATAGCAGTGTTAATGTCGCAGTTGAGGGGAGTGTGTTCGTTTGTGGAAGCGCAAGTGGAAAATCCTGTTGATGAATCACACAGAATGGGATCATTTCCTCAGTATTACTTAGTGAGACACATACACACTTATATTAACAACTGCGAACTCATTCTGTAGCCTCCTGTTGTCACTGGTGTGTTTACTCATTAGTCTTGTGTCCACTAGTAATTCGGTACACACCCACAAACCTTCCTGCAACGCAACGCAATGATGGAAATGCTTAAGCAGAAATAGGCAGATATAGAGAAATATATACACAGAGGATGACAAACATGTCAAGATAGCATTAGCTTAACTTATCAAACAGACTGACAATGGATTAAACAGAGAGGTAGTAAAATCCTCCTCTAAGCTAAGCAATTTCTGTTTATAGCATCATATTTATGTAGATATGAGTAGCATCAGTATTGTCATCCAACTCCTGGCAAGAAAGTTTCTGAAAATAAACTATTCCTTTAATAAAAATGCCAAAAGATCATTTTTGCCCTACTATGAAATGACCCCATGTGACCCCTGTATAGTTACAGTTAACATAAAATACGTTTTTCTGTTGTGAAAACCTAACTGTTACTTACATAGTGTCAAGATGCTCAGCCACATTTTTCCAAGTTGAAATAACTAGCTACACTCTCCACCCACTCTGTGCTGTTTCAGCACATAATGGCATGATTGGTGTGTGTGGAATAGCACCGGCTGGCGTGGAGCTCCACTCAGTCAGTTGCTGTCAGTCGTGCAGAGGTCAGCTAAACTACAAATGAATGGGAGAGTCTTTGCCTCTTAGGGTCGTCTGGTTTCCTGATTAGTTAAAACTGTCAAGGTTTTGAGAAAATGTGCTGACTTCAGGCCATTAATTACTTGGAGCGAGTTATTTTTTGATCTAAATGAATTGCCTGTGTGCACTGTTGTTCTCATTAGGTCTTCTTTAATGGCATATGAATTTGCATTTGTCAAAAAAGCTGTCACTGCTGCCTCTATTGCATACTGCTGTGAACCCTGCAGTCAGAGCCCCCCCCTACTTAACAAATCCTCATTTAACCACTGCTGCTATATCATCAAGTTATCAAACAGATTTGCATGAATTGCTTGCATTATAAAACGCAAACTATTATAAAACACATACTATTAAAGAAGAAGCCAACTGGAAAGAAATCAGATGCTGTCGACAGCTGGCACTGTTGGAAAACACTGATCATTTATTCTGTTAGTGGCTGCATTTAACCGCCTTTTCTGACAGGAAATAGCTGTAGGACAGGCTCTGCATTTCAAAGTGTTGCGCCGCTCAAGTGAAAAGCCACCGAAAGAAAGAGGAGTTGTAATATTAAAACAAGCATAACATTCATTACACTGTTTATGGCTGGGGACTTTAAAATGAGCACTTATCCCTGTAATATTACCCCAAATACTGTAATAGAATCAGCAGAGCAGCTCTCCACTGACAGTGTAATCAAGCCTTTTTTGTATTTGCAAATTGAGGCAGACTTGTCAGAGATCACAGGAATAATATGACGTGGGTTAATCCCCTTTCAGAATGGATTTTTTTTTTCCACTGTGTAGGAATTATGTAGAGCCGATGTTGTTGTTTGTTGTTTAGCTTGTATACCAGCAACCATCCAGGCTGCCAGCCGGCGGTCTCTCAGTGGAATGTTCTGGAGAGTCTCTGGAGCGAGGCCAGGTTCTCCACACTGCACCCACTGTCTCCCATCTCATTGCACAAGCTGCACAAGCTGAGGATGGCAAGGCCACTAAGGAAGCCTGAAAGTCTGTGTGTGTGTGTGTGTGTGTGTGTGTGTGTGTGTGTGTGTGTGTGTGTGTGTGTGTGTGTGTGTGTGTGTGTGTGTAGGACTCCTGGTGTGTACATGCATGGTTAACCATTCAAAACATGAGATTGTGCGTTCTTGTTAAGTGTGTTTCTATATGTCTGCTCATGTAGCACGAGTACCCAGCGGAGGAAGAAATACTGAGATTGTGCAGTAAAGGAGCATTGTTCAATTTCTCCTGTTAAAATGCTCAAGTACTGCATTCAAATAGCTACTTGTGTAAAAGTGCATAACTATTATTGCATAATGCATCAAAAATAAAAGTCCCCTGTGACTTTTCATGATGGATTATTGCAGATGTCTTTATGTAGCACATTAGTCCATAGTGGAGCTACAAAAAGGTAACCTATGCAGCTAAGTAAAACATTTCCCTCTGAAAACAGTGAAATAGAAGTATCAGCTACTACACTACCTGGATACAAAAGCATCTTTATTTGAAAGAGCTTAATTACACTTAATCTGGTGTCTGTCCATCAGCAGTAGGTCCATCATTTTAAACTAAATCCACAAATTCACCAGGTCCCCATGTGACCTGCTACTTATGGCTTGACTTTGTATTTCTTTTGATATTTTTACATTGCAGCTGAATTCAACTAATAATAATTGGGCTCTGAAAGGATTACACATATTAGTGTTCATGTTTTTCTTATTCTTAAATTTTAATGTCTGTTTTGGATTGTGTTTCAGGGTAATTGAGGGAACTGAGTCAGATTTATGATGTCTGTTTTAAAATGGTCCTCCAAGTATGTGCCAGGGGTATCAGTCCACAAATACTGCATCTGTGCCAACTCATTGCCTTCAAACCATAGTAGTGACACAGTTATTTCATTAATGCTACTTTTGTCTGTGCATTAACAACATTACATGCACTAAAATGCCCGATGAGAAAATGTTTGTTAGAGACAAGCACATGCATAGAGACTGTTGTTTCTGGTGATTTGTGAATTCCTGAACGTTTAGTACAGGCTGGCTGACCCTGTCTGAGCCTGCAGTGGCTCTTACGGTCTTCAGTGAGGAGAGATTTTGAGTGCAGGTGAAAATGTTGGCCTGTGGTTTGGGAGCACAAATTGTTATACTGTGACATAGAAAATGGGTTTTTCAGCAACCACCTCTTGTGTTCACTGCATGTGTATAATACCGTTTATTATACAGCTGCACAGAAATTGTACACTTTATATTTGGCAGGGACAAGCGTTGTGAGTCTTCCGCAACACACCTCAAAGATAGAAAAGGCATTTAGTTAAAGTAAAATATGCAGAAAATTAAATTATGATTATGATCGAAAATATTTTCCAGTCATTCGTCAGTATCTCTAAAACACAATTAATCCAGATTCTAAATGTATTAGAGGACACAGAATCTCAAGCCAGGGTTCAAAACATTATTCGTTTACTTTTTTTTTCTTCTACTTTAACAAGTACCAGTATTTTTATCAGAACTCATTGTGTAGTCGTGTAGTTTAACTTTTATAAAAACTTTTATAAAAAGTTAAACCATTAGTACTATAATAAATTTGTATGTAACAGTGCACTGTAAAAATCATTTTTAGAGATAAAAAGTGGAACTGAAACTCGTGTTTCGTGTTGTTGCTATACTCAGAGGTCCTGTGGTGAAAATGAGAGCATATGGTTGTTTTACCACCAGGCTCAGCATATGTCTGGGGGACTGGCTATTTGCTGTCATCAAGGAGACAACATACTCGCACTAAACCTCAAATGCAGAGTGATCAGTGTCACACCAGGGGGCTGCTACAAGCCATAACTTCTACTGTTTGTCAGCATCACCAGTCAATGAGAGGGATTCTTAAGGAAAAACAACTAAATTTACACCACCCCTGTGATCACAGATGTCTCTGTATCGCTCTGTTTAGGGGAGGTTTACGTCTGTGTAAAGGGGCAGACACACACTGACTGTTGTAGCTGCACCCTGGAGCAAAGGTTCAGTCAGGTGACAGAAGGTGACCCTAACTTGAAAGTGATGTGGCTGGAAAGAGCATAAAAATCAAAAGCTCCCATGTGTTTTGTGAGTGGACAAATGTAAGGACTGAAAGTTCTTGAGAGGGACTGGAAGGGAATTGCTTAAGTTAGGGGTTTCCAAACATTTACGCTTGTGACCCATTATAATAAAATTTTACTTAAGACTTCAGACCTATCGCCATCATGTCTGCAGGTAATGACATCCACAAAGTGATTTGTTTTAAACCTCTATAGAGTTTAAATTCTAGTCTTAGCTCATCATAAAGACTGGAAACAGTGAGTGAAAAGAGTAGGTAACACAATCTACCACCCAGCACCTCTAAAACTCACTTATTCATTTAACAAATGCTGAAATTTAAAACATAAAACTGCAGTTTTAAGCAATTTCTAGCATTGGACAGAGCCAGATTTACTGCTGTCTCCAGACTCCAGCTTTGACAACAGTATCTCATTTAATTTTCAGCAAAAAAGCAAATATGGATATTTCCTTTAAAATAGCAGCATCCGTCATTTAAACTTGTTACCTACAGCCTTTCTTTACATATGTTTTAATAGTCAGAGGTAGAGATGATCGGTGAGATAGGCGAGACACACACACATACAACTTACTAGCACGTCTCCGCACACACAGAAGATAATCCAGTTAACATGCACACGTTTACACAGATTTGACTGAATTCTACAGAAATGTTGTCTCTCCCCCAGAGAACTCTGTGTGTGTGTGTGTGTGTGTGTGTGTGTGTGTGTGTGCGTGTGTGTATGTTTCTTTTTTTGTGTGTATACTTGTTATAAATATCTTGCAGGGTAGTGTTTTTTTTTTTTTTTTCAACATGTTGCCTAAAAAAAAATTTTTAGGCAACATGTTGAAAATCTTGTGAAGACTAAGTCAGGTGAAGTTAGGTTTTATTTTCAGACACAAGTCTTGTTTTACTTTGGAAGCTAAGAAAGATCTGGTTGCTGCCACATTATTACAGTGATTTGTTCTATAATAATGCACCAGCCTAATGTTGGATGCTGCTTATCAGACTGCATTAAGATTTGTCGCCAACGTAAGCCCAGTAATTCATTGTGTGTACCTGGAACCAGTAAAACTGTTGAGCAAGTGAGCATAGATGCCTTTTGACACATGCACATACCGATCACCGTTGCCCTTCAGCGCACACACTCAAACACACACACACAAAATGCAACTGGCTCCATTGACATGACCTTTTGTGTCTATTTATCTGAACAATCTGTCTTTACGCAGATGTCACACACACAGTCACACAAACACCACGTGTCTATGGTCATATTTAGATGTTGACACACACCCATGAATTTCAGTTCTCTCTGCCTACTTCTCAATAATGCATGAAGATAAACTACAGCCTTTCCACATTAATTACATCATCGAACTTACAGCATTTATTGGTCGTGTACTTCAGTGGTTCTCAACCTGAGGTCAGAACCCCCACTAGGTTCATAAGACAAATCAGAAGGGTCAGGAAACTCATTTCAGTATAGAATAGCAGAATGATTTTTCTTCCCTCCACCGACTGGTCCTCTAATCTTTTTTCTGGTTATTTTGACTCTTTTGGCCTCTAACAGTTATACCAATAATATGCAGGGGAAAAGTCAGCCTTTCAAATATTAAGCGAGTGAATGGCTGTCACATTTCATGTACGTGGCAAAAGGCAAGAAGATCCAAATGGAAAAACGTGCAGGCAGAGCAGGTTTAATTAGATTCTTCATTTTACTGTGAGTGAACAGGCTTACCGTCAACAACTTTGTGGTTTTCAGAATTAGGCAAATAATTGTAGAGGGAAGAAATCAGGAAGCAAGGTGACATGAATTCAAGATTTAGGTGTCGTGATTATGGAATTTTTCTTCCATAATATCTGATATGGATCTTAACTTAATAAGCGCCTGAAAACAAAAATTAACGACAAAGCCACACATCAACCAAGGTCCATCAGTCGAACATGTATTTAATGGATAAGGTGTTATATTGTAGGTGCACAGTATTTTTAATTCTGATGATACCAAATCATCAATACTACAACAGCCTCTTATGATGGTTTATAATGACATGAACACTTTCTTTTCTGTAAGGTCCATCCTGTATGACAAAAACAAACCATTCTATACCCAAACGAATATGCACATGGACTAAAAAGCAACTGATATTTGCAGAGCACTGTAGATGTATGCACAATGAAATAGAGAAACTGCAGATATTGAAATAGCTGAAATATTGTTTAATAAAGTGTGGATGTATAATGAACCCATATGTGTGAACTAAATATGTGGATTTAGATCATGTGCAGCAGCTTAAAGGAGATGGCCATTTTCAGATCCAAATTTTATGATTGTTTTTTTTTCTGTGTGGAGTTTCTGGACCAATATTATGGGAAAAGTGTGAAGGATGTAGATTTGTAACCAAAGCAAGTCTGTCTTCAAATAATAAGGCAAGCATGCATCCAGTAACTGATAAGGATAACATTTCTACTTAACACCATTGTTGCTACAAAGAATTATAAGCTGCCAAATTTGGTGTTTTATACACCATAGGTGCCCATTAGAAAGACTCTGACCCTGCACTTCACTAAGTGCTGAACACTCTCCTGCCACTTGTATTTGTGATATAAATGAACTCCTGTAGGTGTTTATAGGGGGAAATATTACAGCTTGAGGAATTTGTGTTTGAAATCTAAAATGAAAGGAGTTATGACACAAAGAAAAATATAGTCTGCCAGTGAAGAAAACTAGAAAAAAAATCCATGGTGGCCTCACACTAAGGATGTTAGTTTACTAATCAGGGGCTGAAAATGCTGTGGTGTCTTGTTTTCCCTCTACAGTAGCATCTAGTTTGTTTATCTGTAAGATCTTAACACAAACTGCATCACTCACCACACCAGGACATATAGGAGGCAAACGCATCAACAAACACACAGATATGCAGATGCACCATTCTCCTTGCTTATACGTATGCCTGTTCATGTGCGACTCCCGAAGGTGGTGTCAGGGCCCTGACTGATGAAAACACAACAGCAGTGGCGGTGTCAATGCCATAAAACAAAAGGCTGCAGTGTAGATGAGCTGCCAGCCGTACCTCCAGTGATGAATTTCACCACTAGCAAATTTGCTGCTGAAAACAGACCGTTTAGTCTCTCTACCACTCTTTCTTCTTCTCTCCCCACGCTCTAAAGTCCTGCACTTCTATCTTGTTTCTTTGCTTCCTCACAGAGCACATTGTCCTTTGCAGGTGATATGCTCCTATTGCCGTGCTGTGATTTTGTTGTTTTCCCTATGTATCCCATCTTCACGGTTTTCTTGATGTTCTGTGCCCTTCAGCTATCTTCAGAGTTGAATGAGACATATTTATGACCCTTACAAAGGAACACATCTGTTCTCTGCCCATCCCACACTGCTTTTTTACCGTTTTTGGTCTTCTCCCTTCTCCGCTCCACTTGTCCGCACACGTCTGCAGCGAAATCTTTTGTCCATTCAATATCCTTTGCAGGTGAAAGGGTCACTGCAAGCTCCAATATCCTCAAAACCCTCTCTAAAATAAGGGCTGTGTGAATCTAGCAACAATTTTCCACAGGTGAAAACTGTCAGGTTGAAAATGATCAGATTTGTGTTTTATTCTAACAGAAGCACATTTCTTGTGTGGCTGTATCTGTTTAAAGGTGGGGAAGATCATTTAAAGTTTTCCCCATACTTTAATTATAAAGACTCTTATTTTCCACTTTTAAACCTGATGCATATGCATTAGTCAGACAGATTGCTTGTTAATAACATAACTGCAGTACATCAGCAGATCTGTGTTAAGCCAAGCATGAGAATGACTCAGTTTTTTTTTTTGTTTTTTTTTGATGTTATGAGGTGCAGGATGCAGCTCACCAAAATATGCAAAACCCCCTAAACAGTGTGACTATTAATAGAAGATGAAATATCACAAGGGCAGATTATGTTCACACCAGGGAGTCTCACCACAGAATTTTCCTCAGCGGTGCCTAGTAGTCCCACTCAACAGATCCCCTCCTAACAATAATCTAGGTTAATATAATGCTGTTACACTGCATGTGTTTTGTTTTCATGGAGGATGAGTATGATGTTTGAAGTTGTGTGGTAAGGTATTCATCAGTGTTAAATCCTTCACATATCTACACCCAAATGCAAACATTCCTCTCATAACAGTCCTACACAGTGAATTGATTTATAGTGCAATTTAAAGTGACAATGCTGAGTTTACTATAATCTATAGTAATTGAATTTGAACGGTGTCAGAGTGATAAAACCAAAGGCAAATTTAATCTAACTCTGCACTTCATCTCAGCTCTGTGGACCATTTCAGCATCTTTCAACTCACTTTTGTTTGTCAAGTCTGTAACTTCATCTCCGTCCTTCAGGGGAAAAATAATAAGAAAGAAAATAAAAGATTAGCAACAACTTGTTTACACATCCAGCATGAAAACATAAAGCAAAGCTATTCATCTGGATTCAGGTTTGTGCTCACCTGGTGAACATAAGTCATATTGGCTCTCAGAAATCTCTTCTTTTTTCAGGACACACATCGATGTTAAACATTCCTATCTCAAGTTTAGTCAGTCCAGCCAATCCTACTTTTTTGGCTATGAAGTTTTATGATAAATGAGCAGGCTTTATGAATAGAGGCTCTTTTCAGAGGTGGCTTCATAAAGCAAGCAGCCATCCATTCTTTTATGTTTCGTCATAAAACTTAAGGTCAGTGCCGTTTGAACTCCAAAATGAGATTAATTCTCTATTTTTGTAGGGTGGCAGTAAATCTCTTATGACATAATGTTCATTACAGTAGAAAATAAGTGGGACTAGTGTTTAACTGGGGTCTGGAAATTTTAGTGGTTAAGTTTTAACATTACATATATGCTTTAGGGCTGAGAACAGTCAGTGCATTTACATTAAAAGAAAAGTTATCTGGGGCTTTGTGAGGGTAAGAAAGGAGGGTTTTAATATACATATGACTGATGGCTCCACACACACACACACACACACACACACACACACACACACACACAAACACACTAATGATCCTATAGTCTCTGCAAACTTTCCCTCTCATTTGACTTCAAAAGGAGGCACTGCATGACAGCATTCCTATTGTAACTCCACCTGTGTATGGGCGTTTCAACCACTGCTATTAGTACAGCTGCTTGTCTATATGTGGCAGTATTTGTTCAGAGCTAAAATAGTTTTAATGACAGTGGGTTTGACACCGTGTTCTCAAAAGCAGCTCTGTTGTCACTGATGTAATGTCTGTTGTTGTCTGTTTGGCTTAAACACCCATAGGTGGGCTAGCAGTAACAGCGGTGCAGTTGATGGGATTTGTCTGGCTGTGTGTGTCGCTGTGTGTAGGTCCTGTATGTGTGCAGGGTTTTGCTGTTCATAGATTAGCCAGTGAGCTGTAAGTTGGCTTGTCTCATCACAAGGACCAAAATCTGGCAGTTGTCAGGCAGGGAGGAAACAAACAAAACATTTGTTGGCACTTTTCCTGTGGTTAAACAATTAAAGACATCTGATGACACATGAGCACACTCTCTTTGTCTTACTCTTATACACAGCCATGTGTAGGCTCACATTTGCAGTATTTCCCACAATCTGTATGAGTTCCAAACACATTTTATTTTCAGCATGTGGCAGGGAAATCATGAGGGGAAGAAAACTGTCATTGATGTGTAAATTCACTATAAATAATTCCTCTCTCGTCAACCATCCTGACGCATGCTCTTGCTTCCAGCTTACACCTATCTCTCTTTGCCTCCCTCCCAGTATCATTCCTCTATCACTGCAAAAATAATGAAAGACTCATTTTCAGTGTTTTCCCAGACAGTGGCACTCAATCGTCCTCACTTCCTCACTTGGTAATGTGCATACTGGATAAAGTATCCTGCTGTAATGGAGAATGAAAGCACAGTTATAGCCTACGCACTTGCGTGGTGTGAAAAACAGGAGAAGTGAAAGAGTCCTCGCCTTGCTCAGCTCTATATTTATAGGCAGAAAACCTGATTTCAGATCAGTCACGCTAGACTTCCAGCAGACACCTACTGCACGCCGGGGGAGGCGGGCAGGCAGACAGACACTGAGCTTTTTCTAGTTGGTTCTTTCAATCCTCTCTTGCAAAGAGTGCATGCTGTTTTTTATTTTCTGTCCCTGTCTACCTCCGCTTTCTCTCTCTGTCCTTGTTTACCTCCTGCTCTGCTAATGTTGCTTGTTAGACAGTTTACTTTCTGCAAAGATCTTCGTCATTTACATCGACTATTAAGCTCTAAAGGTTTTCTTTCACTCTAAACTCTTCCAGAGTGAGGAGATAGATCTGTTTTCTTCACAAAGTGGCATTTTTATTTCTCCAGTGCATAGATCTTTTTTATTTTGCCTTCTTTCAGGATTCCAACTCCCATTTCAGTCATATTTCTATCCTCTTCACAGGCCCAAGGGAAAAATCTTTAATAGGGAAAATCCCTCGAAGAAATTAGCAACTTAATCAAATTAGCAAAAACCAGTTGACTGCGGCATTTGGGGACCCATTTGATCTGGAGCCCAGACACAATTGCACACTTTGCCTGATGCTAAATTAGTCCTGTTGATAATTTGAGTCAGTTCACAGAACTGTACACATCGTTTACCAACCTGGTCCTTCACCCACTTCTTCGAAAAACTTGAAAAGTCAAGTTGTGTTTCCCTTCTATGCTCGCTCTTTTCCTTTAACGCTTTACTTTGTCTAATCTTTACAGTCTTTATACAGATGTCTTTGCACTTTACATCAAACCCATCCCTGTCCACCCTCCTTAGGTCATATTTTTCCCCTCCATCCCTGAAGTCCTCAGTTCACTCAGCTACTATGTTAAAAATTCTTTTTCAGTCTTTGCTCTCCTCATTTCTGTCTCGTCATGCAGAGACAAGCGGCCCAATGACTTCATGGCTGTGCTCCTGTGCTGCTGTGCTTTTAGCCTAATGGATGGACAGCTGTGCTCCCATTTCTATATATAACTAACAACCCCGCAAGATGAAGTTTGTCACACACTCTCTGGCTACTACATGCAGCTGACCACTGTGTTAATGGCAAAAGAATATTGTGGGTGTGAGGGTGCGCTTGCTGGGTTTGAAGTGATAAGTCCTAAATTTAATCTGCCGTCTTTTTATTCTCATTTTTCAGAGGCTTTTTGCAAAAAACCTGCACTTTTTGGCTTTTTTTTTTTTTTTTTTTAATCGTTCTTACAGCTACATTAGATTGAGTGAAAAGCACTTTGATAAGCCTAGCTGGAACTACTTAAAATACTGTATTTAGTATAGACTTAATCTGCATAAAACCACAATTTCGTTATTAAATAAATGCAGGACAAAATGGTAGAAAAACAAAAAACCTTTTCTGCCTAGCGGATTATGGACTTTAGTTTCAAGGAAAATAGCAAAAAAGATGTTTTAGAATTCGCTCTTCTGTCTAACATTAATAATGTCCGGGACTTCGTGTTTTACAGGCCTTGAAAGCCAGGAGTCTTCCAACACCCTTGGCCTTTCCCTTACTGCCTTCATTTCATGTAATAATATGGACATGCATAAATATACAAATCTCTGTTTTTATTTTTGTATATTTACATGCATATATCTATTTGGCTGCAGCTTTGTGTGTATGTTTGTATGTGTGTGTGTGCGTGTGCGTGTGCGTGTGTGTGTGTGTGTGAGTGTTGGACTGAGGTATAAGTAACAGTGTTAAGGGATCAGCTGGTGATGGGGTTGTATCCATTCAGATTAAAGAGCTTAGTTGTCCCGTCTCTGTGTAATTAACAAGAGACGGAGGGAAAGAAACAGATAAAGACAACGAGACAAAGAGGAGGGTGAGTGCGTCTGGTGAGTGGTATTAAAAGAAACCAGGGCACACACAGGAAGACACTCAGCAGAGCAGGGATTGTGCATAATGAGAGGGTGCCCAATGGTCAGTGTATTTGTGTACACGATGAGCTTGTGTGCAAGAGTCCAGAACCAACAACAGACAGGAAAGAAGAGGGTTGGACTGGAAATGTGGTTTGTCCAGCAGAGTTCAGGACCTCTATAATGTCCACACAGAGATAATAGCTAGATAATGGCAGGAATGCAGCAGCATGAGGCCTTAAACGCAGTGACAGCTGAAATCTGCATCTATGCAAACGCACAATTGTGATAATATTACAACTTCATTGTTTGTAAGATAACAGGCCTAATTAAGGCTGTAATTAGGTTCGGTGTGTAATTAGGTGTTTTTCAGGCAGTGGTTTCTAATTTGTTGGCCTTTGACCTTTTACACTCATGTCTTCGAGCAAGAATACGGTAAAGTTTTTAAAAATGGCAATAGAAAGAAAGAAAGCAGTGTACACAGTGTGTAGCTCTGGGCAGTAAATTGAGAGGGTGAATGTTTCATGTGTTATATGACAGAAGGTGAATCTGAACTCTGCAAGTGTGATCCTGGTTGTTCATGAAACTATAGCATCAATTGTAAAAAATATGAACATGTAAATTGATGCCACTGTTATAAAGTCACACATGGAGGAGGTCGCATCATTAACATCCCATCAGCTTGCTACAAGCCACATACAATGTACAGATTTTGTCCTTAATAGTGATTAATGTACGTTTCTCTCATTAAAAGATAGATTTGAAGTCGGTTATAAGATTGTTTTAACATGTCTTTAAAGCCCAGAGCTAAAAAGAGAAACTGTAAATCAGGAGGTCATGTTGCAAAGCAGATTATAAAAGGAAAATATAAACTGATTTATTATTATAACAGCGGAGTTTAATTGTCACTCCTGAGGAAACAATGACTCAACTCAGCTCACTGTCACACAGGGAAAACAATTGCATCTAAATGCAAAAGGGAGGGGGGGGGGATCACTCCTTTTTAGCCCGACACTCGAGCCCTCAGCAGTAATGACTCCTGGTAACAGAGGAAGACAAAGCTGCGTGGCAGAAAATCCATTAGTGAGTCTGCTGCTAGATAGCACAGAGACACAGAGGAATGGTAGCTTTTGATACTGCGAGGCCGACTGCACTGGAGGCAGCAGAAATAACTGCCTTGTCTTTTTTTTTTTCTGGGAGCATCTGAGAAGGCTGGCAGTTGGCCTGCATGCCTGAACCCCGGTGGAAAACTAATATCTGAAACAGCGCTCTAGAGCCGAGGTGTGTGTGTTTGGGTCAGGCCATGACTGGAGGCCGACGGACTGAGAGAATAAGGGGATTGAAACACACAATTGAATGAAATTTGGGGATTGCAGCAGTTCTGCCTGTCACAATACTAAAATGTTGACAGAGAATCCAGTAAGCCTGGTCAAAAATTTAATTTGGTACTGTTTCATTTTATCCACCTTTTAAAGTCTGCCATTGGTTTCAAATGTAGTGTTTTTATTATATCTGGGGCTATTTTAAGCCTCTGGTAGAGATTAGACATTGGCAAGACTGGGACAAATTTGGAGGGGCAGTGCATTTACCTGTAACATCGTAAGTATTTTCTCTAACATGAAATATTCATAACTAAACAACAATTAAAGTATGGGAAATAATTTCAATACAAAATAATATTGAGCATAGTGCAATTATTTCTTAATCTATTGAGAAAAAAAAAACAGGTTGTTCTAAAATAGGACCCGTCAATCCCAGTGAGAAGCAGCTATAGTATATTGACTTTTTTTTAGACATTTAGTATAATTGTAAAGGTGTCAAAGGGAGTACCATTATTGGAACCAACAAATAACACTCCGACTAACTTTTATTCTGATTTTACTCAAATAAAAGTTAAGCTTTCTGATTGTATAGAGGTCAAAGGTAATCACATTGAATGTCATTGTTTAGTGGCAGTAGTGGCAGCATTTTTCTTTGGAAATATTTATATACATATATTCCATTTAGAGATTGAGGTAGATATTGAGTTCACAATGTGGCACTTGAGTATTTCTGAACTTCCAGCAGGCCATTTAGATCATACCATTGTCATTCCAGCACTTTGAAAGAATAGTGTTTATGATAGTTAAAAGTAGAGTACTTTCAAAACACTATGCGACGAGGAAGCAGTACAAGGAGGAGAGAAAACAGAAGGATGAATAAGGAGGAGTGAGTTAAGGAGATGACTGAGCTGCCCATCTGCTTTAAGGGCAGGCGATGAGATGAGGCACTTCCTTCCATGTACGTCCAGCAGCTGCAGGGGAGGATTTAACCTCTGGATTCGCCTTCATTCTCTCTTTCAAACACACATACAAGCATCAGTCCTGTTTTTTTCTTGACATGAAATTTACTGAAATTGAAAAAAAAGATAATGGAGGGATTAAAAAAAAAAAAAAGAGGAGAAAAAGTGGTGGTTATGCGCACTGTTGCTTCTGTGAGACTTCACCAATAAACAAAACAGCATGACCACTCATCTCTCTGTGTTTATTGTAAGTGGATGCTAGAAGACCTCATTTCTCTGCACACTGAAACCTGAACTGGCTCTTTAGCCTCCTGCCTTTTCACTCTCATCTCTCTTTTTTATCTCCTTGCATCTTTGTCTCCATCTTGACAATTAGCTTGTTCACGTTACAGTTCTCATGCACTAAATCCACTGTGGGAAATACTTAATACTTAATAATAAAATGCAGCATTCATTCAGTTCTATCAGCCTTTCACTTCTGTCTGATGACATGTTTAGAGTAGGTTAGAGCCCAGCTCCTGACCCACTGCCTGCAGACTGATTTCTGTGACTTTCCTTCTTCCAGCCCCTCCGAGTCCCAGAGGCAGCAGCAGCTAGTTACACACATCTTTTTCATTGCTTCCTTTTCATTTAATTTCACTCTCCATCTTTCACTCTTTTTAAAAATATTTTTTTAGTTTTTGCTGTCAAACAATGTCTTTGTCTTTGTTCTGTCTCACTATGTGTCACATATCACAACAGCCTTTCAGTGTCTGTCCAGTGAAACATTGTTTCGGCAGCTGCAGTCATCCATATTGTACAGCTGAGGAGGACGCATGTCATATATTTGATGTACATTATGAATAACGTGCTCTGGAAAGTTCCAGTTCTTCATGGACTGAAATGTTTTTAAATGAGAAGCTTTCAGTACACAAATGCAATACCTGTGGTAAGAATTTAGCTTTTTAATATATTTCTGGGAGCATTTCAGCCTCTATTCAAAAGTGACCAGTGAAGAGGTGACAGGAAGTATAGACAAAGGTCTCTGGCCAAGATTAAACCAGCAATGTTGTGGGTGGGTGCTCCTCTTCCTTTTATCTTAATATGTTTTCATTTTTTTGGAATTTATAATAATTTCAGTGAGCATCACATCAACACACTGAAAGAATCAGATGAGCAACAATTTCACTCTAACAAACATGTGCATGAAACAACATTTAACAGCATTGAAAGATTAGCATGACGTAAGAAGGAGTTGGTGGTGGAGGGAGCAGAGAATTAACACATTAATATGATTTGATGTTACCAGTCAGCTGGTAGCCAAACACCTGCCAAATGAGCCGCTGAAGCATGAACGAAGCAGCTGATGGCAGTCAGCTAACATAAGCTGCTTTAGTGCTGTGCCTGAACTAGTGTTTTGTTACGGTTTAGTGTCTCCTCACAGCAAGAAGGTTCTGGGTTCAAATCCTGTACAGACATGGGCCTTACTGTGTGAGCTCGTATGTTTTCTATGTGTCTGTGTGGGTTTTCTCTGGGTATTCTGGTTTCTTCCTACATGCAGGTTTGGGTTGTGTTAATTGACTCTTAATTGTCCGAGGGTGTGAATGTGTTACGTTTTTTTTCTGTCTCTGTCAGCCCTGTGATAGCCTGGCGATCTGTCCAGGGTGTACGCCACCTCTGACCCAGTGTCAGCTGGGATTGGCTCAAGACCCCCATGACCCTGTAGGTGCAGGGCAAGAGGTAGACAGTAAATGGATGAATGGATAAATTAGTTTAATGGAAAAGAAATGAAAGGAAAAAGGGTATTGTCTAATGAAAGACACTTGTTTGGTCTTATTCCTTTGGCTATAATTTCTGGTGTGTATACCAACATTGCAGTCACTTATGTGGTTCAGGTCTTACTGTGTCTGATGAAGTGTGCACTAGAATGAAAATTACTGACAGTGGCCTGTTAGCACTGTGGCAGCTAATCCATAACCCTGGTCAACCACACACACTTGTGTACACACAGGGACACACACATGCATACACAGAGATACCGGAACACACTCCCACTCTATTGACACTTGACCTTTACAGAAAGCAGGGGTGCAGATCAACTGACCAGAAGCTGCTGTCAGTCAAAGAGAATCTATCCCGCCTCCCCCTCCTGCTTCCTTCCATCCCTCGCCTCTCCGCTTGCACTCAATAATCATTAGTCATTGTTAGTATACGTAAGTAATGAGTGTATGTGAAGAGATGAGGGGAAGGCTGAGTGGAGAACAGTTTTTATTTGAGAAAAAAATGAATTCATGCTCAGACAATATGGAGGAAATATAACAGAGATATGAGTCAGGATGAAGCTAATAGATGTGACTGAGAGAAAGGGATCAGGTTGGACAAGAAGCAGATTTGCTTATCAGAGTACACAAAACACACACACACATAAACACACATGATGTTGGCGACTCAGACTGGTCCTATCTCAGTAAACACAGCTTTGGTTATAGTGGTGTCACACTAAGCTCAGTGCCTTGACAAAGGGAGACAGAACCTGCTATTCTGTGCGTGTGCGTGCGTGTGTGTGTGTGTGTGTGTGTGTGTGTGTGTGTGTGTGTGTGTGTGTGTGTGTGTGTGTGCGTGCGTGCGGGTGCGTGCGGGTGTGTGTGTGTGTGTGAGAGAAAAAGTCTGTCTGTATGAAACTGTGTCTGTTGCAAAAATACAAAAATGATAGCAATATAAAGCCATCAGGTCTAAATCTGTATGTGTACTTTGTAACTCTTCTCCATAGATTGACTCCCTATTAGATGTTTAATAATTAACTAGATCATCCTCCTGGGTCACTGGTGGGATTGTTGGACAGCGGTGGGAGGAAGTACAGATACACCTGTACTACTGTGCTCACTTCTACACATGAAATCAGAACCTTTCATGCAAGTCCAGTACTCACTCTACCTTCAGTTCTGCTTTGTGCTTCACCAGTAAGTGGCTAACACCTGTCTGCAGTTTGGAGCTGAGCAGATACTGTACCATGGGTTTATGGGTGTTTTTTAGCTGCTTGCTGCATTTTAAAACAGAGCTGATGAGAGCAGTTAAAGTGAACCAAAACATTAAAGTTACACTCCAGAAAATCAAAACAGCTGGAAGTAGCAAATAGTAGTCGGTAGTAGTCCCACAAAGTGGAGACCTGCAGAGCTGTTTGATAATTAAGTGTGGATTCTGTCACTTTGAAGTGCCCCTTTCATACACATTGTTGAAGTCAAATATTAATAGCAGCAGTTTTAAGTGTAAGCTTTAGCTCCTTTGCACACCTCTGTAAATTGAATATCTTCTTCTTACACGGTTGGTCAAACAATAACATCATTTTAAAGATAAAGATGTATTATACTGTAAGTGCTGGCCCATACTTGCACATTAATTACATTTACCTTATGCATACTTTTCCACATTTATATGCAGGGAATCCAGTGCAGTACACTCCTTGCCACAACCACACGTCATATGCATATGCTCAGGTTTTTCATGCACTTATGACAATGGCTAGTCAAAATTATGGTTTACTATGTCTGCAACAGTTATTTTTATAAAGATTTACTGAATTGATCCCTGAATTAATAAAATGTCAAAAAAAAAAAAAAATCCTTTGACATGTTTGTAGACCCCAGAATGATGTCTTTTGTCTAACCAACATTTCTAAACCCTGAGATTTTTAGTTTTTCATATCAAGGTGCAAGAATCCTCACATTTCTCTGGAATAATGAAATCTTTGGCTTAATTCTAAAAATCACTTAAATTATCTACATAATATATTACCTGAATTATTGTTTCAGGGGCCAGATTCATGACCCTTAGCGGGGGATGGTGTCTGCATGTCTTTTATGTTTACATCGTTTATACATTTGGCCCCAGCACAATTGACAGTGTGTATAACATCCAGGACATATCCATATAATCCACAGATTTATACTGCTGCAGATGCACGCAGATTGCTCACATACCAATGCACACATGTATATGTGGCGACAGCAAAACTCGATCTACAGGTGGAAGAATATCAGAGCTAACGTGGAGCTAACTGGCTGCCTTCCAGTAAACTGATGCCAGTGTTTGTGCATGTGTCCAGTTGGTGTGTTAGGCCACATTCATTTCGAGTAGATTGCATGTGACAGAGAAGAGCATCAAACTCGTGCTTACGCCGAGGAAAGATGCTGAAGACACAGGGCAGATGAGGAGGGAGAGTGAACGAGAGACATCAGGCTTGTTCAGTTGTTGTTGTTGGAAACAAAGTGCTGATAAATGATTTACTTTTTCCCTGCATTTAAGCACATTCCTTCATTAAACAACAACAGCAGGCAGACCAGCATGTTTGGATTTGCAGAGGGACCCTGATGCACACACGTACACACATGGACACACACACCCATGCGCACACACTCCTTCAAGCACAAGCTGACTCACAGTTATGCCTTGTCAAATACACACAAAAAGAGCAGCACAGGAGAGTAGGTCAGACTAACCAGCTCAGTCTCACTACATTTGCAACTTACAAGGACTCACTTTAGATGCTACACATGCAAATCTGCTCATAAACATGTACAGCACTTACACACAGAGACATGTAGCCAGAATCCATGCCAACATGCACTTAAACAATATATTGACTGTAGAGAAAGTATTTATTTTGAAAAGTCACACTGTGTTACACATTTATTTGCTCCCTCTGTTCAAACATACAAATATACAGAGGAGTTGTACATCTTTGTAAATGCAATCTACAAATTCATTCATTTGCATAACTAAACACGTGTGTTTACCTAAATCCTGAGCTCAGAACAACATTTGGACACAAAATCCCCCAGATATACATAGTGTAAATCTCTTTAACTGTTGTGATGGGTATTTTTAATTGGAGATTCATTTTAATTCTGCATCTGCGCTCCATGCTGGAGATTTCTACTGCTGCAGACGCACAAAGATTCATCACACACCCACACATGCACATATATATGTAGTGACAGCAGTGCTCTATCAACAGGTGGAAGAATATCAGAGCTAGCATTGAACAGGGCTGCCTTTCAGTAAACTGATGCCTGTTTTAGTGTACGTATGTGTGTGTGTGTGTCTCCGTTTGGTGTGTTTTGACACATTCACATTGAATATACATTCACACAGTGACATCCATTCAGATGTTGATAGCCAGGACTGACTGCAGCAGTGTTAGCTGATGCCAACATCAGCAATGAAATCCCTGTTTTCCAGGGAGCAGCAGAGGTCTGTGTCTCATCACTCATGCAGAGTTAAATAAATGACTGAGTGACTGAGAAGATTAATGGCAGGTATATTTTACACTGGTGTTCCCTCTGTAAATCAACAAGCAGAAAGCTGGACGCAGAAATGAGGGAGGGCTAAGGAGGAATTAGAAGAGGGAGAAGGATAAGACCGAAAGGAAGAGTTGGGTGGAGTGATGAGATGAGGAGGAGCAGATTGAGGGGAAAGTAGGACTCACCCATAAAAGCCTGTTTGTTTCCTAAACTGTTTACTCCACTGTGCAGTCCTGTACCATGAGACCGTTACACCACTTGTCCATTGCTGTTCCACTCAGATGATGAAGGAGAGCATTGATGGAGACATTTCCATTTGGCTTCTTTTATGAAATATGAGTATGAAATGGTGGAGCTCAGCCGGGTGATGTATGGCAGCATCCAGTGGGAGTAGCACACTCAGACTTTCTTACTTTGGCACACTTTCAGGCCATCTTGTCTACAACACAAATCAATAGAGAACAGAGATTAGGGCATATTTAGTTATGAGCTCAGTGATGGATATGGTTTCCAACATACAGTAGCTATCTGTGGTGGTGCCAACATGTCTGTGGAGAGGAAAAAAAAAAACTTGGAAGATTTATAACTGCCCATAATCTCCTATCCTTTATGACTAAATATAAGAAATGAAAAGCCACAAAAATCCTTTTTAATTTTATGTGTGACAGATATTAAATATCATATATCAAAGGGAGCACATGTAACCACACTGACAGGTTATTTGTTAGATTTCTACTGTACCATTTGGTTCAGTGGATAATGGCTATGGTCTATGTGGACATCTTAATCTTATTCATTTTGTTACTGACATATTCATGATGATAGGTTTGTTGTTTAAAAAATCATTTGTATTGCTGCAAAGTTTGTCTACAAATTGCATATTCAGACATGTATAAAAGAGTTGGAAGGGTTGCATCTTGTACTTTTTCTAACTTATTGCAGTTTCTTTTAGAAAATGCTGTATTTTGCCAGTTTGGTCTCTTAGCACCACTGAACTCACTGAACCAGTTGACCAGAGTGTACAATAGAGCTTGAAAAATTCATCTTAAAGTTCTCCCAAGGACTCATTATTGTGTGGCTCTTTCACTATCTACAGCTTTGACTTGAACTATACAGCTCCTGTATGTCTGTCTGTATGACTAACTTAATAATTACCTTCTGCCTTCATTGCTTTGTGTATTACCAAGACAACTGTGTAAGTCTTAGATGAATAACCAAAATATTCAACATATATACTGTATTTAATAGATACTGTGCTGTAAAACAAAATGAATGATATATTTAGTGTGTTATATTTGGTCTTCTCTTGGTCTCTCTATAGGTTTGATTATCAGGAGCTCCTTCACAACTCCACCTTCTGTTTAGTGCCTCGAGGTCGACGTCTTGGCTCCTTCCGCTTCCTGGAATCATTACAGGTAACGATATAAACATATATAATTCTATAAAGTTTAATTATTGTTGTGCTTTACACCTGCATTCCACGGCATTAATGGTGCTAAAAATGCTGCAGGTTCTAATTGTGCATGTCCATTCATTAATGCAAATTATTCTGCTATGCTTTAGAACAGGTTTTCTTATTTCACCTGAGAGATAAGCTATAGTTGTGGTGTTATCCATGCATTCACTGATTTCAAGTGGTCACAAAAATGGTGAGATTTAGCAACATTTGAGTATGCGGCCATAAGTTTCACAGGTTTTAAGTTTTGTAACTTTCACATAAAATAATCTAGAGTTATACATCCCACAATCCCACATTTCTGTACTTTGGTAAACTTTATTGTTGTGCATCCTTCAATTCAATTTGCATGGATACTTCAGGGTCCTCCATATTCTGTAGGGCCCACATAAACAAACAGCTAACCTCTCTGTTTCCACATGCCAACACTCTAATCATCATTAACTGTTATATCTCCCTCTACATAACACTGTTAGTGTAACCAAATTATACTTACACAGGAAACAGCCCTGGGTAAATGAGATCCTGCTCACATACAGTTCAGTCAACGTGAAGGTGCACAGAATGTGCAGAATGTCTCAGAGCCGTGCAGCCTGTTGGTCATTGACACCTTGATGGTCACATCTGCAAGTGTTTTCTATTAACTTACAGACTTAGCTATAAACAGTTTATTTGCTATTTGCTCAGCCTTTAAAACTACGTCCATTAGCACATGGAGATTCATACACACTAACGCAAATACTGGAAGGATTCATTTAGGTCCATCAGTGAAATGTGCAAGTATACAAACAATGAAGAAGCCACAGGCGGTGAAGTGAAAGAGCAGCTTAAACCAGTCAGCCTGCTGTAGTTCTTTCTCTACCACCCAAGTCGACAGTCTCGCACCAGTGCAGGAAGCAGTAGTGGCTGTTTTTAGATTTGCCAAACACTGAACTCTCAGGCTGCTACAATGTTCCCTGGCTGCACTACTGTCTGTGTGTGTCTGTGTGTGTCTGTGTGTGTCTGTGTGTGTCTGTGTGTGTCTGTGTGTGTCTGTGTGTGTCTGTGTACATGAATGGTCCGGAAGCATCCATAGGAGTGGCAGCCTGCCCCACTGCTGATGTCTGCTGAATGGACAAATCCACATACACTTGGCTTGGCAGCAGGCAACAGTCAGAGTCCCTTTTTCTTCCTGTCTCCTTTTTTTATCTTCTAGTTTACTATCTCACTCTTTTACTCCTGCTGCCTCTCTTTTCCATTCAGACCACTTTTCAGTATGTGTAAATATATATACATTTGTATTAATTTTGCTGCCAGCTAAACCACAAAAGGACTGGCAGTTACCAGTGTGGTGGGAAACCTATGGCCAGCTTTCCAATGTACACAGACACACATTTAGTCGCTCCTCCATATACACATTCACTCGAAGCCTCTCCTTCTTCCTCTCCCAATGCAAACAAACCAAAAACAAGCTACACAGCACACAGGCTTTCATATTGCCCTACCTCTAAGCAGGGGGGCCTTGAAATGTTTAAGACTTGCCCTCAGAGTGCCTCATCTCAGGGAGCAGACTCATAGAAGCCTCAGGCTGCATTTCAAATTTAGAGGCCTCGGATTATCACTCCGACCTTCGTGTGACCTTGTTGTAACCTGTGGCTGACTCCAACACATACACACACACATGCAGGTCTTCCTATTTTCTCAACTGTCCTTCAGCAGGTCTATGGTCAGACCAAATGCAAGAGTGTGGTAGTCCCTGTGGGTTGAAAAGAGCATTTGATCTCCACCATTTTGGTTGCTGCTGCAACTGATGTTCTCTGGTGGTTTAATTATAAAAAAAAAGTGGGTAAAAAAAATAAAACGTGCAGACTTATCAACACAGGGAGCAGAGAGGAATAGAGCAGGATGGGATGAGAGTGTAATGGATAGAAAAGGCAAAAGGAATACAGAGAGAGAAGCTGATAGATGCACAGACAGGGGGAGGAAAAAAGTGGAGCAACATCAAAAACCTGTCAGTGAATAAGGGGATTAGTCATCATCAAAAAAATCAACTTCAATAAGGCATGAAGCCTTCAAGTATCAACTGCTTCCTTCTTATTCCCCTGCCATCCCTTTATTCGTCTTTCTTTTCCTTCACTTTACTGTCTTCCCTGCATATATCCCCTCAGTGGTTGTACCTAATTACTACACAGTCAGTCCTGTCAGCCACATCTGTGTTTGCATGTATATGAGTGTAAATGTCTTTAACAAACCTCCAGGGTCTCCTGAGAAAGAGAGATACAAGGTATTATTAATTCCAGTCATCCTATACAGCTTTTGCACACACACACTCACACACATACTCTTACACACATACACTCACACATACACTTATACATTGGAGATTGATAATATTGTTTGCTCAGTTTTTTTTTTTTTTTTTAATCCCAGTACCAAGCAGCTGGGACTGAACTCATACAGACTGTTATATTCTTGCAGCCGTAGTATATCATGTTATGTTGTCTACCACCAAAGAGGAGCTGGGAAAAAGGGATGTTGAACTGGGAGGAACCCAGTCAGACTGCAGCTGATCACAGCTGGTGTATATGTGAATGGCTCACTCACAGTTTTTTTTTTAACTTTCACTGTCTCTATTGACTATTATGCTTATATGCATTTATGTGTGTGTGCGTTTCCAGGCTGCATGTATCCCAGTGTTGCTGAGTAATGGTTGGGAGCTGCCTTTTTCTGATGTCATACAGTGGAACCAGGCAGTTATCGAGGGAGATGAGAGATTATTGCTACAGGTAACACACAGCATGGGTGCAAACATACAACCCTACAGAGACATGTTTAGATCTACCATCAGGCTCTCCTTGGGGGCCCCTAGCATGCCACCGGCCTGTCCAGCTGGATTTGCTTTTGATTTCTCAAGGTGTTTTGTTTCCTATCCAAGAGGCTTCTTCTTCCACACACCCATATCTGGATGGCAGAAAAGTCTATCTAAAGCTTCCTGCAAGACAAAACCCCAGAGTTTATGGTCTTGTGATGGACAAGGCTAAGATTAGCCCTTTTCAGGTGTATATTTGATGTTTCTTTATCAACACTGAAAGCAGAGATACAGGTGGGATACAGTTGGCCCAGGGAAATTACCATTATATGGGCAGGCACCAGGCCAACCCTTCTCATATGGATTTCCAGATTTTTATTTTGCTTATTTTATCAAAATAAACAAATTATTAACTTAAAAAAGCAGAAATAATGAACTCCACAGGGTCATTTCATGCAGATCCAAGGCCAGTATATTCCTCTGTGCATCAGTGTTAAGCAAAGGTTCACTTGGTTTAAAAGTGTTGAATATTGAAAAGCATCACCAGTGCAGAGCTACAAAGCTTTACCTGCATGTAGACAGTGTGGTTACAGGTTGGGACTCATTGAGATTAACCACCCAGAGGGGCTTTAATCCAGCTTCAGTTTAAAAGCGCTCGCTCATCCTCTGCGTTTTTGTCTCCACTCACATATACAACACAACAGCCACTATCTGCTCCAGCCATTATCACTCTCTCACACACAAATTACATCGTGTCTACTCTGCACTGAGCTGCTTCAATCTCAACCGGTAGAGGACACAATTTGGCATTCGGCTAACAAGCCCCCAAGAGCTCAGAGCGGAGTAGACGTTTTCAAATCTGGACCGAATTGGATCGAGTGAGCTGACCTCATTTCTGCACACCTACAAAAGTTTCACACAAAAACACATATACAACATGCACGAATATTCATGCTCTGTCTGATATGAGCTTAACGAACATTAACCTTTTGCAGAAAAGGCTGAGTGTGGGCAGATAAACTGAGGATGAAACTAGAATGAAGACATCCTTCAGATACTCAGGGAGAAGTACAGGAGAAAGGTGAAGGGCTGAGAGGTTGAAAAAATAGAGATAGAGGTTTATCAACCTCCCAGCTTCTTTTAGTGGCAATCATTAGAAAATGTTCTACCTAAATGGTTTAAAGGAGTCAACTGCTCACACTTCTCAGTTCAACGTGACTTTCTTCCACTTTAAGCCATTGAACTTAACTCTCTAAGTGATTAAATCAATTTTGTTGATTTACTTGAAAACCCCCTTTACTCCTTGCTAATTAAGGTTTAATTAAGTCGCCAGGCCCCAAATGAACTGTGTGTCAACTGTTTTTAGAAGCCAGGTTAAGCAGACACTCACTTCAGGTCACAGTTTTTTACACTTAAATGTCATTTCCCACTTTTCTCTTTTTCCATCTATTTAAAAACAACAAGTAAAACGTTCAGTGGCTTTCTTTGGTATTCCCCTTATCTTTCTCATCTCACCATTCAAATATGTTGGTCTTCTCATGTTTTTTCTGCAGGTGCCGTCCACAGTGAGAGCAGTCGGGAATGAGCGAATCCTGGCACTGAGACAGAGGACCCAGATGTTGTGGGAAGCGTACTTTTCCTCGGTGGACAAGATAGTTCTCACCACACTAGAGGTCTGCTCACAGCTGCAACACACTCACCATAAAGACCTGGTCACACAATCTGCACTTCTTTATGAAACAGGTGTTTTTAGAGACATGGTGACATTGTGGCTGCGTTAAAGGAATAGTTTGCAATTTCTAGTTGGTGCCAGAACAGTATTAAGGTGTCTTTATGTATGTGAGAATAGATCTTAATTGTTGTATAACTTTTTGATCCCTGGAAAGTTGTAGTACACATGTAGAATGTAACCCCCCCACTACAGTTTGGCAAAGAAGTACTTTTTGTGGAACAAAAAGTACCAAATTTGTCTTAAATATACCACAGTTGCATAAGATACCAACTTTAATTAGCTTGGTTGGACAACAAAACTGCATTTGAGCCTCAGATGAACTTAACTTCAGGGGTAACCTTTCTGCCTACACTGTGCTAAAAAAACCACCACTGTGATAAATCCAGGCACAAATAATAAAATGAGTACTAGAACACACTATTCACTGACTTAACACATCATACACATACTCAGTTTCACATCCATGTCAAATGACAAGAACATTTGGAGATTAGAACTGAGCAGCAGCCACAAAGTAGAAAGACAGCTGTAAAAATGGGTTTCACATAAAAAATGAACTGAACACCCACTGAGATAATATCGTGCTCACAATTGTCATAAAACATCCACTACAATCAGGAAGGGTATGAAACATAAAAACAGATGTCGATGTGTCATCATCTAACAAATCACGACAACTCAATGAAAGGTTCAGTTTTTAAAAATTCAACAGCTAGCTGCCAAAATCCAAGTGATATTATAAATGTATTACAATAATAAAACTAAATACTCGCTCCTTCACTCCCACAAGCAGACATGAAAAAGTCCTAATTCCTGAAAACAGTTGTTTTCCCAGGCGTCTTTAAATGCCTCAGCCTCCTGCCAAAATGTGTCAATGGTCTGATTGCGCAAAAAAAAAAAAAAAAAAAAACAGCTGATGCCACAGTTCTCCACCGGGACTCCAGCGTCAGCTGTGCAGGAGAAAATCTCCATTGGCAAGTGGATGCTGGCCTACTGACAGCTGACATCACCAAACCCAGGCCAGAGTAGCTTCAGTTTGTTTAAAATCTCTAATGGTGCCAGGAGACATACTGTAGTTGGTACTAAAGCTGCTTTCAGAAAGTTCAGACACCATATCGCGATGCTCACCTGTATCTCTGGTGACACCTTGCTTCTGTTTCAGCTTCTGTTTCAGCTTCTGTTTAAACACAGTGCACAGATCTGCATCCAGGAATGAAGGAAAGATGCTTGATGATTTTTAGATTGATTTGCCTATCACTGTTTATTCACAGGACATTCGATCTCAAAGAATTTGTTTAGTTTTTAGCTGCACATGTAAAAGATGGAGGGAAATGCAAGATGTTGGCTGCTTCATTGTATTTAGAAGAGGTCTTAGATTTGGAAGTTACAATAGCTTTCTCTAGTTCTGATGCTCCCTACTGACAAATGTTGCTTTTGGCTGCTGAGTATTGACTAGAAACCTAATTAACATGTTTTATAAGACTGAATAGTCAGTGTTTCTGTTACTGTACAGTTTTGCTCAGGAATGTGCAGGACCAAACCTGTTCCAGCAAAAACATCTACAAAAAGAAGCTACTGCTGTAAACACAGGCTTTCTGTTGAACATACAGCCATAGTTGCTGCCTCCCTGTGGTTTACTGCCCATGTGCTATCATCGTCCTCTTTCAGAAAAGCTTTCCAGCAGAGTTTTCACATTTCATTCAAACCGCCCTTCTATCATTATGATTATGGGGTTGGATCCTGGCCCATCCTCTAAGCTTCTAGTCTTTTAGTGTCTTGGTTCTCTGTTGTACTGTTGGTCTAGTGAACATTTTCAAAGCAGTCCACATCTGATCTGCCTGAAGAAATCCCCTAATGTATAGAAATATATTATTATCACGCTACAGTCCGTCCAAACCTGCCACTTTCTGTCTCACTGCTTGCCGTTGTCAGTCTATGAGATTTTTCTTTCCCAAAGCTATAGGGTCTAGTTAAGAGAAAGTTTCCAGTGTAGTTCATACAGTGTCTTTCTGTCTTTTGTTTTATGTTTCTGTCTTTGAACCAGCTGAGAAGAAATGTACTTCAAAGGTAGTTACTCAAGCTAAGAGAAAGTCATTTAAAGGTTAGCCCAAGGGTTAGATGATGCATCAAAAGAATTAACTTCCTAATGTGAGCAGTTTTTCTACACTGTGCCAGCACATAAAAATGTGGGGAAACAACAGATTTAACCCTGCTGAAATCAGAAGAAATTACCCACATGTACTCTGATGTTTATAAAGGAACGTTAGCAGCCGCTGGTGTACTTGCTGCTGGAATTTATACTAGAGATAATAAAGGAAAGGTTCTGGAGGATGGCGATAAGCTGCTTATATACATACAGCATAGGGAACCTCTTCCCATGAGACAGCTGTGCAGGCAGCCTGAGGTAAGTGAGGCTGAGGGCTTCAGTGGATTGTGGTTTTGCTGCTGTGTTGATACCTCCTGTTGGTGTAAAAAGGGAAGTACACAGAGCATATCAATAGGGACCGCCCTAATGTGCAAACAGAAGTGTGTCAGGTCTCAGATGGCCATGAAGTTTACATGAAGCTCCAAGACTTATCCACTGGCTTAGAGGGAAAAAACATGATGGGAGGTCTTTTCCTGAAGAAGCACAGCATCCACTTCATGGTGTAACACCACCTTGTTCTGTTTCTCACACTGCAGTCCACTTCCAAAGTCACCTGTTTTTTTTTTTTGTCTTCCCCAGATCATTAAGGACCGTGTGTTCTCTCACATATCGAGGAATAAGTACATGTGGAACTCCCACCCAGGAGGTCTGTTGGTCCTACCAGAGTATTCAACTCACCTCGCACATTTCCCTTTCTACTACCTGGGATTAGGTAAACACGCTTGATTTAAATGAGTCTGCACAACATGCAGATTGTGATTGCACCTTAAGCATAGTGATGAGACTATTATGTTAGAGCTGTGGAGGTAGAGATAAGTAATCAACACTCCGGCAGCAAATCATAATCAAATATTTACCAAAGACCTGCTCTGCATTCTTACTGAAATATATCTCACAAATAAGTTTGTTTTTTTGTTTTTTTTTGTTTCAGTCTGTTTAGAGCCCCCACGAGTAAATGTTTATGTGATTATGACATTTTTCCAATTTATTCTGATAGCATAAATGAGCATAAGAAAATTGGGACAATCCTAGTATAATATACTGTGGTTATGTTGCTTTTCTAGCAGGTAGTGATCACTGCCACAGGGTCGCATTGTGATGGTACCACTGGCAGGGAAATGTAAATTTTCAAAATTCTCACATGGTGGTTTTAAAATGTTCTGATGATCATTGATGGGCTAATACAGAGACCTGCTTATTAAGTTTATTTGTATAGCACATTCTCATATACAAAGACAGTCCTTTACATAATACAGGAAAGGGGGGGAAAAAGTGCATTTATGTTTTAAAAAGTTTAACTGATAGATGGTTTATGAAAATCTAAGAAACAAGTCATAAGAGAGAAAGAGAGAAAAAGAATAGTCTTTACCTTATTGAAGATTACCTAATAATTTCAGACAGGTAAAATATTTTCTCTAACCCACATATTTTTTTGACCAGGGGTCAGTCCAGGTCAGGAGTTCACTGCTGTCATCCATGCCGTCTCCCCATTGGTCTCCCAGTCTCAGCCAATCATGAAGCTGCTTCAGGTGGTCTCCAAGTCAAAGTACTGTTCACAGGTCAGTATCACAAACCGAGTAAATATTATGATAAAATAATATAGGTAAAAATCAAAGACTGTTTAAACACATGATGCAAAGTTTTTTTTCTGATCAACTTAATGTCCAATGTTATGTAAAATTTGCTTCACCTGCTGCTGCAGATCATCATTCTTTGGAACAGTGAGAAACCGCCACCGAGTCGGAGCAAATGGCCTCCCATGCCCGTCCCCCTCACCGTGACAGACGGCAGGAGGAAGGTGAGGGCCAGTGCCAATCGCAGCTCACTGAAGCCTGTGCTGACATATGAGTGGCAGCATGACAACCTGTTGGCTGCTCAGTGTTTGTCTTTCTTTCTCGCTGTATCTCTGTAACCGTTTTTCTGTTGCTCGATTTCTGTTTTTGTCTTTCTTCCTATCCATATATATCTGACGTCCACTCGTCTGTGTGCCGTTCGCTCGCATTGTCACTCATTCTCACAGTCCTTACACTGTATTTTATCCTCTGAAGGCAAACTCTACAGTGACTCACATATTTCAGTCACTCAGCATGATCATCTCTTTCATTCTCATGACCTCTGATGGCACAGACCATAGATCATATAAGCTACAATACTTTAACAAAGACTAATCCTTTCCTACTGTATTTCTCTTAGACCACCAGTCGGTTTTTACCTCATGTTGCCATAGAGACAGAAGCAGTACTGAGCCTGGATGAGGACACGGTCCTGCTGACCAGTGAGGTGCGTGTCTAGTTGTAAACACACCCAGATGTGTACACAGACACACCAATACTCCTAATAGCCACAGTATCTAAGTGTTTCATGTCTGTAACTGCAGGTGAACTTTGCCTTCTTGGTGTGGCGGAGCTTCCCTGAGCGGATCGTGGGCTATCCTCCCAGGAGCCATTTCTGGGATCCCCTGAAACGTGCCTGGGGCTACACATCTAAATGGACCAACGACTACTCCATCGTCCTGACTGGAGCTGCCTTCTACCACAGGTACAAAAACAAACAAGCAAGCAAAAGTAACAAAAAATAAGAAATCTGAAAGCTTAATTTTATTTTCAGTTCAAGTTTTTTATGACTGCAACACATAAAAATAATAAAACAAGGCAAATTCTCACAGGAAACCAGTACAAATACAATGACACAAACCTATCAACAAAAAGTGTACAAATAGAACTCAACAGATATTCTTCAGGATATTTTTGCAGTGAAAATTTAAGAGTTCATATATTGTTTCTTTATAAAAATCTAAAGTCACATTTCAAAGACACTGGTAGACCAAATTCTTGTTTGTATAAATCCTTGTGGTAGAAAAGGCTTATGTCTTAATAAACACAGATGGGAAGATTTTGTCAGCATTTTATGCCACAGCTTTCTTATACTTTAGTTTTCTAAAAAAGAAAGAACATCTGTCTGAATGTAATTACTGCACAGAGAGGGTAGTCCAAAAGCTTCTCGTATTTTGAGACAACGTGGTCATTTTTGTCAACATTTTCAGCATTACGTCAAAAAAGTAAACTGAAAACAAACAGTAAGCAGTCATTAAAACATGCCTTGCTCACTGGGCTAAACCTCAGTTTGGTCATTTAAATTATTCAAATTGATTGTGTAGTTTATGTAGTAAGTGATGTAACAATGCACCAAATGGCTTTTAACAGTAGAAATGAAAAAAGGAATTGAAAGTGCTGCACCGAAATTCTCCAGTCTTTAAACCTGTAGAAATAGAGAACATATGTATTGAAACACAGGGGGGCTCCTTTGTTGTGAAATTGTTAGTGTCCCAGATATTGACAGATGTTGACATAAATCATACCATCTACTTTTTCCTGTAGCTGTTACAATGTAGATACTGGTTACCAGACCTCCACCTGTGATAAAATATGCAGAGATCTTTTTTAATCACATATTTTTAAGTGCCGAGTTAATTTGTTTTTTCTAAACAGATTTTCTGGACTGAGTGCTAGTGTAAGAACCTGAAACTGTGATTAGAAATTAACCATAGTGAGACATTTTGCAGAGTGGCAACCAATGTGACAAAATATTCCTGCAAAATGAAAAAATAGGACAATGTCTAATAGAAAAAAAAAACTGACAAGGTGAGAAAAAGAGCAGCTTAAAAATACAGAATGACTTTTAGGACACATTGTTTTGAAAAAGATCAGGAAAAACACCCACAAAGTAGCTGTGGCAATTGAACCTGTGTTCTTAATTACAGAAGTGATTTATGACAACTCCACAGTGCCATAAAGTCCATGTTTCCTGCCAGTATAACACTTTTCACTTCCCCTACAGGTACTACCACTACCTGTTCTCCCACTACCTACCCCAGTCCCTTCGGACTCTAGTGGACCGCACCTCCAACTGTGAGGACATCCTGATGAACTTCCTGGTCTCTGCTGTAACTCACCTGCCGCCAATTAAAGTGGCTCAAAGGAAACAGTACAAAGAGCTGCCCAGTCCACAGGTAAATGACCACTTGTCTTATTTACAGTCTGTCGATACTATTTACTGAAATATCAGGGCAGGACAGAATGTCAAATGAGACTGTCCTGTTTTATCTCCTAGGGTACAAAGAGTGTCCCATGGGCCAACCCAGAGCATTTCAACCAGCGGCAGGAGTGTGTGAACACTTTTGCCAACTGGTTTGGCTACATGCCTCTGGTCCACTCTCAGTTCCGCCTGGACCCAGTCCTCTTCAAAGATCAAGTGTCTGTGCTCCGCAAGAAATACAAAGACCTGGAGAGGGCATGAAATTGACCAACATGGTGGAGAAAAAAAAAAAAACTGGGGAGCATGGGAAGCCTGGTCTGGTGGGGTTTTGGACAGTCATCCTCCAATACTTGCCGGTGAAGATGTGATACTCAAGGACCTCTGAGATGTGGGCAAGGTGGTCCATGTGCAAAATGAACAATGTCCAATCCTCAGACAGACCCTGGTGGACTGTGCTAGACTATATACAAACAAATACATAGAAAAGGCTCTACAATGTTTGAAAGGAGGTTCAAGTGATTCTCCTATCTCCATGACCCTGGAAAGACAGCGACAAAGGAAATTTAGAGGCCATGAAAGACTCCCTGTGTTTGGGCCTCTTGCTGGGAAAGGACAATCTCTACTGCACAGCAAAAAAGAAACGTGTGAACACTTCAGATATCAGTGCTGTTGGCATGGCACTAAGATGCGAATGGCTAATGCAAGAAGCATCTGCGTGGACGGTATTGATGCCATGTAAGCCAGCTGTTTAATGTATGTCTCCATGTTACTGTGCAGGGACTGTTGCCAAGGAAACAGATAATTTTGCATCAAACTGCTAAATGTAAAGTCAATAAAAGGATTTATAAATGCAAACTGTGACATGTTGCTGCAAATTGAGTTTCTTCCCCCTTTACTTGACGCACACACCTTCTATTTAAACAAGTCCAGGTCATTTATCTGTCTGTACACAGCCTGTTGGCTACAGATACATGACCAGAAACTACTTTTTTTTTTTATGTTCACACATTTAGCTGTTTATTTTATACAAAACAGAAGTGACCCAGCAGGTCTATCTTTTGTCTCAAAGTTTACAAAAATAAATTCACAGGTAAGCAAGTCTAACCCCCACAGGGTAAACAGGTGTGCTGTCTAGCACTGAGGAATCTAATCGCATTAAGCACATGCATACGCACGTTCACATTTATGTACAAAGCACCTGAGATACATAGCTGCCAAGGGGCTAATTTAAATTCCAAACCCATAATGTTTTTAACTGCCAACACATAATAATGACAATTGTTCCTATTGTAAACAGTCATCACATCAGCTTCTGTGCTCTCAAAGACAAACCTGCAGTAAATTCAGGTATGTCTGGTGGCAAAACACCATAAATATGGCATTTTAAGACTACTCTTGAGTTCACCTGAGGCAATACAGGTTTCAACTCATTTAAGCAGTGTGAGAACCTAAGCCCACAACTAATTTGAATAGACTACCAGTGATAAAGTAACACCTGTAGAGCACTCGGCAATCACAAAATAGGTTATCAGCTGCTTTGTACAAAAAGATAATTCTTGATACTATAGCAAGAGTTATCTTGATATAGGAGTGCAATGAAACAAGGTTACTATCTATTAACTTTCATTTAAATCTTATCCAATTTCATTAATAGTTTCTCCACAACTGATAATTAACAAATAAAGGCGCTGAGTGAACCGTTGAATAACCTGTCAGTTTCAGTGATTAAGTACCACAAAAGAGGTGCAGCTAAGTGGAAAGACCTGTATTTAAAATCCAACCTGTTTTTTCCATTATGTAGTCCGTGCGTCTGTGGAGGACTGAGTCTTCAAAAGACAGCAGATCAAATGAAGAGTCATCATTTTCTGAGTGTCAGCATGGCATTGACATCCCAAAGCAGATTCCTCATCTGATCCATCAGAACCTTCATCTCCTGGTTCTTCTGACGTACCTTCTACAGATGAAACAAGATATGACATCAATTAGTCATGCTTTTTAGAGCACATGAAACACAGCTTTACCATTCTCTATGCTTTCAGTATTAAGAGATCTTGCTAAACAATAAATAATCTTATTTACAATGATACCTGCTGAAGGATTTTATGTACTTTAAGAATATAATAAACAAGGTGACCAGCCTCAATCAAAATTTTCATTTATTTTGCTGCTGAGTGCCTGGTAGGCTGCCTGAAACTTTTATTCCACTACAGTGTTGGTCCTAATGTTTACAGAAATAAAAACAAAGACAACACCCTGAATTTGAAAATTTACTTAAGCTGCAAATGATGCTGGCTCTTTGCATATCTTGCTTAGCACCAAGAAACCATGTTGGCATATGTCAGTACTGCCACCTAGAGGCTTTTGCGGGGAAAATATACAGTCTTAGTTCAGCACAGCTTAGTATTACTGTTCCCCTTTGGTAACTTAACACACTTTTCCATCTTGATAAAAATACATAGTATCTTTCAGAGGCTTTTTTACTTTTGATGTAAGCTGCCAGGTAGTAATATTTCACCACCAAAGACATTATTTAACAAGTGGCAGCAATGTGGAACCTTTATTTTTTTTCACCTCACCACCATGATAGTCAAAAATTATCCATTAAATAGGCAGAAAATCTTAAAAAAAAAAAAAAAAAACAATAACTATTATGTAACAGAGAGAGAAAACAAAAAGGCACCTCTAGAACTTCATTTCTCTCCTGGTAGACAGCAGGACTGCACGATTCCACCCTGACAGAAACCAGCTCCTCTCCAACATAAGGCACAAGCTGATGACACAGAATACATAAAAAAATGTTTAGGACTGGCTACTTTTTCTTTATAAGAATGCAATGGATGTGGATTTTGGCACAGAAAAGTAGCCCTTTGAAAGGACATAAAATAAAAAAGTATTTTCACTGTCAGTGATATAAAATATGGTTATCGTGGGCCCAAATGTTGAATGTTTTAGAAAAAAAAGGCTTTATATTAAACTGGACATATTGCACACATCTAAGCATAATCACAGGACTTCTTCCTGACCTCTGCTGGACTCTCCTGCAGGTCAGAGGTCATCTCCACACAGCGTTCGTACAGGAGCCGAAGCTTTCTGAAGAGCAGAGTGAGCTGCCGTAGGTGCTCCTGCAGCTTCCCAAAGCGGTCCTGGTACATCACCTGGCTCTGGGTCACACCATTAGGAAGCTACAACAAAAGGACACCATGTCTGAAAAGTGTTAACATTTTTCTTTGTGATCTCAGTGTACTATGCAGACAAACAGTAGGACTGGGCTATATGGAAAAAAAAACAAAGCACTATTTCAGTCAAACTTAAAGGTACTATTTTACACCTAAGTAACATGTAGAGGTAAAATCTTAATTTTGATTTAAATATTTATTTACTTTTAAAATTCAACATGGCAAACGTGGTACATTACATAAGTAAAAAGCACAACACAAGTCCATGGTCCTGACACTGCTCAATCTCCTTCAGTTTTCAGTACAGAAAAAAAAGGAAAAAAAAGGATGAGGCACACTAGACGATTTTAAGAATGTGGGAGACCACAGATATAAGGACAGTTTTAGCCGATTTTTAATATTACAATTTTTGGACCGCACACATTAGAAGATTCAACCAAACTGGGAGGCCACACACTTGCCGATTGTAGTGTATAATCCTGTAGTGTGGTGATTCCACACTACAGGACTTCACAAACACTTACGGGATCAAACGTGACGTTGTGACACACGCCTTTTCATTGTCAGCTCTATGGTAGTAACGTTATGTCAGGCACAATACATGATTATGATTATGATATTTACGATAGAGGCTCCAACCCAATCAGGAGCAGTAAAATAATTGTGTTGATACCACACTTCTTTAGGATTCTTTAAACAGATAATCGGTCATGACAAAACTGGAATCGGGCCATGCCCCACGATCACTGGAGGGGGCAAATCAGGCATCAAAATGGGCCTAAAAATGGTCTAGTGTGTGCCCAGCCTGAGACAGATGTGATAAGAACGCCAAGCAAATGTACCAGAATGGAAGACAGAACAAACAGAGACAGAGAAAGAGGAGTCCTATAAACTAGAAACAGTTAACATTCAGATACCTTATGAGAGACAGTAAAAACAGATTGCAGTATACCTAGTGAAGTTTTCTCTTCTTTGTCACTAGTGCTTGCAAAATCTCTCAAAAACAAGACATTTTTAAAGTGAAACTAAATCTGCAATAGCAATTAAACGTTGATAGGTAATCTTAATATTCACTCTTGCTCATGTATATAAATAAAGGTGAGCAAAAAAACATGTCAGTACTACACTATTCTTTCAGTATGATACAGACAAACTGAAGAGCAAGACTAACTACAGCCTATGATGTTAACATGCTGACCCCTCTTGACAACTGAGAAAATGTGGACTGATGTTTGCAAAAGCAGGGGTCAGAAACAGCATCAGGGCATCTTTTCGCTGAGACATTGTGTTTAGTACCTGCGTGGCTCGTGTGATCTGGAAGATCTCCATGGTGCGGGTAACAATGTCCTGGACGGTCTCCTGTCCAATCCGACAGAGGAACACTGGGGAGATCTCTCTCAGGGCTCCCTGAGGGGGCAGCGGCTGCTGACCCTGAGCTGAGGCAGCACTTGGGGGCAGGTGTGGCTGCTGCTGAGGGGGCATCCCTGCCATCCCTGGCTTCTGAGGCAAGGAAGCTGCCATCGCTACACAAACCTGGGGAAAAGGCAATGAGACATCAATAACTAGTCAGGTGACTGCTTCATAAAAACAATAAACATACTGTCACCACAAAACTACTACAGATTACTTGAGGTGGAGCTAGATCAGACTAATTATGTAAAAGTACTAATATTACACTGTGAAATTCACCTAGTATTGAACCTACTATACTAGTTACCTATAGTAGTATAATTACTAGTATAGGTCCACTATGCAAGTAAAGTCAGATAAATAGATTACCATTAGGCAAATCCTCTAATTTGAAAATCTGAAACCATGAAATACTTGGACATTTTGCATGGAAATGACTTAAAGTTAAAAACATGGATTAATCAACTAATTATTTCAATTCTACTTCTGAATATCATTAGGTAGTTGATCTATAACCAAGCAAAGCATCTTAGGAGTTTCATCAATGCTGGAAAGTAACTAAGAACATGTACTCAAGTACTGTGGTTAAAAACAATTTTGAGGTATTAGTACTTTACTTGAATATTTCCATAATCTCCTGCTTCAAACTTCAACTTCACTTTACTTTTCAGAATCAGGTAGATGATACAAAATTCAGTATAAACATAAAATGTAGTAAGGCTGGTAGGAGATTCACCAAGCAAGTCAGAAGCATTTAAACTAACTCAAATTGTAAGCATATCAGGTAGTTAAACTTAACTCTACCTTTACCTGCTGAAACATTAACTGGTGTAATATAATGACGTATCAATAATCATATTCCAATAATGCGCCATTGAGCATCTTTGCTTTTGACACTTCAAGCATATTTGTCTGCTAAAACGTTTGTACGTAAATTAAATTATTTAGTACGTAACTAAACTGAATCTTTACACTACTGCCCGTACGTTTATTTGTGTAAAGCATATGTAAGATACGTAAAATCTTTATCTGTTAAGGAGCTAAAGCTGTAAAAAGTACAATAATTCTTCTGAAATGATGTGAAGCGGGTATAATAAACGATAAGACAGTTGCAGAACTCCCCACTACCAATGCCTTCAACGTTAAGCTAACGTTAGCCCCTCCAATAAACTGGAGTTAAACGATAACACTAGCTACATAAATATGAGCATTTCCATTATATCGATTGTACGAAGTGTTAACAAAACCCAACAGACCAACACTTTTACTCCCGTTGACACTGAAAAAAGCGTTAAAACTGTGACACAAGCTAATCTTGGTGGCTAAACATGCTAACCTAAACAATGCACAATCGGACGGCGGCACAATAGATGCTACTTAGCCGCTAGATAGCTAGCTATCTAACTATCAAAAAACGCTTACCTAAATTAACAACGCCCTTTGGCTAGACGCTGTCCAAATATCGGCGGCTTGCTCCGGTAGTTGCGTAGAATAACGTTGGCTTGTTTACTAATTTCAGCGACACATATCTCGTCTCCTCCGCAGATTCTTTCGGAGAGCACAGCGCATTAGCGTGGGCATCACGTCACTTCCTGGCAGAGAAAGGCCCGTTTCCGAGCAGTGACCTTCTTCTTCTTCTTTGGTGTATAAGGGCAGGCGTCATCCCCGTGCTGCATGACTGCCACCTGGAGTGAAAGTGAAGTAGGGGGAAGAGTCATAGTCATAGTTTAGTATATACAAGCAACAGCATAAAATCATATATTATTATTAAGGTATTTTACACATAGCATGGAAAATTCAAAGCATTAGTACTAGTAGTAAAATAAAAGTACTACAAATACTCAATTCTTCAAATGTTACTGTTTATAGCCATAAAAATGTACGTTCTATATTCAATGTACTGTAATAGACACATTAGATACTTATACACAACCAGTAACTGGTAACTATATTTTTTGTAAGACATTTTTAGTAGTGTTACATAGGTCCTTTTTACATAGACCCATTATCACACTTTCATAGAATAAAACCGAGCAAATACAACTTGAAACAATGGCCATGAAGTAGTTATATGAAGGTCAAAAGAGTGAGGCTTGTTTGCCTACCAGCCTGGCCAGGCCAATAAGATTCAGCGAAATCATTAGTCATTCACGTGGTGACCTGTTTCCTTGTTTGTGAGGGCGGATGACTTTATCCACGGTTTACATAAGATCAAAGTTTGCACTCCTTGTTAAGAGGCAGGTGTTTTAAGGGAGCACATTTTGTTTTTCATTCAGTGTGGATTAGTATTTAAGAGTCTTTGCTGACCTTTAGTAATATTTAAACACTGGTACCAGCATTTTATAAGTAATAATAATGAGTGAAAGTTTAGAAAATATGTACTTACGAGAGAAAAAAAACAATTTGCATATGTTTTAAATTTTCTCCAAGGAAACTGTAGGCTCCTTTCAGCAGTGTGCAAAGATGCTTGCAAATACAGAAAGTAGAGTCTGGTTTTGCAGCTGAAAAGCAGAGCAATTGTCCTATTTCCCCCTGATCTGTGTCACTGCAAGCGGTTGTGCCACCCTTTTGTTTGTATACTTCACAATTTTCATAATTGTTGCATGTGTTTACTGTACTACCTCAGCTTCAGCTTTTTTAGTATCCCAGCTAAGATTTGGTTTGCAACCAAACATTAAACGCAGAAGTCACAAGAACACGCTGATGGCAATGGACGGCACAGATAGTAAAAGAAGAAAGCATTAACATCAGATACATACTAACATATCTGACAGCTCCAGTAAACCTACAAATACAGGGAGTGCCTTTCATGCTGTAAGCTTTCATGCATCATCCATTGTTCATTCATTAACCTCACATAAAACATTACTTCATGCAACCTGTAACTCTCATCACAAAAAGAAACAAGGACTGCAATGTTTGATTACCTTTGGGGATTGTTTTAGAGCCTCTGCAAACAGAAAAATAGGAAAACTCATGATAGTGTTACAAATTAAATATGAGTGTGTTAAATGAGTGTCTAGTAGCACTGAGGACACAGAGCAGACATTACAATTCCCGATACCAGGAAGTACACAGCTGATTGTATCGCAAAGGGCAAGCTTTAATGTAGCTTCCTGAACAACCTGATGTTGAGAGAAACTTGAAGCACTCTGTGTCATGGTTTAAGTGTTTTTGGTTTATGATTCAGTTTTATTAAGGGACCCAGGATAGCTTTGCATACTCTTTTTTTAATGTCCTGCTGTGTATAGACTGCGTTTGTGGACTACTTTATCAGTCTTAACCTTGAGATAACTTTTGCCACACAGAGTCCTTGTGAGAATTTTGTAAGTTATAACTGTCGTAAATAAGCTCACAAAATAAAAAGGTAGGGTATTGTCTGTTTACTTTCTTATTAATAGAGAGGTCAGTTTTTATGGAAGACAGAGGGACTTTCACAAAGCTACAAGCTTTATACACTTATTTTGGAAGTGAAACACTACTAAGCTGGAAACTGGAAACTTATCTTATATCTTGCATATATATCTCACAAATCTTACGCCAAAATGTCATTGTTATTTCATACACAGGTTCGTACACAGCTGTCGTGCCACTGTTTTGTTTTGTAGAAAGTGATAAGGTGCCGGTTTTACCGCAAGTATTTGCACAAACTCATTATCAAAAAGTACATATCTCAGGGGTACATTCCTTGGCATTTACCTCAGCTACTCCAACAGCTCCTTCAGACAGGCAAGGTGAAATCAAATATGCCTTATTCCCCACATTTTCAATACAGGCTGGAAAAAATATGTAACATTTTTGTGTTATCAAAGTAACCATGGAAGTCTTTACTGATTGGTTTCTGTGGTCACATTCCACTTGAGGTGAATTACCTTATTAACTTTCTTTCTTTGAATTTGTTGTTGGCCAAACTGGAAAGCTGATGCATACATATGGATGATCAATATTAAAAAACAATTATAATGCATCAACAAACTGAGTTAACAGAGTTCTAAGATCTGATGTGTTAAACTGTTCGTTTTCATTCGGTGATGCAAGAAAACCACCTGTCAGAGTTAAGTCCGTGTTCACTTTGAATCAGACTCCTCTATACTGCAAAAGCTCAGAGTCACTTATGTTACATCAGCTATTATTCATTCATTCAATATCTATACCTGCTTATTCCTTATTAGGCTCATGGGGATCTGCTGGAGCCTATCCCCGCTCTCTTTGGGTGAAAGGCAGGGATAACCAGGTAAGACAGGTCACTAACCCATCACAGACATCAGCTATTGCTTTATCATTAATTTGATGTAATTAGCTCAGCATTTCAGTTCAAGTCCTGTCAAGTTTATTTTCCCAGAACTTGTAATCATTAGGTCAGTAAAAGTAAAGCTGATTGTTCACATACATGAATCGTGTTAGCCTAAGTTAGCTTGTTAGCATACTTCCCAGCATACATTATAACTGTACAATTTTATTTATAGTTGCTTGGCACTCCATGTATGGATTATTGTATTTACTTCAGACAGACCAAAATTAAAATTAGTCAAACTATAAAACATGCAGATATCAGTCGCTTCATGCCGCACTTCCTTTTGTTAGTCAAATAGATTTCATAACTGATCCTGTTCAGATTGTTGTTGCTGACAATATAGTGATGCACCAATAATTTGTTTGTGCATTTAGACTTTCAAAAAACACTGAGCAACATAAGTATTTATTTCAAGGTGAATTTAAGGCCACCCAGTGAATGTAAGTCCACTATTCACTCTCCTTTTAGCTCTTTTAGGTTTTTTTGCGCAGCATTTCCCAGTGACTACCTGTTATCAGTATCAGTGTTATGGAAAGGTGGGAGGTATAAAAGGACAGGCACAAAGGTGGGAGCAGCCATAAAGGAAACATCTAAAAGTCAGGATGAAGAAAACTGGGATTCTTGTCCTTTGTGTCTCTTTGACCTTCATACAAGGCAGCACTGAGGTAAGGGACATTTACCAGGTGAAAAACATGCAAAGGGACAAATGAGGTGAGTCCACATTCAGAGCATCTCTGATTAGTGAAAACTGATTGGACACCTGATTTAGATTTTCAGCACAAAGCAGGTTTTCAGGTGTGGTGTCAGATTTAATGCAACAGTTCAACGTATCTCAAAATGTAGCAGATAGAGCTAAACAGACATCATTGCATACAAAGTATTAACTGGTAACCAGGAATAAAATGATGCATACATGCATAAGTAAAACTTGCACTAATGAGTCAGCGCTTGGCATCTTTTCTCTACTGGGTTAAGATTTGAGTCTTAAAGTCCATAACTGAAATTAGTTATTTGTAATTTTGTCGATCAGTGTTTGTGTGTTTAAAAATGCCTTTACAATGGGAAACCACTGGTTACTTTACAAATTGGCCCATTTAAAAAGAAAACATGTCATATTAACTGTTTTATCAATTTTGTAATTAAATTAGAAAATAATTTCTGCTTTTCAGATCTGTACATTAACGACGAAGGGAATATATTTATAATTCTGTGAAACTGAACATTTTAGATGTACTTTATATTGTCATTCTTCACTAATCCTTTATTTGCTTGTGCAGGCTGCTCTGTCAGCTGTGGGTGGGCTCTAAGTTAAGATAAACTAGATATGACCTATTAGGGAACTAATGCATAGGAGGGGAGAAGCACAATAGAGAGATTCAGATATAGACAGTCAGAGCAAATGTGTACTGCAGGACCAACCGCAGCAATATGCAAAGTGCGGTTAATGTCTTCATATGCCATGCACTCAGCTGAAACACCTGATGCTTTACCTTTGCATACTGTGGCTATGAACGACTTTTCACAAAGACACACTGTACTGTGGGAAAGCTTTATCTGTGGCACTGACTAAAATAGTATGACGCAGAAAGGAAGTTCAGCCAGTTTAGGACAGAAGAGAATATGGAGAAAGAGATTAGGCCAGTGCTGCAAACAAGAAGAATATTATTAAGTCTAGAAGTATGTTCTGTTTCTGTTTAATTTGTTTATTATATTTTTACTTTTTTAAGTGGGTCACCCAAATTATAGCAATTGCTGGCACAATGTAAGGGAAATGCAAAGATTTTCTTTGTGGGCTCGTAGCAGAAAAAAATTGCATTAAAATAATGATGACACTGATGACAACTGATGTGATTGATGTGTCTAAATACAGTCCAGATTGACAAGCAGGATGTGCTCAGCCTAATAACAAAGACCGAAGGCCGGAGAAAGTTTTATCCTGGCTAAGTAAAAAAAAAAAAGCTCACTAACTGCTTAGTTTGTGTAAATAGTTCAAAAAAGAAATTTCAAAATTAAATTTTTGAATGCAGACTTTCCTTACACTTGTAAGTGTGTAAAATTAATTTACACAGCGAGCGGGCCAAGTTTAGGAACTGTGCGCAATAATCTGGCAATATATGCTACAGTCCTGGGAAAAAAGGGCAGTTGGATAAATGGTTACACATCAAGAAATATAATTCCCTCTGAAATCATAGAGTTTTGCTTTTGCATTTTAAGTTAATTATGGCTTAAACATAAACTGCAGTATTGTGTAACATAGCACTAGGAGGTTGGTATTTGGTATATTTTCAAATATCTTGACTCCAGCTGTAACCTCTAGCTCTATTTGTACAGTACTGCATGTATACACAGTTACAAGATTGACATCCATATTTTTCCTGTCACAGAAAATGTACTGTGTCTATGTGTTAAGTGAACCAAATCAAATTAATGTTATCTTCATGGTTATATACCTGCAGATGTAAGTGACAATATATGTTTGCATGTGCTGTTTTTAATAGTGACCTGTTGAGTTGGTTTATTGTAGATGTCAACCAGCAGCACTGCACAAACTGGTACCACACCACTGCCTGGCAACAGCTCTACTCACGTAACCTCCAACAACTTCACCAGCAGTACTGAAACCACAAGGCCTCCGCTCACCTCCACCTTCTTCTCCACTTCAGCTAACACCTCAAACTCCACAGCTATCAGTTCGTCACAGCAGCCCACAGCAACTCAAACCTCTCGAGCCACAGCATCCACCAGTCAGCATCCTACAGCTACTCAGGCCCACATTTCAACAATTTCAACTGCAACGTTAAAAGGAGGATCTGATGCTTTGTTCAGGTGCTACAGTCAGCTGCTTGTCCTTCTGATCTCTATCCTGATCTGCAGTGCATAAAGCGAAAAGTCCAGAACTCAGTGCATTTTTAAAATTTCTATTGTTATATTCTAAAAAAAAAAATCACAGATTTGCCTGTGCTCAACTAGATTTTTGACCCTGGGGCACCTATTTAATGGCTTTTAACTGTGGCTGTGGCAGATTTATTGTATAATACCAATACTATGAAGTGCTTTGTTTGCACTGAACTCCTTTCCACTTTCTCCACAAAGTCTCTATAAATGATGTATATCCCCATTCAAATGATAAAACTATATGTTACTAAACTCAAATATATAGTGGGTATAAATTGTCTGTGGATTTTTTCAGCAAATGAAATGGTCATTGAATCAGCACTGATGTCAAAATGTACACATGGGCAACTGGGAAGGGAATGATGGGAATCTGTGGTGGAAAAATAGAACTGGATTTATATGAACCTCAGTTCTACTAAAATGGATGGTAATGCTAATGCTGTGTTGTGACCCGATTTGCATTTTGATTTTGATATTAAAAAGATACTCAATTTTATTCAAACCTCTCATTCAAATGTGGGCTTTGGTTTCCTTCTCTTTTTCTGGCTTCACTTCCAGGCTTTTGTAACCTTACAGCAATGAATGTAAAGATACTGCTAAACAATGGCTTTTGTAGTATGTAGACAATAATGAGCATATTATGTGTAATGGGTTGAGTGAAAGGTTATGTATACTGTAGATTAGTAGTCATCCTGCCTTCAAATCAGGCAAATTGTAACAAATTGTTTTCAGGTTGCTTTATATATATTTGTAGGTCAAGTATACTCTTATTGTTAAAATAAGTCAGTTTAATTCTGATTTGACTTAATAATTGTCAGAGGAATAAATTTTTTTTGCAATACTGATTCACAGATGCTATTATTATGCTATTATACCTCATTGAAAAAGATTTAAGATAAGATTCATTATTTTTGAGTATTAACCAATTAGTTTATTAATTTTAGAGATCTACAAATAAACTCACAGCCACAAAATGACAAACAGCGCTGCAGGTAAGTGGCTGGAGCTGAACTAAGACAGACAAGGTATATCCATAGCCAGACTGATTTCACTTGAGTCAGTGTGAAGTTTTGCATTTGTGAGCCATCACTAGGGTGGAGACTGAGCCAGACTTCAGACTTCCTGAAAGAAAACAGGTATCAGGTAAATAATCTGAATATCATATAAAAGGCCAGTCTCAGGTAAGACAGATTTTGTTAAACTAAGACGCTCAGGAAGGACAAACAAGTGCCTTATACCTTGAAAAGGTTTTGTCGAGCAATTTCCAGCTGTTCATTTATCTTCAAGAGGAAATCATCTATTATCAAACATGAAGTACCTTATCCTGGGGTTGTTTTCACTGGCTCTGCTGGGATCAGTCTACACACAGGTACAGTTCTTCACTTCATGTTAAATACAAACAGATACATAGAGCTAGTTAACAAATTTAAACTTAAAAAAGAATAAAAGACCTTAATCTGATTTTACTGGTTTGTTGAAGTTAAACACTGTTAAAAAAAGATTAATTCTTTAGTATAAAAGTATCTTGAATAAATGAATATGTTCATTGAAATAAATTGTCAGTATGTTTTAATAACCTGTTAAATTTCATTTCATTCATTAATAGTGTATTATCTTGTAATTTAAACGACTGCTTAGATGGAAACACGTATTTGGATGACTACTTTAGTATTTTTCCACTAAATATACCACTATATATATTGGGCTCTGTACACACCATTTACAATGCTGTGTTGTGCCAAGTTTCTGTCTACTTCTTCTGTCCTTATCCACACAGATCCAACCATCAGATGTCAGAGCTTCTTTAAACACCACTACAACATTGAAAAACTCTACCGCCACCAACACCACCATCACCATCACCACCACCACCACCAGCAGCAGCGGCAGCAGCAGTGGCAGTGGCAGCGGCGGCAGCAGCGGCGGCAGCGCCGGCGGCAGCGCCAGCGGCAGCAACAGCACCAGCACCAGTCCCTCAGGAACCAGTTCCAACAGCACAGGCAGCCAAATGAGTACAACTGCTATCCTGGTCTTTGGATCTTTTGCTCTGCTTGCACTTTGGCTGTGAACACCCCCTTCATGCTCAGGGCTGCTGTGAATCCTAAACTACAACATTGTTTAAAAAATGGCAAATATGAGTTTATTTTAGATCATGTAGAATAGGACATGCATTTTCAGGTGTGGTTTATGATATATGATAGACCAAGCCTACTCATCAACTAATTTACACCAACTTGATGTAAACAATGATGTAAATAAGACCTTACATTGATATATGAAGGAAAAACCTGCTGCCCATGAATCACAATGAGTTTAAGGATGTTTGATTCAGAGATCCAAAATCATATTTACACTTTGTACATACTGTAGACTCATTTATTCTTGTGTGAAATGTTTATTTAAAGTAACTAATATTATTCATTAATATTTAATAATATATATTATTTTATATTTAAATATTAAATATAAATATATATTATATGTTATTAAATAAGTGCATTGTGGTTTTTGTGTTTAGACTTGTCACACTATAATAGTTGTGTTGAACAGTTTTTTTTTGTGTGTGTTCAGTACTATAATTCTTTATACATAGTGGTACAAGTAGTAGTATTATTAGTATTATAGTATATGCTTTATACTGGTATGTCCAAAAACCAATAAACACAAAATTAACAGAATGAAATACAACAGGAATAAAATATGTCTCTATTACCAACTACTATGTATCAAAAAAAAAAAAAAAAAAAATGCATGTAGAGTAAGGACACATCACTTCAAAATATGAGGTATGGATAGGTTCTATCAGCAGGTTAATGTTTAACTGGTTGTAGTTGCCACAAAACGCTACATACACATTTCACTGTGTCATAAACATTTAGGAAAAAAATGGAGAAGAGATAGAGATTCACCAAGAAGGAGGCTCAAAGCTTTTATTTGCTACACTATAAGTGAAATTTAATATTAATACGCACCCTTAAAATTTATTTTCATTTCCTCAGGTGGTAATACCATAAATGCTGCAGCAGATTAAATACCATTATCATACACCGAAGGGTAGGAATGGCCCATTAAATCCATCAAACTAGAACAGGGCAAAAGGGTGAACAAGTATGAATGACCCTTCAGTGACTCATCATATCACAATATCTTTGTTGCTTTTGTGCTTCTACTGTGCTACGCATCAGCTGGTCTGAGTGTTACACCTGAGGACAATAAAGTAAAACAGAACAGGGGAAAGAACAGGGTAGGGATAGACTTTGTAAATATAATAAAGGCATAAAGTAATAAAAGAGCAAACCACTTGTAATTAGACTTAAAGCCATTTTAAAGCCATTTCAACTTGAGCTGAAAACTGGTGTCCTCTGCATGGATGGTGCAGTTGCTGGGAAATGCCGTGAGTTAAACTACACAAGCAACAACTGGATTTATTATTAATTTCAGTATGTGAGATCATAAATAATTTCTAGCGTGAGTATTTCAGGAGGCCTTATTGGCACTAGCTCTCTGAAAACGTGCAAGTGGGAAAGCCATAAAAACACACATTTCTCGGTAGCAAATGTGTCTCCTCCCACTGGGATGGAGTCCTTGCGTGTCCCACGAACAAGGAAATAATATTGCAACCTATCCAATTACCAGTCTGTCAATAAGCTACCAGCCACATCATTTCAGCCTCTATGACAGTCTCTATAACATTTATTTATTTAAGTTAAACATCAAATCACGTCAGCATCAGGTTGCAGTTTTTCCATCACTGTTAGGACCATAAAAATAAATGTTTCTTATAGTGGCAAAACTGTAAATGGTTTAAAGTAGACAGCAAGTATAAATATGTCACTGAGGGGTTAGGGGATTGTCAAGGGGACTGTTAAAATACTCTAAGAATTCATGCTTTCGTAGATTCCTTAAACCTAGGGGAAGAAGATTGTTGGATTTTGTTTTTTTTAATAGCATAGGTTTTCAGAAATTTCTTAAGTCCTTCACGATAAAGAAGCCTCAGTGTGAAGGGCGAACACTTATGAATTAGAGCGAAGTATAAAATGGAGAAGTCTGTGTAAATAACACAAGGAAAGATTAGCCCCCCCCCCACACCACACACACACACACACACACACACACATCCACAGATTGTCCTCAGCCAACTTCCTGGATCCAGGTAGTAAATTCAACACCTACCTCCCCTGAAACGTGACACTTTAGTATAAAAGCAAAAACAAAAAAAGTTCTGCTCAGTTCCCCTGAAGAAATTGGAGGCAGAGAAAGGACGTCACCCTTTTTGCTGAAGATTTTAGTAACATTTTTGATACATCTGTGACTCCTGTCTCTCCAACATGAAGATTTTGGCTTTGGGAATTTATACACTGGCACTGCTGGCATTGGGACAGGTAACATCATAACTCATACTTTTTAAATTACCACCATATTACTACCATTTGTTTTTTCTTTTTCTTTTTAGCTCTTGTTTCTAGCACATAACCCGATTTAATAATATACAACTGTGACCTTACTGGTGTGGTGTGAAATATAATCATCTTAACAATAAGGGTAATGTCACTCTTATACATCATTCTGTTATACTCTTGCAATAATAATAGAAAAATTTTTTTGAAGAAGTTTTTCACTGATCACTAGGATTTTCGGAAACAAAATACATATTGATGAGACCTCAGTTATATTTGAACTGTACATATTTGTGGAACAAAATTGTGTTGATTGCTGACAGAATTCATTACATCAGCTGAAATTAATCTCTAAGCTGCTACATGAGTACAAGAGTGCTAATGTGTCTTCAAATGGTCAGAGGACACATGTATTCTTTAAAGTAAAGACTTGAGTAAATCATATTCTTACATAGATAGTAGAAGTATTGTTAATGCACATGCTGCAGCTTGTGTTTCAAACACTAATTGAAATCATTTTTCTGTTTTACAAATCAGTCCCAAGTAACAAATTCTACTACTGAGACTCCACCGACCACAGGTACTAAAGATGAAACGACCCCCGCACAGACTTCTCCAGCCAATACCACCGTCCCAACCAGCACTGATAGTGGTATGGCCACACTAACGAATCCATCTACATCTCAAAATGCTACTATTACTATGTCTACAAATACAACTACAGCCAATGACCCAAACACTACTGCAAATGATACATCGACGTCTATGCCAATGACTACTGCCACTTCTTCAAAAACTACAACTACCCCAGTCACCACTACAACAGTGGGCCCAAAAACCACCCAACCGCCAATGAGTACTACCACTTCTGCAAACACCACAAAACCTGTTGCACCATCCACCTCTGCCAGCACCAACATCACGAACAACAGCACCAGCACCACCACCACCACCACCACCACAACAACAACTTCAGCTACCCAAACTACAACCACGTACAGCGGTGGCTCAGGAGTCAAAGCTTCCCTGCTGTTTCCTGTCATGCCATTGTTGCTGTACAAGAGCTGCACCTGAGCAGTAAGAGGTGGGACTCTCCTAAAGGACTAAAATATTCTTGCTTTCAGTGGTTCAATATTTCTGAGTGAATGAAAGTTTGATGGCCTTAAATTGGTATATGTATGAAAAACATTTGCAGATTGTTCTTAAATGATTAATGTGTACTGATGAATTAACGGTATTCGTTAAACCTGGAGGTTAAAGGATACATAATGTAATGGATTTGAGATCAACATGGCAATAGGAATGACTCTTATACAGAAATGTCTTAACCGAGTCTGCTGACAATGTTTTTGAACTGTAATGTATGCACACACACTATGTGGATAATGTACTGTATAACATCGACAAACAATGATATTCTGATCAAATTTAATATAAAATTACTGTTCTGTTTTATAGGCCCTTTTTGGAAAGGAAATATTATGACTACAGACAACATTAAGAAGAAGAGGAAATAAAACAATATTAAATGCAATCGAAACAAAAAAAACATACATAACATTACATAACATAATTTGGTACAATTTTATTATAAGCATATATATAAGCACCATTAAAATAGACATATATGAATGATGCAGTTAAATGAGATAAGTTAGTAAGATAAAATCAGTAATAGCACATAAAGTTGTTTTTGGTTTTTTTTTTTTTTTTCTCTGCCAGACTGATTTTAGAGAAAGAAATGAAATAGTAGCAACTAAATATTTGTAGCTTTGGTTTAATCTTCAGATACACAAATTCCCAGCAGAGCCTGTAGATGTTCTCCTTTGAAATGTTTCTGTTGGAAAAAAGATGGATATGTAAAAACGCCTATACTTTTATTTTAAAAATGAAAACAATGTGAATGTGTTTTTATTTTATTTAGTACAAATATATGAGTGACCCACCTGTAAATCAGTGTAGAGAGAAGTGCCTCTTAATTTAAGGTAGGCAACTCGGATAGACAGCAGATCTTCCTCAGCGTGAGACACCATAATCCCTTGCACTATTGGTGTCTGCAGCAGTGAAATGGTTTGCATGTGAGCTATGCATAGTTTCCACATTATTTGCATATTTTCACACTTTGATGTGATGTCCTGTGACCAATCAACCAGAATGAAACTCTCTGTACTATGAAGGGGAAGTGACATCTGCTTTTCCGAATTCACTTCTGTTAAGTTACATTGATGAAAAATAGCACAGCAGCATCATGAAATGAAAAGTACGAGATAATCACTTTTCTTATTCTCACAACTCCAAGTGAAATAGTGTGTTTCTCAAATACTAATGACGTCCTTCTGAAACTTTGAGCACTATACTGTACATAAAAGAAATTAAAGTACACAGAAGATAGACCAGAGATGAAGAAGACTTATTAAGCCTCTATGTTTTGTATAAAGTAATGGAGCTACAAGTACATTCAAAGTACAGTACTTTTCAGATAATTAAATATTTTAAAAAATGGATTAGAAACTGTTAGAAAATAGGAAGGCAACAATAGCAAAATAGATCATGCAGTTTTATAGATATTTATATGGCTGCAACTATAAAAAGGACATAATAAACATGACAAATAACCAAGTACCTATTAAACATATAAAAACGTCATGAAAACAATGCCTGCAAATGGATGAATAATGATTGATTACTCAATGGCTTCATTCATAACAAAAGGGCTTTATCAGTATTGTATAATTTCTCAGTTTATCAGCACATAGAAAGAAATGATGACAATAACTTACCTTCATGGTAGTTAGTCTTTTGGCGAGGTAGATGTCAGGGCTTTGAATGCACTGTACTGTCATAACACAGATATCAAATAAATCACTAACTGGCCTGTAGAGCGCATACTAATGATTCATACAGCGTCACTTTTATCGTTTTATATTTACCTAAAATTTTCAAACCCAGCTGGAAATCTCCTAAGAACCGTTTCACCACAATATCATCCACCATCTGCCCACTCTCTAACTCCAGTCCCATCAAAACTGCCAGTATACAAGAACAGGGTAATTAACATTTCATGTTTAAAACACTGAAAAAAACAAAAACAAAAGTGCAAAACTTGTGTCAAAAAATATATTACATCCTCACCTTTGTTAAGATGGTCTGTGTCTCTAGAAGTCAGTATGTTGATCCATGGTTCCACATCTGCTTTTTTCCCACTTAATGATGCAGAGAGAGCCTGTTAGAACAAGAACAAGAAAACACAGTCAAATGGGGGTGAAATCCTAAATATGGCCATCTTACATCTACTACATTTTCTGTAGTCCTCTAAGGACTGCAAACTAATGTTGATAATATTAATAAGATAATGTTGGTAATGATAATTTCGTTAAGTTAATTTAATACTCAAAAGAGAAGTAGATTATTTACTTGGGTCCTTACAGCCATCATGGTGCACGTCAAGATCTAGTACAATGTGTATGCTTCATTGTATTAAACAATGTCAAAGGCCTCTCCTTATACCCATCTGGACCATAACATTTGTGTATAAAACCATGATTAAAAATAATACCTCAATATCTCTTTGAACCACACCAGCAACATTTTCTTTCTGTTGGGAGAGTCATGTAAAAAAACACTTCTAATTACAATTTCCTGGACATTTATCCCACAAAGAGCATAAAGATGATCGGTATTCTGCAGTTTCAGACTAAGCTGTCACTGCAATTTCATATCTGAAATATTGTAGCTTATGTCCTCCACGGTACTGAGGCCATTTGTTGTAGGTGCTCAAAGGTCGTGGGAGAGGAAATAATTGAATTACGTTTAGTAAAGCAATAACAAGCTTAGCAAAGTCTCCACTGGTTTCCCCTTTCAGCTCCTTCTCCAGCTCCTTCTTGTACACTGAAAAGGTTAAATTAAACAAAAAAGAAGCAAATATAAGGATAAAATGATCCTGATCGTGGATTTGTCTGACAACAGTCTCTCAAAGTATTTGGGCAAAGACTAGAAAAGTTCTTACATTGTTTGTATGCAGCACTGATTTCTTGAAGCTGCTTTCCAGATCGTGTACACAGACTTTCCATTAGTGCTTGCTCATCTGTGCCTAAACCCTGCACACACACAAACACACTTGTGAAATAAAATCCTTGCCTCTTCACAACACATTTGTGCACCCATAAGTACCCACTTCCTTTGCTCTAACCTACTGTCTATATACAAACAATCACTCACTGCCATGGCCTGTTGCAGGCGGTGAGCTTCATACTGCACAGGAAGCATGAGCAGTTCTTGCAGCAGGGTTCCCAGATCTCCAGACAGAGCTTTCTTCACACCAGCTGCCAAGTCCTGGAACACCACAGAGTAAGAGTAACTATTGTTGTTTTCACATATCTTAGATGACATTATTGTTGATTTGTTAGAAATAGAGGAAAACGTAAATATTGCATTCCTTTTGTTCTATGGTAAGTTGTAGGACAATACGTACAATAGCCTGCTATGAAATAGTTAAGGTTTTGATTGACTTTATGTATAACCCCTAAATTATTTTAGAATTTCCAGCACTACCTCAATCTATGATTCACTGTTAAATTATTTAAATGTATACTGCTGCACTCCCTGTACAAACAAAGGTGTGTTAACTTTTAAGACCAGTTTTAATAATGTTTGATCAGCAAACATTTCGAAGCTACAGATGAGCAAAGCAAACATACACTTTTGCAAAACACAGTATTACCAGTGGGATAGTACTGGGGCTTCAGACCTTGAAAATGTTAGTCCAAACTCAGTATTTAAACTTCTGAATTCAAGCTATTTATCTTGTAATTCATTGAGAGTTTTGGTGTAAACATGGTTAGGTCATTTGTCACTTTACCTTTTGAGTTTTCTCTTCAAAGAGCTTGGCGATCTCTTGTCTCTGAGCATTGTTCCGATTGGTTAGGATTCTCACCAGTGTCCCTGAATCTGAACCAGGTACATGATGTTTGGATTTAGATCATGATAGAATAATGTGGCCAATTACGGAGGAGGAGCAGGAATGGTAAGAGGCAAAAGAAAAGTAGGATTGTGAATAACTTTATTAAATTTTGCTGGTTAACAACACAGCTCTGGTTTAAATCTAAGTACCCTTTTTCTCCAGTGCTGCCTGGATCTCCATCACATCCTGTTCAGGGTGGAAATTAGAGAAGGGTCTCACTGTTCCAAGGGTGCCCCAGCACATGTCCTAAAAGAGGAAACCCCAACAGTGGGAGGGGCAAAGCAATAAAAAAAAGCAAAAGATGTCACATAGTCTGCCTCTGCTTTGACCAGTGGGGAATGGTTGGAATGTAAACATGTCTTTATATTACAGTCAAAGAAGAAACACAAATGATCACTACAGCATTCCAGTATGTCCGGAGACGTCACTTGCATAGTGACTTTTAAAGATAAACGCTAACATATTTGCAGATAATGAGAGAGCACGAGACAGCAGATTATACTATCTACAGTTCTGTCTCAGCAAAGACAAAGTAAAACGCAATGGCAGAGGAAAGGCAGGGCAGAAAGTGCACTTACTTTAAAACTCTGAGGGTCCATGGTTTTGTTTCACCTGCAAGAATGTGTGAACAGAGGTAAATAACAGTAAAGCTGTTAAAATAAATGTGTATGAGTGTCCATCCACACACATGTAAAACATACATTAAATGAACACTGTAACTTACATCCACTTTTGCGGTTGTAAATCATAGGACAAGGACTCTCATTCTGAATTAGAATTTAATAATTACAGGTAATTCAGGAAACTATTAGTAATTAGTAATAATAGTAAAGTTGTAATCTATAACGAACCAAAAACAAAAGCAAACAATAGACAGAATAAGACAAATAGAGCATTTTCTTACAAAAGACTTAGAAAACACTTGTTGTCCTACCTGTAACAGAACGCTGTGATATTTTCAGGAAGGTAAAGAGCTAGTGGAGTTTTTTTTACAACCTCCTCTAACCAGCCCTGTATCCAAGTCCCACATTCTCCTTGCCACACCGGTTCCAGGTACACCCAGCAGGCTGTCTCTCAAGCATCTGACCAATTGGTGCACTTTAGCTTCACACTTACGACACACAACTGGTCTATGTACCATTACAACAACACAGTTGTGAAACATTGACATTCCTTGCAAAGAAGGAATCCAGACCCTCAAGTTTGTTTAGCATTTACAAGTGACCATTGTGAAATACCCACAGATACGTGCTCTATACATGCTCTATAAATGCTCTATTTGTGTGTGATTTGGTCAAATATAAATGATCAGTGATGAATTGTTGTGTTGGGCTACATAATTTATCAGCCTCGTTGAAAAACGTACAGTAGTTAAGTCTTTGAAGATGTTGGTTTGTATTTTTTAAGATGGAGAAGATATTAACTAATGCACCAGAGAACATCAGTTATCACAGGGGGTATCTATTGGTTTCATGGTCAAACTGATCCTCTAAGAGTTGTGAGTTTATGTAAAACCTGATGGTTCTTGAAGACCTGAAAAAATACCTATGTGACCTACAATAGTTAACAAAAGGGCTTTTCAGCACCTGCATGCGAGGTCACCAGTGATAACAATCTGATACTTCCAAACACTTATCCGCCCTTTTCCTGCAGTTAAGAAAAGAGGACAAAGGGGAGAGAGATAAAAGTACACACTGGAAAGATACTTGTGTTCTACATACATAATACTCAGTACTACCTGAGTATTATGAAACCATTTAACAAATGTTCAAGTTGTTTTAATCTGACCAATCCTCTGTGCTGCTCAGTACAAGGAGAAACAAAAACTGATCTACAGGAAGTTGCTGCAATTAAATAAGCATTTGATATGTAAACACCATGAAGTTGAATGATTTTGTCTGAAGCCAGTGGAAGTTGTTGTTTTAAGAACCAGAGGTGAAAGCAACTGGGTTGTCGTTGATGTGGAACCATTGAAAGGGAATAAAATGTCAACAAATGAAAGCAGCTGAAGTGTCATTTAAGGAATAAAAGATAACTAAAGTTAATTTTTCAAATGTCAGAGTAATGACATGTAAGAGTGGTAAATATTCAAGTGCCAAATAAGAGGAGAAAGCAGTTAAAGTGTAAGTAATGAAAGCAGTCAAAATTTCATTTGTAAATCACACTAGTGTGCTCTGTTGAATGTTGTGACGTCTGCGTTGGTTTTGTGTATCACAAAAGAGCATATACATGCAAAACAATTATCCTGACGTTGATTCTGAGCTCAAACAGGCAGTGAAACTAAACAGCATTAATACAAGTAAAGGATTAGTACAAGGAGGGGAAATTTGAAATACAGAAAGCCTGGGTAAATATTTGAGATAACTGGCTGAATAAAACTGTTCATTCATAATAATATAGAATTATTTTCTTACTATTAATACTAAGAGGAAATGTGGTGGGGTGAAGAGAACTGAAGCTGAAAATAAACTTACATTTTAAATTAAAAATAGAGTGCACGTTTGTAGTGTGTATATTAATGTATTTTCATATTGGGATACAAAAATATGTACGATACAAGTAAACAAGTAAACAGATGGTGTATTTAAACAATGTTTATTTTTTATTCAAAATTTTAAAACCACCCCTTCTTACATAACATTTGATTTTATATCTTTAGTATCAAATATTTACACCGAGTTGATGCAGCTAACATTCTCATGGAACAAGTCGAACTAAAAGAATAGATATACAAATTCTTTGACAAACTATTTGCACCACCCAATTCTTTACATTGCACAATGCAATGTGATATGCTGTACACACACAGTGATACATATATATAAATAAAATTTAAAAACATACCATACATTGCTTCAATACTACACATTCTATTGGCTGCATTCATTCACCGTCCGTCACAAGCAGCGGTAGCCACTTGGTGTTCACTCCAGGAAAACAATGACCAGAAACATTTAAAACACTGGTTGATTCATTGTAAACAAAGTTACAAAAGCATCAACTACAGGTGCTTCTACAGGGAATTTGCATGTGCCCGGAGTCATACAAACAGGGAATCTCCCTGTTTGATTACTCAAATTATGGACACATGGCGAGATAAAGGTCAAAGTAAAAGTCAAGGGACAGACTGATCAATCTTTCTTTTAAACTCAAGTGATGACACCACTGGCTGCAGTACGTCAATTCATTTACATACAGGAAATCATTATCTAACTCAGAAAATTTCATGAGAACAAACAAAAAAAAAACAAAACCCACAAATCAGTGAAAAGCATTCAGCTGTCAGGTGCAGGTATTCAGAGCTTGAACTGCTTTACTGCATGTTTACTGTTGCAATGTGCACACTAGTAACATGTATAATGGAGTTAGAAATAAAGAAATAAGGTTTACAGGCACTGGAATAATGTAGATCATGAGGCAGAGGCAGCTGCTGGTTCATAGACAGTTTGGATATTTGGATGCACTGCTTCAAATTAACTTAAGAAGAACGTGAGAAATTTAAAGCAACTCTATCTGCCACTGCTGACTTGGCCTCTCCTCACTCTTTGGCATTATAACTACATGGTCCTTGTCATAAGATTTGCCACCTGAAGAAAAGGAAAACATCTTGTTGAAAAAGTTAAAGTCATCATGGCAACATCATAAAACAGAAGCCAACCGGTAGTTTTGACTGAACAGATTAAAGTACCCATTATATGAAGTGATTAAAATGAGTTTCTCCAGATAAATTTCAACATTAGACAGCAGTAATAATAATAAAATGATCTATATAATAATTAACATACTCATACATCAGTTTTGAACTAATATTTTCACATTTTTACTTAAGTAAAGAATCTGAATACTTCTTCCAACACTGATGACACATTTAATATATAGTGCAGTGACAGGCAGGCAAAAATAAAAATATAAATATGTCTTAAAAGTGTCAAATTTCATTTATATCAGTAAAAGTGAAGGAAGAGATGCTAGCACATGAAAATCTAAATATAACTTCTTGCCTGTATCTGTCTTTTTTCTACATACCTTTGACATCCAGAACCATGTCTGGGAAAGTAAGGCTTGTGATGAGGCCGCTCATCTCGGATGCCCAGGTCTGGATAGGCTGCCGAGTCTCTGTCCACAACACCACCTTGGCAGCCGGCTCTATGTTGCCCATTACCTGAAGACTCATAGTTTGGGACAGCTACAGAAAAATAAAACACAGAATATGAGACTAAATGTGTTCAGGGGTAAAAAAAAAAACAAAAAACATTCAGGTTTTAGTTTGCAAGACGCTGTCAACATTCTGTAGTTTTGCCCAGGCGTTACCTTGTTTTTGATAAAGCCGTCTTGATAGAACCAGATGTCACTCATCGGCTCTACCTCTGGTGTCACCACTACACGTCCTGATTTCAGCTCCTCCACACCACCCTGGACTGACATGAAGTGTCCTCTCTCTTTGTTCTTGATGCGGAAAAAGTGGCGCTTCTGCAGGAAGCAAATATATTGTTGTTACAGACTCAGATCAGTGGAGCCGTGGTTGTTTTAGCCTGCACAAATAAAGCAGTTTCAAACACCAAAAAAATAACAAAAGATTTGTTTAAGATTTGTTGTTGTGGCTTTTGTACTTTAAATTATGATTATTTAGGATGGGACTATTACTGGAAACTAATTGACTCACAGTGTCAAGTTTTGCTGGTAGAGATTTTAACATCTGATTCTGCTTCACTGTTTAACCAACACATTTTTCTTATTAAGGATTTAAATCATGTTTTTCTACTGCTTGATGTGGCTTTTGTTTTTGACAGACCAGCCCAGGAACATTTGTGACCAGTGCAGCCTGTCAACCAAAGCATGAGCTTAGTAACAAAGGTTAAAGTGTTGAAGAGGTTAAAAGCCAACTTGTTGACAAACCTGTCTGATTGGATATATTGAGCCAATAGTATTTAGTGAGCTGAACTTTGGCCAGTTGGTGATTTCTGTTGGTTCCAGCAGGAACTGGCGCCCCCTGTAGTTGCTGTGTTCACATATCACCCAACTGCAAAGGACAAGCAACATCACTGTGATTTGTATCTTGACAATGACAAAGGCACCTAAACAAGCACTTTGATAATGTTTAATTTGGTTGTACACTATCAGCTGACTGCCAAGCTGTTTGAACAGTTTTATTAGCAAATGTCATAAAGAATTAAAGGTTTCCAGTCATAAAAACCATGGAGCTTCTCTGGGACATGCAGCAAAAACAAATACACAAACAGTGTCCTCAAACACACCAACACAGAGAGACAAACACTCACCGGCCACTACTGACTCTGATAGAGAGTATGTGGTTGTTGAAACCCTCCTCAACTATGTTGAGGATCTCTGTGTCTGTGGTGACTTCTCTGCCCTCCATACACTCGAGGCCAAACAAAGAGATGGAGGGAACTGAGAAAGCCTAGACAGGAAGAGACGGAGATTCAGAGCAGGACAAAGGAGAGAACACAGGGCATTTTACGAGAGTTACGAGAGCTTCCCCACCAGTGGTATGACCTTCACAGAACGAATGGTGCAGCCAGGGAGGCATCCCATACTGGTTAAATTGGGGTAGTCTCCTTCAGATAGAACATACAAGTTCCCAGAATACTCTTTATTCTCATAGAGCACCCAGCTGAAAAGAGAAATGATTTTGTTTAATCACTGATTTGTCATCCGCCATGCATAACCACCCATATTAACTTATCACCAAGCATATTTACTTCTTTCTATTTTGCAGACCTTTGTGCTTTTCTTCCCATCTCCTCTTCATAATTTTTAGGTAATTGCCACTTACCTTCCCCCCACCACTCTGCAGGAATTAATCAGTAATTTTTCTGACAATGCTTCCTGGTTATGGTCAAAGACCTGACATTCACCCTGGAAGTCTGGGTCAGAGTACAGTAGTATCTGACAAAGAAAGGAAAATAAGAAAACAGATGAACACATTTATAGTAGCAAAGCTTTTCATTCTTCTAATTATTTTTATGTCTTTTTTTTTTTCCATTGGAGGCTTTTATGCACTGAATACAAATGCCCTGTTACTGCAATGCTGCTCTGTCCCTATAAAGAAAATATATTGATTACATGTTCTTTTTACAATAACGCATATTGCACTTAGTATTCAATTTAAATTGAGAAAAGAACAGGGAAAATGATAGAGTGTCTTTGGCTAAGGCAGTTTTCAGAGGGAAAATTAAACCCAGCCTTGTTCTCTGAAGTCCACACGGCTCGCTCTGTCCAAAATACGGGGTTTTCCTGTGCTGAGAGAGCTCTTGCCAAAAGTTAAATGTTTGCACTCTTTGTTTTGATAGACATCAGGGAGAGCAATGCAGCCATATTTTAGTGTGTGTTATAAAACTCCAGCAGCTCTTTAGGCAATACATAACATGTGTATGTGTGTGTATGTGTATGTATGTGTGTGTGTGTGTGTGTGTGTGTGTGTGTGAGGGTGTGTGTGTGAGGGTGTGTGTGTGTGTGTGTGTGTGTGTATTAATAAACCCTGCATACTGTGGTTAACACACATCATTTATTACAGAAAAAGAATAATAAACAACTTGGCTGAGGCTCATTAAACAACGAACTGAGAATGCCAAGACATGATATTCACCTCATTTTTGGTTCTGGAGCTGTCACCTGGAGCCTGAAAACAACATAAAGATGAAAGATTATAACATCAATTCACTCTTCAAATCTTGCTGATAGGTTTGTGCTTTCTCTTCAAAGTGGTCCTCACCAGTAGGATGGGCTGAACTGAGCAGATGCGAGTGTCCTGAGAGCCCCAGTCAGCAAAGTTATTATAGAAGCCCTTCTCCAAGATGTACTGATTCCCAGAGAAATCCACATGAGAGTAGGCTACCCATCTGGAACAAAAAGAACATTTTCCTGAATACTGCATTACAGTACCACTTCTGCTGCTGATAAATAAAGTATTCATTAACTTACGCGCCACTGAGCACATGGATGGAGCGTGTAGAGGTTTTGTACCCAAATGTCTCAACATCAGGAATGGCCTCTGTCACCTCAAAGGTGTTTTCCTCCGGCATGGGCTCCTGTTCTTCCTCTGGCTGTTCAAACATCACCATTAAAGGGTCTGTCAGGTCCTGCAGAAAAGGGAAGGAAATGGATTAACATATCAAAACACACTAAAGCACCCTGTGGATGAAAAACAAGGGGACGCCCAGGAGCATTTAATGTTTTTTACCTCAGTCAGCTGGAAATTTAAACTGATTCCAATGAGTGTCATATTGTAAGTATAAGTAACAGGTTTTGTTTGAATGACAGCATAGTGTAGAAAAGTACTTGACTAATGAAACTGTTCCTCTATTTTTAAAATAACTTTTATTACAAACTGAATCCAACAGAATTTAGACTTAAATTAGGTGCCTTTAAGAATGCTCTAACTTAGTTTAATTAAATGATGGGATTCATTCCTGATGGATGTCACTGGCTTTTCAAGATTATTTTAGTTCTCTATATCATGATAAAATAGGCCAGAGTCAATGCATCTAAATGAGAAATATTACTCAAATGTCCTGGGGTCATTTTCATACTGCCCAGAGTGACCCCTGACATTTCCTACACTCAAACCTGTGGTACTTGGCATTGAGATTACAAAAGCCATTTTTATCAGAGTGGAGTGCAAAGTCACTTTTTAGATTAGACAAGATTTTAATGATAAATGTCAAAGTAACAACAGCTACTATTGTTACACAGCACAGAAAAAACAAACTTCAGCAAGAAATAGCTCAGTTCAGCTCAGTGCACACAAAACATCTGCAGTTGCTCCAGGCTCACCAGAGGCATGGGATACTGACCAAATATTACTTTCTCCACACCAGTGCACTTGCAGTTTAGTCACACTGGGAGCCACACCCTTTTGTGTAATGGAGAATTTGCAGTAAAAACATTTGTTCAACAAATATTCAAACAACAAATATTAACTCTTCATAAGAGCAACTTACTGCTCGTATCACTCTAATGGAGCGCAGCTCAGCACTGCAGCCTCCCCACACTCTCCAGTCATGGTATTCTCCCTCCTCTAGCAGGTACTGGTGGCCTCGGAAGCCCTCTTTTTCATATCCCACCCAGCTGTAGAATGGAAACACACATAGGGTTTAGTTCACTCTTATTTGATCATACTATATTTTTTAACTTGGGAAAGGTTTGTTTTTTTTGCGCCCTATATCCTTTCACCCCAAATGAACTGTACAGCAGGAGCATTAAATCAAACTCACTAATGGTCAGTAAGATGTCTTTTCAAGGTTCAGTGAATACAAACATCACAAAGCAGCACTTACACTCCTCCGAGTACTTTAAGGGAGCCAACACTGTACATGAAGACATTCTGCTGCTTGTCTGATCGGGTAATGAAGTCTCTCATGTTAGTGGTTATGGTTCTTGATTTGCCAGTGAAGTACTGCTTCTCATAGATCACCAACTGGAGACAAAGAGAGGCCATTACAGCAACCGTTCAAGTTTCAGGAACCTCAGGATTCATTCATATCACTGCTTCTGCATAAGCACTCACAGCGTTTATGTGTTTTAGGTGGAAGTGCAGTACTTCTTGATTTAGCGACTTTGGTAACAATTACAAATCAGTAATAGCCATTTTCTTACCTTTGGTTCAGTCATATTTTCCACTCTTGGTTCACCCTGTGACAAAACAGATACAATCACTTATATGTACTCATATATAGAACTAAAAACAGAAATACTAAAGAACAGAGCTTGTAAAACACTTGCCACCTACTATTTTGAGTGGATGTAGTGATCCCACATAGGGCTGTTCCACTCCCCAGGCTGCAGGGTTAGAGAACCCCCCCACTTCCAAGACACGTGGGACACCCTGGAAGAAGGGCTTTGCGTACACGAGCCATCTGGGAGGAGGACAGATGTGAGAAAAGGGCAACAAAGTTGAATTTGATCTGTTTTAAACAATCTATATCATAACCCAGGTAAAATCATGCACTAATGACAGAGGTAAATCTATTTTACAATGTAATTTTTATACTACCATCCATTTCTTCATAATTCTGTACTCACAGCCCAGCATTTATGATGATGGAGTTGGCCTTGACAGGGAAGCCAAAAATCCTGGCATCCTCAGAGGTGTCTCTGAATATGACCTTCTTCCCCTCTGCATTCTCCTCTGGGAAAAGACAGATTTCTGGAACACTGTAGTCCTGAAGGAGGACAGATAACATCCATCACTGTCATGTATTGGAGGAAATAGTAGCGTATAATGCTGCAGTCTTGACGGAATTGAGAAAACATGCAGCTGTTGCATCAGTTGGGAACTATATTGAGTTGGATACAAAAGTCATAATCCAAAAGGTGAACAAAACCATTGTCTAAAACTGAAAACCATTGACTAAAACATGATATTAAACAACCAAAACCAAGTTGTTAAAGGCAGCTGATTTGCCAAAATCAGCAGGGTACATTCTAAAAAAAGCATGTGCAGACATGAAAACTAGCAAATAACAGATGCCAGGTGACCAGGTGCCATGCAGGTGAAGAAAAGCCTCTTGTGACCTTAGCAAATCTAAAATGCTTGAATTGCTTTGACCCTATTCAAGAGATCAACACCTTAATTTTTTTTCCACTTGCAAGTCATGGCAACAGGTGCACACTTATTTCTGACACTAGATGGCGCTGTTGTAGTGAGAAACTACAATACAAAATATATGGAAGCTATTTAGGCTTTTAGCATTAGATAAAAACGTTAAGAGATAATACAAAACTTTAATAAAAAATTCCACTATATTTCATCATGTATCAGATCTTAATTCAGCATGTGTGACAACTACCATATCTTGAACACCAGTCAAGAATAATTAAACATCTCTTACCCTGACAGCTCTTCGTATAGATCCGATGATGAACCTCCTGGCTGGTTTGGTTTCTGCCTGTCCATCTGTTGCTTCTTCACTCAGCTCTCCGTTCTGTCCCTCACCATCTTTCTGCACATTCTGCAGCTGCTCCTCTGGAGGGGTGAAAGGGTAGGTGAGCTCTATATCTCCCTCATCTAGGGCGATCTTCTCCCCTTTGAAGTTCGGTTTCTCATAGAGCACCCACCTAGACAAGAGGGGAAAAAAAGGACCTGTGGTTATGAACTTCCTTGTGTGGATCCATCTTTCAGTTCTTCTGGGAGTGTGTTTGTTATATTAACGTTGCTTCACATTGCTGCATCATTATTCTGAAATCTGTGTTTAGACACAGGGGATCCAATTTTCTTATTATTCCCTCATTGATGATGCTGTTTGAGCTGTCATTTCACACAGTTTGATTTCGTAGCTGTGCTACTAAATTGAGGACTTTAGGAGAGAAAATATGCGCTGAGATGAGATCTGAGAGGAGAAAAACAGAGGACCGTAAAGAGTTGTTATTGGATTTATTTAAACAATAGCTGTGCATCTCAATAGTCACATAGTTTTATAAGTAAAAATACAGCACATCATCAAAATCCTACATAAGTAATCTGAATCAGTAGTTCAGTCCAGTGGTCCTCAATAAATCAATTAATGTTTGAAAGATATTTATTCTTTGTTTACAAATTGTTTTTTTTAATAAACTTGCAAAAAAAGCACCACTGGCCAAATCATTACTACGTTAGTTTGTGATGCTTCCACGTGTTTCTGTTTAGAGTAGGCCTTAGCATGAACCTTGTAATTGTGTCAATACTCACAGTGGCCATTGTTCACCAGATCCTACATAGGCTTCACTTTAAATGAGACCATGTAGGAGGATTAAAGTGGATAAAAAAAAAACACTGGGTATTTGCAAACAATTCAGGCAGATATATGAAACATGTCAAACCTGTGGATTGATTTTTTATAATGCATTCTATTTCATAGGCTTATCCAGTGGTTTATATGTTTCTGAAAAGTAACAGTAAAAACATAGTAAAAAGTACATCACCAGTAGGTTGTACCTAAAGAAAGTAAATATTCTTTGTTACTTTCCACTAACAGTCCTGCTCAAATTAGGTCATTTCACTTTAAAAAGACATTCAACTTAAACCGAATATTAATGGGTTACAAATACCACTAAGTAAGCCCTCTTTCAAAGAGTATGTAAGGCAGCTGTTCAGTGTGATGCATGAGCTGACAGAGTAATTACCTTACTGTGAGAAGCAAAGCAAGCGTTATGATGGTGTGTACAGGCCAGAGCATTACCATTAATGTTACTGCAGGTTCAAACTATTGGCTGCATTTGATAAAACATTCCACATCTGAGGCAAATGTGTGTGTTTTAGCTTGTGATGGGTGTGTTAACTATTGAAGGTATTTGCATGTGTGCAGTGCATCAATAGCAGTTTTGTTCTGACGCTACATAAGTACATCCAAAGAGAAGGGTTTGCTTTGAAAAACCAATGTTAATTCAATGTTTCACATTTCAAGAAAAACAAGGTGCATCTGTGCCAACCCATTTATCCACTTTTGACATATTCAAAATTTCAAGAAGCTTCAGACTCAATGAGTGTCATATGTGGTGGGGAAGTAGAAAACAGGTTTGTTGTGGTTGTATACTGTTATAATAATTAAGAATTATGCATGGGAAGGTGCAATGGTTATAAGGTGTCATGCCAAAATATGAAGCCAGTGTTTGGTTTGGCCATTCTGAGCTACTGCAGACAAGATGGCTGCCTCCCTGAAAGGGGACCTGCTCCTTAAGTAGAATTAAAAGGTTAATTCTAAGATGCAATTTTAGCATTTTACAGTAACACACTAATAACAAGATATAGTCCATTTCTTCTAGCCCTGTAAATATTACACAGCATAGCTGGTTGTTTTCAAGGAGGAATGTGTGTGTGTACACAGTGCAAACCCTCACCCTCCTCTGATGACTCTAATGGAGATGGTCTCCTGCAGCTCCCAGGGCGTGGCATCGATAACATCGCCGCGTAATTCAAACCTCTGGCCGCACATCCCTGGTCGGTCAAAAATATACATCTATGGAAAACATGGACAGATATGAAAGCAAAAGGGAATGAGCTATAAAGCTCCTCAATTATCAAATTAAATGGTAACTAAAAGGTTAATTTTAGTATTAGAAGTCATTTAGTTTGACAATTAGACAATAGCAGAGTGGATGATATTACAATAATGACAAAAAAAAAAGAAAGAACTCAACTTGCCCTGATGAAGAATCTTTAATTAAAAAAGGGATATAACATTATCTACAGACAATATCCGTTTCATATTCAACCATAAATCCCCAATTTCAGGCCTATACCCTTACAACTGTAGAAGGTAAAATATAACAATATGGTAGCAGGGTAGCAGAATAGCATTAGTATTCTTCCTCTATGAAGCTCATTGAGTACACAAGCATCTTCAAAATCCTGTTCATGTTTAAAACACAGATGTTTCATCCAGGCCCTGCATGATGGACAAGTACTCAAAAGCTTCATCTAAATGTCAGCTCCACCTCTAGTATTCAGATTCCTTCATGGACAGCCTCAGTGAGAAAATATTCATTCTTCAGCTACAAGCAGGAGCAGGCCTGACTTCAAAAACCATAACCAGCCAAAAACAGGCAAAAAGTAACAGGTATTCAGCTTCACCTCAAAGAGGTGGTTGGTTATCTGGTGGGAGACAAATAGCTTAACCAGTCTGATACTACTTTCACTGAAAAAAGGTAACAGTTACAGTATGTACTGTAAGATGATACGTTTGCAAAAGAAACAGCAGAGTAAGTCTTTTGTCCCCTCAGGTAATCCATATATGTATTCTGTGAGTGAATGGGTAACAGCATAATGTCCGACCACACAGAGAGGTCAGCTCTGGGAACAACACACATCTTTGCAGTTTGCTAATTTAGAACTAGTCTACAATTACATCTGTGAGGTAGAGGCAGTTTGTATAAACGACAATGATTAAAACACAGAGGCTTCATATTCTCTATGGTTATATTTCTGTCTTCCAGAGTCAAATCCCAGGGTAACTCAGCCTCCACTGTAATTGGTACTTCATGGTTTCAGGATAAAGCTAAACACTGAAAGAAGCTTTAAATTTGAATGTGTGTTTTGTGCAGAAACTCACCTTTCCAGGGCGAGGATTGAGCTTCCCATGTTCCTTCTGTTTAGTGAGCTATGAATAAGAAAAAGAAAAAAAAACAAATCAGAACTCTTACTGATACATAAGGTAATTATTGTTTCTACACCAGTCATTTCTTGTATAATTATGTAAATTATTTACAGAACATGAAGACATTCATCACAGAGCTTAGACAGATGGGAATACATTCCTGCCACATTAACCTTATGCTTCCCACCGTACTGACCTCAGTGACAGTGTGACTCAACATGAAAACTGATCAGTGCAGCCAGCAACTAATGAATGAACTCACTGTTTCAGCTGTTAACTATGCTATTCACTTCTAGGTCTACAAATCTCAGCTGATATGTCGATGTACGTTTGGCATGTTTGCTTCAGTAGTTTTTGCAGGTTGCCACTGTGCCATCTGTGTATAGATTTACCAGAAACACTAGTGTGTTTGTGTCTGTGTGCGTGTGTGTGTGTGGTCTCAGGTATCACTTGGTCTCTACACTCTGGGAGACCTGTAGGAAACTGGTTATCATGTGGATCATGTTACCAACAAAAGAAGGCCTGCTCCTGAGGCTATTACCTTAACAGCGTGTCTTAATGTCCTTCCATACCATAATTTTTTAATAAGTTTTTAATACGGTGCTTAGAAAAATAGCCAGATTAATTGACCTCACACAACAACACAATAGCATGTGGTCGATTCTAACCTACACTAGAGCATCCAATCTTACATCTTCAGTGAAAGTGAGCTAAGGAGCTGATGTGGCCCCATAGTAGAATTTTCAGCTTTTTTTAGATAAGAAATACTAGTTAAACCTGTGTTTAAAAAAAAAAAAAAAAAACATTTTGCCAAAGCAAAGTGCATGAAGGTCACATTGTCCAAACTCATTTAAGCGCACAATTCCCAAACACAAAATGATGAGGTTAAGACTAAGGGCAGGTCCTTTGCTGTAATCTTAGACTTTTTTTAACCCCCATCATTAAGGTATTTAATTCACTTTATTACTGCATTTCATTAATAACTGGAGTATTCATGATGTTAGCGTTATGTGCATATTTCTGGACTACTTTTAATGAACTTCCACATGGTGCATAGAGCCTTTTGCAAATAGGTTAATATTTTGCATTGGTAAATCTGACACCCCAGTATGTTTGAACTACTGTAATAATGCCCCCACTGTAATAAAATCATGTGTGTTGCTTCTCATTCTAATTGACTTCTCTATATGTCCTAATGCAACCATTGGTGGAGATATTTCTACAAAACAATGTAGTTACATGGTGTCATATTACATAATCACCAAAGACTTAAAATAAACTTTTATATATTTTCTCAGCACTGACACTAACTAAGGGGTATCAAATGATCTAATAACAATGCTGGAGGTCTCGCAGTATTTGTTGTGGACTATTGTGAACTATAAATTAAACTCCAGACCTGCATTGGTTGTCTACAAAATGTTTTGTGTTCATTATAACCACAATTTAATTTAATCTTTAAATCAACAGACACATTAATGCTGGATGGTTTTGCATTTGCATCATTTTGCATTCTACATAGTTGGCGTTACCTAATCTTCAAATTTAATCATGACACTTAACACATAACAGCCCCATAGTTCACTGTTCGGACAGTGTTTTGATATCCAACTGGTGACGCCTATTTAATGCAGCTTGGTGCAGTAGCAGTTTGAGCTAAAGTTAATGCTAACAGTAAAATCTATAATCCCTGGCTTAAACTTTAGCTTTTTGTGGCTTAGAAGACACTATCAATGCAGTCCTGTTGAGTTGGTTTATATTTATAAACATGTTTCAAACATGTTTTATCCTATTTTATCCATAGGATTTTATCCTATTTAAAATTACATTTAGAAAAGGTACAAAAACCACTTTATACTCAAGGCACATTTCTCCTTCTGCTCCCTTCCCTCCCAGAAGCCTGGGCACAAGATTTGCTCTCCCATAAAATAACTGCAGATGGAATGTGCAGTTTCAGCAAATAACACATTAAAAAAAGAAAAAGGGTGAAGATGTGATGTGTGTAACAGCTAAACAAAGGAATTAAAAACTCAAAGTTGGGAACAGATAATCAAGCTGTCATTTTCTATGAACAGAACCCTTTCCTCAGATGTCCCTGTCTATTCCATTTCATCAAATATCAAGTAAACAAGGGAAGAAATGTGAGGATAAACACAAAGGGCAAGGTGTGGCCATGTCTCTGCAGGAACAGACAGATAGCTGGGATGGGTGGGGAACCCAGGCAAGATCTAGGAAAAACAGAATAAAAAAAAAAAAAAAGGAAGAAAAAAAAAAGCCTCATGCCCACCTGCTGAGAAAATGTCACAGATGGTTTTTAACGCATGAAGAAGTTTCTAGCATGTAATCTTATTAATCTACTAATACAGATATACATTACGTCGATACTAGAGCATGTCGAAAGTCATGTCTGTTCCAGGCTCCCAGGTCCATTATGCAAACAATTGCCTACTCCATTTATTTTCAACTTCCTCTATCGGTAGACAGAAGTGAAGCAGGACAAGGCTATAAAATCCTGTCCTGTTAACACCGGTGCCAATGAGACACTAACACACTACGCACATTTGTCTGATAGATAACACTACTACTAGTATAACACTAGTATAAAAAGTGCACTGTTTATGGCACGATTTTCTTCAGCTGCATTTAGTTCAAACATTCAGTATGGAAACATTTCTGCACAATGTAATAATCTGCATTATAGCACAGTTTATAACCACAGTTTCATATCTAACACCCATATTACAGATGCTTAGCTGTCAGTGGCTACCTGTTACTAGCTGCAGGAACACAATTTTGAGGATTTGCAACATAAAATCCCCCATATCTGACAATAATTTTATGTGGGCCCAAACCCCTCATCTGACGACAGCGTCAGTCAGTAATAGCAGCTGTAGAAATATGAAAAAAGAAGACACTGAAGCCATATTACTGAATGTCACAGATGCAAACTAAGTACTGTTTGTACAAACGCAAACATCGTGTGCAAATGTATATTTAAAGTACAAAGGACAGATGTAGACTAGTTATACTTTAAATCCAGCATTTGCATCAACAGAAATAACATCACTATTAGGCATTATAACTAAATGATACAGCATGGTTAAAAAGCCGAATGTAAGGAGAAGGTTTTACTGCTTGTCACAACATTCCAACTTTCCCTCAGGGGGGTATTTCTGTGCTTGCTCTGTTTCTCAACTTGTCACACAACTGCACTCTCAGCATGTAATGGTTACTTGTAATGGTTTATAGCTGAGAGTGAAATTGCTTAAAAACATTTCATGGCTTCTTTGGAAATGAGTGAAACAGGATGGACAACTGAAAGACACCTCACAGTGCAGTATTACTTTTGTTGACAAAACGACAGCTAAGTGGTAGGGAGGGTGTTTTCACTGCTATGCATGCATATATGAGTAAATATTCTCTTGCCAATGAACATGATTTCATGACATGTCCTAATAGGTTAAGCCCTTCACATGCAAACATAAATTCTTCGGTGGAAAAACAAGTGCATACATGTCACGAGCCTCATATTGAGCAAATGTGGAGTGACACCCTCTCTGTGATATGGTGACGCTCAGACCTGACAGGGGTTAAAGGAGCGGATCTCACTGACTACACTTTCATCTTTTCCTATGCCTGATGTCTAAAGGACCATTTAGACACAAGTGATGCACTCTGTGTTACTGAAACTGTCAACAGACATTTTAATCTTTCTGACGGTGCTCTGCAAAAATTTGAATTAAGATCTATAACTATGTTACACCAAGAAAAGCCACATGATGGACATTTCACGTATGCACAACAAACCACATATGATGTCATCTATCACTTATTGTAAGCTGAATTGTTTCTAGTTTTGCAGTCAAGACAATAGATCTGAGAGGGAGGCTGAGAGCTGCTATTATAAGTAAATGCAGATATTGTACAAAAGGCTCATATGTATTCATATATTTATTGTCTCACTTACCTTTGCAGGTTAGTGACACAATGCAAATGTAGCATTGTACTAGAGCATCATTCAGATAATACATGCAAGTAATGCACATATTACATAAATTAGTTCTACAACATTTTTCCCAAAAGGCACAAAAGCAACTTTCTGCCTAAATACACAGCAATAGTAATACTCACATAAGCGTCAGGGAAGGCTCTGTATTTTGACAAATTCCTTTCAGGCTCAGGTTCTTGGCTCTGGAACTGAGACCCACCATGCACACTGCTGAACAATGAAGTCTGCTGGAACCCCACTGTGCCCTCACTACTGAAACTTCTCTGCAGGGTGGGTGTGCTCAGTTTCCCCATACCTACACCCATCTCCTGCATCTGGCCAAACATAGATAGGGGGCTGTCTGTTGTGGTTAAATGCCTGTGGAGATCTATGGAGCTGGTCGGGCTTTGAAGACGGGTGGGACTGTTGGTGGAGGGTGGTGAGGTAATGCTAAATGGTGGAGGCCGACTCATATGAGTGTTGGGGTCTTCAGTTCCAGTCAAGGAGCTTGATGAGGAGCTCAGTAGCAATGACATACGCTCAAAGCGGGACCCCGTTGAGCCTGTCCCAGTAACAGGTTCACTGGGCTCTTTCTGTGCTGCACTCATGCGATCATTTGAAGGCCACAGTTCAGGTAGGGAGCTAGCTCGGAAGATTGGGCGATGGGCCTTTCCAGTTTCCAGATCTATGGATGATGACCTATAGCTTCCAAAGATGACACTGTTGTCTAGACGAGAGCCTGTGCTGAAAGATGGAAGGACGCCGTTTCCATTCAGCACCGGGGATTTTAAGTCCTCAGTGGGAGAATCTGAGGATTTTCTTGTCAGAATACTGTTGGTAACAGATGCTCTCAGGGGCAAGTTCAGGCCTCTTGTTCCAGTCTCTGGCTGCTGGGCCTGCAGATTGTTGAGCACAGACAATATAACAATATGATAAAACATTGGTTCATCCAAAAGTTACAAAAACATATTTAAATGTAGGTGAATTTCTAGTCATACAGACTTTCACTTTCATTTGCCACAGGTTTTGAGGTAACCATCTCAGATTTCTGCTTACACAACAACACAACAGAGCTGAATGGAAGGTGTTTATCTTCAACATTTTTTTGGAATCAGTAGCCAAGTTCCCAACCAAATATAGCATTTTTTTTTCCTTTCTGCTTTTTTTTAAGTGTGGTGCTAATTCTCCAGCTGGGTGCCATTAAAGCATTGCAGGGGAGACAATAAAAAAATGAAAAACTTGAAAAAAAGTGAAAAACTTGCACTGTACCTGCTGGCTCTGCTTCATCATTTCCAGTGGTGAACGAGTGTCTCTGTTGGAGCTCTTCAGTCCCAGGCCATGGGGCAGGGTGTAAAGTCCATCGAGGGAATCAGCAGGGGTAGTGGTTGCTTCAACCTTTTTTGTTGGAGTGGCTGGAGGGGCAGTGATGTTAGATGCAACAGGGCTGGGAGCATCCTCAACAATGGGAGGCAGGGAGGAAACAAGAACCTGAGGAAGTGCACGTGGACCTAAGCTCCTTGGCCTCAAGGAAGGCCCCATGCTCTTCAGAGTATCCACCAGCATATCCATCTCAAACTGGTTGGAGGAGTCTGCGTCAGGAGAAGGAAGGGGAGACGAGACGGGAGCTGGAGAGTCGGGAACCAGCTCCACAAATGTGGCTTTGAACACTCCAGTGAATCGTGTGGCCTCGTCGTCGTCTGCTGTGAAACTGTCTGTGTAGCTGGTTTGAAGTGTAGAAGAGAAGCCAGACACAGAAAGCTGTTTTGGGTCTGACTCTGCCTCTCCCTCTCTCTGTCCGTGTCTTTGAGCTGCAGGTGCAGCAGACTCCTCCTGCTCCACTAAGCTCCTCCTCCATTCATCTGTTGGTTCTCCAGTTGACTCCCTCTCACGGCTCAGATAAACTGTGGAGCTGTCACTCAGCCTGTTGCCAAGGGTGAGGTGTTCCTCTAGAAGGGGGGAGGAGGAAGAGGAAAAGAACGACGTGCTCTGGTATTTGTACGCTGGAGCCTCTGGGAAAGTAGAGGAGGAGGTTGTGGAGTAGGTGTCAGATCCAATGTAACTTAGAGAGTCAGAAAAAAAGGCATTCTCTGGTTTGGATGGTTTATATTGAGCAGCCCCATCTAACCTATTTTTCCATCTGTGCTCTGTGGTGAGGTCTGTTCCATTTGACACAGTGTTGCTAAAGTCCACAGTGTCATGGTTGGCTGTAGTAGTACCAGCCTCACTGATCAGAGACACTTTACGGAAGCGATGTTTGGATTCATCCTCTTTAATTGGAGACAGGCTCTTTATGGACAGTTTGGTGCTCAGGCTTCTATAGCCTGAATTCATTTTGTCAACCAATTCCTGCTCGACTTTTGTCTGCTGAATTTCTGAAGAAGCTGAAGGTGCCAGGGACCTGGACAAACAGAGAAAAAGGGAAACAAATATGATAAAAACTGAAAAAAAAAGCAGGAGTCTAGTTTTATAATAGTAACTGATCCAGAGTGTATAAAGTGCAGCAGTGCCTCCAGGGTGTGGTACTTGTGCAATGCCAACAATGCAAAATTATACAAAGGATTTGACTATCTTGACTTCATGACCACTTTCTTACCTGCTTTTCTGGCATATAATTCTTAAAAGAATAATACATGTATTGTGAAAACTGAGTAAAGTAAGAACAGTATGGAAAAGAACGGAGAGAGCAAAAGTTCCACTTGAGACTCGATTATAAAGCACATAATCAAAACTGTATATTTACATGAATATTTATTATATATTAACAAGTTAACTTGTACTGGAAAATCTAAATTACAAAACATGAGAACATAATTGGCTTAGTGAATTGCAATTAAAATAATAATATTAAAATAATAGTAAAAAAGCTTCAAAGTGACAGTGTGCTGTGATTGTTGGTGAGATACAAGTGCAAAAGTTACCAAATGCACCCTCAAAAGTTGAACCAATGGTTTCCAAGCTCTTAAACCCCACAGAAAATAAAGACTGCAAACATTTTCACAAGAGTAGACAATTCTAATATTTTTAACTAAAATATGACGGCAAGCTCTCTTTGAGGTAAGCTGCGACTTCTTGAAGTATTGCTGAAGCAACAGACCATCCTGGGCCATGGGAGCTCGAACTGCAGAAACATATTTACACCTAAAGGCACCTACTATCACACTGCACACACTAACACACAAGGAGACAGGTGTACACACACAGAGACACTGAGCATACACTGCACATTAGTGTTTTAACTACTGTAATCTGTAGTGATTACCATCGTTAAACTGTTGAGAATCTTCCACAATCAAAGATTAGTGACAAGTGATAAATGATGCACAGAAAAAAAAAAAGAAAGGGACCATGACAGCTTTTTGGCGTAGCGCTAACAGATGTGTTTTTCTGAAGAAGGTGTGGTTTAAACCTCCCTGTACATGTTCTGCTGACACAAGGTGACTTACAACAGATGGGATTCTCGAGAAGTTTCTCATTCTATTTTTATCTCAAGTAAGTTGACAGACAGTCAGACACACTTGAAATAACAACAAAAGACAAAGCTCTAGTCCCATAGGTGGCTCAGCTGGCTTCATATCTTATCCCACCAGAAACATCTGTACACACCTGTGTCTTGTTGATAGAGAAAAGAAAAAAAAAAAAAAAACAAGTAGGGAAACTGTATAACCGTATTACTTCTCATGACTCCACTACAGTGGAAGCCCGTAAGACAGGTGAGGCTGGCTAAACGCCTTACTTGCCTGTCAATGAACATTACTATTGCTGTTCACCAGAAAATATGTTGAAGGCTACAACTTGCTGGTGTACAGGTTATGTGGAAAAACCACCGCTGAAAAATCTGATTTCAGACGCACATAGAGACTTTGTTGGAAAACTCAAAAAGAAGCCTTTTGTTGACATTTATAACACTACTTACACCGTTTTTCATGTTACTGGTATATTTCAGTTGCCGAAATAAACCAGTACCAGTAAATATATATAATATAGAATTGTTGTTTTTAATCAAAGCAGACAACTGCTTTACATATAAACAACCATTTTAATGCATGACTAATAAACAGCAAAAGCACTTTCTTTTCTCTGTGATGAATGTACCGCATCTCCTATGTGTTGGTCATATACTTACTGATCAGTTTCTTCCAACACGCTTGCTGCCATCTTGTGGTTTTACAAATATAAAAAGTTCAGTGTAAAAGAATCACTTAATAATCCGCAACATGTTTGACTAAACACAAAGTCACACCGAGCCCAATCAGCAACATTAATTTAAGATCAAGCAGTCCATATAGGCCCTGTTGTGAATAAGCCACCTGCCTATGCACAACAATACAAGCTCAAAAGCCACAACTTATGCCAAAGAGAGCTACTTTCCTTCACAGGTTATGCGGACAAGGTGTGTTGATGACTTCTAAATTTGTTTTCCTTCCTTGTCTTACTTTCAGCTTCCTGTGACTTAAATTCTTGATCAAACGCCAGCTTCATATGAATGTAAGTGAATGTGCAATCTGGCCAATGCTACAGATGCTAGAACATATCACGATGTTTGGATGAAGGACTGTCTAAAAATATTAACCATTTACACCAATGGTCAGTATTTTCATTGCCAATTAATCAGTTAAACATCTTCATAATTAACAGATTTATCAAATTAGTGGAAATGCCCACTAGAAATAGAAATTCCAAGTCTTGCATTCAACTAATAGGCTGAAAGATATTTAATTCAAAACAGATTTTTCAGAACTAAAGACCAATGAAATGTCTCAATTGAACCACTATGATTTTATTTGCTGGACATCTCTATGCAGCCTGTTGCAAACATAATGCCACCCACATACACACCAGGAGGGCAATAGTGCAATATAGAAGCTGTGCATTCATCCATAAAGTAAGAGCTAAAAACCTCAATTGCAAAATATCTGATATGTTATGGGCCACAATAAACAAATAATTACTCATTATCATGTTTGCCCTTAGTTAAATAATAATATGTGGAGAGCTCTGAACTTTGAATATGAATATTGTGTATTGCACCAGACTGAACTGGCTTCATCCTTACAGCCCCTACAAATTAATATTTTACCCTTATTATAACAAATGATAGGTCAAAGGTAAATAAAACAAATGAGTACAATAGATCAGTTTATTGTTATTGTCCATATTGTTATTTGTGGATCATGATGTGATCTGTGGGGTATAAAAGCTTCAAGGTGAGAGTAAGTGACAGAACTTGTATCACTCAACATGAGGTCTGAAAAAGGGTGTGTTCAAAGGTACACAGGTATGTAGGCAGGTTTATTGGTAAACACTGGAGCTCATTTGCTTGCTAACCTCTCTAATCAGACAAAATACTTAGCTATCACAGCTGTCCTAATCACATAACCACATGGTAAAAACAGAAAGGGTTAGAATCTATTGTATAAGCTGTGTATGTATATCATTTACAAACTAATATTACAACACAAGATCATGTGTTCAATCTACCCCTTAGGCTATATTGCTGTGCAACTTCCTAAGCGACACCACTCAATTTGTGAGCAAACGTCGTCTTGCACTTTCCCCTAATTTGTCCTGAGCTTGAAATTTTTCACAAGCAAACTATCAATTAAACACTAAAAATATTTAATGTACACGTTCATTCATACACTTCATTTATGTTACGATTAAAATACAGTAAACCCGCATCCCAAAACCCAAAATACAGACTTTCTTCCAACAGCATAAGACTCGTCACTTACCCCTGAGTCAGGTCCAGTCGGGCTTCTGGCGGAAGCTTGTGTGTATCAGTGAGTGCCTCGGCAGCTTTAGTATCAGGATGGTGTACGTCCACATTGGAGGCTGACAGTTTGACTGCCACTTCTTCTTGCAATGTGCTGTTTCGGTCTGTGCTCTGAGTAAGTGTATCCACCCACTCACTCCTCTGTGGTGCCGCACTGTCTTTAATTTCTGTGGCATCTGATTGGTCAGCACGGTGTGCCAGTGTGCCCATAACAACATCCAGTCTACCAGAAGCAAGTGCGACTACATTTGTTGTGCTTTTACTGTTGGTTTCTATGCATTCTTTGCTGACTTCTTTATTCTTGTTTGCCTTGGCTGAAACTTGCTCTTCTGCCTCACTATATGTGGGTGTGATCAAATTAGTCTCAATTGTTTTACTGGAAGCAGAATGTATATATTCAGAAGTCATGATGTCTTTGTAAGACCGACATTGTAGCTCCTGGCTTGAGAGTTGCTTCCCTCCATACAGGTGGTCTTCTGTTTCCAAGTCCTTGGTCTGGTTTCCCCCAGACTCCTCCCCCTGCCCGTGCGGCTCACTGGAGGGTGGAACATCCTTGCATACCATCACCCGCTGAACCGGTGTGGCCAGTAACTCCTCCTTCCTCCCCTCCATCTCTTCTCTAGCCTGTGGCAATGCTGTGGTTGCTATTTCTTTCTCCACACTCTCTGCATCACTGCTTACAAGAAAATCAGATCTTCCAGTTTTGTGCACATCAGCTTCTGCCCTCTGACCTCCGAGCAGTTGCTTCAATTCACTTTGGCTGTGGAGCTCCTCTGTGTTTCCTTCATTGCCCATTTTGCTTTCCTCATTCTGGATTTTAACAGTTTCCACACTCAAATCTCCCTCATTTCTCTTGCATAAATCTCTTTCTTCAAGCTCTTCCTGCTCCTCACATAGTCGACCCTCTCTCAACCCATGTGCCAAGCCAATTTCTTCTCTTTCATCCACTGTGGACATTTCTTCTTCCTCACTCTCTTCTGCATTGTTCTCTGTGGTTTCTTCATTGCCCCATTTGCTTTCTTTACTCAGCATTTTAACAATTACCACCCTCAAATCTCCCTCATTTCTCTTGCTTAATTCTTTTTCTTCAGTCTTTTGCTGCTCCTCACATAGCTGGACCTCTGTCAACCCATCTACCAAGCCAGTTTCTTCTCTTTCATCCACTGTGTACATCTCTTCTTCCTCGCTCTCCTCTGCATTGTTCTCTGTGTTTTCTTCATTTCCAAATGTGCTTTCTTTACTCTGCCTTTTAACAATTACCACCCTCAAATCTCCCTCATTTCTCCAGCTTATATCTTTTTCTTTAATCTTCTCCTGCTCCTCATGTAGTCGGACATCTTTCAATCCATCTCTGGAGCAAATTTCTTCTCTTTCGTTTACTGTGTACATCTCTTCTTCCTCGCTCTCCTCTGCATTATTCTCTCTGTTTTCCACATTGCCTATTTGGCTTCCCTTATTCTGCGTTTTAACAATTGCCACGTTCAAATCTGCCTCATTTCTCCTGCTTATCCCACTTTCTACAATCCTCTTCTGCTCATTATGTAGCCAGAGCCCTTTCAGCCCATCGACCACGTAATCGTCTTCTCTTTCTGTCACTGTGCACATCTCTTCGTCCCCACTCTCCTCTGCATTGTCCTCTTCCGCACTGTAGTAAGTCTCGGTGGTGCTGCCGTCATCTGATCCTACGCTCAGATATACTGGGCTCAAAAGTCCTTCATCCCTTTGTCCGGAAGGAGCAGAAAAATTCTCCGTTTTGACTTTTATCTCAAGACCCTTCACTGTACTCATTTTGTCAAGCGCAGGAGAAAGACAACCAGGATCACTGCTCGTCTCATCTGTGACCAACTCTTTGATGACGACAGCTCTCAGTTTGGAGTCAGTAACCTGAGTATCCATCCCATGGGATCTTACATAGTCAGAAACAGGAGGGGCAGAGTTTTGAACAACAGGCACTGACCTGATAGTCTCATGAATGAGGGTGAACCTGTCTGACTTCAACCCTGAATGGGAGCGGGTCAGCTCTGAATAAGGAATGTCTTGACCAACAGATTCAGAAGCTGAACTGAGAGAGGGGGGTGCATATCTGTGGTGAACATCTGGGTCTGTTTGAAGCTCAGAAGCAGTAGAACTTTGGTAAGATGTAAATTTGGAGCTGTCACTAAAAGAAACTACCTTTTTTTCACTGAACTTGACTTGTATGTTGGAGTAACTATGTTCAGCATCATCCATTTTGCAAGCAGTAAAATCACGTGAAGTCATCAGGCCTGAACAGAAAAGATTAGTTTCTGTATTCTGACATTCATCAGTTGTTTTAACCATGACAGGCTCTGAGTTGGTGTTAAGTTGCATTGTCCTGGCATGAGTTTGAGGCGGAGGGTTTGAGAGAGATGCCATTACCTCAGAGGTAAAACTTTGGGGGAACAGTGACTCGTACAAAGCTCCGTAAACTTCATTTTGAACAACAGGATGAGTACTATTTTCCTCCATAACAGTGGAGGTTGCAGAGGCACTCTTCTCAGTTTTGGGAACAAACCTCTCAGTGCGAGAAACTGAGAGTTCTTGACGGGTGGAAGCAGAATCTGCTTTGAGAGCAGATTTGTCATTGTGAGGAACAGGGGGTAAGTCTCCAGACGAGGAGGCATCATTAGTTATAATATCAGATATGGGATTAGGGGCATGAGGTTGGGAACATGATAATGCAACGTGGGTGTATTCAGTAAGAGAGACTGTTTTTGAGTATGGCTGTTGGGGGAAATCATTATCACACAGACTATTGTTTGTGCAGAATGAATTGACAAGTGCTGCTTTGTGATCTGAGCTGTCAAACATGACTGGAGACTGGCTGGCTGGACGACTAGGTACAATTTGGGTACCAATAGCAGAGGGGGCTTCTTTATGAGGTGTGTGGGCAGAGGAACTAACTCTTTTGGATGAGTTTTCAGGAATAGCAGTGTTCAACTGCTCTTCATCCAGCTGGAGCTCAGGAATGGAAGCCATTGGTGGTTCTGTGTTCACATCAGGAGGGTCAGAGCCATTTGTCAGAGGCTTCTTTCTTTCTTCAGTCTTTGCAGGAACAGATGACTGTGATAGCTTGGGGAGGGTGATGCCTGATTCTGATTGTTTTGTGGCCACAAGAGAGGGAGAAGGGATGTCAAATGTACTACTGGTGTCAAGCTCTGGCTGAGACATACTGAAAGCTCTTGTTGTATTAGGCTGATCCAACTTCATCTCACTGAGGTCCAGGGGAGTCTGAAAGAAAATCATGTACAGTTTCACTAAAGAATGACAACTATGCTGTTCATCGTGTCTACAGAAATCAGTCCTTGATCAGTCGTATGTCCATTCATATAAAAAAAAATATTCTAATTTTAGCTAATCATTACATATGATTCGCTACTTGCTTGTCCCATATGAAGTGAGAAGAAATATAGACATTTAGGTATAAAATAAAGGAAAATAACAGAAAACTGTTTGAACAAGGAATTTTTTTTTTTTAATGTTGTACAACTGACTGATAATTCTGAAAATTCCTTCAAAACAGTTTCAAGTGCTGTTAAACAGCTTTCTAAGTTCTGCATTTAGGTCATTTCCCAGGAAAACAGATTGTAACTGTAATAGAAATAGAAATAGTAGGGGCTTGAATAAGTGATCATATACTAAAGAGAAATGAATTAAATGACAATGTGTCCAAAATTGGGGGACAAAATTCATGTCAGCCCAAATTATGAATTTGAGGAAATGGTGTTACCTCCTCTGGCACTTCAATGTCTGAGTTATGAAGGCCAAAAGTGCTCTTAGAGATATTCTCTTCATCCTTCTTCTTCCTCTTTCTAAGCCCAAAGGAGAAGGTAGCAAACCTTTTTGGCTTACGAAGATCCAACTCTGAATAGCTGAATTCTTTGTCCTGAGAGGAAGATGGAGGAGTGGAGAGTGAGACAGAAATATGTGTAGAAAATAAATTAAATACAAAATGCAGGACAAAGAATTCCATGTTTCCATGTTAACACTAAAATAACTTCTTAAAAGCATCCAGGAAAAAAAACTGCCTTGAACAGCATAACTTGCTCTATATACCATCTCTAGTTTTGGTATTATGAAAGCAGATACTGTAGTTCCTAATAAACATACAATACATACCAAACATACTTATTCATTTTACGGTGTTGCCAAAGGTTAATTAGAAGGATTCAAACACTACTTCTGTTAATAGTGAGAATGAGGATATTGCACAATGAAAATTCCTCCACAGAGAAAGGAGTGAACACCTTAATTTCATTCCAAGCAGTAAAAGCAGCTCCACCCTGAAAAAAATGAAAGACTAGTAGAACGCAATCTGCTAAACCTAGTATCTGCTGACATTGGAAACATCTGTATCTCTACACAGCGTTAATGTAATTCTTGCTACAAAAATGTGCTTTTTTTAATGACTGAGATAAGTTGGATCTGGTAGGATTGTCTGGCAAAGCATCTTGGGAGACCACCACGGACAACCCAAACATTGCTCATCAGATATATTAGAAAAATCCTAAAGCTGCTGATGGCAGACACAGAGAAAAGATACAGGCCATGGTATTCTGGTCGTTGTGTGTGCATGCTTTGTTGAGCCATGATGACAAATGAGAATGGAACACAAAAACTGTCACTGCCATCTGTCAGATTTTGAACTGGGTGTGACTATAAAAAATTCTTCCTTCTGTGATGGGTAGTTAGAAAAGTATGAGAAGCAAAGACAACAATCAGTAGAGACTGAGTCGAGTCTGGAACATGTTAAACCACAGTAAAATCCTCCACAAATAATGTCTGACTAACAGTCAGGTGTTTGAGTACACTTCCCCATTCAGTTTAATAGGACACTGTGTCCAAACTGTATATGCACTGAAAACCAAATATGCTACAAAAGAGATATTTGAAAATGTTCATTCAAATATATACAGCCATAAAAAAAAGCTTTCCCTTTTTTAGGGAATGTGAATCTAAAGGTCATACCATTACCATTGTTTGTAGCTAGCTTAAAATAAAAGACAATATTGTCACTCACAATATTTCCCCTGAATGATCTTCAGTCCAATGATCATTATTTTGATTTTAATTAACTTGTTAAACAGGATAAATCTTCCACGTCCAAATCAATCTGCTCATCTGCAGCTATACATCATACAGGGAATATTGAGGTTAATTGTTGTGTCGCACACTTTTATTATAAGAAAAACCTTTTTAGTATGAACAGTGAACTACTTTGTATGACCTAGGACAAATGAAATATGCCTCCCACGTTACAACAATTTGATAAGGGATCTTGGTGGTGATGTTCTGGTCCACTGGTTTTGCTAAAAACCGCCCTGCTGCCACAACTTCATTATCAGAACCTGTTATGCCACACTATAAGCCCAGCAGTCTGTTCACATGCAAAACAAAAATGGATCACATCTTCTGGGCACTGCACATTTTTGAGCATCACTTTCACTTTGAAAGCAAACAGGATCTGAACACAAACACTACATATGCTGAACACACACCCTGAACTTCAAGCTTGCAATTCGTACTGCATTTAACACACATCCAATCAATAAATTACAGTTTAAGAGGTTAAACACTTCAATAGCATTACTGTGTTTTTTTTTCTTTAAACATGTCATCTGTCCCACAGGTCTCAGCTACAGTGAAACCATCTAGCTACGCCTCAGAATTGCTGCTTAGTAAAGCACTGGCACCCTCTAGTGGATGATATACACCATCTCTAATATTTCCTGTTCCCTTGTCTAACTGTCATACATGGGAATAAGTAAAGCTAATTAAAATTAATTGTGGTGTTGTGGACATACAGGAACAACAATCACAAGTGACTTTGCTGAACTAAAAAGAGGACTATGCTGTGTGCTATTGTGATATGGTGCCCTCTGGGGAGCCTGCATGCTGGTCAACTGCAATCAACTGTACTGTACATGTATGCATATTTAACTCAAGTGATAATAGAGATAATACGAAGAAAAATATGGGTAAATGACAAACTGTTCTCATCTGTGTAGGGCATAATGAAAACATCTCTGAGTATAGGGATGTCAAGCAAGACCTGGTAGAGTTTCTATAAACCACAGGAGGAATGTAGCTTCTGTTAAAGAGGGGACTCATGAAGTCACCTATGAGGGGGTTTATCAAAAATTAGCCCCAGAGAATATTCATGTTCAGGCGAGTCTGTGGTATTTTTAGAGTGCTGGAGAAAACTGAGAGCGTCTACCTGTAACTGTCATCCAATTTGAGAGCAAAACAGAGCTACTAATGCATTTGGAAGACTGTCAAAATAGCTTCAATCTTTAAAAACAAGGCTTTTTACATTTCTAAAACTGTAAACATTTCATATGAAAGTATGAGTGACAAAATCTGACAGAACAAAAAAGTGCCCAAATTACTTTTACCAACTTAAATAGTTTACAAGATTATATTCAGATATACAAATGTGAAACAACTGAGGGACAAAGGTAAACTTGAATTTTAACTTAAGCTTGATAAATCATGTGCTTGACATTTGGCACCAGAGAGAATAATATCAAATTTCACATGAAGAACAGTGAGAGAAAACCATAAGCACTGCAGCAATGAATGGGAAAGAGAAATTCTTCATTTGCAATTTATATTAAGAGAAATTATCCTCGTAACACTCAGATGAACTCGTGGAAACTGATAACACTTTCCCACAAAGTGTTGATGTCTGTAGCAAATGTTTACAGACTTACTATGTTAGGACAGTTAATTGTTTTGACACTGTTTCATGTTTAATTTTTATTTGCTTTATTTGTATTTACATAACTTTTAAAACCCAAAGGCAATTGTTTCATAACAGGTTCCAGTAAACTGCATGATTCTACTTTGAATGCACAAGTATGGCCTTGTGTGCATGCACCTTGCTGAACCTCTCACTTTGTACGCACAAACAAATATACAAACACACTATTTGACATGATCCAGTTAACAATTCTCTCCTGCTTGACTGCACTGTCTGAAATTCTTTAAAAGTTCAAAATAGCTGCACTGAGACTTATTATTAATAACTACCTGTGAGAAGAAGTCAATGAAAACAGCTGAACTGACCTTTGACCTGGGTGCAGTGCCATACAGAGTAAACTTCTTCTTGTCTGACACTCTGGAGTCAGCCCAGGTCTCTCCATCCACTGCAGTGTCATTGGTTTCAACAGCACTGATGAGGGACACAGTTAGAAATGTAAACATATTAAGAATCAACTTAAAACATACTTACATCCTACCATACCTAAAACTACATCCAAATCCTCCTTCATGACATACCATTAAAAGGGGACACTGCTATGCTTAGTAAAATATGGCAGTGAACATTCCCTAAGCAGTGAATCACTGGCTAGGGAATGCTGAATAGAACCGGCTAAACAGAGAGTAAGTTTGTGTTAATAGCAGAGTGCCATGTGCTTGACTTTTGTTATGCTTTCATGACTAAAACAAGGATATTGTGGCTGACAACCTCATTTTTAAATTCAATCCTTATCTCAAAGCGTGTATGGTGATTTCCTGCTTATGTCCTAGGATGTTGGCACTGGTGTGCAGCAGAGCAGGGGCTTCAAAGTCAACATAGAGGCTCCTTTAATAATCATGACCTGTCATCACATCAAACAAATGGTACAAAGGTCTCTTTATAGACACAGGCTGTTTTCCTTTGCCCGTGTGAATACAACAGGAAACCAGATGAGCAGAGTAAACTTTAGTACCAATGCCACAACTTATAGTCCAGTATTAATACTCATTTCACCTGTGTATTCATAGGTGACAACAGTTCAAGGGCTTTTTTGCTGACAAGCATTATTCAGCATCAGTGACTGGGAGTTGACACTGACACCTGTAATCCCAAAGGCTCATACATGAAAAAACACAGGCACACCCACACACTTGTGCACAGCTACATAAAGTTGGGTGTTTGACTTTTTTTGATGCATGACGATCCATGAGTTAGTTCTATCAGTCTGAAGCAATTTACTTGCAATGTGCATGACTAATGAGCTGATCCTGGGCCAGAAAGAAAATGTCCAGAGGAAACAGGATGAGTCAGACATTGATCAGTAGGTGATGAGTGTTTACATGTAAGCACACAAGGATACCCATAGACAGGCCAAGCATTTCACTGTGTTAACTTACAACACCTGGCATTCTGGGAAAAAAATAAAAAAATAAAAAATCTTAGGGCTGTCTTGATTTGGATGAAGTTCAACAGGATGTAAGTGAAAGTTGAAGGTTCCTCCCATACTTTCTCGGGCTGAGCAGTAAAATGTGAATGTTTGTTTGAACAGATAGAGAGATGGTGACAGTGGGAGGGTGCTGTGCTGTGCTGTGGCCTACTTGTATGAAATGTACACATTTGCATAGTATCTACAAACTGGCAGACACTTGCTGCAGCTAAACCACATATTTGCTATATGCAAATCATAGATACAACAGACACCATCTCCAACGTCTTACAGGAATAGTTGAATATTTTTCTAAATATATTTACTCATATTCACATCTATATTGAATATGTAGCTGGAGTCTGGAACTAATTAGCTTAGCTTAGCATGAAGGCTAGAAACAACAAGAGCAACATGTGAACATATATTTTCTTTGTCTAATCCATACAAAAAACAACAAAAGAGTCAAATATTCAAAATGTATGAATGTCACTGTGAGCTAAGAATATAGCTTCACAATCTTTATCCTACACTAAGCTAACATTTCTGAGTAAAGAGTTTTAGTGTTAGCTATTGACCAATCAAGCTGTTCCCCCTGTTTTCAGTCTTTATGCTAAGCTAAGCTAACCCAACTTCTAGCTCCAACTACTAAATATTTACAAAAACAAAGATTCAAAGCCCCACTTTGGTTTAGAGATTTCAATACAGAAAAGATGTGGAGATGCCTCTTACTACATACTGTAAAGATCAGAGCGTTATTTAACTCAGCACATACTGCTGAAATGAGCGTTGAAGTATGTGAGACATTTCTAGGACTTAAGAGAAATGACACCCAGTTATTCAGGTGACAGTCTCTAGGAAAACAACACTTAGCCACACAGTGTCAAGTGACTGGGCCTTTCAATAAAAGGTTTTCACTACCACTATTACTTTTAGTTGACAAATGTGAAAAGGGATATTTTAAATTCAATGTTAACATCATTCTTTAGAACAGGGCTGTCACTTCATGAGCAGTTATTAAGTGACATTAAGACTCATCTTCTCAAATATTTGCTCAGTCCAGTTTAACAAATACGCAGCAAAAGGCAGAACGGAGCTGCTCTCACATTCATTTGGTGCAGTGAATCATGCAAGGTAGATGTGCTGTGGACAGACCTGAAAACATCCTGCAGCAATAGATCATCAATGCCAATTGCCCATGAAATCCCAACTCACAGAGGACATGCCAAAACACAAATGTCTGTCTAAACTGTGTTTAGTCAAATGATAAAATGCACCACCATACAAAACTGACTATATCCAAAATCATCTCAAAATGTCACTACATTCTTTTCACAGATACAAAAGCAACCACCTCAATAAGGGGTCACCTATATAGTTTATCTTATTGATACATCATGTTATTAGTTATTAGTCAATATCTCAATAGACTTAGTGGACTCAACACCAGTCTCAACAATAGACTACTTAAAGCAAACTGCAGATTTTTCTAATGAAGCTACCTCTAACTTGACTTCATCCAGATGTATGACTTCATCTGCTGCTATTTAACCCAGCAGGTCACATTATACAGCACTACTATTTTGAAAGATAAATGTAAAAGATCTCTGGGCGTATTCATAAAGATTCATATCACGAAGAGTAGCTCCTCCTAACAAAGTTCGTAGGATTGTGGGTGTTTCCTAACAATTTCCCTTAAAATTTAAGCATACAGCCTAGGAAAGATTAAAGTTATTCATGAAGCACCTTGAGTCTTAAAAGAGCTTCTATGGTAGGCCACTGTAAGGAGTAGGCAGGAGGACTTTTAAGAGACTTATGAGTTTCTTAAGCAGAGTAAGAGAAAAGAAATGTGCTCAACACTCTGAATGACAGTGAGTTAATCAAACGTTACAGATTAGATACAGGAATAACGTTTGTGGTTGATCTTATTACAGATGTACTGCTATCTGTTGCTTACTACTTTTACTACTCACTATTTATTACTTTCGCTACACGACTACCTGAATTTCCTTCAGGGGTTAATGAAGTTTATCTTATCAGATCTCCTACCCAGCACAAACATGCCACAAAGCCAGAAATGAAAGTCATCACAACTCATATTTGGCAGCTGGGAAAATGCAACAATGCAGCAGTGGGTCTGTCACAATCTTCCATCAGCAGAGTGATCACAATTATAACAATCACTACAGCACTCTCAGAACCTTCTATCATGTCACAGTTCATTTTCTTTCCAATGGGCATAAACACTTACAGGCTCATCTAACGGCAGACATGGACTTCCCCAGTGTTGTCGGAGTAATTGATAAGTCACACATCCGAATTATTGCACATAATGAAGAGGTTTACATTAATGAAAGAGGTACCACAGCAACAATGTTCAAGATGTTCTCATTGCAGAAAATAAACATCCAGTTACTTTTAGATTAAGTATATATGTGTGTGATTAGGGGAAAATATACAAAAAAAAAAAAAACATATTTCAAAGTTAAGGCTTAGAATATATCATGTCCTGCTGTTTGTGTGTGTTGAGGCATGTTTTTAAGAAAACCAATCATAGTCTTCAAAATGATGCATCATACCTAGCAACAGGGTCAGGACGTATGAGTTTTAATTCCACTAATGGAATAAGACATAAAGCGAAGTACAGAGCCTGTACATAATCTGCATCAGTCCTGTAGAACATGGACTGCTTTTTGAGTAAGTGATCACTGGTTACTCAAACCATTGAACCTTTTAACATTACAGCATTACTGTCATAAGGACATATTCAGTTTCAACTTAACCATCATTCATTGACAATGAAGGTCATGTCAACACAGTAATAGTTCTTTCTGCCAGGTTTCTGTGAGAGTAAAGAAGTATTTCTACTTCGAAGTATCTGGTGACCTCTGTTTAGTGTATATGCAGCCTCAACATGCTTGCACTACCCACACAAAGATACAGTAACAGATTTCACAATTCAAGTGACACACTTAAAACCCAATAACGTCAACTATTTAAACATGTATCCCAAGGCACAATGATGTGTGTGTCTGCATTTATATAATTGATTAGTGTTTTTGTAACAATGCAGTAGGCATGTGGAGCAGCAGGTTCCTACACACAACCTCTGTTAATCCACAGCTCCACTCAGAAGCCCAACATACCTCATCAGATACTGAAACTTTGGGTGTGTTTGACTTGTTTGAAAAGTGAACTTGAGTTTCCCCTCTGTAATTTCATAGGTATAGGTAATAGCATAGGTAAACTGTATACTGAAGCTCCAAATTACTTGAACTGTCCTTGAACTCTAGGACACCCTATGAAGTCAAAACAAACAAAATATCTTGATCTATTTATTTTTGACCCTGAAATCCTCAAGCCTTTGCCGAATAAAACCCTGGACATGGATTAAAACTAAATCTTTAGCAACAAAAACAAATTAAGTCCATATCTGTGTTTAAATCTGATCCAGGACATTCACCCACAATGTCTGCAAAACGCACTGATACACTGTGAATGACAAGCTAATGTAACAGGTCATGCTTACAAGAGGTCTAACAATGGAAAGATATGAGGTTAAGGACAGCGACCTACAGTACTTTTGTATGTTTGATGTAGATTGTTTTTATTTCTGAATGTCTAACCTACATTGCTAAACTTCACCCTTGTATTACTTGTGTGTGCAGCTTCTGTGTGCAAAGGCGGTACTTGTCCTGTCAGCCCGTCATTTATTATCCTCTCTGTGCAAACAAACTGTCTGCTCAACCACACGAACAGCATGATTACATGGTCCAGGTATGTTTCTGCTGTCTACCAAAAAATCCTGAAGGAGAATGTCCGGCCATCTGTTCGTGACCTCAAGCTGAAGCGAGCTTGGGTTCTGCAGCAGGACAATGATCCAAAACACACCAGCAAGTCCACCTCTGCATGGCTGAAGAACAAAATGAAGACTTTGAAGTGGCCTAGTCAAAGTCCTGACCTGAATCCGATTGAGATGCTGTGGCATGATCTTATAAAGGCGGTTCATGCTCGAAAACCCTCCAGTGTGGCTGAATTACAACAATTCTGCAAAGATGAGTTGGCCAAAATTCCTCCACAGCGCTGGAACAGCCTCATTGCAAGTTATTTGAAATGCTTGATTGCAGTTGTTGCTGCTAAGGGTGGCCCAACCAGTTATTAAGGTTAGGGGGCAAACACTTTTTCACACAGGGCCATGTAGTTTTGGATTTTGTTTTCCCTTAATAATAAAAACCTTCATTTAAAAACTGCATGATGTGTTTACTTGTGTTGTCTTTGACTAATATTTAAATTTGTTTGATGATCTGAAACAAAGTGTGGCAAACAAATAAATGCAAAAAAATAAGAAATCAGGAAGGGGGCCAACACTTTTTCACACCACTGTATATACACAGCATCTGTATACTGTTCAAAACCCAACAGCATATAAGCAAAGTTTAAACCTCATAGTAGAACGCTTTGTTTATTCATATATTGTATGAGGTTTAAATCAATAAGATAAGATGCTGCACAGCATTAACGGAAGTGTTCTGTCTTATGGATAACACTATTAGAAGTCCAGAGAGGATGCAGCTTTATTCAGCACAGTATTTTACAAGATGTCAGTGAAGACTCCAGGATTCAGTCATGCCTGACATTAACTCAGTCCCATCTCTAGACTACACTGGAGAAAATATAAAGGCTATCATTTCTTTATAGTCTATTTCTACAAGTACATAGAAATGTTGGTCTCCATTTAATACCTATTGTACATGTTATAGCTTCAGCTCACTTTCCCTAATTCAGAATAGTCCCTGATGGTATCCAGGATTAACTCAAACATGAAGAGTAGGCCCAGCTTTTGAACTTGGTTTAGTTGTACTTCAGAGAGCTAAACCTACTTACCTGCCAATAGCAGCTAAACACAAATTTACTAGCAGTAATTTAGAAACACGTTATTGTTTAAGGATCATAATTTCATTGTTGATTAATAAATTGTTGAGAAAAGTTTGAATTTACAATTATGTTTACTGCTTAACTGTAAAACAATCAGACACTACAGACTTGGGACATCTTCCATACATGTATACGTAAGGATTACATATACATATAGGTTATGAAAACAGCTGCTGGATTCATTGACTGTTTCAGTTCTAAATATTTTGACCATGGCCATAAATGGATCAACAGCTTTTGCTGCTTCCATGATGAAACGAGAATTTCAATCATGCATTTATTTCTAATATAAGATGCCTAGAAATGATACAGTTAAAATACTCACATGAAGGACCTTTCACAAAGTGTATTACTTAAGCCATCTGAAAGTCTTCAAAATGTTATGTTTACTCTTTCACACAGTTGCACAATGAGTTTAATGGATTTCACAGGTTTTCTTTCAACAGTCCTGTCTGGACAGGCCATTTACCAAACATCAATATTAATTCACTTAGCAACAAAGTAGGAGCAAATTTAAGGGAGCTCTTTCTTAAGGTTTTTACCTACCATACCCTGACCTCATAAACACACTGGTGTGTTGATGGACTGTTGTACAATGAGATCTGAGTTAACATGTCACTGGTATCTCAGTTTTTAGTGACTATGCTGACGGTTCAAGTCCCAGACGCCAAACAGAATAAAGGGCTGCATGTTATGATCTGATTGCCTGAATGATGTGTGTTTAACAAAGCGTTAGGAGCAGCTGTGCCTCCATCAGATCATTAACTGTCTGCAGCTCTGTTAAATCCTCCAAGAAAAGCTGAATGACACATGCACGAAAACCTGCTACTTGTTCACAATCTCGACTTAGTTCAAACGTACCTGGGCACCTGCTGGCTCTCGTTGTCTGAGTGCTGGTCGCCAGAGCTGGTCTTCGACTTTGTCTTGAACTTTAATAACTTGAATTTCTTCTTTTCTCCCTCCTTTTTGTTGACGGTCTTCTCCAGAGTCTGGTCCGGGTTGGCGTCGCTCCTGGAGAACAAACTTTTCAGAGACTTTTTGGATGAACCCTTCTTCGCCATCTCTGCTGGGCCACCTCGCCGCGGGCAGAGGACGTTTGTCAGGCTTTTAGATGACCTTTGAATGACTCGAGTTTACTTTTCCGCCCAGTGCCCGATCATTAAAAGGTGATGAAAATCGTCGTGGAGTGGAAACAACTGCAGGAGTGACGCTTGTTGACGGATGACAACTGCTGCTGCTGCAGCTTCATTTTGTGTGAAGCAGACCCAGCTCAGGTGTGTCGACACGCCCTCAAACAGATCCACCCATACACCCTTCATACACCCTGTGACTCTGCTCTGCCTCCACCTCCACACCCTTTCCCTTAGAGCCGTAAAGGGTCTGAGCTGACTGCGCCCCGGGTTACTAACCATGTCCATGTTTAAAATGACATATTCATTTACAGAATGAAGTTTTCAGTGTGAAGAACAGGGACAGATAATGAACATATGCACCAACTGGGTTCTGATTAGGTTAAACCTCCATTAGATGGTTTGGTCATTTTAATTTTTAATGTATTTTAAGTTAATGTTTATCCCCAGTTAGGCCTGTAGTTAAGTTTTGTTTTTAGTTCCCAGTTTGTAGATAAATAAGGAAACCAAGTCTAAGATCTTGATAAAGACCGATGAACTGCTGGTGAATATAAGAGTCAGCGATGCTTAACAGATTCTCTTTTAGTAATTAGTGCTCATCACTTTCCCACACATTGTGGATTTAAAGATTCTGGTGAATTTTTATTAAAATGCAATAGACAGATTGTTGTGCAGCCTACAAATCAAAGAAGCCTCCTCAACACGTGTCCCCCGTTTGCATCGGATCTACAGCGACATCTTGTGCTTTCTGTGCAATTTGCAACCTCGTCACAGGGTGCCCGGGCTGGCCTGTGCAATTGGCTTATTCTGCCTAACGGGGGCGCTACCAACCTGCTCAATCCAATGAAATACAGCAAGATTATTTAATTAACCGACGAGACAAGTTCAGTGTGATATTTGTTAGATGTAATAAAATGACTATGAACGGAGTGATCCAGTGAACAGCCAATAAAGTAACATTACAGTACTATAAGGAGTTACCCAGGATTTGTTTTCTATTTCCCTCTCAGTAAACTTTACATTTACTGTAACTTTAATATTAGAACCCAGTTAGAAACCAGCATAATTCTTTATTTACCAGATCAATTTATTCACAACAATTAAGTAAAAAAATACAAATGTCCCATTTCTTTATTTTTTTGATAAAGATGAAAGTCGTCTTGTATTGCTTTGCTCTCTACACCACATGGCTGCATGACTGATTAGAAGGTAAAGTGAGATAAGAGACTAAAAACACAAATCTTACATGATGTCATCTTTATATGAGGGGTAATTACGTGAAATCATAGCATCCCGACTTGTGCTGGGATTTCCCTGAAACAACCTTCACCGTGACAGTTTGGCAATCAAGTCCCTAATTATTGTATTCAGAGTTTATTTACAGTGTATGAGTTGAACTTTGCAAATATTGAACACACATGTCCATAATTTGCTAATGTTTGATACACAGTTTGAGATGAATTGATGCAATTGACGCTTAACATTCATGGCCCAGTTCAGCAGCTCAGGGCCCAAAAAATCCTTTTGATAACATGTCTATATCTGCACATTAAATATAACACTAAAACCTGCAGCCATTCAGCTAAACTTAAGGGACGTACCCACCTACCAGCACAGTACATCTTGTTTAATCCATACAAAAGTTTTACAAGAACAACTTCCCCTTCTACCGGGTGATGTGTCGGACTACTCCTTTGTTCTGATCAGATGTCTGCCAACTAGCAAAGACTCCAGGAAATTATTGTGAAACTGAATAATCAGGTTTCCCAAAACGATGAACAATTCTTCATGCCAACATTGTGCCCACAGTTACTGTACTTTAGTAATGAACATTCTCATAATTCCAACCAAATTACAGTTAACCATTACCACACAGCAAAAAGCAACACATGCATTTAGCCAATAGCTAAGATACATTCTACAGAGAACTGGTGAGCACAGTTTATTAGCTTTTTTATATGAACATTAAATATGATGACCTAAATTACATTGTTTTATCTTTATGTGTTAAACCTTTAGACCCATTTAGCTGAATGCTACAGCAATACGTCTGTTATTACTCAGTGTCCCACACCCATGAATATGGCTCCTGTCCTGACTAAAAAATAAACACGACCGAAGATCAAACTCTGAGATCAGGATCATCAAAAACGCTGGAACATGACGTACAGTTTTAAGGCATGCAACTATGAGGAAATCTGTTGTCTTGGTCACATCAACTGATAGCTGTCAGCGGGTTCAAACTGAAAACGAACACTGGCATCAAAGTAAAAGCTGTTTGTCACACCTTTATCTTTATCATGTTTGAAATCTTTCAGTTGAATTAAAACAGAAGGTCATGTGATGCTCAGGGGTTACAGCTTTTGTTTGCAACTTGAAGACATTTGGTGATTAGCAAACACGAGCCTCTTCCAAGAAAGAGGGCAATGACACAAGAAGGCCTGGCTGCAGACACAAACACTGTCTCTGTATCAAACTACTTACTTGACTTACTGCTAGGGGACTATATACAATGCGGAGATGGAAACAGCTGTATTCTTCTACGGGTAGAAACGGCCTCTAGTTAAGGGGATTTGTGATGTTGTATTTACTAATACTGGTTTAGGTTAAGTAAAAAAGAAGTTCAAATAAACTACTTAACTTTGTATCCTCCTTCAGCGTCAACCTTTGTTCATCTTTTCTTGCCTCCCCTTCCTGCATGTCTTATACACTGAATCACTGTAGTGTTATCATTACTTCTAAGAAAATGACTTGATAAAATACATATAAGGCCCTGACACCAACTCTGTCCAGATGATGCTGTAAATTTCCTGTTACGTTAATGGTAATGACACACTTTCCCTGAAAATGTGGTTCCAGTGTCATTTTAACAGAAAATTCTTACACTTGGATGCTAAGTTCAGTAAGTTGCACATCAGGGTACATGCAACAATGTCAATGTAGCAACCGTTACGGGACAGCAACAAAATACAGGGTTCAATGGTCTAAGGGTGGTGATGGCTTTCTTTTTTTTTTAAAGTAAAATAAAAATACTGTAAATTGGATTCTGGCTAGATTATAAACATGAGGTACGCTATGGTGCGACCTAACACCAGTGTGTTTTATTTTTGATTTTATCAGCTAGCCTGTGAGACAAGGTAAAATAATTCCTGTTGTAATTGTTAGTAGTAGTAATCTCTTCCCATATTTTCAAGATTTGAAATGAGTGGAAGCCTGTTTCATTTGTACACACAACCTGTACACACAACCTGTACACAGCTGACTATGATGGAATAGTAGTGTATTTCTACTGTCCTTATTGTTTTCTGTCACAATGTGCAACACATTGTATGGTGGTGGGCTGGAGGAATTACTGTTTAAGTAATATATATGCACCTAGGAATACCAGTTAAGTTACCACAGATACTTCTCATTCATTCTAAATGACATGAATACAACTTGCACTCATTTATACTTTCATTTACAAATAATAGGCAGTTATTATTAGACAATTTTATCCAACTAAAATAATTAAAATACATTTTTTGTTACAGTTTCTGATGCAGTGGCTGTCTATGTATAGCAGTACATAGCCACTGCATCGGACAAGGTTACAAATATTTGATAGAAATCACTTTACATTGAAACTAACTAACTAGCTGACACATAAGTAGTTGTGACCTGATTTGGTTAAACAATAGTTTAATGCTAGCTATTAAGAATATAGGAAGGACTTTGTGTAAACACATAAAAGAGTTACAAATAGCTGATGCAGCCCAACCCTGCACCCTGTATGACTATTATATACATGTGACAGACCTTTTGTTTCAAAGGATACAAATACAAATAGGGTTCTCTGCATATTGAAGGGGACTTGACTTGTTATTTATGTGTGATAAGGACAAATGGTTATGTTTTTTTTCTCTAAATAAGAGCAGGTCTCTTACATTTTCTCTAACTATAGCTTCTGCTTTTGCTACAGGACAAACATGTAGTTTGTAGCTGTGAGCCTGCCAGAAGAAAAGGATTTCCTGTCACCACTGCATTTCACAGTGCACTTTAAAAAGGTCTGAGGTGTTTTTATTCTGGTCAGTGGTATGCAGGCGTTTGCTGCGTGGGGTTCTCCCCCACAGCAGAGATCACAAGAGGAAATACTATAGAATGAGGAGTCATTGCATAGCAGAAAAAACGTGGTTAAGAGAGAGAATGACTGAGAAACAGAGAGATAGGCTGAGAGACAATTACTGTAAAGAGTAAACCATGTTTACAGTAAGTTTGTAACAGATTTTGTTGATAGAAAGTGTGTCTTGCCACTATGGGGCAATGAAGAAGAGTCATATTTTGCAGTTTCATGTTTGGTTAGGTGTGCTTGCTGTGCCCGTAAACAGATGACAGTGTTTTTGTCTGGAGAAGAGCAGAAAAAAAAAAAAAAAAAAAAAAAAAATCCACAAAAGTCTGGTCAGACAAAAAGGTGCTTCAATTCAATTCAATTCAATTTTATTTGTATAGTGCCAAATCACAATACAATCATCTCAAGGCACTTTACAAAAAACAAAATCCAACAAATCCCTTATGAGCAGCACTTGGAGACACTGGAGAGGAAAAACTCCCTTTAATGGAAGAAAAAACCTCCAGCAGAACCAGGCTCATTCTGGGCGGCCATCTGCCTCGACCGGTTGGGGTGAGTGGATAGAGGAGAACAGCAACAATAAACAACAAATAAACACTGCAGGTTGATGGGGCCAGTAACTGCACGTCAGCAGTATACAGCTCCAGGACCAGGGACACCTGCAGAAGGTACAGAGAGAGAGAGAGAGAGAGAGAGGGAGAGAGCACAAACTAGGGAAGAGAGAGAGCACACAGCTTCAGAGGCAGTTCTCCCAAAAACTGTTCTATAATTACACTAAAATCTGAAACTGACACAAATTAAATAAAACAGGTGACACCACTGCTCAGATATGACAGTAATGGTAAAATATTTAAAAAAGTAGTAGTTGTCTTAGTGATTTTGTAATACAAAGCAGTGCTTTTTCGAAGTACACTGGTGACTTACTAGTTTCATTTCCTGTGTTTTCTAGGAAAAAGCTTGAAAAGTGGTCCAATCAGTGACTGTAATGTGGGACTTCCAACAGTTTAATTACCAGCAAGACAGAGGTAGTAATCGTGATGTTGCAAGGGCTTGTTTTGTTCCCATCTCTGGCAACTGTCATGACATTTAATTATTGTGTACCTAGAACATTTTGTTAACATGCCTATATGACTGCAGTTAATACTACTATGATATGGTTCATTGTTAGTATTGGTAATGGTATCATAAAAATTATCTGATAAAAGTCTAAGCTTTCCTGATTTGTAATTGTAAAATCAGTTCTAAAATCACAGTCAAAGCAAGTGGGTACCCAATTCTGAACAAGAAACTTGCAAACATGTGGAAAGCAAAGAGGCAAAGTTTATCTTAACTTGCCATTAAAAGGTTAATTTTGAGAATTGTTCCTCTAAAAATCACAAATATGTCCAAAATGATATAAACCAGAGGATCAAATAAACCTTCTAAATGACGGTAAGACCAGCAGTGCTGATCACACACAGAAACTAGCTGATAATAGGCAAAATAATGCAGATAACTCCAATACAGAATCCACCTAGAGTTTCACATTTTTGTATACACATTTTCAGACACAAAGCCAGAGAGACGGGGAAAAAAGAAATTTAACAATGTAAGATATTTAAAACAAAAAAGTGACCATAATGGAAATCACTGAGACAGACCACCTTCCATACTGGGCACAGTTTTTGTTATGGAAAAGTAAAGTTAAGTATACATCAATCAACAATAACAATAATCAACATTATTACCACCTGATTCATACTGCATACCTGCCTGGCCTCAATGTGGCAAATGGTTGAGACTGCATCTTCAGTGAACCCGTTTGCTTCCATAGTTACACGGTAACTATTTGAAAAACAAATGGAAAAGGAGTGAAAACTGTGGTCATAGAGAGAAATGAGATAATATCTTTTTTCAGAGAGACATTCAACAGCTTCCCCACTCTGGTTGTGATGGCACCACTGTTGATATGGAATGTACAGTATTCCTGTTTTACAATAATTAAACATTGAAACAAAAAGGAATATTTTGAACATGATGAAATTTGAAAGTTTAATCTACAGTAGGTCAACCTCATCATCAGTGAGCCTTGGCCACCAAAGACCCTATTCACTGTTGATCTTTTTGTAGGTATTTTTTTCACATAGGGCCAGGCAGGTTTGGACAGCTTGAAATCATCATTTTAAAACTGCATTTTGTATTTTAGTTATCTTTGTGCAATATTAAAATGTGCTCAATGATTTGAAATAAGTGTGAAATTTATGCAAAAATATAAAAATATAAATAAATCAGGGGGAAAATACTTTTTCCAGCACTGTGGGTCCCTACGCTTACCCATTTTTACTGCCTCAACATTTCAGACTGAATGTTCACCTGCTGCCTAATATACCACACATTCACTGACAGGTGTCATTGTACTGAGATAATCACTATTAAGATGTTTGGCATGCTCAAATCCACCCTGTTAGATCATAGGACAAGCAAGACAAATGCCAGCCCCATCCAAACCAACCCATCACCTATGGAGTTATTCAGTTTTTGTAGGAGTTATTTATTGTGTGGGTGGACTAATATTAAATATCTTGTTGTGGAGATAATAAAAAGCCATACCAGTAACAGCAACACGGCTGAATCTCGACAAAGACCTCAGTGACTTTTGTCACCGCACTCCTCTGCCACTCAAAGCCCCACCCTGACACTTCATTTAGTTCTCCATCAACCCAACTACCCAACACATAAGAGACAACCACAGTTGAGTTGAAAGTGGTCTTGTCACACCTCTCACCAAGATCACACCCACCTTTAGCACCACAGGAAGTGGCCAGCAAAACTGCTCACCAGCATCATCCGTGTTACATCATCCTAAAAGACAGTGAGGCTGAAGAAAAGAAGTGACAAGGGCAGGAGAGAGAAGTGAGACAGAAGAAAGGAAAAGGAGAAGCAAGTAGATCAAAACAAAAACTACAAGGAGGGCCACTGTACAAGGTGCAGAAACCTTACACTAACTGAGGCAGATGATTGGGCACAGTACAAGTTTTGCCAACTGCAGTTTCACCTCATCTATCAAAAACCATGTGGCAAACCGCTGTGCCACAAATATATTTTCAAATAAAATAAACCAGACATTCATGTTATTGAAATACAAATCAAAAAACTGTCTTGGTTTTACCTGTATGGGATATCATCAATTGAAATCTACACATATCCAGATTTATTTGTTTGGCTACAGTAAACCAAAACACCTCTCTCCAATGACCAGTCCCAAACATGTTCAATCAAACGTGTTTTGTCTCACAAGACCCTCCCCCAGACAGGAGACAAGCAATCATTCTTGTGTGTGCAACACAAAATATTAAATTTAACATAGCAGGTGTCCAAAACATGAACAAAAAGTACACAAGAGCTGAGCACACACAACACTATTTCTCCACTGGTGGGGAAAAGAAAAGCACCATTTCATCTATAGGTCAATGGAAGTGTAATAATCAGTAAAACATTTCTCCATCATGAGGCACAATACAATATACAGTTTTCAAAGGAGTTAGAGCAAATACCCAGAACTTTATAAGCTAAAGTCCAAATGTGAGCAGGATAACCAAAAAGCTAAACACCCAACACACTGACCTGAAGCTTGAGAACAAACATGAACATGGACACTGACCAGACATCCATAAGAGAAAAAGATTCCAGGAACGTTGGCTGCAAGTGATAAACTCAGTCCGGTAAAATATGGAGCATGAACACAGCCAAGAATGCAGGAAGAGCCCACTGACAATTTCAACATGGCTATCAGTGTCTGTTAGCTGCTGAGCTAGAGGCTGCCTCAAAAGGCTAACATGACACAGGTGAGTATAATCAGGGCAGGTAATGAGTTAGACTGGGACAAAGGACGAACCTAAAAGCATAGGTGCATCAAAATAAAAGCCTGGACCAGGAAGTTGTCTTGAGTCATTGGATTTCTGGATTGGTTCACTGTGTCCTAAAACAAGTCAGCAGTAGTCCCCTGACCTTAACCAAGTGCTTATTTTTGTAACCATAACAACACAGCGAAGGCCCTTAATTTTAACCGCAAGCAAAAACATGCTTGTTTTTAACCCTAGCAGCAGCATTTTGAGTGAAAGTGCAATATAAACATTTCCTCACTTTGAGTCAGAAAATGCTTAGCAAATCACTTGTAGAAACATATTCGTGCAGTAACAAGACCAATGCAATGCTTGATTTATCACTGGATTTCATAATTTCCTGCCCCCTTCCCCCCATTGCTGTATTTTTCCACTTCGCAAATCTTATACCAGGGAGAAAAACATGCACACAAACAGATGTACAGAAACAATTTTTTTAATATGCTACATCATGTAAATATAAAAGTATCAGCAAAATAGCCTCTCACATATAAAATTTTAACATTACATAACCAAAAATAACCTACATAGACAAATATATTACAAAAAGGACAAAAAACTACATCATTACAAAAAAGTATATTACTCTGTAGTCAAATTTGCATCTTTTATGTTTTCTGTTTTTGGGTAAAACCAAAAGCAAACATTTTCATTTCAGTGCTAAGTGACAAAAATATTGGCAATGCTAGAAAAGTGTGCTCCAGTCTTGCCCTTTTCCAATATTGTCAAAGCTGAATGTGAGGTACCAATATTGAAAATAGCTTTTGGATGAAGCTCGCCTTTACAAATATTTACAGTAAAGCTTTGCATCTAAGAAATAGTGAAAAAAATATGAATCCAGTAAAATGCTACATTGCAATTCACTTATTTACTCAGCATTGAATTTGGATATCAAAACATTCCTGTAAGAAAGAATAAAAGCCATTTACAGAGGGTTTTGTGTGACAAATTCCCCTGTGATACTGTGATCACACAGAATCTGTAGTATTGTGTGTCCTCTGGTGGCATTTGGTTTTGTTTGGTGCAGTGTTTCTGTGATACATTTATGTTTAAATCTGATGTAAGCAGTTGCTGAATAAGAAATATGTGAATAATGCTTCATTTGTGCTACACATTCTTGTTATTGGTTTGTAGTTTTTCAAATTTCAACATACCTGATTCAAGATTCCCTTTTTAATCACAGTTAAAACAGAATAGAGTTGCGGAACAGAAGGAGGGTTTGTGCTATACCTGTGCCCTGTCGTTCATATATTGTATATTTTCACTCACTGTACACATGCACCAAGAAACTAAAAGTCATACAGCGTGAAACAATACCCAAGGGAAGACACAACCACAGGTTTATGCCTTATATTATTATTCCTGAGTACATGTGATTTTCCTAAGAGATAAAATCTCCTTGTAAATGTCAACACAGTAAAAAAAACATGAACAGAAAAAAACTATAATACAACTAAATAAATATAGATTACTCATTTTTTTAAAAAAAAGTAATAAGTTAAAGCACAAAAATTAAACACTTCTCTACCTGAGCGCAAAGACAAAAAAAAAAAAAAATTCACAGCTTAGCAACACCGCCCTCTGCTAATTTTTTAAACTGAGTTTTAAGTGCAATCATCGAACACCTGTTCCCAGTCTTTGGAATGCTCTTCTTTTGGTGCTGTGTTCATTGGATAATGAAAGTTTATATTCCCTGTTATACTCATTGTGCTTAAAATAGAGAGTATTATTTGGTGGAATCTGTAGCTGTTAATGATACGTCATATCTTCACTTTTTACTTCCCCTGTTGCGGTTCCTCCTCACTGCCCTTCTGTCTTCACCGTTGGCCGTTTGTGGAGGTGAACGACGCTTGCTCTCTCCTGATAGGCCTGTGGAGGTACAGCTGGTCCAGCTGATTGGGCCATAGGTATTAATGGTGCATTAGCGGCTGCAGTCAAAGTTTTCAGTAGTATGGATGCCTCCTTCTTGTCCTCTTTCCCTTCACCGTCCAGGGTGCGAGCCAACCAATGCTCAACAGCTTCCTCCACTTGTGGTCCCAATGCCGTTTCTGTGAGTGTTTCAGCCTCCTGGCTGGCATCAAACTGCTCCACCATCTCTTTCATGTGCACCTTGACAGGAGAGTTGGATTTAATCAGGCAGCGGCTGTGCTGGTGAATGCGAAGGGAGAATTGATGGAAGAAAGCCTGGGTGCAGAGCTCGCAGCGGTAAGGGCGGTCACGGCTGCTGTGGAGGCGGCGATGCAGTTTGAGGTGAATGTATTGGGTGAACTTGGTGCTGCACAGTTTGCACTGGTAAGGTTTTTCCCCAGAGTGGAGTCGAAGGTGTGTTTTCAAGTTGCTGGTGCTACTGAAGCGTTTGTGACACACCTGGAAAACATTCAACAAAAAGATCAAGTATTCTGTGAGCAACATTCACATGACTGTCAACACCTTTAGACAATTGTATGGATTGTGTTTTGGAATATTCTGGAAAAACTGAGCAGTACAGTATGATGTATGACATCTTGATGTTATTAATAGTGTAGTATCAGGTTGGACCATGTTATTCCAGTTCTCTGGAGTGGCCGCATACTTAAAATAAGAAGGATTATGATTCTTTCTTTGTTAGACCAGTTCTGTCCAGCTCTCACTATTCACACCCACAGAGTCACATTAGGCAAGGCAACAAAGGAAGATGTTATTACATGAAAAAGTGGGTAGTGGCTTAATGAAAATCAAACACACCGCATAACCAGAAAGTTATGTGAGTGAGAGAGTATCGTGTGTGTGTGTGTGTGTGTGTGCAGTGTGTTACTCATTTTACTTTTTCCATCAAAGGTATGGTGGCATGCCTTTTTGTGGCTTGTAAGAAGCTTGTAAAGTGTGTATGACTTTCAACATACCTGACATTCATGCGGTTTCTCCCCCGTATGGACAAGGTGATGTTTCTGGAGATGGGCCAGCTGAGTAAAGCTCTTTTTACATAAATTACACTGGAATGGTCTCTCACCGCTGTGCACTCGGAGATGAACCTATCATAGAAAAACAAAGGTTACCAGTCGAATTTTTGGTGTCTAAAGATCTCAGTCTACAAAAGTAGATCATAATTATACACGAAAGTAAATCAAGCCGTTACCTTCAGATTTGACAGCTGTCCAAAAGTCTTTGAGCAGATATTACATTCATACTTAATCTTCCCATTCTGCTTCTTCAGTGGGTAAGGGAGAGATTTGTGGCCAGGGCCGTTGCGTGGTGCAATGTGGCTTTTGGTTGTAGCCAGACTTAAATTCATGGCCTCCTCACAGGCAGACAGTGCCTGCTCAGGACACTGGTGCTGGCTGTTGGGCTTGAGGAGAGGGGAGAGCTCTGGGGTGGCCGGGGTACCTCGAGGGGGTGACATATTTGGTGTTAGTTCTTTCAGACCTCCCTGTGGAGACGGAGGGTAGGGGAGAGACACTGGAAGTAGATTAGGGGGGTAAGGGAGTCCCTCTGGGCCCACGTAGCTGTTATATTGAAGGGATCCTCTTGAAGGCAGCATCCCTGGAAAGGGAGGGGAGTATGAGGGGAGAAGAAGGCGAGGGTAGTGTGGGCTGTAGGGAGGGAGAAGCTGGTAATTAGGATGGAGGGGTCTGGTCTGGGGGTACAAAGGATAAGATGACACCAGCCCATCTCTGTGTCCATAGAGGCCGTGGAGGTGAAGGGGAAGATTTCCGTGTGGAGATGGGAGTGCAGTGTGGTGATCTGGTAAATATGGGTAATTCAAGCCCAGGCTAGGTTCTCTGTGTTCAGGATGAGGGGAAGAAATGGTACCCTGGTCCTCTGGATTCTTATCTCTCTTCTCCTTCTCAACCTTTTTGCTGAAGTCCATGATCTGGTCATCAGGCGTGTCAGGTGGAGTGTCTCTCTCCAAAAGCTCCACGTCGATCTTCTCCTCTCCTTCTTCATCCCTCTCTTCTTTAACTTCTTCCTTTGTTCTTTCTTTAAGCCACACCTGCTGAGGTAGATGCTGTTTGCTGTACTCTGGCTCATATTCTTCATTATTACTCATGTATTCTGTGGAAGAGAAAATGAAAATGTGTTGAGTATTTTCAAACACCTCAATAATAAGGCATAAAATGGAATCAAAAAGAAGTAAATACAGATATGATCCATATTTTTGTGTAGCAGCTCATTATAATGCCTATCAAATTAAAAAAAAAAAATCCCAAACTTAAAATGCCTCACACACCCTCCAACACATGTCCAACCGGGGAACGCCCTCTTATGGTAAATGATGGTAGTTTCAGTTTTGGCTTGACATGAAAACCATATAGTACAGGTTTCTGTTTGTCAATCACAGTAGTGATTTTAGTGTGGGAGAATGTGTTGGTGGTGAAGTGTGTGGGAGTCCATGTATCATGTCATGCACTCGCTTTTTTCAGTAAAATGAGTTTCATTTGTTGAAACATTTTCTGGGTATAGCTGTCTAACCACAAGAATATGAAACATCTCTTCCTTTTTTGCCATCTTGTTCTCTTTTCAGAAACATCACTTGTGGCTGTTCCAGCTTTTCACTATTGTTGTTTGTCAGATAGTGCAAATATTTATTGTCCTGGTTACACTGAAGGTACAAATTGTAATTTAAGTGTAATTCAAGAGATCACACAACTTTTTTTAAGATTTACTACAAATCACTTTTACTTCAAGTGGCTATATCTAAATTCTATCTTAAAGGCAGTTACTCCTTCACTATTCAGTTCAATATGAAAACCTGCTTCCACATTATTCATTATTATTCTTTGTCAGAGTTATAATTTGTTTAGTAGAATCTGTTTAAAGGGATAAACTGATCTAAATTATCCTCTGGGTTTATGCTTTCAAGTGCTCCTGGGTAGCTCTGACAACCAGTATCTGCAAGTTCGGCGCCTACTTGATTGCAGTTACGATCAATGCAAACAATGAGCAAACCTGGACTTTGACATAAAGGAAGAAGAATGTTTTTAAGATACTTCAAGCTGATAAAACAATGCAATGATACCACTTTGGCATTAGTCATCAAGATGAATGGCGACGCTTTGGCGTATCCAGATGGAATGAATCATCAGACTTTGTGGTAACAGAGAAACATTCAGGATGATGAAGGTATGACTTACCATTGTACTAATAGCTAAAGACAGATGACTCACACAGGTACTTTGACCAGCCATTATTCCAATTTGATTTCTCCACTTTCCTTAACCTGAGTTGCTTATCTCGCGTGTTTGGTCTGTGTCATGTGAGCATTCCTAGCATGAAACCAGCTATGAATGAAATAATGTCTTCATTTATGTTGAAGGAAAAGAATTTTGCTTTGGATCTTCTTATGCAGACTTTGTGTTATGTTTCTAGCCACAGCACAGATCGAAAGCTGTCATTTTATCATATCATGAAATAAAATATTGCACAGGTTTTGTGTGTCACTGTGCTGCCTCAACATCAAAACAGCTGATAATCAGCTGTCTTTCACTCCTTGTCTGTAGCTTCAGCAGCATTAATGCAAGGTCACATGATAATACAGTCCACTAAACATGATGGTTGTTTTGACTGTACATAAAAAGCAAATCTGTTTGTGAATAAATTCTTTTATGCAAAAAAACAACCAAGGTACTGTAATTTCAACAACTTCTGTCACATTATAAACAACCACTAAGGTTTGCATACTCTGTTCCTTCTTGTGGCTCCAGATATTTGTTAATCTTGTTTACTTTTATTTCTATAAAGTCCGTGAACATTCTCGCTACATCTAGAAAAAGTTTCTGCTCCTGTGGCACTCACTGTGTTTGATGTCATCCTGCTGGCTGCAGAGCCTCTGGGCGAACTCCTGGCTGTACCAGACCAGCAGCTCCTGTCTGGGCTCCACTGGCCGGATGGTGTAGAAGTAGATGTCCCGGCCATTCTGACATGCTACCAAGTTCTGTTCGGCCTGAGAGTGGGCTGGATTGACATAACGCATCCAGTTGCTCATGTGAATGTCATAGCCATCGATGAAGTTTTGAAGGTGCCCGCCACTGTAAATCTACAAGAGAAGATGGGAGAAAATGGAATTTAAACATGTTCACATATAGGATAGTTGAATAAGACAACCAGCTGTCACATGATGAGTCAGCTGTTAAATTAATTAAATTGTCTTAATTGTCTAATTTGACCACTGCAATGGCCACATACACAATTAATGACATCTGATAGAATTAGCCCTACAATTTGAAATAAAAATCTGTGCTATGAAGCTGACTGACTTGCTGATTAAAATACACATAAAATGATAAATATTTCTGTAATCAATCAAACTTATCAAAAAAGTCAGAATAATCACCTCTGCCATGTACAGTTAAATATCCTGTATCCTCTTAAGTTGTTCCTGTGGTCTGCGTCCTAGAGCTGTGCTCTTTGTGTTCTGAGAGTTAAACTGTGTGTTGTGCATGAGCGTCACTGTATTTGAGGTGTGAGGCATGAAGGCGGAGCCACAGACCACAGTCGCTCCCTCTCACTCTCCCTCTTTTCTCTACTTCTCATTTCTCTCTTTGTTTCTCTTTCTCTCTTCCTGGTATTAAGCACACTTCTTAGTAACAAGTATACGTATAATTGAATTTAATTGATCACCTTTTTCAGAAGAAAAATACATGTTGGCTTGTAAAAACAAACAGGATGAAAGGGAACTGTAACTGTTGGCAGCCTGACAGACCTGGCAGGCAACCAAAAATGCACGCACACGCATGCATGCCATTGGCAGCACGTCCGCCCTTTATCCTGCACCTGTGTCATAGGGTTGATAACATCATCACTCCTGGGAAACATCAGACTTTCACTATTGCACCAGGGCAGGAACACCCCTTTGCACAGGTTTACAGGAAATAAAGCCGGAAGGAAAATACACAGGATGGCAGCAAAAAGTCCTTATGGGAATTGACTCAGCAGAATAGAAAATTTCCTAAGTGACACAAGCTACGTCTGGATGAGAGAAAAGAAAGACAGGACTTGGGGACTAAAAAGGGGCTGAGAGGCAAGGGCTGTTTGAATGTGTGTATGTGTATTGAACAATAGTCCCTTCCTCTGTGTGTGACAAATGTTGCACACTGTTGGTTCTGGATGCCGGTAAAGCTCTGATGACTGTGCGAGAGTGAATCAATTGTTACGTGCCATCAACGTTCACAACTTCCTCTAAAATTTTGACCAAAACCCCTGTAGGCCAGTGCAATCTGTGTGAAAGCATTTTTGTTTCCTTACTGACGTCTTGATGTGAAACTTCTGTATCCGAGCAATGAATATCTCTTCTTTTATAAATAACAGAGGAAAACAGATCCCCAGTTGCTCCTAGACTAATTCCAGTTTCTCACACGTATCACACTGACATAGTTTACAGTTTTTAATCCTGTATATTATATATGTATATATATATATATATATATATTGTATAGATATGTGCATGTGTATATTTGTTTCTCTTACCCTCCAGAAGTATTTTCTGTTAGCATGTTTAGGGACATTGTCTTTGGTGTAGATGTCTCCTTGCAGGGGGCCAAAGCGAGTCCCCTGAGGAATGTATTCTTTGCTGAACACGCCTGTCACCTGGAAAATAGATCAAATACATCATTAACATACAGCATACACATGGCTAATCTCATGTGGAATATTGCATGGTAAATTTTGAAAAAAAAAAAAAACTTCCAGGTCACAAGGGTTGATCTGTCCAGTACTAATTAACTAGAGAGTATTCTATATACCACTTTAACAAGCTGCTGACCTGAGTTGCATTTGTGGTGGATTTGTCATGTTCACCCAGACAGCTCTAGAAAACCCACAAGGTGACCCACTTTCCACTCTAACAAGATAAACGAATGAAGAGAATTACACTTTCTCTGGCCTGGTCTACTGATCTCTGACCTGCTGTCCTCATAAACACCAGAGACAGATACAAAAAGAGTCACCTGTTGTTTGCCTGATGGCTTATTTACTGTTTTAAATTTTGAAACAAGACAAAGCAAAAGAGTTTGCTTCAAACTAAAAAGAGAAAACTTCACAAAGCAGCCTAAAAGAGCATTTTGCATATTGCTTGCACTTTATACAATTTTTTCAAAGCCTTCCTCCAGTAATTGTGGAAATAAGTAAAATTGATGTCTATAACTGGATGTGTTATAAAGCTTGTCCAAACATGTATTTGGAATTGCAAAACTGAAACATGTGTGGGATTTATTTCACCATATGTAATTACTGTATTGCCTTGGAACATGTAGTAATGTATGTGGTAAGAGCAAAACTTGTTTTGTGCTATAGAATATTGAGTCATTTTGACCTTTTCAGGTAGTTTTTAGTGAGTTTGATAACAGAACAGTGCTGGTAAAAAGAAAAACGTCAAGCAGGGACATACATGTTAGAACATTTCCTGTTGTGCAGGACCCATTCACACTTGCTAGAATGTGCACAGGCTTTGGTCAAGTCCTCCTCAAAACACACACACACACACACACACACACACACACACAGCATGAAGCAGCAGCATATGTGGCACACACTCAGCCACACTGTCTTGAGGAGCTTTGCGGTCAGTCTTTAAATATAGCAACCCCCCCTCCCCTATCAAATTTACCCTGTTCACCCAGCATCCCCACTGCTCAACATAAACACACTCTCTCTTCCTGCTGCTGGGTAATAAAATTTCAAATAAACTTTCAAAAAGATTTTCTTGGCCTCCTCTGGAACGCTCACCTGTTCACAGTAACACTTTGTGCATTTCTATAACATTACAAAAGGTGGAATTGGCTTTAGTATGATGTGTAACTAGTCAATTAGAAGATCAACAGGTCCCTGAGGGCAGCAGGAGCGTGTGTGTCAAGCAGCCATCGAGGCGAGTGAGGTGACTCCTGGATGCAATGAACCAGTGTGACAGGCACATTGTGCTTCGCTGGTGTTGCGTGACTAACGAATCACTGAAGCTTCTGGGCCTCCGCTGCTGGCTAACTGCTCAATTCATCCTGACTGGCAGGATGGGGGAAGGAGGGACGGGTGTTGAGAAACGGAAGACAGGAGGGTGGACCCACCCTATGTCACACTCCTGAAAACCCCCCCTCCCCCAAGTCCTTGTCTTTTCTATGCTCTCTCAAAATAGCTCGTGTGCCTGCCAGGTTAAAGCCTGATTCCTGGCCCTGATGAAAGTTAATCATCTGGTTTTAACCTAAATTCCCCCCACACAACATACACTCCCCAGCTTCTCCCACCCAATCCACCTCCTCCGCTGCCTCTTTCTCCCCCCTTATTGGCACCCGTTGCTAACGCCCAATCTGCCACGTGCCCCCTTCACCCTTCTTCACCTTTTGGGGCATGCTTTGAGAAATAAAGATCCCTTTTGTTGCCAAACAGGTACTAAACAAATACAGCAAGTGTGTTGGTCTGCCTTATGATATACTATCTATATATGAAGAAAAGTGAGTTGACTGCATTCTCTGTTTTTTGTCCAGATTCTAGATTTGACTCCTGTATCTCCCACATTTACCTGTGTGAAAAAATCCCAGCCTTCCTGCTAACTCTGTAACCTGCACTTTAAAGTGAAGCATGTCTGCACACCATGCCACAAACCCACACAAAGCCGCTGCTGTGTTACATGACCATCAAGGGAGATGAATTTCCCAGCTTTAGTGACACAGAGTCAAGGAGAAGGATTCACATGACACCATCTTTTGGAAGTGAAACCATTCAATGAACCAGAGCCAGTTTAAGCAAAGCAGATTACTGGCAACCATGTGAGTGTGTGTGTGCACTTATTTTCATGTTTCATTTCTTATCTCATATGTTTTCATCTTGCTCATTAGATGCTCTGTAGATACCGTACACATGTGTCAGTAAGCACGTGCTTTGGGGGATATGCGATAACACTACATCAAAAAGGTATTGGTATCGTCAATATAATTGGTCAGCAAGCACTGTTGCATGTGAGCACAATCAAACAGCAAAATCAAGTTTGGCTCGAGCGTGTGAAGTATTTATAAGACGTGTTAACTGGTAAACAAGACTTGGGGATTTGAAATTAGTCCACAGTGTGATGTTCAGACCATAGTTTGCATGCTTTTGTCATCCTGCAGCAGTAAATGTGGCAGAGAGAGAAGGTAGAGATGAGTGTATGAGAGCGACAGAAGAGGAACGACAGCAGAAAGTGTTGCCCAGGCCAGAACAGAAAGAGGAAGAGGACAATGAAGTCAACCACAAGCATCAGTGTTGAGTGTTAACAGTGTCTTCAAAGGAGGAGTGTCACATTGATCTCTCTTCCTTTCAAGATGATGATTTTGTCTTTAAACTTTGCTTAGAGACATGTTTACAGTACTTTTATTGCACTGGAAACCTGCCAATTGAATGACTAAGATATTTCCAATATTATGAATGCACTTCCTGACACACCTGAAGAGTATAGGAGGCACAGAGGAAGAAACGATTGCAAAGAAGAAAAAACAGAGAGAAGAGAAATTTTGATGAAAATAGATCACCTGACAGAAGCCAAGCTGAGCCCTGAAGTCATACTCTGTGTGTACGTGTTGTTGTCTTGAGTAAGAGAGTCAATTTTTATACAAGTGAGAAAGTGTGAGATGTGAAGCTGCACAGTGGCCCAAACATTTTAGTGGCATACCTGTACTGAAAGTTAAAATGGATAGGTGACATTACAAAGGGCCCTGTCCTCAAGCTGCCAGTGGCCTAATATCTAACCACTCACATTCACACACATGCATTTACTCAGCGCACTGCACTGTACAGAATGTGTGAAGAACTCATTAGTCAGCAGATCTTTTATTCCAAGTAACCCAATACAGATGGCCCAACAGAATGTTATGTAACTGGTAATTGCTGTTATTTAATCTCGCAAAAACCACCTGTTCCAAAACACTGTCAGGTATATTGACTAACTTCAATTAGTTCAATTGTGGATTAAATCAACAATGTTAAGGAGCTGAAATATTAGTGAACTGCCATTATACTGACTGTGTATAAAGATAAACTAAAGATGAACTACTCTTACCTCATTTTCTGAGCTGTATTCAAAGGTGAGATTGCGTGGGATGGAGGTCATAGCTTTGGGCAGGCTGAAGCTGGGATCTGACACCTGGTCCGGCACTATGTAAGTGCAGTTGAGGGCAAAATCCACCTCTTTCCACCCACTCATGTCTGATGTGCTATCCAACTTCATCTTGACAATACTGTTTACAATGGATTCACGCTTTGGACCTTTAGTTTGGTTTGGTTCTGGTTGCTTTGGTGTTAAGCACTTTGGTTTGGTTGGGGTAGATCCCTTGTCTTAGGTACGTTGGTTAAAGCTCTGAAACAGGAAAACAGGAGGAGAGAGGAAAAAACAGTTTTTATCACACAAACTCGGAGGTAAAGTGCATATTTAGGAAGAAACAAAGTTTTAACTAAGAATACTTTCAGTTCCGTTAGATCAGATGTTAAACAAGAAATAAATGTACCCTACATCTCTTACTATGCCCCCTTGGAAAAAAAAAAAAACCCTCGACTTTTTCCTAGAATGTACTTCAGAATGCCTCCTGGCAGTCATTCATTATTCAGGAAGTTGCTTCCATTCATGAAGAACCAAAGTTCATTGACCGGGTTCTTGGCCAACATCCCAGCTCACCCTATTCAGTTACCCAGCCATTAGGTCAGCCAGTGTTTTTCTGCTTGTTCCTCATTTGTCCATTTTAAAACTATCTAAGATTATCCTTGAAAGCATAAAAGAAATAAGACACAACTTACTTCCACACATTCATTCAGCCATAAGATCTTCATTTCTTTAACTATGTCATCCCATAAGTGTTTTTTGTTTTGTTTTATCCTCACTCTTCGTCCTCCAGAGATTCGTCAAAGATTCCTCTGAGCTAGATCCTTTGGGTATCCACTCCTGCTGTGGCCACTCTGTTGCTGTCACCAGAATCTCACGAGCCTGGATTGCGCCAAGCTTTTTTAGCTTAATGCTCTGGCCAATCAGAAGCCGCTGTGGTCATGTGATTGAACCATCTGACCCAAAACTGTTGGTTCTGGACAACAGCAGCAGTGACATTGTACACTTGGCCAGCAAGTGGCTGTTGTTTTGAATGCTTACACATATACACACACACACATGCACACATCCATGCACACACAAAGAGGACATGTTAATCAATGAATAAAGGAAGAGCAGATGGCTGGCTTGGTGCCAGTGAAAAACACACTCATAGACTTTTGCTTGGTTTGGCACTTAATGAGCAATCTGCTGCTGCTGTATCTCCTTGACCTACATCTCACTGTAGAGCTAAGACCCCTGAGTCCCCCAGTCACACTCACACACAAACATACCATTAAATTAGCACATATTTTGCAAACTTTTTTTGAGTTTAGTAAAATCTGAAAGATGTTTGACACATATCTGGTCCTCACACTAACCCTATGATGAATATTAATATTCTTTACCTTTTTAAGCCCACAGATACATGCCCTGTGATGAGTGGTGTTCATTCACAGGTACAGATGTAGGGCAGCTCATCCCATAATGCAGGAAAGAGACTTAGACACTTGTCCAGTCAGCATCCCCTTTACTTTCAGATGTAGACACACATAGTCTAGTAACACGGAGCTCTGGGTCACCCGGTGATCTGCGTAAAGATAGCTAGGCCAGGAGAGATCAGATCAAACAACATATGGAGGGTAAAAAAGAGAAGGTGACTGTTCTATATGTGGAGACATGACCTGTGCAAAAAAAAAAAAAAAAGCACACATGAAATGTATGTTTTCATAGGAAATGCCTTGAAATGCCCATGTGCCAATATGTGAATTTTCATATTTGTAAAATATGAAATAGATGCGTTTACCCTTTACATAAAAAACACATCAAATAAATGCTTTTACATGTGCCACAGTTATTTTATCATTGGTGACAGTGCAGAAATGACTCATCTATCCATGCAGATCGTAATTTACAGATTTCATCTTACCAAACATTACATAACATTCATGTTATTTTCTTCTTTCTATTTTTTCTAAATTAAATATCATGTGCTTATTATATAACTTATACATACCATTAAGTCAGAACAAAATAATTTGGGAGCTTAATAAGGCAACACTTTCTGGAATAAATAACTCCTGTCTTCATTTTAAACCTTATAACTATATTTCATTCATATGTCACTCAGTCTATCTCCTCTCCCTCTTTCTTTTTTAATGTGGTTGGTAAAACAGTAAATTGGCTGCCATATGGCAAGACTGCTATTCCCAGAGTGAAGAGCTTTACTGTCCGATGTAGCGTGGGGGTTACAGGTGGTGGTAGAAGGAGTGTGTGTGTGTGTGTGACGGGGAGAGGAAGGGGAGGTGGGGATTTGGTCTCTTTCACTGGCCAGCGCCTAGTTAGGCTAATTTCTCTAATTTGCAGACAGTCTGGGCTCAGGCTCAGGCTCAGAGGCTAAAGACTCGGCACTCCAGGATAGCCGACTAACCGACTCATCTTACTAGTAGACACACATAACATTCAGTTCATCAGACAACCAGACGTATTTTTTCCAAGGAGGGAAAGCTCAGTCGCAGAGCAAGAGTAACTGGGCCTTAGCAAAAGAAGGAGGGAGGGCAGCAGGCGAGACGAAAAGGATAAGTGGAGGAAAGAGCTGAGGTCAGTTACATTAAAGCTGTCTGAGACTGAAAAAAATCAGACGAAATGATACGACCTGATAATACAAGGTTGAGGGTACCTGGCTGTTTTGTAATAGTCTGGGCTAAATGAACACCTGCTACTATATGGAGTATATTTCTGCACTGCTCTAGTGTCAGTAACAGTGCAGAGAAAGCTGCCACCTGCTCTTCCAAAGGCTGGTGTTCCAACTATAGGGGGCTGGTTTTACAAGTGAGTTAAAGTAACTGGTGACGCATAGTGATAGCTACTCTTAAAACCAACCAAAAGGCATCACTTGTGTAGCCTAACTCATGAAAGGTATGTTACTCTAGTGTACTTTTCTCCACATTAATCAAGGTTTTATGTCGTTTTGAAGATGATGCAAGATTTAAAAAAAAAAACTTAAATAACTTTAGACAGTTTTTTTTTTTTTCATGCTACACACACTATGTACAGATACACAGTTCAAATAAAAGCACACTTTCACTTTCCTTTACTGGAGTTTCAAGACCATGAGATGCTGTTTGCTGGACTGGAAAATGATAGTAAATGGACCTTGAGGTAAACATGTGCAAGTGCAAATGCTTCTAAGGTCTTGAAGTAACCTTCATAATGAATGGTCTTTTTTTTTTAGTTGTCGGCTTGTAGAAATATTGCTTTTCTGTGAAACAAACTTTAAAAGATGGCATTTCTTATAAGCTACAGGGTTACTAAGAATTCACTGTAAATCTAAAACTCTATAAAGTGTGAAAGTCTGTAAGGAGTTAGTGCTAAAAAAAAAAACAGATTTTGACGTTGTTTCTCACGTGAATTTTAACCACTCAGTCAGAGGTGTGCAAAAAATGAGCCTAAAATAAACACCTGGCTTTAAAGGTGTTAAAGTCCTCATTTCTCACAGTGAAAATAATGCTGCCGCCACCCATACCATCACATAGGTTGAACAGAACTCTGAATGAAAAAAATCCCCAAAACACACACAAAAGCAATATTCCTTAGAACTAACAGTCAACAGAAATCTTCTCTGAAGTGAGGCATCTTTGAGGTAATATATGTGTAGAAGGTGTGGCAGCTTTGAGGCATAATGTTGCAGGGTGCCTTCAGCAATAGAAGAAATATGCCAGGACAATCCCTATTTTCCGAAAGTGTGAGCAGTATCACACATCCTAATAGATTTGTGCAATGCAGGAATGTTGCGGTGACGGTTACGTGACACATCTAACGTCTATAAGGTTCTTTAACCTATGGCTGGGAGAGATTGAGAAAGGCAAGCTCAGTTTCAGAAAGGACTTATCTGATTCTCCTTCTATGAGTCATTCAGACACTCAAACAGGGGACTTCTACTGGTGGGATTGTTCAGTTTTACTTTGGATCAAATGACAATAAAACCTGACTAATGTCAAATGCAGCCGTGCTGTTATTGTGTAATCTGAATTTAGAACAACCAGACAAACAAGATTAAGATTTGATTACTGCTCACGTCAGTATACTAACATGCTCACAGTGACACTGCTAAAGTGTGTATGTTTAGCAGGTATACTTAACATGTTCGCCATTTTAGCTTATCAATATGCTCACCTTGGATAACAAGTACAAGACAACAAGTACAGCTGAGGCTGAAGGGATGTAATTAGTTTTGCAGGTCTTGATAGTACACCAAAACATTTGACAGGTCATTGCCAAAAATACACCTCAGGATTACAACTCACCCTGAAGGGGACATGAAATCCTTCAAACAGTTGATATTTCCTCTAAAAACATCCTATTGCCAACACATTCAGTGGTCATTACAGTAAAGTTGAGTGTTCACTACAATCCTCTGCAGACCATAATTACAACCCTTCACGGCAATCATCGCAATACTTTGCAGTGAAATACTAAAATGATTCATCCAGGATGTATACAAATGCAGTTGCAAACATGCCACACAAACAATTTAATTCAAGGAAAAAATATCCAGGTCAATCTAAACATTTATAAAGACCTCCACAGAAATATGTAATGCTGTATCACTGTCATTAGCAGTTATCCTGTTGACTTAATTCTATTACTGGTTACTCATAAGCCACACAGCACACAGGGCATCTCTTAGCAAACCAAAAGATCAAATCAGGGACTTCCAGGCAGCAATATCATTCCTTCCCCCGTCTGATCTTACAAGAGCATGTCCATCATAACAAATTATTTTCTGGAAGTTTTGTATGGTTCAGTATTTGGAAATGAGTCATGGTTCGGTTTTCAGATCCACCAAAAGAAGACAAGTTCATGGAAAGAAAAAAGAAACTTAAGGTTGTGTTACTGGTAAAAATACATGAGTAATGTTGGTGTGGTGCATCGTAGGTTGAGGGTCAGTATTTGTTCAGTCAGAATGAGAGTAGAAGGAATCTAGTCAAAGAAGACGCCCATGTTGTTTATAGCTCCCTGACTGTGAGTTAGGACCAGGAGTTGACTCTTCTGCTAAAGAAAGAAACATGACATACTACAAAATAAATGAAACTTAGAGATATGTGAGATTGCATTACATTACAATGCTGACTGAGGTTCTTAGATTCTTTATTTGTTATATTGGTGCCCTCCTCCCTGCTGCTCCATTTCTGTTGTGGTAAACAATAAACAGCAGAGCAGTAGATCTTTACAGGAAAAAGAGGATTATTTTCTGTTAATACAGTGTTACAGCCCTAGTGGAGTTGTTGACCCTACCAAAAGCGACACCCACTTTATTAGGAAATATATGACCAGTGGGAAGTCGACAGAGAAACATCATTTTTGGGGGTTTGTTGTTTACTGAGTCTGGCCAGCTTAGTTTTCCAACAGATTTCCGTAACCAGAAGGATTATGACTGCTGCCTGAACCTTAAATATGTAAAGATTACGTTTTTGCATTTAATCACTAACATGCAGAGGCACTTGTTTTCCTGGACGCATGTGGGCTTTTTTTCTCAATGGGTAGAGGTCGTCGGAAGTTGCTTTGCTATCGGTGTGTGATCCTGAAGTCAGAGTTTGTCCCTGGTTGCTTTTGTTTTCAAAAATCATTTTTCATCACTTTTCTTTAAACTCTATTGTGCCACCAGGGGAAGGATTTTTCATCTATTGTTTGTATGTCAACAGATAGATAACATGTACCTCCTTTTATAAGGCTCTTTAAAAATGTTTTTCATTTTCACTTTACACACTTCATACAATGTGAGTTGGCAAACAGCCATTCTTGTCCAAATAACAAAATAACGTGTTTGACCTGCTGAGTGGCTTCAGCAGAAAACAGTAAATTCACTGGAAGAGTATGGTGGAGCCAGATAAGAACTGCTTCAGAGAGGTCAAAGGAGTCAACATATATTACATAATCCAGGTATGATTTGAAACACAAGCCACCATTTTAATCTTGAAGACAACTGAAGTGACTTAAGATATTTTTGTTTTCATAGCAGGTTAATAATCAACAAACCTCTCTGCTTTCTTTTACTGTTCTATGCATGAAATAAAACAGCTGTTTCAATCTGTCAGTCTCGCTCTTTTAAGGTACAAGAAAAACCAGGGCAATGAAAAAAGAAGGGAGGGCTTCAATCTTCATTTCAGTAAAGGTTATACATTGACAAAACCTAGATAAGTGGATTAATGTGAAAACTCCAACAATGCATTAACTTAATCTGCAACTTAATTTTCTGAGTAAAGCCCAGACAAACAAAAGCAAGGACACTGGAGTGTGTACACCTTCATAAAATACCCTATTTGTGGCCTTGAAATGACTCAAAGTCTTATTTCAACTTACTTAATTAAGTTAAATGTCATGTGAAAAAGGCAGAATTATAAAATGTACTTTCATCTTTAATCAAAGAAATGACTATTATTAGTTGTCAACCATTACATCATGTTACAGACACACTGCACCGGAAACTGAGTTCAGTTATTCAGAGCAGGCACTGGTTGTACCTGCGCTTTTATACTTTTTTGCAAAGCAGTGACTCAAAGCTGCGATGAAAACTAAAACATATTTACTGTAACTGTGTACGACACATTTGACTCGGCACAGTTCTGTATATACAGACATTAACTGTAGTGGAAATCAAGACACTGACTTCAAATCATAGTTTTTTTTATCTGACACTTTTCAGCCTTTTGCATGCCTGTTCATCCTTATAAGGTTAACACAAAGTGAGAACTTGCACTTTCTCATAAGTATCTGTACCCTAAGCCAGAGTTTCTCAGAGGTTGACTGTGACAGACCAAAATAACTGATCTTGTTTTCACACCTTCTCTAGGTTGCATGCCATAGAAGAGGAAGGAAGGAGACGGACGAGCCAGAGGCCTCAACTAACAACATCCTTATCTGCATCATCATAAGTCTGTTTACCATGCATACAATAACTTTGAACTATATATATGAGGGCTGGCACAGGGTACTTTTCAGCATTTCTAATTTCATCTTAGAACTGGGCATGTCTGGTATTTTGGAGAGGTTTTATCAATTATTTTTTATGTAGTCACCTAGATCATATATATAGTCACTGGTGGTAATCATATTTTGACTACTGTATTAGCTTTATGTGTTGTACTCTAAATCCATGATCAAACAATGAGCAAAATGCACATTACCTCTAATAATGTCACTAACACAACTTTGATCGTACACTTATATAGGCTCAGCGTCCAGTTAGTGTCACTGCCGCAAATATTTGTGGCTTATTTGTTCCAAGTATTGATGCTGATGTCGCTGTTTCTAGTAACTCATTCTGTGTTGCGTGCAGTATGACACAGTCTTCTTCTTTTTCAGAAAGCATGACGAGCCTTTAAACCCTTGCCTTTTATGTTGCCTTTCACACAGGTATATTGTGTACATGATATTTGTGGTTAAAAAGGGTCAGTCAAACATTGCATAGGATGTATCTCAAAGTTGGTGCTGTGATTCTCTCAGTCGCTAATGTGATATTCACACTTAGAGTGCATCAATTAGCAGTAGCAAAAGGGAAACACATGGTGTAGCATGGCTTGGTTGGGGGTATTTGCATTCTATTTGCAACAGTTACTTCTCTATGAAAACATATTTATTTACCAGATTCCATTGAGATTCATGACTGGGATGAGTTTGTGTAACGCATTAGTTTCGATTGCAATGTCACATTCCTTAGGCTTGACTCACATCCAAGAAAATACTACAGCACAGTACTGCAAACAAGCATGCAATGCATTTTTTGCCAGTGTTTGACATTCGGGGCTGGACCTGCAGGTACATATGCTCAGCATGTATTGTATAACCTTAACCTACATAACCATAACATATAATGAAACCTGATTCTATGATTCACCACATTCGCCAGCAAGAGGCATAACTTCCTTTTAGTATATGCACTTTGAAAACGTGACCTTTATATTGAACATAAACAGCTACAGCAGTGGTCGATGTACTCAGGGACTTTTATACTTTGGAAAGTATCACTGCCAACCTGTAAAAAGTGAAAGTGCATTAAAAATAACATTAGAATGTGTTATCAGCTAAATTTGCTTAAAGTTTCAAAAGTAAAAATCATAATTTCTTGAAAATTGGCAGTGATTGACATATATATGACTGTTGATTGTTATTGATACATGAGTAAATAAGTAGCAATTTACTGTTGTTGCTGGTCGAGGTGAAGCTGGTTTTGACTATTTTGTACAGAAAAGTAGTTGATTTGTTGAAGTAGTCTAAGTTTTGCTTTAATTTCTCAACATACTATATCTAAAAGAGAATCAGTCTGAGATGTTTAGAGGGAAAACCTCAATAGTGTAAATACAAATATACTAAATACAGTTTACAACACTGTTGAAAATGCTGAACATGCTGCAGATATGTTACTGTACATGGTACAACAGCCTGCAAAGGCAGAAAGTGCCAGCAGATGTTGTTTTATTAGCTACTTTGCAACTTATAATACTGCCATAATCTTTCCACGCCGACTAATACGACTGTACTAGCCTACAACCCTAATTATTCCAAACTCTTGTTATCCCCTACCGCACATGTAATTAATAACTAGCAGAGCCAGTTCACATGAGGCCCAACAAGAACAGAGTGAGGGGGACACGGGGAGGCTATATGAAAGACTTAAAGATGGTGTAATGGAGAGAACAGAGATAAGACATGGGTGATGTAAGGGTTTAGCAAAGTCCGCACGCTTCTGGCTTGTGGTCAACAGGTGGGCGCATTGCTACTGCCCCCTCCCCGACCTTGCGGACCACCAGCTAAAGAGAAAGACTTTAGCCAATATCTGTCTGGCAGACAGAGAAGGGATTTCAGCACCAAATCCAGTGGATCAATAAAAATGTCTGCTAATTAGGCTGGCCAGAAAAGGAGGGGCAAAGGGATGAGAGTGAGACTGAGAGAGGAAATAAAAGAAAACATCAGCACAGCCAGTGCTGATTCAGAAGTCTAGACAGACAAGGAGAATCTCCAGACAGGTGTGTCTACTTTGGAAATCAGGTGAAGCACACTAGGTGACTCCCTGTCTTGCTCTTTGGTCAATCCAATGTAGTATTGCCAGGAATCAGTCTCTCCCTCCCTCCCTCCTTCTATCACTCTCTTGCCCAGGCTCCGGCAGCCACCCAAGCTATAGTGATCAGTTTCTCTGACCCCAATCTTCCCTCTTCCTCCTCCCACCTTTTCTTTGCCCTCCTCCTTTTCCCTGCCCCTCCTTCTTCCTTCCTCTGGACATCATCACTTTGACCTAAATCTCCTCATTTAATCTTCTTCTCGTCTTTTGGATAACAATCAACCCCCTAATTGTCTTAATCTCACTGGTCTTTTATTGTCCTCAGGGCACCATGCATACTGCAGAACAAAAACATTAACCACAAATCAATACTTTGCATCAGACCTCAACAACCACCAAGGTCTTCACCGATTATTACTAATTGGAGGTTGGCTGTGCTGTTTATGGGTTTAATTAAAATATAAAGCAAATATAGTGTGTCAGATTCAGAAGCCATTCAAAAATAATAATTGTTCTTTATCAAAGAAAAAGAAACAGTGGATATTTTAGTGCCAGTGGATGAGGTTATATAAATAAAAAAACATCCAAGGAAAAAGTGTAAAAATTATTTTAGTCAAATTATTACCATTCAGTGTTTTTTTTCTTAGAAAGAAAAAATAATAAATAGCAGTAACACCTGAGATGTAAGTTAAAACCCTATATATAAATCACAGTTGGAAATTATCAGAAAAATATCTACATCATTTTGGTAATTAAACCTGAAAGCAACAGCAGAAACCAGTAGCTGTAAACACCTTCATCAAATCTCCCCAAAGCCTCTTGTTATGCTTTCTAAATAAAACAAATTTGTGCGTTGCCAATTTCTAAAATGAGAAGCTTATGGAATAGCACTATTATATTGATTTTATTATATTGACTATATATATTGACTATATTTCAATAGGGTTTTGAGATATTAGCTTCAGAGAGGTGATGAGGTGATGAGCCCAGGATCAAGCTAAGGTTGGGAGGTGATTTGTGTATGATTTTGAAACGACAACCGCAATGATAATCAAAATATTAGGAACAATAACGGATTATGTTTCATGCGCTGCACTCTGCACCATCTGTTGATGAGCAGGGCGAGGGGTGAATAATGTTCATTTGTGTGTGTGTGTGTGTGTGTGTGTGTTTACATATGCAGAGGTTTTTTTTTTTACTATTCAAGATGTGTATTTGTAGCTTTGCAATTGCTAGATGTTTCACTCACAGAATATGACTTTTTATATAGAATACATCACATTTTCTACTTCCCCTTATGTATTTACTACTGACACAAACTGAATCCAACAATGCATCATCTGATTTCTCTTACAACTGCCAGTAGTTTACACAGCTTTATTACCACTCTTCTGTCATCACCACATACTTTTTTATTACAACATCAACAGCTCAGGTCCTCCTCACTCCTACTCCTCCTCCTCCTCCTCTCCTCGCCTCAGTCTCTCAGTGGGTGAGTCTGGAGATTCATGGAAGTCAGATGACACTGTCTGACTCTGCTTTGTTGTAATCTGACATGGCTAATCTGATCTTTCTGTCTTCACAGATTGGCAAACTACCTGTGTCTCTCCAGCCAATTAGTGCCCATCTGTACAGCACACCATATAGACGAAGCCAAATCGAGCCTCTGTAGGAGCCCTGGCAGCCTATTCGGGCTGCTGCAGGGCTCAGCGATGGCTCAGGCTGTCTGGGGCCCCACAGATCTGCTGCCATAACAGCCCATCTGCCTGTGGCTTGCCCTAGTCCACTTTCATCCCCAACGGCCCCAAAGATTAGGGAGTCTCCACAGACTTTACTGCCAATTAAAGCACATTTTACCGTACAGTTAGGTAATCACCAAAACAGTGATGCTTCTGCTATTCAGAGAATGTTGCTTTTCTACAAAGTAAGATCATATGAAATGTGTTATTCTACAGCAATTGCAGTGGAAGCAGAAGAATGACAATATAGTAAAACTATAAGTAAGTAACTATTAGTGATTTAGGTGCAGCTATTGCTCATGCCTTCTAACAGTTTATTCCTCCTCAAGCAAGTCACACTTAATCACCTTAGCTAAATTAGTTTGAAATTAGCCCTCTTTCTAACTCCCTGTCCACAATCTTTCCCCTCCTTTCCTTCTAATTTTCTCCCCAGTTGTTTTCACAGATTTGTGGATTAGACAGATTACACGTCTGAAACTCTGTTGTTGTTCTTCCTCTCTCTCTGTCTCTTTTGGCATAATGGGTGTGGGGGGTGGGTGTTTTGAGGAAACAATAACACTCTGTCTTCCATTAACAGTCAACAACTATGCAACTATCCTTTACACAGAACCGTTTAGGGAAACTGAATTATTTTGAGTGGTTAGATTGAGGTCTGGCACAGTGGCAGGCTCATAGAACCTCTTCTGTTAACTAATGTGGAACATATTGCTTCTTTGTTTTCATGACTAAAGTCTGTGGATGTTCCCTAACACAAGAACACATTGCACTTGTGGTTTTGGTGTTGTATATGTCATTATATTTACTGTTATTTACACAATGGAAGTGTTGTTGTTGGCACTCACAGGTGATTTCACTTACTGTCAGTAACCTATCTCTACAAAAACCTTTTCCCGGAAAAGAAAAACAAAGTGTTTCTAGTTTCTAAAAGAAAGGGGGAGAAATGAATACTAGGTTTATCATCTTATTATTTCAATCACTTTTACATGGAAGAACTACCCTGGCGCCGCGATCTATAATAATAATCAACAATTTGTACAATCGATAAGTTGTGAAAGGAATATGCCAAAAAACATTGCAAAGCATTTGCAAGCTCCAGGTTCTCAAATCTGAAAAATAGCAGCTTTCATCTGTTATATCATTGTAAATTAAATTGCAAATACTGGGGATTTGGGCTGATAGTTCCAGGTTACACGTTTTGAAAGGTTAATACAGCATTTTGATCTCCACAAACTTAGTAGCACTAGTTTGATTCAGCGTGACTAAGTGCATACTATGTCTCTGCAGGCCCACAGTTTTCAGTATCAATGCACAACTTCCTTGTTTCATCAGGTGTGGAGTGTCTCTCTGAGCCAACACATGCATGGAAACACATGTTTTGAAATCAGACCATTCAGTGAAATCAGCTCCATTCAGGGGCTACTATCATCCTGGAAGAGACAATTCCCATCATAATAGGAATATTTCATCACAGGATAAAGGTAATTGCCCAGAACAACTTTACATAGTTTTGCAGTGGTTCTTCTCTCTAAGAAAACAAGTGGCCCTAAATCCATCCATCCATCCATCATCTAGACCCGCTGCTTAACCAGGGTCCCAGGGATCTGCTGGAGCCTATCCCAGCTCTCTTTGGGTGAAAGGCAGGGGTACACCCTGGACAGGTCACCAGTCCATCACAGGGCCACCATGGACCTAAATCCCTGGACCTAAATCATGCCAACAATTTGCTCCGCCACAGCTAAACAGAGACACCAGCTCCCCTCAGTCTACAGGTCAAACACTGTCTTCCTTTCCTTTGTCACCCGTATGTTCACATATATGGGAAATATATTTAGATAAAACATACAACTCTGATGAACAATACATGGATAAAGGTTTCATATGTGAACTTATTTCCGCGGTTGCAGAAACTGAGCGTCAACCAGCAGAAGATCTCGTTTTAATTTCACACACTCGCGCGAGTACACGCACTGCGGCTGTGCAGCGCTCGTCCGGACACAGACACATAATTTCCTGTGAGAGGAACATGCCCAGGCGGTGTATGCAAACTTATACTGTATGTGTGGAAAAAAGACTTTCACTTTCATTTCTAGGCTCCACTGGTTTGGCCGCTACACTCTCCTGGTAAAAAGCAATAAAACTGTAACTGAAAAAAAACCAAAAACGACTCAGATAGAAAACCCCGACATGGCGTTTAAGTATCCGGCTGCCCGAAGAGATGAGTGCAAGGTTAGTGTCATATTCCTGCTGTGCCTTTGTTTCTTTGTGTCAGTCGCTGACGGTATGTGGTGCCACTACACAAACACGAAAAGCGAGACCAGGAAGAGAAAGACGAGTCATATGGGCGTCGGGCTGGGAAGGCGAGTGAATGAAGAACCAAAAACAAAACGCTAAAACCAAACGACATTCACTGAATTGAAATGGTGCGTTAGTCACATGAGGAAGGAGATATTTTAAAAGTGCACTTTCTCATAATTGATGTGTTAAAACAAAACCCACCGTAGCGTCCCCGTGCACTCAGATATTAACTCAGTAATAGCAAAGTTATGGCTTCATGACTTTTCGTTTTCCTTGTGACCTCATGTCTAAACCTGATGCGTTAAACGCCACTTCAAGGCCTTTAGTGGAGAAAAGGTTTGTGTATTTTTAGAAAGCTGTAAAGGATTTAGTAGTAGCTGCTGTATAAGGATTTATTTCATTACAGGGTCAGCTGCTATTTATTTCATCAGCCATTTATTTCATGACATTTTGAAAAACGCAAATGTCACATTAATACTCCAAACCGGGTGATAAACTGGGTCGACTCACAGCAAGAACTTTTCAGGTTCGAATCCCGTTTGGGACCTTTATGTGTGGAGATTGTATGTTCTCCACATGTCTACATGGGTTTTCTCCGGGTACCCGTGCTTCCTGCCACATGCAGGTTGGGGTTAGGTTAACTGGTGACTCGAAATTGCCCATATTTTGAATGTGAGTCTCTGTGCCTCAGTCCTGTGATAGGTTTGGGATCTGTGCAGGGAGTTCACTGCCACTTGTCCTGGATGTTCCATGATAAGCAGTAGGTAATTGATGGGTCGAATATCCATCCATCATCTATACCCACTTACTCCTTAACCAGGGTCACAGGGATCTGCTGGAGCCTATCCCAGGTCTCTTTGGGTGAAAGGCAGGGGTACACCCTGGACAGGTCACCAGTCCATCACAGGACCACATAGAGACAAACAACCTCACACACACACACACTCACTCCTATGGGCAATTTAGAGTCACCAATCAACCTGACATACATGTTTTTGGACTGTGTGGAGAAAACCCACGCAAGCACAGTGAGAACATGCAGACTCCACACAGAAAGGAACGGGTGGAATATAATTAGCCTAAAATAAGAGATATCCATGTGAGTGTATGTTTTTAAATATATTTGAAACTTGCTCTTTTGCCTTAGCTATTCCAGAATTCAGTTGTGTTTGCAGGATAATAAGTGAGCTTTAAGAAAACAACATGACCGAGTAGGCCCTGCCTGGATTAACAGTGCATCAGTTAAATATTCTGCAAAATTGTGTAATTCAACAAAGGGAAAGTCTTACAAAATGTGAAGGTTGCATTGGCAACAAACCCACTTCCCTGTAAACAGGTCAATCAATCCACAGCCACAATGAAAGAATTAAAGCAAATGAGGCTTGTCAGCATACAAAATTCATGTCTTGCAAACCAAGCAATCGCAACTCTGATAATCAGATAATAATGTAAAGACGTAACATAGCACAGATCACAAGATTTGTTAGTATTAATTTCTATGATAGTCTCAGAAATATCAGCATGTTAATTCACTCACACTGTCTTTTAAATAATGCCAAGCCAAAGTAAAATTCCTAGGAATAATAATGCAGTGCTTCTAAGGAAATCGGATCCTGTGCTTGTTATAATTATGCCCTTAGGGTGTGCCATTCACCAGAACACACATATATCTACTTCACCGCAGGTTTGGGCAGCTGGTTGGACTTAAATGTTTTAATGGAAAATGTAACAGTCCTTATTTCTTCGAAGTGTTAATGTAATAAGACTATTAACAATTCTTTAGCATGTTAATATCTAAACGTAATGTTAGACATTAGGCATAAAACATTGTTAACATGTCTTTTTAGGTTAATAGAAAACCACTGGAAAATTATTTCTCATTGCAATTACTGGAATGTAGAACTTAGAACACTGACCAGGTGCCTCCACCAGTCTCAGTGGACACCATTCATGTGTCAAACCAGTACGCTCCTTCACTTGGTTGCTGCTTGAAAACCACCTAAAGTAGCAACACAGATTCCACTGCTGACAAGCCAAATATTAGTGTCAGTTGGCAGAAATGTAGATGCTCTGTAGTTCCAGTGAAACATTTTTTTCGAACTGAAGTTGCGCCCATGATATGGCAGAACAGAATCCTCTATGTGACAAAATGAAGTTTGAATGCTAAAGGCTTAACAGACTTCTTCCTTGTTTATGTTGAACTTGCATGTTATACCTTGCAACAGGTGGATGACTACCATGGAAATAAGATCTGTGATCCCTACGCATGGCTGGAAGATCCTGATAGTGAGGAAACAATGGTATCTAATGAACTTTTGCAAAAGGTTAAAACTGTCTTTACCAAAAAATTACAAATTTCATGATTCTTTACTCTCACTTTGTGTCTGAGGCCTTTGTTGAAGCACAGAACAAAGTGACCATGCCATACCTGGAGCAGTGTGCTGTCCAGGCTCAGTTCCACCAACGCCTCACTGAGCTGTATGACTATCCCAAATACAGCTGCCCTTACAAAAGAGGAAAAAGGTAGTTGAAATTTAAAGGATATGTACTGCACAGGCTGAAAAACAAATGCTCTTATGAGAGGGACTCACCTGAAACTGCAAGTCTAAAGTCACAAAAATATTTGCAGTGACTGTATTTCCTCTTTTTAATTTCAGGTATTTCTACTTCCACAACAAAGGCCTCCAGAACCAGGATGTGCTGTATGTGCAGGACTCTCTGGATGGACCTGCCACCGTCTTCTTTGACCCAAATAAACTTTCTGAAGACGGCACTGTGGCACTAAAGAGTACGGCAAACTGCAGAACAAAAACATATATATATATATATATATATATATATATATATATATACACAGATCAGCAGTAAAAGATTTAAAGTGCTGACTACCTCCTTCTTTCCTTTGCTCCTCTCTCTAACTAGTGGGCCGTTTGTCAGAGGAGTGTGAATACTTTGCATATGGTTTGAGCAGCAGTGGCTCAGACTGGGTAACAGTGCATTTCATGAAGGCTGATGACCTCACCCCACTGCCTGATCAATTGGAGAGGGTTAAATTTAGCTGCCTGGCCTGGACTCACGATGGAAAAGGCATTTTTTACAATTGCTACCCACGCCAGGAAGGCAAAACAGATGGTTAGGAAGACACCATGCACACGAGTGCCACTGCGACAGTTGATATGCCATGATTCTTTACAAGTGCATTCGAGACTTTAACTCATCTTTATTTTGCTAAAGGCACAGAGACCACCTCCAACATCAACCAGAAGCTCTACTACCACGTCATTGGCACCAAACAGTCAGAAGACTTTCTGGTTGCCGAGTTTCCTGACCATCCAAAGTGGCACAGCTCAGTAACTGTACGTCCATAATAATCAAGAATCACTTATTAACCTGCAATGAAGGTCACTGAAAGCTTCATTACAGCTTAACTTACAATACTAATACAAATAACAAAATCTTGGCACCAAACACTGCTCCTTCTTGTGAACCCTGGACTTATCAACATAACATTTATATATCTCTATGGTGTTTTTAAAGGCTTGATGACCTGGATGAGTGTTTAGGATGATGTGTCATCCAGTAAGAGAAGTGAGCAATTTAAAACTCTTCTTCTTTTGCCTTCTTTCTTTCCTTTTTTCCTACCTATCTTCATTTCCTTCTCCTTTCAGATATCAGACGATGGTAGATATGCTGTTTTGTCCATCACTGAAGGCTGTGAGCCTGTCAACCAGCTGTGGTACTGTGACCTTCAGCAACTCCCCAATGGCATCAAAGGTCTATATTTTTGAATTCATGTTATGTGTATATATATATATATATATTAGGAAAAAATGTTCTAACTAGGCCGGAGGGGTAGGCTTTTTTTTTTTTTTGGCTGTGCTGTAGATGGAATTGATTGTAATCACCAGAAAAAAATTAGATCATGTATCTTTCATATTTGAATTTTTTTTCCAATTTTGTTAACCTTTGCTCTAGGCCTGCTGCCATGGGTCAAACTTGTGGATAACTTTGATGCCCAGTATTCTTATATCACCAATGAGGGAACTGTATTCACTTTCCGCTCCAACCTGGATGCTCCTCGGTATTGTCTCATCAACATTGACATCCAGAAACCAGACAGGCAGCATTGGACCACACTCATACCACAGCATGACAAGGATGTCCTGGGTAAGCCTAAATGGAAATTTCAGTAGACAGATAGATAAACGTTATTAATCCCCAGAATGAAAATCAAGAACACAGAACATAGAAAATAGCTGAAGACAGAGTAAGCTATGTAGTATCAGTTCCCCACAGCAGAAATGTGAAATGTAAGCGGTCATAGAGCATTTATACTGGTGATTTGCCAAACAGCCTGTTTTTGGCACAACAGCTGTGGGCTTGGGTTGGTGTTTGTGAAAACTCCACCAAGCTTTAGAAATGAGATGTACGGAGCTTGTATCATAGTTTCACAGTTTAGCCCCTGAGACTTTACAAAAGACTTTTTCAATGAATTTGTGTTCTAATATTTCGATGACAGCCCAACCGCAACTGGGAAGTTAAGCATCTCTGGTTAAAGACCTTCGTCAGAGGGAACTCTGCTCAAAAAGTGAAACCCAATCCATAAGCACTTTTTTGTTATATGTCAATGCTGGTAACTGTACCTAGACATGAATGAATCATACAGTAGTGAATGTCCACATTAATACTCAGGAGTGTGTTCACATCAGTACAGTAATCAGAAAATCACAATGATACAGTAAAACACATCTGTAACAATAAAAACAACTGATTTCTCATGAGAGTTGTTGGTATTGGTCTGATAAGTGTAACCTCACTGATAGAAAGTAGAAAGTCACTGATCCTTCAGTTTACCCTGTATTGCTCTTGTCTTGACACTGACAACAGTAAAAGGTAAAATGTCATACATGGACTGCTGGTTATTGTTTAATAAACACAGTAACCAAGAGAAGGCAGATTTTGTAGCACCACTGCCATCTACTGAGCAATAGTGCAGATTTACAGTGCATTGCATTGCAGACATCATTAGTCTGCCCTCTGCTGACTGACGATCAGAACAGGTTGCAATATAAGGACTCATATACTTTACCTGCATTACTTCACTGTGCTCTGTCTGTGTAGTAATGATCCGCTGAACGCATCTCAGCGTTAAGGTAAATAAGTGTAAACTGTTAGCAGCAGTAATATTTTAGGATGGGAAGACTACAGCATTCTGTCACATTCACTTTTTACCACTTCCTCCTTACTGTTTGTACTTCTGCAGGCTTTGTTTCCTGTGTGAACCAGTGCCACCTGCTGGTCAACTATGTTCACGACGTAAAGGATATACTGCAGGTTTATGAGTTGTCTACAGGCCGGCTAGTCAGGGACCTGCCGCTGGATGTTGGCACAGTGGCCGGTGTGAGCTGCAAGAAGAAATACTCAGACTTCTTTTACAAGTTCACATCCTTCACTACACCTGGTAATATGTTATATATTATTTTTAGTTGTGTAGTATTACCAATGAGAATGTTATAAAACGCAAAGACAAAATGGTACAGAACAATGTCACATTAAAGAAAGCTGCAAAAAGTTACTATCAGTGCACACAAAACTCTGTAAAGTACTTTAAAAAGTTGCAAAGTGCAAGTATCATGTTTAGTTAGTGATTAAAATGCTTATATTTTTTAATACACCTTTATTTTCTATGCTTAAGGTGATCATAAATCATAGAGAATAGCAGGAAGTAATCATGTTTTCATTCTCGCAAATGAAAAACTTTTGCTGCTTGATTATTTTTTGATACACTAATTCAACGTTCCACTGATCATTAACACTCTGAAATATCAGTGATACATCTTATTTTATCCATATAGCCTCTGATCTATGTGACCGTTGTTCTTTGGTATCCAGGTATCATTTACCACTGTGATCTAAGTGAGTTGAACCAGGAGCCCAGAGTGTTCAGGGAGGTGGAGGTAAAAGGCATCAAGCAAGAGGACTATCAGACAACCCAGGTAACTTCACTTTAACCTCCTTTACTTATATTCTCCACTGTTAGTTATAGCACATTTTTGCAAAAATGTATATGACCGTTGGTCATATTTTTCTCTTTTGTAAGTGTAAGTTTTCTCTTTTCTTCATTTTAGTTTTCATCAGTGACATTTTAGCCTAACTTTTGTCCTGTACAGTTTGAGGCTACATTTGAGGTTGCAGTTTTGTTGTAAGCTTAATTTTCAATTTTCACTCTTTCTAATTTCTGTAGATCATATGTCTCCTTGCTCACACTTCCCCATTGCCCTTTCATTCTACTATTACATTTCAGTTTCCAATTCAAATTTCTGTAGTTATGACATCCAGTGTTTGCATATTCATATAATTTCCCAGAATTGTATTCACTGTGGTTGAGGAAGTGGTTAATGCTGTATGTGAACAGCTCATTTTAGACTTACCAAAAACAAAAGCAGCTTTGTGAAAGCCATCTCCAATAAGAGGTGTTTTCATAAAGATCTGACAGACCTACTCTAACATATTTTCAGATATTTTATCCCAGCAAAGATGGAACTAAGATCCCCATGTTCTTAGTTCACAACAAGGATGTAAAGAAGGATGGGACCAATTCGGTTTTCCTTTATGGATATGGAGGTTTTGAGGCTTCCATTCAGCCGTATTATAAGTAAGTGCAAATAATTTGTCCAAACTCTTTCTACAGTTCTCAAGCAGACACATATGACCTGTAACTGGCTACAGACTGGCAACTGCAAAACACAAGTGCCTCTTTGGTACCCTCATGCTGTGTATCCTCTAGGTTAAGACTTTACGTCCCAATGCAAATAATATAGTGATGCAATCTTAACAAAATTGTTAAATGTATTCTAAATAAACTCTATTACTACATAACACACTTTAGTTTGTAAAGTTAGTCCCCCACCCCCAAAATGGTTTTGCTTGTGCATAAAGTGTTTGAGTGTTTCTTTGCTTCTTTTAGTGTTGCTTACCTGCTGTATGTGAGACACCTGGGAGGGATTCTGGCAGTGGCAAACATCAGAGGGGGCGGAGAGTATGGCCTTACCTGGCACAAAGGTACAAACACACGAGTAAAGTAGCCAGTGTTACTTTGAAAACATTAAGCTTAATTTCTCTGTGATTTAATTGAGTGTTGACACAACTTATGTGTTTGTAGCTGGTACTTTAGAGAACAAGCAGAATTGCTTTGATGACTTCCAGTGTGCAGCAGAGTATCTGATCCAGGAAAAATACACCACAGCCAACCGCATTGCTATCAACGGGGCTTCTAATGGAGGGCTGCTAGTGGGTAAGTATGGGATTTTGTGTGTGTGTGTTTGTACGTTAAGTGTTTATGTATTTAGTGGGAAATGTTGGTATAAAGCCAGAGGGACAGAGAGAGAGAGAGAGAGAGAGCAAGAGAAAGTAAAAGGGTTTTAAAGGTATACCCTGAAACAGTCCATTACATGTTACACAGGAATTGAGATTGTCAAGGGGTGGGAAACCTGCCCATCATTTTTATAGCAGAAATCTGGTAATGGAACTTTGCCTCCCCAATTTAACATTTCAGCTCCCACTTATGTGCAGTTTAACCCATGAGGGGACTAACAATACATATACTATACATCTCCATGTTTTTGCAAAAAGATTCACTTTAACCTAAAAGCTCAGATTACTGGTCCATTATAAGTCTCAGTTGCATTGATCACAATACTTTGTGTTCTTCATAATACAAATTTGTCATAATTGCTAATGTCAGATTTATCTAACAGTAGTTATTTGCATAGCTTCAATTAATTTAGCTGTTAAACAGCACATTAAACAGAGCTTAGTCACACCATTTACCAAGGACTGGCTGCCAAATGACATTACACAAACTCTGCTAATGCCTTCTTCCTTTGTGTGTAAGTGGCCATTTAGGAGTGATTGTGTCCAACAGTGTGAAGTAACAGGGACAGATGTGTGCTTGAGCGTGTGTGTTTAGAAACATATTAAATCTATAACACAGATTTTAAACACACACAGCAGCATGTGTGAACCAGCGCCCAGACCTGTATGGCTGTGCTGTGGCAGAAGTGGGGGTGATGGACATGCTGAAGTTTCACAAATTCACGATCGGCCATGCCTGGACCACCGACTATGGCTGTGCTGACAACCGGGAGCAGTTCAAATGGCTCATCAAGTATGAACCACACACACAAACTTTATGATTGTTATAGTTATTGCTTTGAGTTGGGCACTGCGACTGATTCCATAAGTGTAGGCCAGATGGTGCTGACATTTAAGAGATAAAATTCTACAGTATGTGAAGCTGAATGATTCTAATCAACTACCTTCTGATTGAGACAATGTAAATTAGTAGTTTCTGATGAAGTCTGTTTATGTTTTGATATGGTAACACGTGAGAATATGTCGTCCTTGCTGGATTTCTGGGAGTTGCTTAGCAGCCAATCTCCATTCATAGTCATCATCATGTATTTTCCTTTACATTTTCATCTATTTGAATCTCAAGACTAAAAAAATTCTGTGCTTGTTGGTGCAAATTGACATTTTGTGTCAAAGGTCTAGTCTTTCACTCTCAAAGTCTGTTCCCAACTTTACACGTAAGCACTTATCAAAAAGCAAAGGAACTGAATGACTTGTTCAACTCATGAATCACTTTCTCACTCTCTCACCAGGTACTCTCCTCTCCATAATCTGCCAAAGCCACCCTACTCTGGTCCTCCCTACCCCGCTGTCCTGCTCCTGACAGCAGATCACGATGATCGTGTGGTGCCTCTGCACACCCTGAAGTACTGTGCTGCCTTGCAGTATGTGGTGGGCAGCAGCCCTGTGCAGCGTCAGCCTCTGATGGTCAGGGTGGACACCCGCAGTGGGCATGGCGCAGGGAAACCCACAGCTAAAGCAATCTTGGAAGACACTCACATCTTTTCCTTCATCGCTGAGACTCTGGGGCTCAGCTGGAAGGACTAGAGTAGAACCCTGATAGGCAGAGAGGTGAATGGTATACATAATGAGGGAGGTTTTAAAATGATTTTTAGGTGAACTGTAGAAGTAACTTATTAGTAGGAAATGATGGTTAAAAATTAGGGAAGAGGAGGAAAGTGAAAGAGATGATCACACGTAGAGAAAAATAAAGAAAAAGGCTGTAGTAACAATACTATATAAAAGCTCACTAGCAACTACACTGTGGTAAGAATCTGATAACACTCATCATAATGCCAATTTTTTTTACTGTAGATAACCTGAAACCTTAAACTTTTCCTAATGCACATTGAATTAGAATTTTGAAATCAATAAAATCACTATTTCTATTATGATTTCTGTCTAACATGTTATAGTCTGGTTTCCTTAATATAAATATTGCCTTGTAAAGGAATTCTAACTAGATCTGAACAGTTTAATGCTGAAAGGGTTAAAAAATTAATATATAATTTTAATGATTAATAGATTAAGTGATTTTTCAATCAAAACATTTTTCATTTTCTGATTTTAGTTTTTTTGATGTGAAGATTTATGTGAGCAGACCTGAAAACCAGCTGTTAAAAGGTGTCACATAAGGCTTTAGAAGTATTTAGAAGTTATTATTCAGCAAATAATAGTTTTTTATTTTAAAAGATGGCATGTTTTGTGTAACCTTAAGCTGAAAAGTTTCTCTAACTGTTAGATAATGTAGTGAAGAAAAGTGGAGCTTTAAATCGAATAAACATGCCATGTCAAACTTCAAATATTGTACGGTATTTCAGTAAATGTTCTTGCTTCCCACTGCTAGAATTAGTAATCAATAATCAGTAATCATTACTACAATGTGTAATTATCACATATACCACTAAGTGGCAGTATGTGACTGCAAAAAAACTCCCTTTTAGTCGGACCCTTAACTTACACCGGGTGGTCAAAGGTTGGGTGTCAGTTCAGTGTCATACTGACTAGCTGCTTCATTGAGTAGTAGTTCCCAGTTATGCAGTAAGAAAAACACAAGCAGCAGGATGCCAATCTGCTGAATCTTAGAATGGGAGAGAGAAAATCAAATAGTTTGCAGACAGAGAGGATGAAAAGTAGGTAGGTCTTTACTGACTGTGCAGAAAAGTCGAACGATGGCGAGTGACAATAGATAGCAGCCATATGCCCAGGCAGTGAGCGGCAACAAGCAGAGAAGCGGAGCAAGGCTGAAAGTGCACTTATGGAGAGTCTTGGGAGGCGGCCAGACAGACGGGTGTTTAAACTGTCAAATAGAGAGATGGAAAGTCTCTGCCAGCCAGTCACAGAGTGAGAGAAGTTGTCTGTTCGGTCACTCAGAGTTTAATCTCAGCTCAGTGGGAAGTTCTGATTTCGTCAGACTGAACCCTGGGCCTTATCTAAGTACCTCTCAGTGGAGAGATAGGATGGGAAAAGGAGAATGGAAAGGAGAAAAAGCAGCAGGAGAAGGATTTGCACACAATGACTCTTTGCCACAGGGGCAAAGTGGTTGAAAGAAGCCAGGAAAGACAAAGCCAATCATAAGCTGGACATATGAGAGACAGAGAGAGGGGTTTAAGATCCTGCAGCAAAAAGGCTGTGGCTTCTTCCAAGAATGTCCCAGAGGACTGAACAGACTTTTACTGCTTCATTTCCTTCAGTTTCCTTCATTCAACTCCCCGATCACTCTTCCTCTGTAGATGCACACTCACACATGTACGAGCACACACTGTCTTCACATCTCCTTTTCTCTGGAGAAACACAGGCTTTTACCTACAAAGCCTTACTGTCCCCCGGACCCCCCTCCCCACCCTATCTCTCACAGGTCCCCATCCTGTCCTCCATTTGTTTACTTTACCCCTCCATAATGCAGGGATTAATTTCTTAAAGCCGATTTGAGCTGCGGCACGCTTTGGCAAAGAGCACGGAGCAGAACTTTTGTGCTGGGGGAAGTTTCCCCTTCACACTAGCTTAGAGGTGGACTGCTCTCCCCTTTATGCCGCTCCCTTTAATCTTCACAGGGAGGGAGCGAGGGATACATGGAGGACAAGAAGGGGAGAGGACTCTCAACGCACAGCTGGGAATCACTAATGTCTTTACAGAGGTGCTGTCTGCTCTCCCATGTGTCTCTGAATCCTTTTACCTCTTCTGCTACCTCTCTAATTTCTTGCTCCTACACCTCTGGACTCCCTTTCGAAAACAACCTTATTAAAAAGTTTATTATAAGATTGTCTCTTATGGTGATAATATAGATCAAACTTTGAAGAATTCAGGAATTGTTTTCATCATTGATTTTCACTGTGGGTTAATCTGATTGATTTTTGCAATTACTGATGTAACCTGATGTTTTAGTTACAACATTTTAGAAAATAGAGAAAATTCTATCATTTTCTATAACAAAAGGTGACATGTTCAACCAATACCCAAACTGTAGGTTATTTCATTTACAAAAAAAAATAAATACCTGAAAACAAATGCCCATCATGGTCTTGCTGGCCTATAGAACAAAACATATTTCTTTTAAAATGATATAAATGAAGAAAATGGGAAAATTCTCATTACAACATTGTTGAGAAATAATTTCAGAACTTGAGGTCTGAGTCTTATATTCATAATATTCAGTTTGTTTATTTCTAACCATCTAATTGAAATCTGAATTACTTACACCTAACAGCATCAAATTTTTACTCTTTACTTTGAGGGTCTCAAATATGTCTTTGGTGTTGGCTTGACTTTGAAAACGTGATGGATTTCAGATAACACTGTCTACATTTTAGATTTTCAAACATGTCTTGCTTCAATCTTTTGGAAGAATCCCTGCCTGTCTCAGTGTCCCAGTCTCATTTACTGTGAATAAACAGGCAAATCTGATTAAAGATTTATGCTCAACCCGTGAGAAGCCTGATAAAACACCAACTAACACAAAACCCCCTCACCACCGAGGAGTTACTGTGGGATATGTTGTTTGCATACTAAGATATCACGCTCAAAACTAACAGCATTTATTATATTATGCCACAAGGGAATGGGAGGTAGATAGCAGTTGATTAGGCCTGCTGTTTGGTTCGTTTAGCATATGTGCAGATGGCTCATGACCCAGAGCAGGCAGAAGTCAAGTGTCAAGGCTATTAGGTTTTCATAATTCATATTATGTAGATTAGCTAATTTCATTAACATGTTTTACAGATATATTGTTGATGTTATTTACTTTATGTCCTTGATACAGTAGTCTGGCTGACAACTATTCAAAAACAAAAAAAATAGTGCATTTGTCTGTCTAGCTAAATACAAAGTACTCTAGATATTTTAGTTTCATTTAAAGCACCTAAATAAGAATGACATGTAATTAAGCTTTTTTTGTATTTTCTTTCTTCTTTCATTAAATTTACAATAAGCCTCTGATAATGAATTGTCCTGATCTAGTGATAAACTACTGCAGTGGAAGTTCAAATGCTGCTTAACTGAGCTCTGCTAAGCAGCATCCGAAGGAGGTGATGTTTGATTGTGTGGGAGGGTTAGAAAGCTGCAGCCAGGGATGGCTCAGAAATGAAACTCATTAAGTCTCACACTCCAATCCTCACCTGCAATAAGATTTTAATATAAAAAGTATGGATTGCCACTGCAACTGTATGAGATAAATAAAAAGATCTCATTCTGAAATGTATGCATGTCGACTGCCCACACACTTACATGTACGTTCGCATGCACAATATCCACACACACACACACAGCATTATGTGCACATACGGACCCATGCGAGCAAGTACCACTGACTGCAACACACCCATACAACTGCCCACAGCAATCCCACACAATGTTAATTTGCATTTACAGTATAATTATTTCCCCTGCACCCAGTGCCGGTCTAAAGGTAGGCGTTATGTAATAAAGCAATAAGTAATATAACCTTACCTCTCTCCCAGAGAGAGACAGACTTAATATTTCACATAGTACAGAAGAGACAGGGTGTAAAAGAAAACCATGGACAACAGAAACAGCCCAGGAAAGGTAACCAAAAGTTCAAGATTGGTTACAGGATATTAACACATAGATAAGTACAAGAGGCCCAGGTAGCCTTATAGAGCTTTCATTTTTGAGCTAGCCAAATTGAATTCCATTCACAACCACTGAATTCATGTGGAAACACAGATGTTGAGAGAGGCTGCACCTTGATGTCCTGTCCATGCAAATTACAGGATCAGAAACAGCCCTTCCAGAGGCCAACACTCATTGGAAATGTGTTTGACATTGTGCCGAGAACACAGACACAACTGTCACTCCGGTTATACAAGGCCCAGATGGCTTGTAACAACAGCCCTAGCATGCTATACTGCTGCAGTAATCCCAACAAAACCCCTTGACAATGTTTGATGGACAAGCCATAGGCCTTCTCTATGACATGTGCACAAAACACATGTAGATTATGTAAATTCCCATGGCCACTCCAGTAGCCTTGTCCATGGTGTTCAGGTTGACACGACAACAGGCATCGACTGCCTTCTGACCACAGACCACAGACCCAGACAGGGGATTGAAGTTAAAGTAGTAATACAAATACACTAATGTCATATGTGGTTAGCAGATACACTATGTAGCATTCAGTTTTTTCAGCTGTAAATTACACTGATCAATACAGAACTTCGCATTTCTTTAAAAAATTAAATTGGCCTAAAAATCCACTATAGTCTGCCTATGTGAATATTAAATATTATTATTTAAGTTTGTATTGAAGACAAGCACAAAAATATTTGCTTGTATTGGAGATTTTTTAATAACACATTTCAATATTGTAACAGCCATCAGAATTTCTTCTAACAGGTAAAAATCATCAAAAACTAACAAAAAAAAAATTGTTTTTTTCAGTTTTATATTCCAAACACCAGAGTTTCTTAGCTATGGCCCTAAATTAGAACAAATTAAACCCTTACACAGTGAGCAGATATTATATTCAACACATTGTTCTTCAAACAAATTATAAAAATAGATTTAGCATTTTCAAATACATATTTACAGTATTAAACATACCATAATGGTCACAGTAACAGAGAGGGGGAATCGAGAGGTTTTCATTCATCATGGTGAAGAGGTCCAGTTTGTTCTGTGTTGTGACTGCATGTGTGTGTCTTTATTGTCGTCTGTGTGTGTCAAAGGGAGCATTAGTGCTTCTTCAAGATATGTTAACATGTGCATGATCACATCTGTAAAGACAAATGAGTTTATTTAATTTGACAAAACGGTTATAGAGAGAGAAGAGTACAAGGATACAGAACAAAAACTCATTTTGTACCAAATACAAACCAGTTACAATATTCCAGTCAAAAATGTATGTACTTTATAATGTGAAACTGTTCGAAGAATCCAATAATGCCCAGATAAACTTCTTCCTTCATGCCTCCTGCATTAAAATAGGACAGAAAAGGCGAGGGGCAGGTTGCTGTACAGAGAGAGTTTGGGGAGTTTACTGGAAAAAAGCGCAACCACAATGTATGGCAGCAATGGAAAATTAAATATGATAATCCCACAGCCACTAGGGAAAAACATCCTTGACATTCTGTAATACTGTATCTGTTCTGCAACACACAACCTGTCACGTAGACAGGAAATCCAGCAATAATGGACTCAAAATGATCTGTAACTAAAGAATACACAGATACTGTGTGTTGATGGTAAAAATCCTCCAACGTGTCTTTCAGCTCCTGCATTAAAAGCTAATAGCTAATCTGTTCATGTCATAATAATCAACTAAACAGAAAAATCAAGACAACTGCTTTGCATAACTTTTTTTTTTTAAATACTATAAGATAAATAAACCTCCCTAACCTCTTTTTTTTAAAGAGGTTTGCGCTACAGTCTGTAAACATAAATAAATAAGGATAAATATCTGAATCAGGCTATTTTCCAGAGTTGTCTTAAGTTAAACATCGTGAGATCCTTTGGAGAGCAGGATTATGTTACCTAGATGAGTCCATCAGGTGGAGGGGAACATTAGAAGCACAAAGAATACAATGGTAAAGCATAGAGGTCAGGCAGAAGTTAGAGGGAACAAAGAAAATATGATTACAAGTAGCAAGAAAGAACAAGATGTACGACAAATGAATGAACAATCAAACATACATTTTCAACCCTTTGCTTTACAATTTTATCCTGCGGCTTTTGTTTTACAATCAGCAGCCTGATATTCCTGAAAGTCCAGTATATCATCACAAAAAACTTACTGCAACTCCTTTCATCCATTGATCGCACCCTATTTTGTATATAGGACTGTTTGATTGCCCTGTTCATTTAGCCTTTTTTCAGTCACTCATAACACAACCTCAAACTTACTGAACCCTTGATGTGGGACAGCACAGTCTTCTTAAGCTGCTGCTCTGAAACCATAGGTAACATTACAGTCTGGTTTAATCTTCAGAAAAGTTCCATCTGATGAGCTCGGCTCTGACGTACAATGATATGATTCTGTATCCTCGTAATAAATCAGTTAAAGTCTGACATGGAGTCAGCTGTGCCAGTTCTAAGAAGAGAGTTATTTGATCCAAGGCCATTAAAATAGTTCCTGCCTTTTAACAATATATTGTTTTTGGTGAATCAATGTTGTGGTAAAGGGAAATTTCACCCAAAAAGTATATTTTATTTTGGGCTTTAATCCATAACCAGTGTGTTTGCAGCGTAGTACATTTGTGCCTCTCCCACAGCTCAGGTCAGCTTCAGACAGAGCACGTCCTGTTAGAAACAATATTATTTGTCTTTGAGCTGAGGACCAGCAAAATGGAGCTGACACTGATAGTGAAGGTCAAAGTGCAGATAGAGGTCACAAAATTCACATGACATCACTCGTCTGCTATCCCCAAATCATGAGTAGAACACCACTTGTCTCTGAGGCAGAAGAAAGGAAGGAAGGAATCAAGGAAGGCATGAGGAAGTGTAGGAAGGAGGAGGAAATAGAGGAGTGCAGGTAGCTGAAAGATCTACTCATCTTTCTTGAAGTCTGGAAGAGCTCTCTCTCTCTCTCTCTTTCTCCCTTTCTCCACCACATCATCTATCTGCACATACTGTATGTATGGTCTGCAGCACTATAAGACCGGGTGTGGCGACCATTTGCTAGACCTGCACACCGCGGCCGTGCATTTGGATGACCTGGGCTCTGAGGGTCTGGATGGCAGCCAGTATCAGCTTCTGGTGCTCCAGAGAAGTGATTCCAAGGCTCAGTACATCTCTGTAGACACACATTAAGATTAGCTGGAAGGATGTGAGAATTATTGGACTGCACAGACAGGTGACAACCTATAGGAAAACCAGGATGCTTGACCCCTACAATGCAGAGCTCTGGTGGCTGTGTTATGAAAAAACAAACAAAAAAAAAAGAGTAAATCCTCTTAACTGAGAAACTGGAACTAGAAAATATTGATTTTACCTCAAAATAGTAATTAAGCAATTGTTTAATTTTTTTGTTACCCATAATACCTTTTTTAGGTAAAAATATTGGTTCTAACAGTCAAGGGTTAAAAAATCCAATTTCCAAAATAAGAGTGGAGATTATCCATTAAGTCCTTTATTTAGTCATGCAGCTAACACTCCAATTATCTGTTCTTATTGTTGCACTTGGCCAACCTCTTTAACACAGGAAAGTCACACAGGTGATGCTATATGAAGCTACTCACTGTACAGTCATCCGTGCCACAGACTCCAAGTAGCAGTATCCTGCAGCAGTGAAGTTGTCCTTGTATCGGCCCATGTCCACTGCATCCAGCCACTCTCCTACTGAGTTGAAGGATGGGAAAGAGGGGAGAGGCCTTTCTGCTAGTGCAATAGATGAACTCAGGGTCCTAGAGGAGAAGTAGGGGGTGACAGTTCAGAGACAAGACATTTTTGGAAATTAATGTATACAGACATCACAGACATATACTGAGCCTCTAATATACCACCTCAATGTTACCTGCGTGCCAGTGTGGATGAACCAATACCATCAGGGGAACGAATGCTCTTGCTGAGGGCTGAATGGATCTGGCTGAAGCTGGGTCTCTCTGTCCTCTCTTTCTGCCAGCAGTCCAGCATCAACTGATGGAGATGTGCAGGGCAGTTAACTGGAGCTGGCAGCCTGAAACCATCCTCAATGGCCTTTATCACCTACACACAGAAACAGCAAATCAATAAAATCAGGTTAGAAATATTGGAATTCACACTAGGATTTTCCAGTAGTTATTCTATAATTGGAGGAATTCCCAAAGAGTATGTTTCTGACTGGTGGGGCAGGATGGGGGAAGAGAATAAGAATGTAGAAAAGTTTTGTCCTACTTAAAAAAGTTGAGTAAGGTACTTAAAGCAGTGGAGCTGCTTCGTTGCCAAGAATAGAAACCGCTGGACAGTATAGGTCCTACTTGTATAAAAAGGAGTGGGAAAACATGCTGGTGTTTTCATTTTGTCATTACTGCACCACCTACAATGTTCAACTGCATGATTTTGCTTTTTCATTTTTTTTAAAATTAAGGTCACTTCACAAGCCAGCACCAACTCAGAAAAAAAAACAAACCAAAAGAACATTTTCACAGATATTCCTAACCTAATTAACACAAGCTGAATACAAACCTGCAATAACATCTTGACTAAATATACTACAAAACATAGAATCTCACAGCAAATAGACAGCTATTATCTGAGAGAAAACAGAGGTTTTCCTGCAGAAACTATGCAAAACCAGTCAGTCATGACAATACGATGTCTTACATGATATTCACTGTCTGTGTCATTACCTTAGATGTTTAATAGGATATCATAATATCAGGGTTCTCACAGCAGAGAACTGTATTATGATTTTTTAATTTCCTATAACATAACATTTCCTAGGCCTGTGAATTAAAAAACAATCTTGAGTTGGGTTTAAAATAGAAGTGAAATTACAGAGATTAAATGGACCATAAAAGTATGTATTTTCGAAATGCTTTAGGTGATACCTGACCTACTCTGAAAGACACGTAACTAAATGCAATAGGAGTCCAGGAGAGTGATTCATCTCTGCTCAATATTTTTTATCCAGCCCTTTGAAACCCTACTGTCGACAAATAGCAGAGCTTGAAAACATCCCTCCAGACTTCCTCAATGTTCCTTGCTCCTCTATCAAACTAATGTTGTCTCTCATTCAAAATCCATTCTCTATAACACCTGAAAAGAAATTTCTTCTCAAAATATCTGGAGACATCTAATACAACCTTCTCCTAAATCACTAAGAAATACAATATCCTGAAAGAAGGAAATATAGTCAGAGCATAATCACAAAAATGACATCCCTCAGCAGCATTATTTCCTAAAACATTCTCTCTCTCCACCCAGTGCCCCACTCCACCATCCACTCAGCCCCTTAAGCTCCTATCTCACTAAAGAGCATTCATAAAATGCTTTTCAGCGTTTGACATTTTCCATTTAATCAAAGCCGGTAGGTAAAGGGCACAACGGATCACGGGTGGACAGGCTAACCAACAATTCCGTTATGATATAATGTATCAGTTTAAAGTGGATTAATATCCCTGGTGCTTTACAAGTTTGACCTTTGCCCTCTCAACTGGAAAGTTTGATAATATGAACCAGGTTGAGAGGAAACTTTCCTCTATTTTGTGAAAGGGCAGTGTAAAAAGGGGTCTCTAAAATGGCTTGCTATTCTTGTGCCTTCTGAATAACTCATGCATATTAATTTTGGACATTCAAAAATGGAACATGCTAATACTCAACTATGAGCCTGCCTGCAGTGTGGGCATTATTTTCTGATGACATTAATTTTAGAACGTATTAGCATGAGGAAGCTTTTGGGCTTGATGAAAGATAATAACTCAGGATAAATGATAACTATCCTTGGTGAGACTTACATGTTGTTAATATCAAAAAAAAAAAAAAAAAAAGGAAGAAAAGAAAAATTGCCAGTACCAATCGCCTGTTTCCTTGTCTGTTTCTTGCATCATCCTTTCAGATGCATGACTTATGCCAAGAAGTAGAATTTTAAAAACAACCTTTTTCTTGAAGGACAAAGATGTAGGAGTGATGACAGCAAAACAGATGACCCACCCACACTGACTTGGAAATAACAGGTTGCAAGTGAAACAGCAGGGTCCTGTGGGCTGGATGGTCTCTAACAGCGACCAGTTTACATCTGCTAAAGGAAAATGAATTTTTGGAGAGAGGTTTTCAACACTTTTAAGCACAGGATGGCACTGAGGAAGAGGCAGAGGCCACTGGAAGGGGGTCAATGCGTCCTTAAGAGAAAACAGGATTGGTCATGGAGCTGATGCAGACTTAAAGAGGGGGACTTATGCCCTGCAGCTTCTTGGCTTTCGTTTAATAAGATCCAAGCTGGGCATGGATATAGAGTTCATTGATAATGAGAATTCCAGGGAGGTGAAAAAGGGAAGGAGCAATATAGACAATAAAGGCAATATGTGGAGAGATTAATGGATCCTCCAATCTATCTGTCCACACTTACATCTTGGTTGCCCATATCCCAGTAGGGTCTTTCTCCATAGGACATGACCTCCCACATGACGATACCGAAGCTCCAGACATCGGAGGCTGAGGAGAAGCGATGGTACTGGATAGCCTCTGGAGCAGTCCACAGCACCACGCTCTTCCCTCCATGCTAGAAGAGAGAGCAGGTAAGAGGTAAACAGGTGTTAGGATTTCACAAAAGTAAAGCTTTAATATTCTCTTTGAAAAGCTTTTGAAGATATTTTTAGCAGATCAAAAGAAGAGTGAGCTCTCCTTGAGAAGAACCCAAATAATACAAGGAAAATTAAGCACTGAACATTACTTTATTCTTGAAAGCTTAATTATACAACCTTAACTGAACGTGACATGACATGCGTTAACTCTCATTTGGTGCAAGGCTCATTAAAAATATCACCACCACATGTGTGAACTCCTACCAACAGGCTATGTGCCACTTTGAGTGTCATTAATTAGGAGTAGAAATACAGAATCTAAAATATCCAGCAGAGTTGACATCCTAACTACAGTGCATGCATATGTTTTCACCCTGATTTCCTCTTACCAGTGTGGTGTAGATAGCCTCTATCTTGTCCTCCTGAAGAGGTCTAAAGCCGGACACCTTGCAGCCGAGGTTGGAGTTAACCAGCACCTGGGATTGGGAAAATAAACTGATTAGCACGGGTAACATTTTGGAGAGGAAACAATCTCAGTATGAGCGTTCATCACCCTGGTGGGCAAAGCTCTTATCACACCTGGGACAATTGATTGTTTACAAGAACAAATGATCCTGTTCTTCATTTTCCACCACATGACCACTGCATTTGCAGTTTGACAGACAGGCTCGTTGAGGAAAAACAAACACAGTGAAACTGGGAGGTAACAAAACCATTTTTGACAGTATTGTCTCATCAATTTGAGCTTCATGTATTCTTCAAAAATAAATAAATAAATAAAATAAAATAAAATAAAATAACCAGTGAGTCATTGTCAGAGATGCTTGCAGACAAGGACAAATCGTGTTCTATAACCCACCTGGAATAGCCTGAAAAATACATCACCCCACACGCTCTGCTCTATCATCTCCTCCGACCTGCTCCCTTACCTTGTGTGCAGCCAGCCGTTTGTGAACGAAGCCCATTTCAGTGAGGTACTTCATCCCGGATGCCACCCCAGTCAGCATATCTATCAGCTGCATTACACTCAATTGGCCTTCGTGTTTCTGAGGTTAGGATGGAAAGAAAGAAAGGGGGCAGGTAACCAGAGAAAGGGAAGAAGAAGAACAGGGTGAAGAGAAGAAAAAACTGGAGAATGTTGCAGGATGATGAAGGTGAGGGTGAGAAAATAAGGAGTGCACCAGAATACAATAATCCCCCCCCAAAAAAAAACAAAAAACGGCAGCACAGAACAATGTTGTGCTCACTGAACTGAATCTTTTTATTTGGAGGATAAAAACAAACAGGCCATTAATTCATATCATTATAAACCATGCTGCAGTGGTTCACAGAGCAGAGGGGCACAATAACAGTTTATAGAAGCTTACAGCAATTTTGAGCAGAATCATTCCATTTGTGCTGTTAATTATGTTATTGTTTTATTACTGTAATAAGCAGAAATATGGCTGCCCTAGGACTGTACCATAATAGTAATGAATTTAGGATTATCAGAACAAAATGCCTTGTTTGTAAAAGCAGAAGATAATAATAATAATGAGGCTTTATTTTGTTAGATTAAAGATTTAATAAGTCATAGTAAACCCTTACCCTAAGGAAGGAATCTAAGGATCCATTGGACATGCTCTCCACTATGATCATCATGGTGTTACCTGGAGAAAGACACATACCAAGATGGTAAACTTGTGGTAATCAAGGGAAAAAGGAAAGTGAAAGGGGTAATAGAGAGAGAGAGAGAGAGAGAGAGAGAGAGAGCAAAGTGAGTCTAGTCCTCTTGGCAGCACAGCAGGCATTGTGCAAAGCCATTCTTCAATCGGTGAACTGTGGTGAAGCCGGGAGAACCTGTGTGCTGCCCTGGCTGTCTCAGCAAATTTAACGACTCTCACACACTCACACAGTCAAACTCTGCACGACAATACACACAGGTCAATAGGCAGGCACTGCCATACTGTATGCACACACACACATATACACACTGTGTGTCCACAGCGTTTCAGCAGAAGGAATATAAGAATGCAGTGGTTGAAGGAGAGAGTGGATAACGGGAGGTTTAGGCAGTACGATAAAGCTGGACAGATATGTAAACAATTTGATATCCAGAAATACGTATCCATTCCTGACAGGCATATTGCAAAAGGATAACTCTACATTATAATATCCACAATTCATAGCCTGACAGTATTAGTGGGTTTTCAGGAAGCTTTTTGGAAAGGTTACCAAGCAGACTGTGCGTCAGCACAGAAACACTGCCATAATAGCAGTCTTTGTGTAAACGGAACGAGTTGGAGAGTGTATCAGAGGTTTAGGGTTGCACAGGGCTGGAATGACAGCTACATTTAGCTAAAAACAAGGTAAAAGAAATGTATCATTTATGTCACGTGTTTACCTGAGAGAAACATGCTGTATTTTAGAGGACGTCACATGTATTTTCAAATCTTGACAGAAATGGAAAGGGAGAGAGGAAAAACTGAGTGTCTGACAGAGATCGGAGAAGAGATGGAGGGAGTGAGGGAGTAATACAGTAGGTGCTGTCTGCTGCATCACACAAACAGAAAGCCAGAGTCATATGCAGTTTTAATTTGAAACAAACTCTGCAAAACAAACCCTTCAACTTTATCATACTCAAATTGGCTTTCAAGAAAACAGCTAATGTAAACATCGACCAAATGGAGAGGTACTCACCTTGGTTCTGTTTTGTCAGGGAGGGTAAAATAGGCTCTGATGTCTATTTTAGCATCTTAACTCTCAGATCAGAGTGGGCCTGTCATGTTTTGGATTATGCCAGGTGAGCCAGGACTGACTATCAATACATTTTTATGGGTTATTGAATCTATTTGTTGGCTGTATGCTGTTGATCTGTCATGTCTTTCTCAGTAAATTGATGGTGTTGCTGTAAGAACACATATCTCTTTCTCATACTGTTCTTTGATTCTGACATAAAAATGGCTGAAGATAGTATAAGCACACAAACATCACACATTTCTAACTATTTTTTAACTTACTATTTGTAACATCAAACATTAAAACTAATACTACTCTCCACAGCTGATATTCTTTTGGTTCATTCAAGTGGTGAATCTCTTACCTAGGGGTCATTACTGGAAAAAAGGCATATACATAGTGCAGACTGTTCAAATAAATTAACTGTGACCTTGCACAGTCACCAGTCACACTGGAGAGCAGATACATAATGTACATTACAAATAATTATAATTTGGAGTCTTTAATAATCTCATCAGATATAGCTCCTGTGCTGATCAAAAGATCATCAACCCAAGCACACACAGAGAAAACTTCATTTGCTGGCCTCACCACTTTTTTTTTGTTTCTCCCACTGAGGTATAGCATATGAAGTTCCAAAAACAATACTCCTGCTAGGTAACAAATCACCTTATTGCATTTCCTATAATCCAGTTTCCTGTAATGCTGAAAGTGCCAGTAAGAGGGGGGAGCCAGTGGTGGGTCATAAAAAAAAGGAGGATGTAGTGATAGAAAGAAAAGGAGGAACTTTTCCTTGTTAACGGGACACACTCATGCTTTCATGTGGCCTTGAATTATGGTGAATGGAAGGGAGGATTAGTGAGGAGGAGGTCGCTGTTTGCAGGTGAGTTAGGTGTGCTGGAGGGTTGGGGGGAGGCTGAGTGATGGGGGGTAAGTGATGTAAAGCAGGTGATTTGTAGTCTATCAGTATGTGGATGTGTGTCTACTGTTTGTGTGCACGGATCTGCGATTACATGCCAAAAGATGAGGCAAGGAAACAGGTGTGTGTGTATGTGTGCCAATGATAGTGAAAGAGAAATTGAGCATATGGGGACTGCTTTTGTATGTGTGTGAGGGAGCATGCACATAAGTTATGTGCAAATATGTGTGTGTGTGTGTGTGTGTGTGTGTGTGTGTGTGTGTGTGCGTGCGTGCGATGGTGGGGAAAGATAGGAGTAGATCTCAAGGCCCCGCTGGGTCTCTAGCACCAATTACTGTACCCTGCACATCTGCTGCCATCCTACTGAGCACAGAGTGTTTGGGCACCATGCCCACACTCACACACACACACATACACTGACACACACAAACACCACACTGAGCATCACTGCGGCAGTAACAAAAACTTCACAAACTCTTTAAAGCCTCTCCCTTCACCTGCCATTCCCATTAACCTCTACCTCATCTTTGCTGTCTCTCATGTCTCTTTTGACCAAGTTTTTTTTCTTCCCCCTCCTTCTATCCAGTTTTCACTCTAGGACCTCAATTGCTATCTGTCAGCAGGAAATGGAACTTGATGTAGCCTGGCTGCTGCTAATGTACAGCATCTATCCTGCCACCCTGCTCTCTACTCTTCAAGATTTCCCCCATTCTTTCATCTGGTCCTCTTCGCTCTGAGCACTGACCCCCTCCACGTGTGTGATATTGAAGTGATCAGAGTGGCCCACTGCACTTCGCCAATTCTCTTCTCATGTCCATTGCCATTGCTCCAGCTCCAGCCTTCTTCTCATCTCTCTCTATACTTTTACCAGAGCTGATGACCCCCTCCCTACGTGTGATATTGAAATGGTCAAATTCCAGATCCTTTTTTTAAATTTTTTTTTTTTTTGCTGGTCCTAAAGCCTCACTTCCTTTGTTAATAGAGGTGATGAACCCCTTTTATGATACTGAAGGTGGTCAAACTGTTCCACTTGATACTTGGATGTCCAGGACTTTCCCACTCTATACTATCCCTATTCTTTTCCCAGTGGTACAGTTTTCCTCCCAAACCTCCCTCATACACTTCCTTATATGTGTGCTCTCTCCCTCTCACCCTACCGGTGGTGATGACACCCTCCAGTCGGATGATGTTGGCGTGGTCAAACTGCCCCAGGATGCCAGCCTCGCTGAGGAAGGATCGCCGCTGTTTGTCAGAGCAGCCAGCCCTTAATGTCTTTATGGCCACTGGCAGCTCTCTCTTACTGGGCAGCTTCAGGCAGCCACGACACACCTCTCCAAAGTCACCTGAAGAGGGAGACAAACAAACAGATGCCATGATCTCCATCAGTTGAACATACAAGAGAGTGGAGAAAGGAGAAAGGTTTGTAAGTTGCATGAACTGTCCAGTGTGATAAAATGGAGTAATATCTGGGAAAAGAAGAAAAAAAACAAGAAGAAATTCACGGGTTAGACAGAAGTGGGAATCAGGAAAAAAGGGGAAAAGGTTGGAGCAGAATCAGAAGAAGAAATACAAACACAGCGGGGTGGAAGAGAGATGACGCAAATGAACAGACACTATTGAGAGAAAGAGACATGAAATACAAAGGGATCAAAGAGACATCAAAGATGTGGAAGGGTGCAGGTGAAACAGTGGAACATCAAGTAGAAAGCAAATATGACAACCAACTGGCTTTTGGCAAAGATCAGTAAGTTGCCAGACTGATTGACTTGGTTTCTCCAATTTGTCTCAAGGCAGGTTGAGAGGAAAGGGCAAGAAAATTGCCTCAGGATTGCTGCAACTGTGGATAATCCCTGCTCTGTTTGCTGCCTTTGGTCATGCTGTGATTTTCATATTAGATAACAGAAATTGTATGAGGTTAAGCATTTTATTTCTTTTCTTCCCATTTTGGAAAAACACTTTTCATCATTTCTACTGTGTGATACACTCCTTACCAATTATATTTTTGTCTAGCAAATATGATACTCTGATTTAAAGGGTTATGGCACTGTTTTTACACATGAAAGTTATTTTTCTTGTTGCAGGGAGTACTAGTCAGCCTGTGAAAAAGTGTGGCTCTGAAGGGAGCTTTCTGAAGTTATGTGGGCATTTATCTGACATGGACGGTCTAATAAAAGATGATACTGAGGTGGATTATGGGAAATATAGTCAGCATATTGCATCTTCACTACTATTTTGACCATTTTTTTTTAAAAGCTCTGTCTCATAAATCTTTAATAAAAATAAGTTACTATGTTGCTAAGGTACCTTTTAAAAAGAACAACTTTAAAGAGTTGCAGAGTTGCAGAGTTTTACTTTGTAAAGTCCCATACCTGTGTGCACTATTCTCTCTATCTTAATGCTTGAGTTGTCCAGTTCCTTGGCAAAGGTATGCACAGCCTGCAGCAGGTCCTCACAGGTCTCTGGGTCAATGTAAGTTCTCCGTGTTGGAATCTTGACTGGAATGGCATAGGCAAACAGAAAGAAACGATATAGGACAATGTTCAGAAAAACAAATGTGTCAAATATATAAGACACAAAACCTCATCACATCCTGTGAGGTGGCACATCATTTGGGGTTCTCGGTGCTTGATAGCACAAAGAGCACAAGATAAAAGTCTCAGCAGCAAAATGTCCACATGAAACACATAAAAGGAACCACTCTCTGATTCAGATGCCACTGAATTGTGTATGGGCAAATAAAAACAACTAGCTGACCATCTGTGTTGTTACATAAAGAGATGTCTGTGGCCCCAGCGGTACCCCTCACTCAACACAAAGCAAAGATTTCTCATGTCTGTATCGTTTTGTGGAGAAATTGGTATCTCTGCCTCCTTCCACAAAGAATTCTTCTCTGTATGATTGTGGAACATTACAGCAGAATGATATATTTAGGAAGAAGCCATCGCCTCTTTGATCCAGAAGCTGAAATCAGTAGCTGAGTTTTACCCTGAATGTTTGAAATAACTGAACCATTTTTACTATCTAACTCCACTAACACTGTGGGCCTGTGTTCAATACACACACTGACATGTTAACGAGTTGTCTGTGGTAATGTCAACAAAAAAAAAAACAATTTAGGATGAGGGTAAAGCTTTGCTACATGTATTCATAACTTGTCTAATCCACAGTTTTTGTTTTGACCTTGTGAACTACAGAAGCAGAGAGAAAAACCACGATCAAAGGATCAAATCTGACTTGACTTTGGGTTTCCTCCACAAGGCTTTAGTCAGATCATAGGATTCTTTCTCAAGGCTTTTTGTCTTTTCTGCTTATTTCAAAACATTATCTCACTATCACACACACACACACACACACACACACACACACACGCACACGCACACGCACACGCACACGCACACACACACACACACCTATATGCAAAATGACAGACACACACACAAACATAACATAATGTTCAGTCAGAAACTGGGACAGGACATAATAGACTGTAAAATGCTGAAGCAGAGAAACCTAGTGCCACTGTACTTGCTGTTTCTGTTGTTGGCTTTAGAGTTTGGATCTAACTTCCAAGTCCTTCCCCCACAAATATGACAGCTGCTTAGGAACCTCAGCAAAAATATCTAATAGTATAAAAATATTATGATCCTACATCATCAATTTGCAAAGTGACTTTGATAAACAGCCCTGTAAGCATAAAACATTCAGATTAATTTAATATTCCTAAAAATGCCAAACTGGTTTCTAAATTTGTCAAAATGAATATATAATTTTACATTCTCATTTCTAAAGAAAAAAAAGGTTATTATTGCCATTACTTTACTAACTTCTTTCAGCATCCCTGTAGTGACACTAATGGGACAAGACTCAAAATTTCAGCTGAAAGTGAGATTGACGCTGACTACTTGGTTTCTCATTGAGCCTCTTGTTTTCTTTATTCAACTGCCTGTTGTATTTACAGAATACTAACAGCTAGCAAATAAACTAGCACCCCGAAAAAAGCCTATAACCAAAAACAACAGCCAATAACCATTAACCAATGGGGTACAGTTTTCAATTAGTTAAACTTTGACCCTTGTTACTCCACATTAAGTCTAATCTTCTGGGAAAAGGCCTGGTAGCTTTCCCAGCAGCCAGGCCAGGGCTCTGAAATGTTATTACAGCTCCAGATAAACCTGAGGATTCTAGCTGCCTCATAACAGCTTATTGATCCAACACACACACACACGTTTGCATGTTTGTACAAACACACTCTCAGGCACAGACACCAACACGCACACACACAAATAATGCTAAAAGTCCAATTATCAAGCAAATGAAACCTTTTCTACTCAAGGTCAAGGCTGAGTGGAGGATCGAAGACTCTTTTCTGTCAGAGAGGTTTCAAACACACTGTTGTACTGCTGTAGACGTAGACACACACACACATGCATGCACTTCATTGGGTCTGTAAGTTCTCAGTTTTAAGGTTAACTGTGTCACTGCCATGAGCGACTGTGGGGACAATAAAGCCCCAGATATTTTCATTCTAGGCCACAAACTCTATTTGGTGCCACACTGACCCTCTCCACTCTTTTCCCCAGACACCTTCTCTTTCTGTCTCTTACAGTTACATTTCTGATTTCTAATACTGGTCTGTTAATGAATACTGCAGCTGCGTCTTGATTCCTTCATCCATCCCCTCTCTTTCATGTTTCTATGTCACAGACTTTGACACATAACTAATGTTCTGAGCAATGTCACTTATAAGTCACTCCATCTCTGCCAACTCACCTCTTCACACGCCATCCCTCTTCCCTCTTACCCTGTCTTTCACTCACTCATTCCCCTCCCTTTCCTCCTCCTCCTTCTTCCTCCACTTTATTACTCAGACACTAATTTATTCACTCGTTCTCTCTCTTCCCCTGTCCCTCCCTGTAAATATATAGTTGTGGAAAGTGTTTTAAGAGTCTGGCAGGCGAACAGATGGGCACGAAAAAAAAAAAAAAAAAGAAAATTGGGTTTACATGATACATTACCTCACACGCTTCCTGTTCTCAGACAGGCAGACCTGCAGCACCATGACAGTATGTGGTACTAGTCCACAACCACAGAATAGAAAGTTAGATAAGACTGTGCCTATCTATGTGTGTTTTTGTGTTCTACAGAGCAAGGTGTGTCTGAAAATAAGGCCACTCTGTGTGTGTGTGTGTGTTTCTGTGTGTGCTGCATGCTTGTCAGCTGTTGGCATGTCTTTGGCCAGATTTAATTCCCAGCCACATGACTTCGGCACATTATTCATCAGGCATAGTGCTCCAAACCTCTCCAGAGGGCTTAGCATGCTGGGGGATTAAACAACACAAATGAGCATGCACGTACTCATACCCACTCACATGTACAGAGAAACTGAAAGAAAAGAAACTGTGTACACACATGAGAAAACTCGAAAAACACAGATACATCCACTACATTAAGAAATCAGAGGTGCACATACACTTAAACACACACAGGAAGAGATACGTCAAACTACTTCCATTCTGTCAATGTCAAACAAAAAGCCTATTGAGAGCATTGTGAACATTTTTTAAAGTAACATTTACAGCCGTGTACAACATCATGTACAGCAACAGCATTTAAAGTCCTTTTTAGGGAGTACAACCTTTGCTGCTGCCCGCCTTGTTCTGGACCTTTTTCCACACGTTTCCTTCTCCGGCTCGTTATCTTCCCCCTCCTCCTGATTTCAATTTCTACCCATCAAACTCAGCCACACACACCACCTAATGGAGTGTGTCAGTGTGCTCAGAGTTGGCTAAGCATGCACTCAGAATTAAGAATTAATGCCGTGGCACTATTCAATGACTTAAAAGTCATCTGGAATACGTGTGTATATTCACATGCATTCCAGCACGTGGAACTGGAAAGACAAAGCATTTACTGATAGATTCCTCCACTATTCTCAGAAACTGAACATAAATTCATACAGTTTATGCACACACACACACACACACACACACACACACACACACACACACACACACACACACACACACTCTAACTCATTCGTGACATAGTAGAGTGATCACTTACATTGGAAGTAAAGTTCCTCATCTCCCTCTTGAGAAGCTTTGCTGTAGCCGCATTGTCTACAAAGAGAAACAAAGACAGCTATCAGAGAGAGACACAAACCCCAGACACTGTTTATCTTGCAATGTAATAGATTATATAGAATGTGCAATAACTGTGAGATGAGAGCAAGTGAAGACAAGTATTGATAGTGGAGATGGAAAGGATACGGAGAAGCATTGAGAAAGATCCCTGATGCGCTGGCACTGATGAGTACCATAAAGTTCTGAGGCGGACTCTGTAGAAATCCCGCCTAATTTGACAAAACGAGTCACAGACACACACTGATAGGCCTGGAATGGATACGCTATTGTGGCTTCACCATGATGGAGGTTTTATGAAAGAGATGAAAACACATAGGCAGCTATACTTTCGACACACATATGCACAGTGTTATGTCTCATTCCTGGCCACCACAGGGGGTCTAAAAAGGAGCAAGTTCTCTACAATTTAACTGCAGATGGAAAACTTGGCTCTTTAGGCTTACTGAAACACACACACACACACACAAACACAAACTATAAATGAGAGTTTAACAACCGATGAACACACATTCTGGCTGTCCTGCACTGCACTCACTTGGATTAGAGAGAGTGATGAAAACCATGACAGATACAACCAAGTAACTAAAGAAAGTACTGATCGTAAAAATACATCAGATGTTCTTCTGACAAACAGGTTGCTGACAATATATAGGCTATTATAAAGATAACCTAGAAATACAGTCAATGAAAATACAACAGTGTGAAGCTGGTGTCCGTGTCTTTTTTTTTTCTCTGAAGAGCTCAGCAGCCTTCATTTATTTACTGCAGGTTTTACTAGGTTCATTATGCATGTGTGTTTGCATGTTACTACATATCTGCAAGAATATTATATCAACAATCAACACATAACATAATTATTTTGGCTGGTTACAAGAGTTTCAAACAAAGTTAAAGGTGCAGTAAAAAGTGAAAGATATAGCGACATCTAGGGGTGAGACTGCAGAACACAAGGTATGAGGGAGGGTAAAGTGGCCCTGAGGTGTCATGACAAAAGAAAGCAAAATGTGATCCCCTGTCTTGAGTTTGTCCGTTCTACACTACTGTAGAAACATGGCGGTGCAATACGGCTGCCTCTATGAAAGGAGACAGGTACCTGTGTAGATTTAACAGGCTCATTTTTAAATTAAGAAAATGCTGCAGTTGGTATTTTCCAGTGATTAAACACCAATAAAAAATATTTATGAAAACTATAGTCCATTTCTGGTAATAGATCATTCGAAATATTACACTTTTAAGACAGGAGGACTGCTGAACTTGAGGTGGATAAACTGGGTAAGATACAGGGTGAGGACATCCATGCTGATGTCTTTAGACCTGTGTGGTGGTTTGCCCAAGTATGTACGCACAACCACTTTCATGAGTGTGTTCACAGGATTATGGTATTTTGCATGTGCATGTGAGTATTTGCGTGGGGAAGATGTGATCGAGGGTGAGCCTGACACATTCCTTAGCCTGTGTAGCAGTAGGCTCTGAGACAAGGTCAGGACCCTGTCTGTCAAAACACACTAGCAGACACATGCACTGCACAGCTCCTCAGGGCAGGAGATACCAGACAGGGGAGAGGAGACAGGAATTAATAGATAAGGGAGCACAGCGTAAGGGAGAGGGGGGAGAACGTAGGGAGATGGAGGATGGAGGGTATTAAGGTGCCAAGAGAAACAAGATGCAAGACACCTGAGGCTAGAGGTGACATAAGGGAGCAAATGGAGGACATGGCAAAGGGCTGAGGGCAGAGCAGGGGATGAATCATTGAGAAAAAATGTAAGGAAGTCAGGAGATGGAGAGGCAGAGGAAGTGACAAGAAAATAAGAGGTTAGGGTAAGAGGATAATTAGGCAGTAGGGTATGCAAGGAAGGAGATATACAGTAGTTGAAGAGGCACAGCATATAACCCATAAAGTATATGGTTAGGGGCAGAGGAAGAAGCAAGGAGAGAAAAAAAGAAAGGATGGTAGTGGGGAGTGCAGAGCAAGAACGGATGCTACAGACTAAGGAAGTAAGGCAGTGATGGGAAACTGTAGCTAGAACACACAGCAGGATGAGTTATGAGAGTGACAAGAAGCAAGTGAACAAAACAGTAAGCAGAAGAACAAGAACACTGCAGTTAAAGGGACAAATCAAGTGATATAAAGGAAGCGAGGAGACAAGAAGGTAACTAAGCCTTTGAAAAGGTAAATAAGGAAGAAGACTTTTGAAGGGAAAGTCACATGACTTGATTCCTTTTCTATTACTTCTTTTGAAATGTCACAGATGTGATGAAAATGAAATAGAAGATGCAGAGTAGCTCTTTTAGATAGCTTCTTTTTCTCTATGAATTCAACAGAAAGAGTCTCCATCACATTTTTAAGTTCATTTCATATCATGGTGAAGCACAGTACAGTGAGGGTATAAATAGAATTGGGCCAAACAGCTTTTTTTTTGCTTATTATTCTCCTCTTGGGATAAGGAAACTGGAAACTATAAAAGAAGCACAGAGGGAGAGAAGAGATGGCAGGAAAACCTGGGAAATTAAATAAAAAAGAAAGAAACGGGGGGGAAAGAGTGAGGAGGGGTTGTGGAGGAGGGGAGTGCAGGCATGCCAGTGTACCTGGGCATCCGCTGTGTGAAGGGAGGAAGAGGAGAGAGAAGAGGAGGAGGAGGAGGAAGAGTGGAGAAGGAGGTCGAGAGCAGCACCACGCTAGCAGGAGTTACATTGGAGGAGCCCGAGCAGACGCTGCTGGGAAGAAAACAAGGGAGAGGAGGGGGAGTGCCAATGTCAATCCTGGCTCTTTGCATTACTTTAAGAGATGGTCAGTCCACATAACTTTGGGTTGATGGATTCTATTTTCTCAGGTCAAATGTTATTACTGGAGTATGGTGGATGTTGCCAAGAAAACATGCAAAAATGATAGTCCTGAATCATATTCCCATGTGAACATATACTCTATTTAAAAAAAAAGAAAAAAAAAAGTAATCTATTGGAATTTTGGATCTTTTTTTTTTATTATTTTCACAATTTGGACAAACCAGATGGCATAATTAAATTTTGGATGGTAAAACACTCAAGATTCTGGCCAAATACTGTCATTGTCAGCTCGGACTCATCAAATGTTAATTTTGGCACGAATTTTCATTGTAGTGTCGTAGTCTTTTATTTGCATTTCTCCTTGAATGAAGGCAATTAATTAGATAAATAAGTAGGAGAGCATTTTTTTACTAGCCTGCATAGTTACTGGCATAGCAAGGTCTTTGGCAAATGAACCCTAATGGAAAAAGGCTATTGTATTAAATTAATATTTAATATTTTTATGATGTAATTTTACCTTGGGACTCATCTTTGAAAAGGAATCATGTAAAATGAAATTTCTGGATGCTTTAAATTTGTCAGATGAGTTGACATGCACTCTATATACAGGTCACATTATTTTTGGAAGAAAGCCTTGAAATATAGAATATTTGAAGAATCTTCATGTTTTCCTTATACAATATCACTGCAAAAAGTTGTAAACAAAAGGTCATCATGATTTAGACAGACTCAGCACTAGCTGTGCCTTCCTCATATGGAAAATTTCAAATTTTTGCTAATTTTCAATAGAATTATTAAACATGCAGCTGACTCACTTGTGTTTTCAGGACAGAGCTTTAAAGCACAAAAGGAAATGACACAATGTAAATTAAGTATATTTCACTACTGGCTCTTTTCATACCTGAATTCTCCACTAAAATAAAGTGTGGCTATGGAAATAACATGAATAATAGGTAAGAGAATAGGAATTGAATTGTAGTTGACAGGTAAAGTGAGGCAGAGGGGAATTTGGATTTACATAGGGCAAAATACATGGAAATGTAGGAAATCTCAGAGAATCATTTCAACTTTTATCCATCATAAGTTTTATCCATGAGGACTCCAGTTTATGTGCTGACACATTTGTTTTTATTCACTGTTAAGAGCTGCTTCTTCCTCACTAGAGTGAGCCTTGCTGATTATATACTGTAAGCATTTTCCCTATGTCCCTATAGCTGATTATATTGCAACACATCTTCCAACTGATACAAAGCCCTTTGGAAACTCACATTTAAAGTGGAAGGTGTCAGTGTCGGATGGTGGGGGCATTCTGAAACATGAAAGTATTGATGTGTAAAAGTCGCAGGAAACTGCACTGGTGAACTCGAGACCTTTTCTTTTGGCCTCCCCATCTCTCCCTCCTTTCATTTTGGTCACTCTGTCACCAAGAGCCAATGGACCCATGAGATGACCCTGTGCTTTAATTCCCACTTCTTCCTTTCCTGTTGATCTCCTCTCCATCTCCTGCTTTTGATAACTTACAACTCGCTCACCACACATAGATATATGCGCACACTCGACCGTAAGACACACACATGCATTGGTGTGCCTGGTGAAGAGTAAACAATCCCACTGCACAGAGCAGTCAAGCCTGGGCTTCCTGGAGAATGTTTGGGCAATGCCCTGGAACTCTGGCTCTATCAGCCTCTGTCAGGCACCAGTGAACTCTGTGTCTGTGTGTGCGTGTAGCTATGTGTGTGTAAGTGATGGGATACGGTGTCTAAATAGGTTGAAAGAGAGGAAAACACAAAGTGCTTCTTTGATTTTTTTTTTTCACCCATTAGTCCGTTTTTAATCCCACTATTATTCTCAGTGGCGGTTCTAAATATGTTACAATTTACATTGCCAGAATTGTGGCAGAGAAGCGAGAAAGAGTTTAAAGTCTAAACACACTGACCATGCAACAGCAAGTAACATGGCAACCATTTGTTAGTCGGAGCTGGGATGTGCTCACAGAGAGAACACAACTTAGAAAAAGCAGTCACAGATCAACAAGCAAAAAAAAAAAAAAAAAAAAACTAGGAAATGGGACTGTGGTACATTTTTTTACAGTGTGGTGAGTCCATACATGCACACATGCTAATATATGCCTTTTCTCAGTATGTTGTGTGTTTTGGACTTTAGAGCGATAGGGACAGAAAAGGTTGAGAAGTAGGACAACAGATACACACCCACATTTTAGAGCTGCTGACACATATTTTACATTAAAAGTGAGAAATGAAGCTGGAATTTCTGATGAAGTGGCGGTTGAGGACTGTGCAGAGTATCGCTGTGTGTATCTGTAGATGTAACGCCCTAAGTGTGTGTGGCTGCGTTAAGTGTGTGTGGCCGCCTGTGCCGATGCTGTGCCATGTGTGCACAGTTGGACTTATCTGCGTGTGCCTGTGTGACAAGGCAGATCGATGTAACTGAGACCCTCCAGCTGTATCCAGGAGCTGGCTGTCTTTTGCAAATACAAGAGCATGGTAATTGAGGCATCAAGCCATTCTCTCTTTGTCTCTATGCAAAACATGAGAAGCAAATTAATGGTCCAGTAGTGATGAACAATGGAGACCACTTGCAATGAATGCAGTGACAAAAATAAAGGAGAGAAAGATGAGCATTATTATTCAGTACTAGGCTGTGCGTAAGGGGGTGATACAGTCTTCCACAAAGCAAGAATGTATATAAATAGATGTATGTGTGTATGTGCGTACTGAGAGTAACAGTTTTTGCATGTTTCATGTTTTTCTGTTGTGGTGCTGTTGCCTTCACCTGGTGTGGGTACATCTATTCCGGTATACTTCTTTCTAAATGTTTGACTGACAGCACTAGTTTGTATGGTGCTGCTGTGAATGAATAGAACCCATTTCTACGCCCGGTTGGCTCCATCATTGCACTGCTTATGTGTATCATGAAATGGTCTGGTGGTCTCTATATCACAATCCCCTCTTTATATAGGTACATGTACCTGTGGAAAAGGCTTGCTTTAGTTTATCCGGATAAGAGGTGTAACTGGAAAAAAAGAGAAACCGCACAAACTACGGAAACCAAAGCTTTCACAGTGTGTCGGAAAATCTCACTGTGTAGACTCCAATTGAATACCAGCCAAATTAAATGCAGAAAAAAACAAACAAAAAAAAAAACAATTGTGTTTTTGGCCATGTATGTATGTGTGTTAAGTGAGTAGGAGGAGATATGTGCTCCCTACTCATCTGATGAATGTGTGAGTGTATGACATGAATTTTGTGAGCGTGTGTGTTTCTGTGTGGGTGTGTGTGAGGCGAGCTGGCAGGATATAGAATTGGACAGTAGTCAAAGAGCAAGGTTGGAATTGCAAGAAGAAATGTGCTCCCCCCACTTTATCTGCTCAGCTGAACAAAGCATGCAAGTATATGGGCAAGATGTAGAGTACAATAAATAAGATGATAAAACATGCATTAAATGCCTAAGATGACCCAGAGTAGCTGTACTGAAACAAGGAGTGTATTGAGTAGTTGGTTGATTGATTGATTGTGTACTGTATGAGTTTACTTTAGTAGTATCATAAATGTCTGTGATAACGTGCTGAAAAAAACTAAAAGGAACTGGGGGTACAGATATATAGTATAAGCATTTTCCATTTATTCAAATTAAATACAAATGTTTTGATAAATCCAAGAAATTAAATGATTCTATTTTTAAACTTAAAAAGTCTTAATTACTGGTTGATATATACATAATGATTCAGTCTCCATGGTGTAGGAGCTATTAAGTTAAGAGGTCCAAACTTGGCAGGTGTTGTTATTCTGCACTAATCATTTATTATGTTTATGTATAACAATGTATTGAGTATTAAAATGGACCAAGGCCCGCACTGATTTGCAAGTTAGTTCCAACATCCTATAATTTTGAAGCAACCATGGGCAAATGCTTGTCTTCTCAAATGTTCCCACAGCTAATTCTGCTAACAGCAGACTCCAATTTCATGCAGCTATTTGACCTAAATAAGTAGAATAATTGTTCATCAGAAGAAGTTCAGACTATTTTGTAGTGATTTCATTCTTCAGTCTATTTAGAGGTACTACTGTGACAGCAATGCTAATGTGCAGCAATGTGTACTTAGGAACTGCAAAATCTGTAGAAAATCTAAGAGACGTGCATTTAAACTGTACTGATTTACAGTTTGTAAATGCTATTACAACATATAATGGCTTTGCTTAACCTAATTTTATGTTGGTCATTACAGTCCATGCACTGTTAAACACTGACCCGATATTTGGGCCTATTAGCACTGAAAATAAAGCTTCTCACAATGATTTCTGGAGCCTGAACGGTCTCTTCCTGCCGCTACAAAACTCTTCAATTTAAAGAATCTTTTAATACAAGAGCAGAATGCAGCAAAAACAGGTCACAGCCGTGGTGTCAAAGTCACTGTGGTCACCTGTGACTTGGTTTGGTTTAAAAGTTTGTGAAACAATGACAGCAGATAATGACTGCCCACTTTTATAATTAAAAGCACAAAAGACATGTGACCAGGCTGTATGTTCAAGAGGTAGAGCAAATTATTGGGCTGCATAAACCACGGGCCATCTGCAAGTGACACTGATTTAGCCTCTTATCTCTTTACTGTTTCACAATTCCCACCTCTCTATGTAAAAACTAATTAGATCACAAAATACTATGAACCCCATCCAAAAGAAAAAAAAACAGATCAAAGAAGGTTTGGACCCAGCCAACGTTTTCCCCTTGGTGCTGACAGCCCGATTATCAGGCTGGCTTCTTTATGTTGCATATTAAATGACGATGAGAATGAATGGGGATCGTGTAATTTTAACCAGTGTCACTGCACACTGCTTTCACAGAGGAACTCCTCTTATCACTGGATTACGCTAATATGGATTACAACAAAGCAGCACGGGACATTTAAGTATGTGATAGACTGTACATGTGTGTTTGTGTATCATGATCATGCTAAGGAAATTAAAACCTGAGACTGATAGAATGACAGATAGTGAATCGATTATTTGGGTGTGTGTTTATGCAGGTGAATTGATATCTACCTCCTCCAGATGAGCAGTCCAACTCCCATGGAGAGCAGCATGATCAGGGCGGCCACAGACACGACAACAATGATTACCACTGGACTCTGTTCGCTGGATGCCAGTGCCACTGGAAATAACAAAACACATTCAAATGAACAAAAACACCTTAACTGTATTGAGTCCTCAACAACTATTAGCCAGGCAAAGAGCCACAGGCATATTTGTGCACTGTACATGCTCATAATTGCACCATAACTAAAGAGTTTAACAGACAGAATGCAGTGCATGTACAGTATACAGATGCAGTACTACTGCATCACAACCCTTTCTATTATTCATACTTGATTGTCTTATATTATACTATATGAAATATTTACATACCTTGGGTTTTACTAAACTGTTTCAAATGAAAAGAAATGAAAACTTGCATTTTTAAAACACAGAATATATTTTGTTGTTGTTGTAGTCAAACTGATGTCATTTTCAAACCAATCTCATCCAAAGATCCATTTAGTAGCTGTTCTGAAATTTTCAGTCACATCACTATATCTTCATTTGCAGATACCAGTTTGCTAGTTTCATGAATAAATTTATGATTTTTTAGAGATTTTTAATTTATTTATTCAATTTTCTATTTTATTGTGTAATTTAACTTGTTTTTAGGTTTAACATTACTGACACTGTTAATTATTGCAAATTTCTGTTAGAAGTTCTTATTAACCTGGGACATAGCAGAGCATGTAGTAGTTATTAGTTAGCTTCACAAAAACGAACAATAATCCTCAACAGTAAACATTAACCAAAGACAAGTAATGTGTACAAGCTTTATCACAGGTGTGCACCTGCCAGCTCATCTTATTTGCTTATAATCAACCTCCTAATAGTTATAATAGTCTAATGCATGAGTCTCAGATAAATCCCATAATTGTGTGATTAAGGTTTTGAAAGTCTGGTTTTCATAAATGACAGTAGAGGTCTCTGTGTTGCTGACTTGTGTCTTTGAGTGTCAGATCATTATTTATTTGACACTTGATCCAGCCAAAGGCAAAAGTAGAATATGCATTATGTAATAAGCTATTGTGCTTTCACCCTAAAGCGAACCAAAGGAGCCTGCAACTACATCTGTTGAAAACAGGCTAAAATAACCTTGGTAGGACTGGTCTTTGGCCAAGTGTGTGGAGCAGCTTGGCTGCTCAATTTAAAGTTTCAAGAATTTGCTTTTCCTGATAAATATATTTTTAAAACAAAACAAGGCGGGAAACACACACTGACACAAATCTACACACAGACTCCCATCCAGACCCTTAGGTGGCACAAGGGACATGATTCCAGTGTGCACAAAGAAGAACCATTTCACAGCTTACTGATAAATTCTTAAATCTTCACACATAATCTCAGACACATTCACATCATCTTCTCTCTGTCTCTCCCTATATCTCTCACTTTAGCAGCACGCCTCATTGTGTGGGCTGGCCAGGTGCCTACACAAACCCCCTATCCCAATCTGCCTGGTGGTGCTAAGAGGGGGTGGGGGTGCGTAAAACAGCTACTTACACTCGCCAAGTGTCTGTAGTTCCAGGGGAGCGCTGTACGCGCCGTAGTCGATGGGTGGTGGGGAGGACGAGGATGATGATGATGTAGAGGAAGATGATAAGGAAGAAGATGAAGAAGTAGAAGAGGAGGAGGAGGAAGAGGAGGCAGAGGATGAAGAAGATGAGAGCGAGGAGGAGGACAGGGGTGAGGAGGGGGCCGGTGTGGTGATAGGGCGGATGAGGAAGACATATGTGGTGCCAGGTTTGAGATTGTTGACACTGATCCGTGTGGCAGCAGTCTTCACAGTAGAATAACTCTGATCTTTTTGTTCCTGTTGATAGAGAAAGTGAAGTGAGAGACAGAATAAACAAAGAAAAGGAGAATGGAGGAGGCAGACAAGTAGGTGGAATCCATTTGTGAAATGCCTTTTCATTACCACAGCACAGTTTGTAATGCTGAGGGAAGTGCGAGACAGTTTTGTAACCAAATCAATGGCTTAGTAATGTTTCATTTATTGAGAGAGAGCAGCAGCATTTTAAAGCATCAGACATAGTTTCAAAGAGTCAGAAAGTTTTCCAGGCCAAGCTGAGGAGTTACAATCTTTAACCTGGTTTCCACACAGAGCACATCACTCTGCACTTCAAAAAAAATAATGACAAAACAGACAGAAATAAAACCATGACTCTATGTTTGTTTTCACCTGCTCAGTGCTATTACCCATATCTGCCTTATTCCAGCACATGGTCCTTTTGGTATGTTTGTTTATCATGCCTTTGCATGGCAGTACGATCCCGCCAAGTGACTGAAGGCTTGATAATAAATCCGATTTATATGCAAAGATGAAAAGGGGCTATCATAGCAAAGTGATTACAATTTTTTATGCACAACACTACACGTAGTGAGGATTTCAGAGGTTAAACTGAAACACTCTAACAACTATAGGAGGCATCTGCCATGAATTCTGAAACAGAAATCTAGGATGAATAAGATGAATACTAATTATTCTAGTGATCATGTGACTTTTCATTCAGTGGCACAATAAGGCTAACGTTTTTGATTATCGTTGAAGTTTCCTGATAACTATGGGATGGATTACTACAAATTTAATAAAGACATTCTTGTCCTACTCAGGACTAATTGTAATAACTTTAATTCATTATAATCATCTGGTGCAACCATCAGGTAAAACCTCTAATATATCCAGTAATTTACTTTATAACCAAATACCTGCAAAACAAATGATGTTCCCATTACCTTCAGCTAATGTATCTAGTCTTAAGAGTATGTTAATGCATGCACAGCTATGCATAATTACCAGCATGGCTATAGACTTTAAATTCTGCCCATGTATATCCAAGACTGGAATTGCATTATAATGGAAATAAAGCAAGCAGAAAGTCAAACAGACAAAGGGGGCCAGGCAGATATCATATAATGAGTGACTCCTGTGGAGTGAGCTAATATGTTACAGATAGGACAGAAGAACAGAGGAGGATGGAGAGGACTAAAGGAGAACACATGCAGTTCTCACAAAGGACTGGTGGGAGGAAAACAACAACAGCCTTCAGTGACAACACTTAGAATCTTGAGTTATGAATAAATTGTGAATTAATCACAATTAGTCATGATCGTTGTTACTCATTATTATAGTCAAGGACATGCTATTTGTTATTATGCAGAAAACTGATGAGTGTTTCGATGAATAACTAGTGATTTTTTAAATATCAGTAAACACTGCAATATGTGGGCTCATGTAAAGCTGCATCTTGATACAAAAGAGACAGAAAACGGCTGGTAAGCAAAGTTATATTTTAGATTTAATAGGCTCTTTGTTGTACTGTAGTTGTATTGCCTTTTCATTCCATGACCTTTCAACATTTTATATTGTCCCACTCTCAATTATCCTCTATCCATCCCTCATTCTCTCCATTCATCTACTGTACTCCCTCATTCTGCTCCTCATCTGCATCTACTCTTGCAAAACACCTTTGTTCATTTTTTTTTATCACTGTGCTCTTACAAGCGATTTTCGATCAAGTGATCTTCTCCTCATCTGTTCCTAACACCCTCTCTAACCTTTCGCCTCAGTTATCACATAGGCTTCTCATTCTTTCAAAACGCTCTACACCTTTTTGCCATCGCTTCTCTTTGCTCAAGATTTTCCTTCCCCAGCCCTCCTCTAAATCATTTTTCTTTTGCTAAAGATGTGGGAGTAGAGCAGTAAGCAGCAGGGCTTTATTAAATATGGTGAAGCAGAGAGAAGAGAAGGAGGTGTGAAAATTGGTGAGATTGAGACACAGTCAAATACAAAGACCTGGCGTTGCCAGAAAATGCAGCGTATGAAGATGAAGCGTGAGCATGACAGCTGTGCTTTACGTGCATGACAGATTTACTGTGAAGACTATGACTGTTGATGGGGTGGCCACAATCTGACTAAGCGCTCTGTTAAATTAGCGTGATAAGGCAGATGAAGTAAAAGCAAAAGTAAATGTATCAGTAATATGGGCTCCGGTTTCTACATTATTGGCCCTTAATGGACCAAAAACATAAAGCAGCTGGCAGCTCAAGAGAATGATTTGATCTTATGGAAAGGGTTATAAAAATACCCCCTCTGATTTGCTCCACCTCTGTGTACATTCTTTGTAGAGTGTGATTCATCATGGGGTTTGCACGGTGTACCAAATTTCACAGCTGTCAGTAAGACATTGAACTGCAACCCAAATTATAATACATTTTGGCCCTGAACGTTTTATACCTGAAATCTAAACTTGATAAACTTTAAAAGATAAATCTATCCAACCCAAACCTATCTGTAGCATTTTGCTACTTACTGATCCACATATATGCAAATTTAAAAAGCAAATGGGAAATGTCTTCAACTTATGCCACTGTATTACATAATTTGTTGTATATCAGGAAAAAATATCATATAATTAGAAAAGTCTTGATTAGTCATGTAAATAACAGAAAAGAAGCAACGATGATTGATTTACCTTCTCATAGTATTTCACCTCATACTCGGTGCGGCTGCTGTTTGGGTAGGAGGGTTGCCTCCACACTAAAGTTATACTCTTCTGCTCAATCTTCTCCGCTCGCAGCTCACTGATCAGAGATGGTGCTGCAGGCAGAAGGAGGAAGAGGAGAAGAAGAAAACAGATGAGGCTGTGGATTCCAGTTCCATTCAATATAAATACAGTAGCATCTGGAGGCCAGCAGAAAGAGTTTGAAGTCTCGGGAACATGCACACATGCACACATGCACGCACGCACGCACGCACGCACGCACGTACGCACACATTACATACAGCCATTATGCCCTACTGTGTTCAAAAAAATATGAGGGGAGCAAGAAGTGTGGATTTCGGACATTAAGGAGAGGAAAGCAACAAAGTAGATAGGAAAGATAAAGTGGATTAATTATTGAAGCTGAGACGTGTCAGAGAAGACAACTTCATCAAACTCCAAATCCCCATGAATGAACAAACACTGAGTACGTGTCTTTGTCTGAGTGCATGTGTGTGTGCAGCATTGAGCAGAGCATCAGTCAGTGCACTGGGACTTGTGATAGATCAATATGGATATGGATTCACTGACGAGTCTGTATTGACATGAGACTAACGGATAGAGACACTCTTAATCTGAAGTTGCCGTTTCCTCACCGTCTTTCAGTGAAACTGATCTACCAACTTTTTCTGATTCAATCCAGGGAAGTCTGAGTGAAATTTCTCTGGACAGACATTTCATATCTTACCGATCATAACAGAAAACAAAACAGATGAATTATGAGTACAAAGCTTTCCAAATTTAGATGCAGTGTGTAATGGCACTGGTTCCCTAAGCAAACAATCTCATTAGTGAAGAAAGACCAGCTTTTTTATTTCTCTGTCAACAAATGACAGGCAGCATATAGTATAATAATCAGCAAGCAACACCCACTCTTGCTTAAGTGCTAATTATGCCATGTTTAATGAAGTAGCAAAACGGGTTGTCACTCACAAATATGAAGAAAAATACAGGGCTGCAGTTATTGTAGTCATAAGACCTTTAAGCTAGGGAGGACTGCTGCCATTAAGGCCATTAGGGTCAGGGTTAGTGTCAGGGGAGTGTAACGGGCGTCTTCTGTCATCTTTTTTTTTGTACTGGACAATAATTATCGTGGTTCCTTAAACACCTTTCAAACCCTTCTTTCACAGTGACGTGATCTTTCGTCTATGGCATTTAAGTCCCTTATTTTCCTGCTGTTTGTTTCGGTCCATGATCCTGTTCTTGTTTGTCATCCTTTCTCATTCTCGCTTCAGTCACCCTATCAGTTGACTGCTCCTCTCTTTTGCTTCCTGCTCATCTCTTCTCCTGACCTTTAATCATCAATTCATCTCCTCCCTCGATGAAAACACCACATTAATGAATATGTTCTGCCTGTCACTCACACACAAACAAAACTGCATGAACACACAAAATATTCCACCTGCACACACACACAAACGCAAAGCATCTGTGCAGCTCCTTCAGTGCTCGTCTCAAACAGCAGGATAATTCAGTCATTTTAGGCAGCAGATCAAAGACACGCTCAATCTGTCTGTATCTCTCTCTCACTGTCCATCCCATCTGTCTGTTTTTTGCTGTCTCTGAAAACACAGGTATTATCCATTATTCATGGTGACTTTTGGTAGCACAGAGGAAGGATGGCTGTGTGGATCAGTTCACCAATCTGCTGCTGAATCTTTTTAAATCTTCACTGTATTTTATGACTGAATTTAGCAGAATGACTGACCGGCATGAGTGGCTGCGATTGTTATCACAGCCATAATAACTCTGCAGAAGGGACGAACTGCACCAAACACACAAAGTGCGTAGCATTGACGTGTTAAGATTACGTGACTTGTGATGGATGTAGTAAATGTGATGGGAGCCAAAGTCTCCAGTTGTTAATTTCCTGTTTCAAACTGATCAAGTTAGTGTGTTCCAAAAGCTCACTAGTTTTCAGAGTTTCCTTTGTGCTCTTGTTTGCTGTTTCTCTTTGACAAGATAAATTAAGTTTGCATTTTACATTTTCTGTCAGCAAAGGAAAAGTAGAAATAAACACAATACAATTTGTGTTGTTTGTGGTGTCACTGTGATGTTTGATTTGCTTTAAAACATACTAATTCTTCACTACTAATAATGTCTGCTGAAGGTGAAACACTCTCTGCAATAAACTAAACACTAAAATGCTTTTTGTGAAGATTCAAAGTTATCAGCAGCCTTTAAACATGGCACTTAGTGACATTTTGAAAGTATGAACACATTGCCTTGAGGCATCAAGTCATTCAAATGAAATATTTCCATGCAATGTACAGATGCATACACAGTAGGGGAGGGTTGAAGTAAAAAAGAAATGCACTGAAGGACAAGAGAAGATGCTAATAAACAGTATAAGGGAATGCAAACAAAGAGAAGCAGAGAAGTTTTTCTTAATGATTAATGATTCTGATTTATTATAAAGTGTAGAGGAAATAGACTGCGGAGGAGCTCATTAGGAAATAAATTACTGCCATTGTACACGAAAAGCAAGAAAGAAGTATTGTATGCACAGGTGAGAGGAGCAGGTGTTAAAGGACAACATGAAAGAAACTGAGTCAGAAACAGGAGCCAGGGAGTAAGATGACAGTTAAGACTGAAAAGAAGTTTGAACAGACACCTCCTGCTTTCTCAAAGCTCCTGCCTCCCAAACACAAAGAGAAACTCAGCCTAACATACTAAACCAAGAACACAGTGTCAACCTGCTCTCCCCATTTACAACCGCAGGCTATTGTTTGCTATTCTTTCCTTCCTTGTTTGCTGAATTATGCATAAGACTGGTGCTTGCCTCCAAACTTCAGATCACATCACAGCTTATTCTGACACATAAAAAACTATTTCTCTATCCATACACACATACAATAACCTCAAGGCACAAATACAAAAGTAATATAATGCTTATAGTTTTGTTTCTGTCTCTGAAGATGCAAAAAACTGGGCTCTGTGTGGCAGACACACTAGCAATGATTAACTACGAACATTAGCATTTAGTAGTGTATAGTACAGAGTATTCTATACACTGTGTACAAGATAATATAAACTTTGCTATAACATGTACACTCATCCATATGATCAGACTTGCACATCCCTGAAGAACTCAGCTATTTTCCTTTGTGGCGTTAGAATATTTTATTGAAAAATTATACAGAAAGAAAATATGGATAGTTTGAATTTGCTGATGTGTGCTGCTACTACTCCTATTTTATTAGTTTCCGTATCATGTAGAAAATATTGTAGGAGTCAAGAAGTCATAAGAAACCCTTTCACTCTTTAAGGCACCATCAGCTTTGCAACTTCAGTGTTTGTCCATCTTTTACCATTTGTAAAGGCTACTTTGTGGATACAAGCTCCATGACACACATTCAGCTCTTCATGTAAACAGGCATAACTACAGATACTATATGCCCACATAGTGTACACAAGTGTATATGGCATCAAATGGTTGGTAGTGCTGAGTTTGGCTCTATATTTGGCTGTCTGAAAATGACTGAGACTCACATACATATAAACGCACTCACTGCACAAGAATTTTCACAAATAATATTGAAGAGGTGATGGCCTTGTGGGCAATAAGCCTTCTAGCTCTGCTGTGGAAGTGCACAGCAGATGTTCTCAAAGTCTCATCATACTGCAGAAATCACACAGCAAACACAATGAACATGCTCATCACAAAGAAATACAGTGTCTGATTAGATCCACTATGAAATCTTTGCAGTACACACACCAATCACTGTTACAGATAATGGTCTATAGACTTCAGAAAGACACTATGATGAGAGTGAAAAGTGAGTCATGAGGATACAGTTTGGCCCCAGATGGCAAATAGGCAGCTGTTCCTCTGTGTGATTAAACTTCTGTAGGCTTCAAGTATAAGCTCAGGCTGGGTGTCACTTGGGTTTTATGGCTTCTGATTCTGACTCCACTTATCAGTTACAGTTCTGTCAAACTCTCAACTGCTGAATTTCTACCGCCTGGAACCAATAAATTCAAAATAACATCAGATTAAAAAGCGGAATTTCCAGTTATGTTCATATTATTAAAAATCTAAAAATCTGGAAAGCAAAGACTACAGATTTAAATGGTCATGAACAATGTCTAATCAATATTCTTTTAGCTTAAAGATAAAAAGGAATATTGTCTATTTTACCATGTACTAGCATAGTATTTGCACACTTACCCAATTTTGTCTTTAAAATTATAGCCACAGCACAGCATATTGCAACCACTGTACATGTGTTGATGAATACACAGTATAACAGTATGGACAGAAGAAATGAAAGAGCTCAATGGAAATTTTTCTTAATGAAGATTCTAATAGGTCCCACTTCAGACCAGATCCTGATACCAATATGCAGACACTGTGGATTATGTGCTCAGGTCCCTATGGCAGGTAGAGCTATGAATTAAGTTTGGCAAAAACAGTCCTGTAGGTTTGTGTATCCATGTGTCCAGAGGCAGTCAGGGTGCAACTGGCATCTCTCTTTCATTATCACAGGAGACAGATGAGGAGCTGCTTTCCCCAGGGTTGACGACACAAGCAGGGCTCAACGTCCTACAGTCATTCGGACTTTTTTCATTTTCCTCACTTCTGTGGTTCCCTTCTTTGGAAATTTTGTCACTCTCTCTCCATCCTCCCTGCACCGCTCTGTCTCCATCTCTTTCTCGGGGGAATCCACTATTCCCCGCAGGCCTGTTTGTGCCTCTGCTGAGATGACATCCATCTTGTCAGGAGGGGGTTTCATTGTTCTACTTCTCGCCATCTCTGCCACGTGTGCAACTTTACACGCTTCCGTGTGCCTACGCAAATTAAAGAGATCGAATGACTGCAGGTGTGTTTAGAACAAAGAGGCTGGATACAAAGCGTGCATGGCTATAAAGTTGTAGGTAGGAATGATTGAGAGAGATGTATCTATCAGGCCTGCTCATGTTCAACGGATTAACATGAAGGAAGCACTTCATTTTCTTTGGGGCACAGCATCACTGACTTCTACCTGGGGTTAAAGAGATGCAGTAATTTATGACTGTCAGCTGAAGTGTTAACAATATGTAGTTCTTTTGGGTGTGGATGTCCCTTGAGCTGTTTATACACCTAGAGCTGCAGGCATTTCTGCTAGTGGTTCCAAAATCCCAGTGGAGTGTATTTTCGGAAGTGTCAAACAGACAATGACTGTCTGGTTAACTTTTAAAATATGTGTTTACCAGCTGAACATTTGAACATTTGATCAATGCAAAAAATAAATAAATAAATAAAAATTTAAAAATAAAATCAAATTCATAAACTAGCATTTATAAGCAACTTTGAATATTTGAAATCCATTTTTGACACCACTGATAAGACTCACATTCAGAAAATTCCAACCTAGTCTGCTCAAAATCACAATGTCTCCATGTCACTATTCACTAGGTAGTTGCAAATGCAATCATAATGATGTATAATATATACATTGAGATCTAAAGATGTTTTATAAAAGAGCAGCTACCCCATGTAGGTCTCACTATCTGGCAGTGGGTCTTGCTGTTTTAATTTGTGGTTATCAGCCTTCCCCAGCTTTGGAGCGCAATCTGGCAACCTGTTCCTGTTCACCAGTCACTGCATAATCTGTCCTATCAGCATCCAGCCTCCTGGGTGCCTCGATCTACATACACATACATACGTAATTATTCTGCTCTGCTCCAAACAACACTGAAGCACAGCGTAAGGAAGAGCAACAGTAGGAATGAAAAAGAAAAGGAAAAATGATATTATCCTGGATCCAACTTCAGAGGTGAGGTGAGCAGATGCAGTCAGAGAGCAGGTATTATTTTTGATTATTATCATTTATATCAGTCTAGGAAGAAAAGGGGAAGGGCAGTGTTTATACTCACACACACACACACACACACACACACACACACACACACACATATTTTTGTCATTGAGGGGGATGAAATGGTACACAGAAAGACACCTGGATTGGACACATTTCCATCTAAACTGGAAAATTACATGTTTTAGGGGTTTGATCCACCTAGGTGTGTGCATGTGTGTGTCTGAAAGTGTGCGCCACAGAGAAGAGAATCTTAGATGATGCCCTGATTAAATGTGTAGGTGGGTGTGAAAGAACCAGAACACAGAGCGAACAAGCAGGTGGGACAAAAAGATTCTCACTGTATGACATTATTCAGAAGGGTCTTATCCACCTGGTAACACCAGGTCATGGCTGAAAGCTTGCACAGTGGTGATGCTTTTCTGTGCCACAGCAGCTTTGAAAAATACATGCAACTGAAGACTGATAATAAACTGGCATTAATGATCTCTGTCTGATCAGATTAAAGGATGAAGAAGAAAAGACCACATGATTATATGCTATACAGTATGTCAAAACCCACCCGTGACCTGTTAGCCTTTACTGAGCTTACAAATGTGTCAAATCTGGCATCCCACACTCCACCAGCAGACAGTGACTGGGGATGACTTGCTTAAACTGCCCTTGACAGCTGCACACTGCACGCTCTTCAAGCCCAGTGTGCATTCTGAGCCAAGTGTGCTGTAGCCTAAAGGCAGAGGCATGGTCTGATCACAATATGTCCGTTAAGCCAGGCAGCATCTGCCTGGAGCCTCCAACAAATACAAACACAGGCCACACACACACTCACAAAAGTACACACAGAGTGGCTGACCCAAGTCTGCTGCAGGAGGTTGGCTAAGAAGTTAAAGAAAGCTCTAACTGCCCCGTGCAAGGAGAACAAATGCATGCACACATATGCACACCTGAACTTCCACCTTCCTTTACTACTACCCATGTTTACAGTGGGGGGTAATGACATGGAGTGGATATTGTGAGAGAATACAGAGAAACAGAGAGTAAAGGAACCTTCTTGGCAGTTTTGGTGCTGCTTTTGTCACCGAAAAATATAATACACAGAAAAAAGACAAGAATTGTTTTAGTTCAGATGTTTGAAATTGATGCAAAAAGGGTAAAATAAATGAAAAAAAAAAGCTGTGTGTCTGTGTGTGCTCAGTATTGGTCTGATGAACTATCACCCACCTACTGTTGTATCAGAGAGGAGTCTGCTGTCATTCAGAAAGACAGCTGCATCTCTATACACCGTTCTCTCTCCCACAGCAGGGTGCCACCAAGCTCCCCTTCCCTCCAGCAACAAACCCCCCAAAAACAACAAAGATGGTAAACACAATACAAACAGAACTAAGCTCTCTCAACAGAGCCATGACAAAGACCTCACAAGGATACAAAAATGAGAGATGAGAACAATTTTGAAGCTTGAACTTTTCTTTCTAGTCTCTTTGCAACAATAAGAGTTTGTGTTTTCACCTGTTTCTCGCTGCTCCTGAGAGGGATTTGGCAAAAGATGTGCATCAAAGACAGCCCCTCAAGCCTTGTATAATGCTCTGATTATGAGAATAACATTGTGTGTCATCAACCACCTCAAAGCTTTGTTTTTGTTCCGAAGTGAGCACTACAATTCCCCGAACAACAAGAAACAGCCTGCAAATCCATATAAAGAGAACACATACTAAAGACCCTGAAAGTGGCTCTTCATAGACTCCAATTATAAGCCAAGAGGTAGGCAATTAAAATTCCCATCACAGGGTGACAAAGCATCTTAAGTGGCTGGGGTATAGTCCTGAAAAGTAGCTTGATGACTCTATTCATTTGGTGCCTGCTGAAGCCTCACCTTCCCATCACTTCTAATTAAGGAGGCAAAAAGGATCCGAACACCTCTATGCAGAGGGCTGGAGGTGGGGGGGAGAGGAGAGGAGGTGGGAAGTATGAAGGTGGAAAAAAAAGGCTACTGAAAACTAAATGACAGAAGTAAAGATTTTTACTTCGACAGTTGAAGAGGACTCATTTAGTGAAGGAATAGAAAACATTACCTGACAGTTCCTTGCTGTCACAATGCAGAGAAGGTGTGATCCTAAATTAATTCAGGCTCAAACCTATAAATATTCATAGAGTCAAACCGAAGCGTGTACTTCGGAGTCAGTCAGTTCTTAGAAAATCATGAGGTGTTAGATCAAGTGTCAGAGACAACTCCACTTCTCTTTAGCGTCTTGTTATACTCCCTCCATCATTCATACATGCAGTTTTCACATTTACATGATTTATTAAAGGCGCGCTTTGCTGCTGTTACACATGATGTTATCTTTCCTTGTCACAAAACATGCCTGCTTGCTTCCTCTAAGCCTAACTGTCTTCCATAACATGCCCTCAAATTTCTGCTTCCTTCAACTTTACAGGTTTATTCTCCTGTATTCTTATCTATCCAGTCGTATGTCTCACCTTTCCTCTTTTCCCTGCAGTTCCCTTTCCACTTCCATCCCTTCAATCTCTAGGCCTTAATGTCCTTCTGTCATTTCCTGACTTCTACCTACATACAAAACCTTGTAAATTCTTACTGACAATACTACTTATTTGTTTAGAGCACAAGACCTTTCCACATAATTCTGCCAAGAACATGTGCATTATATCTACATCATGTTTGAGAAAACCCTTTTGGTTTTGTTCCTCTACACACATGGGACATTCTGCCCACTACACCACTCACCTCTCCCCATCCCTCCACTTCTATATTCATCACTCTCTTCCCATCCTTCTTTATGCATCCATCTCTCAGGCCTGTGCAACCCCACAGGGACAAGTCATCTAAAGCCGAGTCAGTAATCCTCCCAGGATATTGAAATGCCAATCCCTCTTCCTCCCTGACCCACACCTCCACCCCAGCTCTACTCTACACATCCCTCTCTTCTTCCCTGCCTCAGCCAAAAGGCTTTGGATGCACCACTGGGGGTCAAGACATTCAACTCAAGTGGGTTTCATTCACACATACATGCACACACTCCCACAGGCACACACAAAAAAGCACATATTACTAGAGGGAAGATGCCATCACTTCCCATCTGTACATACAGTCATTGGTTTGTTCATGAAACACAAATCAAGAATGAAGCATTGCACAGTGTATGGTACCTAAGAAAATGATCACTGAAACCAAACACATACACACACATGCAAGCACACACACACATACACACACACGTGCACTCACAACACGCTACCGCACTTCCAAAATCCGCAGCTGGATAAGAGGCCCCATGAGTTATGGGCAAAATGATCCTCCTTTTCACCCAACTCATGCCTCATCTTCTCACACAATCCCAGCCGTGTTTCTATCCTCCATTCCTGCTCCCATTTTATCCATCCTTCCTTGACACACCATGCAAACCCTCTGCCACTTGGTGGCCTGGAACACTCTGATAAAACTCTATCTGCTTTGGGGAAATCCACTTCTTCATTGTGCATGTGCAAGCATCCAGTTTGAGAAGATGCTTTTCAAAATTTCAATTTGTATTTGGTTTTAACAGAGGAATTTAACTGTCACAAGGCCTTAAATGCTATTTCTGATGCCTTTCATCCACTAACAAAGACCACTGTAGTATATGCATAGACATAAACCGACCCCCTGTGTGTCTGTGTGTATGAGCTGGGGTTTTTGGCAATCAAATAGCACTCATTCGAATCTCTTCTCTCCCCAACTCAGACTGTCCCCTTAAATCTTCAGGGTTTTGTGGCATTCAGATGCCAGGTAAACCATACCACCTGCTGCTAACAAGCTCACTGTGTCCAGAAAAACAAATATGGCAAGTAGGAGAAGATGGGATATAGAGTTGTTGAGAGGAGAGAGAGCAGAGAGATAAGGAGGAAGAGGGCAGCAGTGATTATGTCAAAGACAGGTGGCACATGAATAGGAAGATAGTGAAAGAGTGGTTGTGGATGGAGAGACAAGAGAAGGTGGGAGAGAAATTGCCATCTAAGAATAGTGAGTTTATGGCAAGAGCAGGAAAGGACATGGAGGGGGAAATGAGGAAGGAAATAGAGGGTAAAAAAAGAAAAGATCAGGATACACAGGGAGGAGGTTAAAAAAAAAGCAGCAAGAGATGATGAGGTGGCCAGAGAATGAGGGTGAGTGTGTGCGTGCTAGTGTGTGTTAGCTTTGTTCCAAATCCCTCCTGCAATATTCATAAAGGTCAGTGAGTTTTGATGGTGTAAAGACTTGTTGTGTACGTGTACACACATGTATGGATACAAGGTTGAGCTCTGGACACCTTTTTTTTTTCTTCTTTTTTTTAAATTCTGTACCTGACGTGGCTCTGAACCATTCCTGCCTGCCAGAGCTACTTCACAGGGGCTCTGATACACAGAGACTCACCCTCAGCAATACTCTAAACATTTCTGATTTATCCTCCTGAAAAAAAAGAAACACTAAGATCTTATGGGTTTACTTTGAGGCAGTATCGCTGAAAGAAGGCAAAAATATTATAGATTTGTCCCAGGTTTCTCTGATAGTTTTGGTTGTCTCCCATGGCAACACATACCAAATGCTGAAACATCACCCTTCATAGCGTTGATGTTTGTGGCTCAGATATGGAGTAGGGATGCCATTTTGTCTAGAGAGACAAAGCAAGAGGTTTGACATGAAAGAGAGCAAGACTAAACAGAAACTTTTATTTGTTGGCCTAGAGCTATCACAGTTTGGGTAGGTTTAGGCACAAAAAAACACTTGGTTATGTTTACACACACAGAGGTAGCATTAAACACACAACAACAAATGACAGTCTAAATCCTCCCTGACAAAGAAAGCCTTCTGAAACCCCTGTGAACACACACTCCTAACCCATTGTTGAATCCCTCTGGATGACAAGGTTAGCGTGACAACTTGCACCCTAATACCCTGTAATAACCACAAATCAATGCCATAGCAACTGCTGACATGACAGATAGACAGGGAAGGGGAAAGAAGAGGAGAAATGTTGAAAGAAATATGGGAACAAAAAAAAAAACAATCACCACAGGTTTTTTCCTTTTCTGATATAGTGTCCCTAACCTTGGAGCTTTGGACTATTGACAAGCTAAATCTTTTTGGGGAGCTGAAGAAGGATAAGTTGTATCTTCTTGGCAAAATTAACGCCAGCTGCTATATATGCTTGTAAATCAGCCTTCAGAACCATATACTATAATTAAAAAACTGCTGTCTTTGCAAAACAAAATGACTTTTCTACTAAAATACTGTTGCACACTTCAGTATAATTAGTATTAACTTTTAAAGTTATAATGTGTAAAATGTGAAAGCTCTGGCGGCATCTCAGAATGCACACACGCCACCTGCCGTTTCCAGGTACCATGGAGGGTGGCCGTCACCTTTAAAACAAAACACTATTCCCTCTCTAGAGCCAGTGTTTGGTTTGTCCTTTTTGGGCTACTATGACAACATGATGGCTGCTTCCATGAAAGGAGACCCGCTCCCTATGTAGATTTTTAATAATTTAATCGATTGCTCTAAATATTACACATTAAACCTTTAACCACATATTACTAATGTTGCACAGTTGTACAGTACGTAAAGGTGTTCTTTAACCTCCTATTTACCTCACTTCTGACATACCCACTAAGAGATGTTATTTATTCACAGGCAAACACATCCTTCATCAAAAGTTCATACTGAATACAGACTTTGAATCATAAACAAACTGCTATTTTAACTCACTTGAAACTAACCAGAGACCCATACTTGGTGCTGTTGGCAACTCGGTTTTGCATTCATTATGCAGCTCATTTCTCTAAGCTAATTTCCAATTAAGGGCTAGAACACACTTTGCCATTCTCACTTTCTCATTGTTTCTCCATCAAATGCTTTTTTGAGCAGCACCATTCAGTCTCTGCCCTCGTACCTCATTTGCTTCATTATGACTTCACTATTCAGACTCATACCTCTTTCGGCACTTTCAAATGGACTGCAAAACAAACAGCGTTAACAAGCTCAAAAATATACACAGTAGGTATGATGGGTATGTGCGCATTTGTGTATAGGTGAGTGTTTGTAAGCGTTCAAGCCAAAATGTGTCCTTCTACATGCGTTATTGTGAGTGTGTGTGTGCTTGGTCTTTTCACACTTGAGCTCTTCTAAATAGTGTTGTTGCAGAGCTGGTTGACAGGGCTACTTGGTAAAGTGCTTTTTTAAGCCCCTGGCTAATGGCCTGCTGAAGACTTCTGTTGATGAAAATGAGATTACCTCCACCGGCAAGACTTTTTGCTCTGTGCACATAAATGAAAATCACTCGACGCACATTTGGTTTTGAATGTCAAGTGTGGAGTAGAGTTGCTGTATGCTACTGTATGCACTTTGAGAATCTGTATAAATTACAAGTATATTCAAAGGTCACAGTGTGCCTGTGAGAGTATATACATCTAACTACGTACAGATGCACGCAGTGCCCATAAGTGTTCATTTATGTGTGTCTGTATGTCGTGTGTGTGTCTGTTTGTGTGTGTGTGCGTGCGTGCATGGCAGGAGCAACCCGACTTTGCTAAACTGACACTGCATTTACCAATGTCATGAAAAGTATGTTCATTTCTTCACAAACAAAAGCTTAAAAATCTTAAGCAAAAAGAAGACCAATGTGCAAATTACCACAGCTACAGTAAAATGGCAAATTTAACTATTTAAATTTTTGAGATTGCCAATCACAATAGGTGGGACACTGTAACAATCAGTCTGACCTAGTCATGGAGATAATATTTTCACCACAGCTGGATTTAAATATTACCAAAATCTATGCCAAAAAAGATTTTTGGACAAACCGCTGCAAGTTCATTCAAACCAGCACAATCCTATTGGACGTCCTTAAAATGTAGCCTACTGTAAGATATTCAAATTGAAAAACCCACGCAGTGCACAACATTTAAAATCCATTTTTGACATGCTCATAATGCAGTCTGAATGCACTGCTGGCTTGTCCCATCTGAGCACATTTGCTTTTTGGATATGCAGTGTGACCTAATTCTTCTTGTTCAGCTTCTGGTAATGTGCTGACTGTGTAGACTTCTATTGTAATTTAAAATGCAAAATGCTCTTTATCCATGCCGTGTGTCTGTGTGAGTCTGAACTACATTTAAAGATCATACTGTGACTCACCAGGAAGGCTTGTTGACACATTAACCTGGGTGTAGAACCTCTTGTTGGGCAGCAGCTCTGACACTCCATTTAAGGCTTCTACAGTAAATGTGTAATTGGTGTTGGGAAGAAGATTGACCACAGTCACCGTTCTTTCTGTAAGGCCGACCTGCTGAGGAACAAAGCCAACACTTGACCCACATGGCTCACACTGCCTCCCTGCGCAACGGCGACACCCCACACTGTAGGTCAGATCCACCCTTCCTCCTGTGTCAGACGGTGCAGCCCACTCCAAGATCAGCGTGGACTGCTTCAGAGTGTAGACCAAGTCTCTAGGTGGGGATGGGGGCCCTGAGAAAGATGAGAATAATAAGTTCGGTTCGGACTTTGGTTCATTATTACAACCATAAATAATTCATTAGACTTTCATGAAAACAAACAAGTTGTAAGACATTTAAAAATAGAGACAGGACTAGACAATATGTATTCCCTCTTTTTCTAACACCAGCAATTAATCAAATATTTTTGCTTCAGCAATTGTTATCCAGCATTTCAGTTGACAAAGGAACTTACAATTTGTCGAAATGTGTCAACACAAATCAAGAAACATAACAGAATAAAGACTAACCATGCTTCAAAAATAATCAGTATCAAAAATCGACCCAACTGTTTCTGAAAATGTAACATTTTGCACAAAGCGGCCTTTTACTCCGACTGTCCTCTTATCTCTGTAACTGTAAATGTGAGGCTGGGTAAAAAGGGCCTGTAGAAATAACATGTTTGACCACGCCATGGCCACCTGCATGACTTCCAAAGATTGTTCACACATCATGTAGCTGAAGCATAAGACTTTTCACATGGCAGAGAGACTAAGTGCATTGGGTATTATGGTATGATTGCATTGCCTCAGTTTGAAACATCACGCTATAATAATCCTGTTTTATCCAGGATTTGCTGTTGAGAAACATTTTTTGATGAACCATTTGATCCTAATGGAAATAAGCAATTGAAAATGTGTGTCTGTTGCTCCAAAAACCTAGTATATGCCGTATTATTATGGTTTGGCAGTGGGGGTACAAAAATATTCATTGGATTTTCTGTAGATGCAGGAGAGATTAAAGATGATGAGATAAATAGCAAAAGCATCTGAGGAAAAAAAAAACTCCAGTTAAAAGTGAAAACTGAAATATTGTTAAATATATTTAGGTGTGTATCTGTGCTTTTAATGAATAAAACATTATTTTTAACTAATTTTTTGTACTTACCTTTGCCTCCTGTCTCAAAGTGTGTGCACATAAGCAAAAAATATAGGTTTGTCCATTATCTACTCATGTCAACAGAGCTGCAAGGAACACACCTTTCATTTACCATAGTAAACCCTAAGCCACAATAAATAAAGGTGAGTTGCCATGGACAAGGCCTTTAGGTCTTCTGAAACATAAATCTGACTTGTTATGGGGGTTGTGATAAGCCAGATGCATCACAAGTGTGCACGCTGTAGGCTTTTAGAAAGGAAAAGAGGACAATTGTAATGTATCGCTGGATAATACATGAATTATAAATGTCACTAAATCTCTAGTAAAATTACATCATCTGTCTTTAGATCACTGTCTGATGCACAGGGCTCTGCACATTTAATGTTTTAAAATCAATATACAGTCCAGTATTCAAAGGGCTATATAAAATGTCAGGCTGCAGGACTGTATCACTAAGTTTTAACTGACCTGCTGGTACTTGAGCATGGAGAATGAATGGAGCTTAAGCCCATTAAAGGCCATGAATTTTACATGTGTCTCTATGTGTGTGTGTGTGTGTGTGTGTGTGTGTGCAAGTGCTGTGTAACGAATAAGTGAAGGTGTGCTGCTCTGCGCGTGCTTTTGACCACATACACACAGTAGAGTTGTGGGGCCTCACGTGGAGTTACATAAACCCAGAGAGCATCCAGTGTGAACGCATGCACACGCACGCACACACTCACTGGATGTAGACACAGCTGGGCCTTTTATTCTCCCTCTACTTTTGCGCTTTCTCGGCCTTTCACTCCCTCTTTCTCTTGAAGTTTTCTTTTCCTTTCTTTTCATCTTCAAATCTGAGTGCCTCTTATTAAAACTTCACCTCCTCAACTCTTTTGTCCCTTTCTTTCCCATCTTTTGCCCCCTTTCACTTGCTGTCTCCATCTCCTTTGGCCCTGATTATTCAAATTCTTTGCTTCTCAAACATAATGCATCATGGGATTATTGCTCTACAGGCTGTTTTTTCCAGTAGAGCATTATAGACTTTGCAATTATGTATTTGCCGGAGCCAGACTCAAAAGAGTCCGTAGTCTTCTTCATCAGTATAACACTGAGGACATGCTCCGTTTTAAACTGGGCACCAAAAAAGGGAGCACAGTAAAGTTTATAAGTCAAAAGAAAAAAAATGTCATCAAGCACAGATAGCCAGTGTATTCACTCAGCAGAGAGATTTCATATCACTGTCAGAGATTTAGAGTAATGAATAGTCTGATTATTGTAACTAAGATGTTTTGAATAAAAAAATCTATTTTATCTTGATGCTGTTTTTAATTCTTTAGCCATTAAAACCAATGCATTTATATGTTTCCCTTAGTCAGATGGTAAAATACTACTCTGCTGTAACCTTATACTTCCTTTGTGAAATTATGGGCTCTCACTGTTTTCAGAAATCCATTTGCATTGAAACATATATTGGCAAACATAATGCATCACTTTAAAGTATTTTTCTCTATTACCATATTATTATGCTACAGTGATTGCCATTGCAGTCTTGTCAGCAGCAGTTCTACTGTGCCAAAACTGGATACAAAGACATATTTCTGTGTCCCTAGTGAGACATTTCATTTCCCTGTTTCCAAAGTTTTCCTTTCCCTAAAATATTTAACAGTATGCTGCAGCAGAAAATGTGCAAATAATCACCATTAACAATGGTGATTATTTGTATTACCAAAAATAACCTCATTTTAAAGATGTAGCAACATTTTCTTTCAAGTGTTACAAACAAGAGCTTAAAACTAAACGTTATTTCAGATAGCTGTAGCATGTAATTGTTAGGGTTAAGATACTTCACGGGCTTTAATGGCACTGAGAAAAAAAAATTCACTGATATTCGATAATGGCTCAGATGTTAAGTTTCACATATAAAACCTTAATCATCTGGAAAAATCTTCCTTTTTCTTTAAATCTTATAAATCTAGATTTATCAACCTTGCTCTTCGTACCATAAAGAGGATTAGCTGAATCTAGGGGTGATCATAATTACTGAATCAATAGTATAATTAATGTGGTCATTAGGCTGCCATAAATGTTATCACATAGGGATCAGAGAGCTCAGAGATCAATACTGTAATTAAACCCCTCCATCGCAGTTACCATAAAACCTAATATGACCACACACTTACACATATATACATACACACAGGTGAATGCGTATGTATACAAACACACGCACACACACACACACACACACACACACACACAGAAACCTAGTTACCCCACAGGTTTACTGCACTGAGTACTTACAGAATAGCACCTATTATTCCTCCATCTAATTACTGAGCTTTATCAATAGGCTGTTCTCAATGCAGAAATCAATGGCCTGTATGGTCTCTGTCTTATTGGCCTTGTAGTGGAGAAGAATGGTATTTGGTATGGGAGGCCAGGTGTGAAAAGCTAGGAGGTGAGGAATAAACGTATAATGTGTGGACAGTGGGGATGAGATTGTCTCGAGAATGGAGGGATGAGATTTCAGTTTGACACAGGGAAGAAAAATGGGGTGATAACACACATGGATGAAATGGATGAAGAGCAAGGAAAATGTAAAGGGGCAGTGTGTAGAAAGAAGAGTGATGAGTGGCTGAGTTGAGAAGACACAGAAAAGAGAGAAGTGTGTGATCAGGGGTCAGGGAGGAGGAACGGAGGGGGTCGAAAAAGACAGTATGGTCCAGTGAAATGGTAGATAATGGATGTATACCAGAAAATAGGTAGCTCAGGGGAAAATGGAATATGGAGAGAATGTACAGGGTTAAGCAAAAAGATGAACATAGGGTGATGGGCTTTTTGGACAAATATATAAGGATGTAATGGTAGGAGGGATGAAAGATGGATGGCTGAACAGAGGGATAAAGGTTAATAGGAAGAGAAAATGGCTGCAGTGGACAGATGAATTATGTGTGTATAGTATTAGATGAAGTCCAAGGGGTGTAACACATTGGGAGGGGTGACAGTTCATGGAGAGTCCACCCTAAAACACAAAACACTGCATGTGATGCTAAAGATATTTGCTATGTAGAAGATAAGCTCTACAAAAGTTGCAAAGCAACCACCAGATTCATACTTTTTCAAAATAAAACCCTACTTTTAATTCTTAAAACCACAAATTTAGCATATTTGCTCATCTTATCAAAGGGAAATAAAAAATGTGATGTATGAAGTAAAACCTTTGAGTGTGCTGCTTTAAAAACTCCAATATTAGTGGACGTCTATAAGTTGAAGGACAGGTGAAGGTCGGGGGAGATGAGAAATGGGGTGACGGGGAGGAGCTGAGGATGGGAGAATGAGAACAGATGGCGAGACAAAGACTGGGGAGGTGGGTGCGGGTCAAATGGAGGGGTGATAAGATGACATAAGGGAGGTGGATGAAAGGATGCAGGGTGAAGGACAGGTGAACCACTGGAGCAAAGTGAGCTTTATGGTTAAAGAGACAAATGTTCAAACACATATATGAAAAGCTGTTGGGACGGGTGAGAGCATGATTAACTTACAAAGATAAAATGACTCATTTAATCCAAACATGTCTGTATGAGATGATACAGCACGAGAGATACGGTGTGACAGGAGAAGAGACACATAAATATAAACACAGATTATTACGTGTGCACGGTGCTGAGGGAGAGTCCAAGGGCGTCCTGAAGTGGTCCTCCTTACACACACACACCACAGATCCTTCCTCCTCCGCAACACTGTTGTCCGGGCAAGGGAAGCACTCCTGCTGCCTGGAAGACATCTTATAGGATCCAGGAGGACATGCTGAAAAAGAGCAAAGAAATACAGCACATCAGAAATATCCAGTACATTTGATTTAAATAAATCCTGCTTCCTTTGTCTTAACAAGGGGAATCCCTTTATAAGCCATATTTTAAGGAGACAGATTGAACATATTAATTATTAGAATGGATAGATTTTTTTATTCTTCAGATCTTTTCGCAGTAATTTAAAGCTATTTTATATCTCTGACTGACTGAACGTGGACATTCCCCTATTACACTGAACACAGCAGCATTTTCATGCCTAAGAAAAAAAGCTCTAATCTTTCAGTTCATGAGAGGAAGTATTAAAAACGAATGGAGAAAAAAATTCAAAGCAAGTGAATCCACAGGGAAGTATAGAGGAGATAAAAGATAGGATTAGGGGAGAAAAGTACAGGAGACTTTGGCTAAATCCATCAGACAAACACAATTCTCACATTACGCATGATCAGTGGCATTGGCAAATGGCATCAAAGGCTGCCACTGGATTGAACCAGCTAGGCAAATGAAAACAGGCCAAGGCAATGGGTAGGCACACTCCATTTCCTTCTGTCCTTGTTTTCCACATTCCCCACTTTATTTGCTTGATTTTTTTTCACATATCTCCTCTATGGTTAAAAGTGATACCAAACCACAGCACATGCCAGAGAAACTACAAAAGTTGAGAATGTAGGTGAGGGTGACATGCACTCATGACCTTACATGTGCAACACCCAAGAATACACACCATGCAGCAAAAGCCTCTTCATGCCTGTGTGACAACAAGCAGTGCATTAACAGACACACTCACACAGAATAAAACAGGTTCTTTTACACTCTTCCTCTATGCAGTTTCATTTTCCACTGGCAGAGCCTTTGTAGCAGGTGATAATGGGTGTGAAATCAGGCAGTCAGCCACTGCTCGTTGCTCCGGTCTGCTCTCTTCTGAGACAGTATTCTAAACAGCGGGCCTGCATTAACTGCTCTGGTATTCTCGCGCCTTCTTTTTCTCTCTCTCCTCTGCTTGCTTTCTCTTCTCCCGGTTCATCTCTCCTTCTTATCCCTTCACCTCTCATCACGGATTCCTTTTCCATTCATGCTTTGCATTCCAACCATGATACCATTTCTTCTCATCGTCCATCTCTCTCTGATATGCCCCATTTATCTTATTTCCTTAATTTAACTCTCTCTCCTTCTTTCAATTAAAACCACATAAACTCCAACAGGCTCCCTTTCTATGTGTTATTAACTCCCCGTGTTTAACTAGCTAGATTTCAGACCGAATCAGCTACCACCTCATTTTTCAGTCATGGTTCCTTGTTTGGTGCTTTCTTTAGGAGGAGGATTGATTTGGGAGTGAGCACCAGTGATCGACAGATATAGTCAACAGTCATGTTTACAGACAGCGGCAGCAGATAATGTCCAGTTATGAAAAGCTGAAGCAGAGTTAAATGTTTGACTCTGTGAACATGCACAGTCACCAAAGAAAAAAAGGGAGACGGTTTAATTAAGTAAATATAAATGCTTGACAATATTGGGAAATATAATTATTGTGTTCTGCATTCAGTAGACACAAGGTAACAGACTGATAAGGCTGGCAGCTTACATTGTTCTATGAATAATAGAATGAAGCAAACTGGGATATAAAATATATTTTGGTATATTTGCCAGATTCAAATGAGTGGCTGCCATCATTGAGGTCCCTATAATGCATCTATCCTGCTTTCACCATTTTTCTGATGTTTTCCAACAAGAATCATACATTTAACAAAAGGCATTTAAAACAGTAACAATCCAAGTTCAAGCTGTCCCCGTCTCTCTTACATCTTCATAATGTCATTTTGTTTAGCTTGTCCAGCTCACAGCAACAGCAGACCTATTTAAATTACATGACAGCATTTGAAACATAGCAGGTGATTTAGAGGTCTGGGACTAGGTTAAAGAGTGAGTGGAGCTTCCTGGAGAAAGACGCCAAAGCATCTCTACCACCTCTGCTACTGTATCACAGTGGAATTGAGACAATTATGCAGAGACGAGATGACAAGTATGTGAGACAGAGAAGTTGAGGTACACAGCGGGTGCGAAGACACACAAACCTGCTGTCCCAAAACGCTTATGAACGTTCAGCAAACACAATAACAAAGCGGTTCCAGCTATCACACTTCTTTTACTCAGCCACTCTTACAAAACACAGGCTACAATCACACATTGATTAGCAAGCACCACCATAAGCTTCTCCTGGTTTGGACCAGAGTGAATGTTCAAGTGTGTTTTTCGTCTGTGTGCATGCGTGTATGCCTGAGAGTTGTGTACCCGAGGCTGTAAGAAGCTTGTAATCGACTTTCTAATGTCTGCCATTACACAGAGAAAAGCCTCTTGCTTTCGGCTCACAGCACAGCCAAGCATGAGAACATAACAGAATCACACACACCCTGTCAAGCAGCACTGGAGTAGATTCCCTTTGTTCCTGACCATGCTGCAACTACCCTCCCCTCACCATGCCAAGAACATCAAGCGTGAATAGCACGCAAATCAAGGCAAAATTATGCATAGATCTATGAGAAAAGAAATGGGTTTTGCATTTTCTACCTATCATGCTTAAAAGCTAGCTGGCCATATTCATAGCTGACTACAATTCTGACTTATCTCTTCAATTCAGCGTGGATACACATTTTGCCAGCCCACCCTGGAAATGTGTGTCTAATGATAGGGTGTATCAAGACAATATGCGCAGCTCAGATAACAAAAGGAGCTGGCTTTGTATACTGCCCATCATTCTCCAAGGGTTCATTCATATTGCCGCCAACAACCAGTGCCAGGCAAGGTCACGTCACTCAACACGGGCCAGCAGCCACCTGCCAATGAGAGTGTGGAAACTCTAAAATGCATCCAGCAGTGAAAAGAAGAAGAAGAAAAAAAAAGTATCTTTGAAAGGAACACCATTCCAGTCATTAGAAGATAGTTTTTTTTTCCCTCCTTTGCATTGCCAAGGTATACAAGTTAAATTGGAAATGATAGTGTCAGGGAGAGAAAGGAGAGGGGTGGATACAGAAATAGAGAGACAGAAGGAGAGATCTGCCAGGACAGCTGGCAAACCAACTGATCAATTTGTCCTATGTGCCGACTGGGAGCCTCGATTAAATGGAACATGGCAGCACATGTACACACACACACACACACACACACACACACACACACATATACAGACATATTTCTTGAAGGTGTAATAATATAGATGTGCAGCCAACAGACAGACAGATGGTGTATAAGAATGACACTAGGCTACATACAGTAGGAAGACAAGACATTAAACAAAGGCAAAGAATGGACTCCTTCAGCTTGACAGACAGGCAGTAAAACAGACATGCGCAAATATATGAAGCATAAAGATTAGAAGGATAAAAAAAAGTGGACAGTGAGTGAGACTAAGGACCGTCATGGGAATCTGCTCAACAGTGGCATTGTTTCACACATATTTGTGAAAATGAGAAGGAAACTAATTAGATAAAAGAAAATCTGAGATATGCCAACTGTTTTGCTATCTAATGAATAAAAGTAAAAGGCCAAAGAATTCAAGTCTTTATGGGAGGAATCAATTTATACTTTGCCCTTCTTTTATTTTCTCTTCCCTTTCTTCTCCCTAACCTTAATACATGTCCATTAATAAATCATGCTGCACTTAATACAATAAATGTGGGCATTGAATTGTTTCCTTGCGTCTATGACAGCATGCGTTAATTAATATTAATAACACAGAAAGAGGTTTGCTTTAGACACGTGCACACACACACACACAACGGCTACATGCACACTGATGAATGAATACAAATGAAATCAGAATTGAAAGTCCAACTTTTTTCTTGCAAAGGTTTACAAGGCACGGAACAAAAAAGGAGAGGAAAAAGAGGTGATGGCATGAAGGAACAATGCAGGGGGGCAGTATGGGATTCCAGCAGGTGGTAATCAATAATTCAAAGCGCTTTAATTCAGATCAGTGCCCTGTGAGTAGCTGATGCTGATTTTGATGCAAATTCCTTCAGCTGGTAGGCAGCTTTAACATCGGCAAAATGAATTCTCATTACTATCAAACAGTTTTGAAGGTCTCTACAGGCACACACAGACAAAACCATGTGGGTGGGTTGGAGAGGGATGAATGATAGGTACAGGTTAAGTATTCCAGGTTGGGTCAGATTATAAAACTATAAAACGATGAGGAGGTTATCGTGCCCAGAACCCGTCTGAACCGGATGGACCCAGTCCTCTCTATGAACCAGTATTTAGTTAATAATGGCACTTTGGCTGAAGAGAATTTGATTTGATTCGAACCACACTGGGCCAAACTTTTAAATAAATTAACTCTAGTTTAAATGTACAGTAGTGTAGATTAGCTGGGGCTTGAAGCAATTGGCTTGGGGCCTGCTAATGTGATGCTCCAGACTAGGAGAGAAAACCTGAAACATTTCTGGCTTTGTGGCATGTTTGTGCTGGGTAGGAGATCAGATAAGATAAACTTCATTAACCCCTGAAGGGAAATTCAGGTAGTCGTGTAGCGAAAGTAATAAATAGTGAGTAGGAAAAGTAGTCAGCAACAGATATGAGTACATCTGTAATAAGATCAACCACAAACATTATTCCTGCACGATCTCATCTGTAACGTTTAATAAGAGTGTTGAGTGTTTCTTCTCCCTCTTCATGTTTGTGGCATTGAAACTTCTAAGCGTCTTAAAACTCCTCCTCCCTACAGTTTCCACCATAGAAGCTCTTTTAAGAGCCAAGACACTTCATGAAGACGTTTATCTTTACTAGGATCTACACTTTTAACTAAATTGTTGGGAAACGCCCACAGAATTAAGAGTTTTCGTAAACTTTCATCATTAGGAGCGACTCTTTGCGCTAGGAATATTTATGAATATGGCCCCAGATCTTTTGCCAAAAAGAAAAACAAATGATTGAGTACAAGCTCTAGAGATCAGTCAGCCTTAGACAGCTTACAGAGCTGTCTGCCTCTGTAATGACTAAAGTAGTACACAGCAAAACCTGCTCTAACTACATCATTTTCTGCCAGAAGTGAAACTGTAAGGGAGTGTTATTTTAGTTGAATAATAGTTTCAAGTGCATCTTCAATAAGCAGGCTTTGGTTCTGGTGTTTTAGACTGACATTAAGTGACTGATGAAAAAAGCAATTTTATGACACTTTTGAAGGTCTGCTTTTTGGAGACAACAATTTGTTTTTGTGCTACACGCAATGTCATAACCCGCCTGCGTGTCTAGCTGTGTCGAAGATAGGACCTCGCTCTGAATTATGGTACGAATCTTGTTATTAGCTCAAAGTAAAAACCTTATTCAGGTACACCCACTGACTAGCTGCCGCCTCACAGTGTAATCAGGGAGAAAGCTCTGAGCCCTGCCATTCAGGTCAATGCTTTGCTTTATCATTTCATTCTCTGTTCTGCCCTGGTTACCACAGACTGACATCACACGGAGGATAACTAGTGAACTATGCCGCCAGGTGCATTAATGTCAGCTGTGCTGTGTACGAGCTTTATTCTGAAGTACGGGTAATTCTGCTAACAAAGACACACACACACACAAAAGCACACAATTACATACAGTTGCATAAATATAAGCAGCTACAGATTCATTCACTGGATTTATCACACAGACATACACTTAACATTTAACAACACCAGAGTGGTTACATCACAGAACTGACAACGAAGAGCTGCCGTCTTACTTCACAGCACAGAAGTGCCAGGTCTGTACTGTTTGTACCAGACAGAAGGTGCAGAATGGAGCAGACAGATAACACATACAAACAAACACAAATACACCTGAACCAAGAGAGGATCAAACATGAATGTACTTGTATACCATGACACACACACATATAACATGACACACAAAAGAAGACAGAAGACACAACTGAGGTGCTGCTTTTTTCCCCGACTGCAGGTAAATGACAGATGAAATGCCCTCCATCTTTTATGGTCCTTCTCTGTGTATCAAATATCCAGTAAATGATCATTAAAAAGAATTAGTCATTATTTTTTTGTACATTTTTTGTTACTATGTACATGTTATATATTATTTTGACAATTTATAGACATTGAGAAATAAAACAGAGTCTACTGCCATGCTAGCAGCTCTGTGTGGCACAGCAGTGCTGTCAGATACTGGCAAATCAAATTTTTGACCTGGTGATGGTCCTAGATAAAAAACAGGGATCATATTTTGATAATAACACAAGATAATATATAAAGTCCACTTTAATATACTGTATTTTTCTGTAAACATGTAAAATTGAATAGTGTATTTGTATGACACACAAGTAGATAAAAAAAAAAAATTACAATATGTCTTATGCATATATGAATGTAAAAATAAGTGGATGTGTTTTCGCTAATGCCCACACTTTGACAACAGACACATGGACATCTGTATTTTTTAAAAACACAATGAGTCATTAGGCTGAGGCGCTGACATTATACAAAATGCAACATACCCAAGCTCATACGCAGAAGTCAATCACTGACTGTTGACAGAGCCTCCTTCTCTTCTCTCTAACACCTGTGTCCCTCTGACGTTTAACTTTCTCCCATCTCATCTTCTCAAATAGCACTTGGCTGATATCAGCTATGCTCCCTGGAAAAGGCTTCCTGCTCCATCCCCCCATCCTTCTGCCCTCCCTCTATCATGTTTCATCTCTCCCATCCTCCCCCCATTTTGTCCATTATTCGCCATCCCTACTTCTGCTCCATCTATCATTTTCACAGGATTTATCAGAGGCTAAAGAACAAAAGGCTGAACAATTTTAGGATACCATCGCCTCCTCATCTCATCTCCCAGACACACACACGATCTGTTCATTTGCCTTTTAGGTATTTAGCTGTTGTTCTTATCCAAACACATATTGTTTATGGGAGTGAACTTGAGAGTCAGCCGAATTTTGTTTGTACACTGCAGGACTCCCCATCCTCTGTTTTCATTACTTGGTTTTTACGGACAATGACATATCATATCTTGGAATAATGTCAGATTTAAATTAATCCACATTCCAATCGAAAAAACAGCAGCAGCATCATTTTAGGCCTTAAGGCTTAGACCCTTCCTATGACATCATCAGTGTCTGAACTAATGCTTCACTGCGTAACTCTGACATTATCAAACGTCACCCTAATCATGAGACCCTGACTGTGGTATCAGCAACCTTGTCCAGTGGCCACTGTGTTGAGGTGTGTGGTGTTTTTGCTTCCCTTTGTGTGTGATTGATGGCTTCCATTTACCTCAACCACACAGCCATTTATTTATGTCCATGCCTCTCCTAGTAACTTGGCACCTACGAGCGTGCACACTCCAGACAGCCACTAACACACAAAAAACAACATGCCTCGAAATGCTAATGTCCGCATGCAAACACAAACACACCCCAGATCATACAGCAACAGTGCTGTAAGAATCCAAATTCACACTGTATAGCTGACTTACACAACAGACACTAAGAAAGAACAAAAGAAAAAAATACTGTACAAAACACTTTGCAAGATGGCCTCCAGACTCAGTGTTCCACTGATAGTCATTATAATCATCAGCACCTTCATATCCAGATGGACAGGCCCACACACACAGAGTCACACTCCTCAACAAAGAGACAGTCTGCACAGCTTGCAGGAGAAGAGAGGTTCAGTTAATGTCAACATTAGGGTAATATATTGTGTATGTGAATATCTTTTCCATGTGTGCATTTGAGAAATAGCAGGGAGTGTCCAAGTCATTTACATTATAACTATATGAGTCACAAGTCAGCAAACATGTTTGCATATGAATATCAGGCAATTTCAGGTTGAGCGCTCACAAAATGAGATTCAATGTTCTGCTCTTTTTTAACAGTCATGCTGTGGTGCTGTGTGTGTTTGTGTGTACAATGCTTGCATGTGTGCACGCCGTCTCTCCTGTCTGTCATACTTCACTATAATACAATTCCTCCTCCAAACTGAGAGTGAAGATAGCTTAGGTAAGAGAAGTAATATTGATTTGTAATGCTGCTGCCTTTTAGACACTTACATCTCTCCCCATTTGCAATGGCAATATGTAATGTCATTCTTCACTACTTCCCATTTTTCACATCCAAAAATGCATCAAGCGTATGTCTACAGTATGTCTGCACTGTGAGTATGCTGTATATAACAACCACAGAGTCATGAAAAAGAATTGGATGAAAATGCTGTCAATGTTATATATGTGTGAATTTGTAGCAGACTGGAATAAAAACTAGAACCGTCAGAAAAAGAAAACTGCAAGAAATTGCGAAAAGAAACATCGCTATAGTCGATTAAGATAATAATTCACTGTGACACATATGCCTAGATCTTACATTTCCTAAACATTTAATAATATATGCAACTGGATGCTAATCACATTCACTGGTAGATGCATTAAGGGGATATGGAGAATAGTTCTTGAAGACCCATCATTGGTGTGTCTGTGTGTGTGTGTGTGCATGCGTATTTGTAGGGCCTGGTTATGGAAATTAACAAGCATAATCTTTAGCCTGGAGTCTGTTGTGACACACAGATTTCATTTGATTCTTTTGAATCAGCTATTCAAATCTGGGGTGTGAACTTGAATGAGTCTTGCCTACTAATGACATTCTATTTTCATTTGCCACATCCGAATCAGCCATTTTCATTAAAACTGTGACCCAGATATAGACAAATTGGCCTGATAAGTTTGATTCCTAAGAGTGTAGATAGATGAGCACTATTGCATATCCTTTACAGCGGAAGAGAGGAGAACAGATGGGGAAACATTGTAAAGCAGTTTATTCAATCCAGTATCTTGTCAAATTGTTAAACAAGAGTAGGTCAAGGGTAATCAGATAGCTCCTCAACCCTGGAAGACGCACCTATTAGAGGCTCTTAGAGGGGACAAGGATGGGGAAAGTTATATATCAGTTTGTGCTTATGCAGTGTAATTATGTATATGAGTGCCTATATATCAGCCGTGTGCATCTTTTATAGCATATTAGTGCCTAATGTGTGTGAATGAAAAAAGTGCGTGCTTATGCATGCATGCACATGCAGTAGCAAGGGAATTGTAGGTGAATATTCCAGTTGCAAACATTCATCTCCTGAGAGACTGCATCTGCTCATAACAGAAACTACTGTACACTTTAATAAATTCTAATACTGCAGTTCTGAAATGAGTACAAGCTTTGTATAACCAGCAATTTATTTATATTATTTATATATTATATATATTTATATTATATATTATATTCTTTTGATCTCTCAGAAAGCAGATGAAACATTAAAAACATGTTTATTTAATACAAACACAGTAGCACCACCACAATTTACAACTGCAAAATGCACCAAGACACACAAGTGATGTAAAACCAAAACTCAGCCTTTTATACTGCATTTCGGTGCATCACACAGGTTGTTCATTTTTTCATCAATTTATGTCCACTTGACAATGTAAGCATTCAACTTGCTTTCGCTTCATTTTTTGTTCTGCACATTTTTCACATTCACACTAGAACAATGTCTGTCGTTTGACATTTGACCTGTATGTATAAACCAGGGGCATGACACTGAATCTGAGCAGCCACAGTCTCTGGAGAAATCATGTTTCCTTTTCATGCATGTAAACACAAAAAAACCATTTAACCTGTTCTTGTTAAGGCATCAGAATGTGCTTTGTATAGTTATGTGACATGGGGCACACATTCCCTTAATATGGTATGGGAGTTTCTTTCAAGGGAATGCCCTGATCTCGGAGAAAGAAAAACTCTACTGTAGGTCCTTCTGTCTTGAAGTCAAACCAAATTCAACTTAATCTTAGAGTCAAAATAAATAGCAGGATTTCTTAGCTAAACATAAGGGTGAGTTGATTAGATGAACATTTGAAATAACATGACTCACTTCAGGAAAAGCTTTAACACAGCACCTGATCAGCTTCAGAAATGTTTTATATTATTCATTTTAAATGTTCCCAGCATACTACATTTTTTTCCACAGTAAAACAATACTGTCTGCCACAACCTCAACATAATGTTCCGCTGTCCATATAAGGCAAACATTAGATGGTCATTCTGTGTGACATTAGAGACCCAGCATCCCTCTTCCAAAGTTATTAAAGAACTGAATGCACGCAGAGATGAATAAAGGTAATGGTAGGTGGTCGATTGGAACATGAGGCTTATTAAGTGTTTTCACTGGTGAGCTGGAGTCATGGTCAGTGCTTTTGGAGGAGTGTGTAGACCATGTATGTATGTGTGTATGTGGGTGTGTAGGTGTATGCATGTGCACAAGACCTCATGTGATGAGGAACAGTTGGTCCATCAAGAAGATAGATGAGGTGGGCCAACCCTCCAACCCCTCCAACCCTCCACCAGTTTTAATGGCTGATCTCCGTGTCAGGGCTTAAGACTCACACACATAAACATAGACAACACACATTAATTATGTGTAAGCTTTTACTGACTGATTACTGATTCACTGATGTTTTTTTTTAAAGCACTGATTTAAAGCATTGATTTTAACATCTTACAACATCCAAAAATGACTGTGTCGTAATGTCTTGCTACAAAAATGTAGTGATCATGGCAGCAAGGTCTTCATGCTCAAATCACAGTTCATGAATTGCTTTTCCCTAAGTAAGGAGAAAATGTTGTAGGACAAAATGCAAATGAATTGCTGATTATGTGCCAGTGTTACTCTAGAAAAGTTAGAAAAGAAAAAAAAAGACTAGCAATTCCATTATTTGTTGACAAGTGGTATGTCTAAAATTTGATTTTCCCTGTTATGTCTCAATAATTGATGTTTGTAGGCAATTTTCATCAAAAATTGACTAAGCAAAATAAACAGATACATTTGAAGTTCCCAGATTTCAGACACACAACTGCCTGAACCCTTCACTTTAAACACAACACACAAAGACAAGACACTTACACACACCATAGTTGGGTGCAATGTTCTTTTAACAATACAACCCAGTCACTGTTGAGGGTGAGCTGATGCATCAGGTAAAATACACGTTTGTTATCCATCACATCCATCGACATGCACACAGCAGCAATTAACATAGTTTAGTCCACCTGCTGTGTGAATTGAAAATGAGGCCTTGCAATACAATCAGGGGCCACAATTAGGTTGTGAAGGTAAAGCGGCCTTGACCTTGTTGTGTAATTAACAGACTCCTCTTTCATTAATCCCCACTGCCCACCCATTCCCACCCTCAGTCCTCCTCCCCCCACCCAACTTCACTCAGCACCTTCCTCCTTCTATGCAGCAGTTTAATTAAGACGTGCAAGATTGCGTCACGAGGAGTCAGGGGATAGAATCAAGCAATTAAAGGATGAACAAATGAAGGGAGGTGAACAAGTAAAAAAAATAGGTGGGAGAGAACAAACAAGATGTGAAAGTAAAATCTGTTCTTTTTTCAGTTAACAAAATTTACTTGTATTTCTGTTTGTATTTTTATATCTCAAAAATGCTCTTTGAATCTTGTCCATTTCAAACTGACTGCACCTGTTTTCTGTCTGAATCTCTCACAGCAGGCTCTGTTCTGAGCCCTGCAACCACTTCCTAAGAAGTTTAACGAATAATCATCTTAAACATATGAGTGAGTGACCATTTGTTTCTTTAGAAGCGATTCACTATACTCTGAATACAATCTTCTTGCTGGCATGATCAGGCACATACACACTCGTGCAAACATTTCTCCAAATACTCTACCAAGGTCTTAACAAGGAATTAAGGCCCAGACGCTGCAGCATGTGGAGACAGACTGAACCAGACAGTGAGTCATCGAGAAAAGTGACTGAAGAAGCATTACATCGCATATGTGCACTTCTGCATCAATGCACTGGTGTGTGTGCATTCACATCCTGCTTGGCGTGTACAGTGTAAACTCTGTTTTTGTGTGTGCATCCTAATCCATGAGGGTTGTCGGAGGGCAGAGTGCATGCAGCACAGCAAGCTATTCTGGAGGTGAGTGATGTTAATGATCTGATATGAAAAAAAAAAAAAAAAAAAGCCCTTACTGCCTAAAACCACCTGTTCAAACCAAGCAAAGAGGAACTAAGAAGAATCATGCTGCATAGATAGACACAACAGACGTTCTGAGACCCACTTTACTGTGCTATTTATTGCCTCACTTAGTGCTGTCAACAACCATTGCCTCATACAGGCAGAGATCCGTGGTGAGTCTCAGCTTGAAACAGGTACGTGTACACAAACAGGTGGCTGGAGCCTCTGCACCGTCAGATTGTACTGAAAATTTGTGGGTGAACAGGAAAGAAAAGGCAAGAAGTAAGACTGCATCGTTTCCATCATTTGGATAAAACCAGACATCAGTGCAGTAAGGTAAAGGCAAACCTCTAAATTTAGCATTCTTGTATATTATTTCTGTCATTGTGTCAAGACCTTATGGTCTACCCTGTACAGGCATTCAAGAGACTTCGGGAAATTGTAGTTATTGACACAATAAACAGAGTTAAGCATCTAAAGCGTGATGGCAAATGTTACTGAAAATAATGTTTTTCTACACAGTTTTATTGTAAACATTAGTCAGACATTAACTGCTGGTAAATCAGACTTGTCAGCCTGCTGACAAACCAGTCACTTAGAGGCACAAATGGCACTGGCTGATGCTGAAGTATATTGACCAGACAACCACTGTGCTTGTCATAATTCAAGTAGAACAGACAGACATTCACACCACAGTGGCTATCAGCACTACTTACAATCAAACACTGACACTAGGCGTCCAGTTAAACTGGCCTGTTTCATACCCTCTTCTGTTGTCCATCCACATTGTTGCTGTTACTGCTTCACTGCTATGTGATGATATGCTACATTTGGACTTCCAATAATTCACACGCATTTGCTGAAAGACTCAGAGCTTTTCTCTGACTGCTTGTAAGAAAAAGGTCCAAATCTTGATATAAACAGTAATACAGAGTCAAATTACAGTAATTTGCACAACCATTGGCCACAGCTGGAGCTATGACTGTACAATTCTTCAGTGTGCACATTTAGCTTCAATGTGCGTATACCAGCTTATGCTGCAGGACCACTGATGTTTGTACATACTCAATGATATAATAAAATTTTACTTTTGACAGTTAATAAGTGACCTGGTAGAAATGGTAGCTCATACAACTACCAGTGTAACCCTGAGCCATATACTAATGTGATTTTATGGTTTTCTTCTCTTTACAGACTTGAGTGGATAAAGTTCAGTGTAGACTGATTGTTCACATAGCTGACCTTGACATGCTCTGATCAAAAATGTTCAATCATGCTGTGAATAAAGACAGGTTTCTTCTAGCAAACCGCACTATCTGCACTGAACAGATTTGAGCTTGAGATAATAAACGGGTCTTTCAAGAGACTTGGAAACTAATAAAATAAAAAAAAAAAAGCCTTTTAATATTGACAAAGCTGGCAGAAACAGTTCTGTAAATACATTTACTAAAACTATTGTTTAAGAAACTCTACCACACAGTGTATAAAGATGACAGAGGTCACAGATGGAGAAAGCAAGACAAACTAGCAGCATTATTTAGCTGTTGCGTGGGAGTGTTATGTGTGCAAGTGTATCGATTTGTCCTTCCCCTGAAGCGCTGGAGCACCATCCCTCCCTCTACATTTGTTTTGCTTTCTCTTCACTCCCTCAATCCTTGCTTTCCCGTTGGCTGACACACTCCTCACTTGGAGCTCTCTATTGCTGGGAGGTGAGCCGAAGTGGACCATGAGTGTAGGTGTGTGTATGTGTGTGTGTGTGTGTGTGTGTGTGTGCAAGCAGAGGTTCAATATAAACCTCTCTCTGTATTTTTAACTATGTCTGACTGTGGGGGCACTGCTGTAAGAAAAGACTATAGTGATTACTATACAGCCTAAGTCCTTTTTCTACTTCCAACCAAAACTGTACGCAGTATTGATCCAACACCATGCTTTCCAGTGATTTACTTCAGGATGGTTTAGTACTAATACAAAACAGTTGGATCAGAATTGCAGAATTTTTCCTTTCCCCTTTTCCAGGGAGGTCATGCATACATTTACAAAGCTGAATATAGTTACGATTTGAGCATTTCGACTGAAGAGAGTCCAGGTCACATACTGTAAGGGCAAAGGTATTTAGTCTTTCAATAAGCCTGTTCTGTTCCCAGCTTTAGGAGACATCCACACATTTCATTCCTAGCAGCTGCCCACTCAAGTCATCTGTAAGCTGCACTTGTCAAGCTTCTTGTTTTGAGTACTGCCTGGGCCTTTCTTGGAGCAAATGTCTTGGATGTGTGTGGCTGACTGAACTCATTTAGAAACACTATGACGTCACTGTCTTGACTTCCCCATCTACCCAGAGTCACCTTTGATTGTATACGCACTCTCCATCCCTTTCTCCATCGCTGTCACTCACACACATTCATTCTGTCTCTAACACTTCTTCCCCTTTCCCCCCTTTACTCCACACACACAGTCCAGGTCCCTGCTCTCTGTTGCGCTGTGTCCTTGTTACAGTCCTGTCGTTGGTGGATCAGCCAGTTGTCCCCGCACACACAGGGTCGACTCAGGTACACGACAGCTTGAGCTTATCCAGAGTCTACAAATACTCAGAACAGAGTAGGAGAAGACAATGTGTTCTCAAGATTTCTTGCTTTTAGCACATAAGAGTTTTTTTCTCTTTCCATCTATTGCAAGTTTTGTCTTTTTCACTTTAAGTTGTAGAGGTCATGGTTTGGCCAAAGCAGTTGGTGAGATCACATTGATTTATAAAGGAAAGGGAACAAAAAATGAGCACGTAAGAGAAAAACGAGAGTGCTACTTGAAAGACTTAAGGAAGGAAACAAAGATGCTGATGGTGAGTGAAAGTGATTTTATTAGATGAGATGAAACTATGATTGCTTTGTGCTGGGGCCAGTTGGGTCACCGCTGCCAGCTTCTGTAGCAGGCCAGGCAGAAGGTTGCTTGCCAAAATACTTTCCCATCTGGGTTTGCACTTCTCCTCTTGCTCAGTGTTGATCTGCATCAACAGCTCTTTCCCCTGACCTCCTCTGCCCACTCTCCTCCATCAATCTTGCTCTTTCACCTCCCCACCACCTCTGTCCATCCGTTCATTTCATTCTAACATGTTTTCTCCCATTCGCTGAGTCTCTTTCCTCCCACAGCTCTCTCCATTAATACCTCTCACTATCTCCGTGCCCTGAGGAAAGAGCAGGGAGTGAGTGGGATCACTCTGACTCTGAGGAGCAGATGCGATCCAAGTTGAAAATGAAAACATCCGTGCAGAAACACACAAAGTGGGGACGCAACACACACAAACACAACCATCCACAGACCCAGAAGCTGAAACACCTACTTCAATTCCCCTCTACTACTTAATAATTTGCTGTCTTTCTCCAAGTATGCTTCCAGCTTTCTTTCTGGCAAGTCCAAAAAAATCATCTGGATAGCATTTTGCTTAATGTAATTTCCTTCTCACTTCTTTGTATCCCAGCCATTTCTATTATTTAGATGAAATCAAAAAGCATGGTATGGCTTAGTGTAAACAAGAAATATATACTTTGATGAAATTGCAAGGGATGTTGTGAGTCTTACACTAATGATGATGATAATAATGATTCCTGTTGAACTTTTGGGGATTGAGTGCAGTGAGCAGTTTCCATGGTAATGAGGGAATCCATTGCAATGTTATGGCTGAAGCTCCGATAAAATGATGAATGCACGCCTTAAGCTGTACGAGCATTTGAAGGGCCTTACAAACCCCTGAGCACGGGAAATTATTTGCCTTAACCATCAGTGATCAGTGAGTAACATCACTTGTCATAAACCCTTTGAGCCCTTGGCTGCTTGCTTTTCACATTTTGCTCCTTTTACAGTATTTACAGGCACAGTCATGGTGTGTTTTATCCATCCATCCATTATCTATAACCACTTATTCCTAATTAGGGTCATGGGGATCTGCTGGAGTCTATCCCAGCTCTATTCAGGCAAAAGGCAGGGGTACACCCTGGGCAGGTTGCCAGTGTGGTACACTTAGGTACACCTATATTGCATTTTTTTTTGGGATAGGTAAAGCATAACCATGGTCAATCTACATCATACTTCAGACCTTTTTTGGCTGTAAGTTATGATCTGATTCACCCCCCATTAAAACCTTTTCAAATTTAAGCTATCATAAACTGATAGCAGGTCATGCTGCATTAGCCGAGAGTTGCTGTCTGCACTGTAACCCTCCATTTACCAACAACAATCACCTGGATTAATGTTGATATGAATGAAAAACTGATAATGGTAAGACCAGATTTATAGGGTCATATCCTCAATAATCACTGGAATCCTGATAAATTCTGTCATTTACAGCCGTATCTTCCAAACACACTCAGGGAACGATCATTGGTAAGGATGTCAGTATGATTAACAAGATCTCATAAAAGCAAGATGCTGGACAAGATGTTGTAAAAATATAGCTGACCTTATCTAAATGTGGGAATAATACAGACCACCACTTTTAATAGCAAGACACAAACTTAACTGTCAAACAGCTGAGCTTCCGCGACTGACTTGATATTGGAACAAAGTATTCCAGCATCATCTGGAGCCTCAAGGACATGCTGCTTTACAGAAATACAAGATAAGGCACCACAGCCCACACAGATTATCCATAGCAAGCGGATGGAATGGAGGATGAATGTTGTGAACAAGTCAATAGGGATGCTGAGGGAGGCAGATGCACAAATTGTTGGAGCTTGATGCAACATGACCACAACATGACCAAAGGGAATTGAGCCCATTTGGACTGAATCCCCTACCGAGTTTAGCTGCTTGTAGAGATGAGGTGGTGGAAACAGGGAGGTATGGTGGTGGAGAGAGTGGCTCGAAGAAGGAAGTAAAGGAAGGATGAATAAGAGCTTAGCTTAGGGAGACGTAAAGATGCACAAAATGAGTCCCACTGGACACTTTTTTTTTGTTTGGCTTGCAGTATTTTTGGCATTTAATGTCCTCAGTCTGTCAATCTCCCCTTTCTTGCAATTACTCTCAGTCATACAGAACAGTGAATGCACAGAGACAGAGACAGAGACAAGGGTGTCTTCTATAAGGACAATGCCAACATTTATATGAAGGTCTAGTTTCTTTCTCTGCCAAGTGTAATATACTGTAGCGGTTCTCTTCCTAATTGTTCTTCTTTGGATTTTCAGGTACATGACAGGCAGACGCAAACACAAAGAGCATGTGCAGAGACAAGAGGCTCACTGACTAATGAGGTATTCAGGTTATAGGTACACAGATATTTTGGGGAAATGCTGCAGTGGGTCAGAGGACAAAGTGAAAAGAAATGTGTGACAGAAACTTCAGGGGTCATTCAAAAGTGACATATACAAAAACTCAGTGTCCAGTTTTTTCTGTGTTTTGTCTCATCTTCCTTCCCTCTTTGTTATTTTTGATGTAGCTAAAATTGTTTCTCTGAAAGAGCTAAAGCAGTAAAACAATTGTGAACAACACAGTCATTCGCATTTGATTTCCTCTCCCTGCAGGCAATAATTACGACTACACAAGAAAAATATGTATGAAAATGACAATTACTTAAACAATGTTATGAAAACAGATTCAGCAAAGTAACAATCTGCAGAAAGAGCAAATTATAAAATCATCACACTGAGAATGCATTTTCATTTTAGGCATTTGGCTAAAGAAAACCTGACTTCTGAGACCTCAGCTGCCCATTTACATAACTCACAAACACCCACACATGTATCCATCAGCTTGCTATTTTGGTTTTTCTGCCATTTTCACACACGCCAATTAATGCTGTGAACCATAATCTCTGACAGTGAGTTCAGTGGCCAAGTCACATACCAAAGTAACATAAAACCACAGGCCTGTGTGTGCGCGCTGTGATTGACTTAGGAACCTGTTATGAGCTCCTTTACTGAATACAGTTTTGTTAAAACAGAAGTGAAGTGCATATAAATGTAGATTTAATTTGAACATTTATTCTAAAATAACCACAGGCCCTACGGTCTATTCAAAATTCAAGACCCTCCTTGCCCTCTGATGAACAGAAAGAAATAAACTCAACACATCCACATGCAGACACACACATTATCATCTCTATACAGTCCCAGCTACACAGATTAGATGGGATGACGCTATGCTAGAGAGGAAGTCGCACAGCAAGATGGGAAGCATTGTCAGCATCACATACACAGCCAAGTCCTGTTCATGTAATGTAATGTAAGCTTCTGAGGTATTTGACATTGTCACATTATTTTTCATGTCACTCAGTATTATTGTGCATTAGTCTGTGACACATTTCTGTGCTATATGTGAAGCTGCACAAATCAATATTTTTTATATATGAAATGGGTGAAAAGAGTAAGTCGTTCTGGAGAACCAGCAGAGAATTATCATCTGACATTGCAGTTACTCCCAGTTCTACAGTGTTTTTGATCAGTGCTTTGCTTTCCAGTCTGCAGCATTAATGCCTTGGTTCACACCCACTGCTCTCCTCAGTGTGAGAGCAGTGGGTGACAGACACAGAAAATTACCGACTAGCTGGTGAACATAGCAGATCAGGCAAAGAGTTGGAGTTGGATTGTGATTATTGGATTACTGGACTTCAAATGAATGCTTATATTACTTCTTGACTGATGGATGTGGAAATAGGCAACTGTTTGTTTGTTGTGCTGCCCCTTAATTGGCCAAAAAAGTAAATGAATGAATGAATACCTAAACCTGGCACAGATAATGCTGCTGTTTCCTCATCTAAGTAGATAACAGAAAGGGAGATCCCTAAATAGAGTACAGCTGTATGACTACTGAGCACAAAAAATATCATGGAGAGAAAAAGGTCACTCGAATTTTTCAACCCATGATGGGAAATCGCGGAGACTCCGCAGTTCGCAGATAGGGAAGGGGGGTCAAGTAGAAGCAGGGGCAGTCAAGCAGCTGGTAGGGGCAGAAGAGATCAAAGGCTGGTGGTCAGGTCTGGACCACTGGTCTGGAGGTACTGAGATGTCTTGTACACAAGCAGCAGGGTTCTGAATTTGTTAGAAGCAGCTACTTGCATCCAGGAGGGAGGAGGGACTGGGGTAAAGGAGTGACACAGGCAAAATGTTTCCTCCAGCTTCAGGATTTTAAATTAAAATTGTGGCTGTATATTGGCACTGGAAACAAACACAAGCAATTAGCATGAGCAATGCTGCTAGCAGAACATGTTACGGCAAATTACTTTAGACAACAAAACTGATATGGGCTGATTAAAGGCGGCAAATTTTTAATATAATCCAACTCTTCAAAAACACCCACAGTGGAGACAAACCATACAAAGTACATAATCATGCCTTATACATGATTAAACAGCTTTAAACAGTTAATATTGTTTGTTGAGGTCTCATTGTATTTTATTGGATGAATAAATTTCATAACTGCTGTCGCTATGTAATGAGTTGTTAACTGGAGTTGCTAATTTAATTTAATGCATTAGCTTTGCCAGGGTTGCACAGCTATGGTTTTCTGTGTACCAAAATATTTCTTCCTGCTTGGTTGGTTTGCATTTGGGCATGTACTTGAGTGTGTGCATCCCACTGTGTCTATGAACGGTCCTCATTAGTATTTCCTCAAGACACTTGTTGTGTTACTATGATATCTACCACTGAGAGTCAGTATAATTGGACTAGAATGGGATCTGATGACTCTAAATGGGCCCCGCACTCATAGTTACTGAGCTAAACGGCCACAAAGCCTGCTGGGTTGTATTCAAACAAAGAGAAGGCATGGATGTCAGTGATTGTGTAGCACCTTTGTCTGAATTAGTCTGTTTGTTTTTCAACTGATAAAAGCAGCAAACATTTCTTATTACAGCTTACACACACACATAAACATATCAGTGCAAACACAAAAACATTTACAGTGACCTTTGCTGTGCTGGAAAACCACATTTTAATCCCAGGTATAGACACATACACAAACACACATTCACACTCAGTGAGACAAAAGACCAAGGCATGCTGAGCGATAACACACAGTGGTCAATAAATGACAAAAGCCATTCATTCCTCCATCCATCCTTCATTTGTTTTGTACCTGTCGCTCAGTGAGTGAATGTGATTGGATGCTGGTGGTGGGAGAGAGCAGAGAAGAGGGGCTTCTCAGCCAGACAGGGCTCGGCAATTAGATTGCTCTTGGAATGACGGGGTAAACAAAGGTTGCCAAGACAACTGTTGGCAAGGGATTTGACAAAAAAAAAGGCTAGGAAGCAAGGGTGCCACTAATCTATTCTGTCTTTTTGATTCTGGCTGAGGCCAGGCTGTGATAGAACAAACATACTGTAGGTGTGCACAACACACGCACACAAAGAGCAACTAGTAGATCAATAACAGATTGAGATGCAGACAACTCAATGCAGAGACAAGTGCAACCCCAAAGTGTGTAGAAAGTTAAAAACCTGGACATATAAATTGGTGCAAGGACACATTAATGTATGCATGTGTATTTACGGATTGTCTGCGTGCACAACACTTACCACCTCATTACAATACCAAGTAGTCATATTTACTTGCACATCTAGCAACTGTACAAACCATCAACACAGTGAGTTAACATCTCTAAAGAGTCTGTGAATTGCCCACGTACCTATTGATTCAGGATGCACACAAAACACAGCAGCAGCAGCAGCAGGATGAAGCGTGTCGATACACAATCTGGAGAATTCACACTTAATTGTGTTTGATCGCAAGTTGCAATGGATCAATAACAGCAGACACCAGACACACGTTTATACACACGTACAAGTAAGCAGGCGAACATAGTGCTCATAGTGTACATACTGCTTTAATTTAGACAATACATATTAGAGGTGACATGAAGGATTTGAAATTGTATGATAAATCAATTAACTATTTGATCAATAGTCAGAAGTCGATGGCAATTTATTACTGCCCATGCTGACGTCTTCAATTTGCTTCCACTCTTTGACCAATGGTCAAAAATCCAATAATATTCAATTCACAATATAAAACACAACTAGCAGCAAATTTTCAACTTAGCTTAAGAAAATTACAAAAAATGGACCAATTATCAAAATTGTTGTCAAAAACAACTAATTATTCCACTGCTAGACAAGGCGATTTAAAGGATCAGTATTAAAAGTCAAAATCATAGCCTCAATACATAAGAACTACCCAGCCAGAAAGAAACATTAAATACAAACAAAATCAGAGACTGCGTGAATCCTTGGGTCAGCCATGTTCAGCCCAGACTTTGTGTGTGTTCTGTATATCTGCATCACATTAATGTCATTCACTGCATGGGCAGAGTCATAGTTACAAGTCACCCTGCTGATATATCTGTCTGCTAAACTTACACACTGGAAGCAAGAGATAAAGGTTTCTGCCCATAACCTCCCCCTAACCACACATACACTGTATGGATGCAGTTAACAGCACACAGTGTGTGCATTAAACAAGCAATACTGCTTAAGCGTGTCAAGGTATGCTGATATGGCATGAGACTGACTGTCAATAGCATCCAGCAGCAGTGCCAGACAAGGACAGAGGGCACAAACACATGGGAACCGAAGGGGGGCCAAGGTGCGGGGATGGAACGAGGCAAATGAGAGAGAACCAGAATAGAGGAGAAGGAATAAACATGTTTCATGAATAATTCAGTCTAGGCCATAGCCCTAGAGATATTTATTTTAACACACACACACATACACACACACATTGAGCAGGTCTTGTAATGGAGGGATTGCTGTGCTCTTGTGACAAGTCAGATCTGATATAGAGGAAGTGCCTCAGGCAGAGCAGCAGAGACAGGACATGGGAGAAGAAAGTGAAAGAGAGGAAGGAGAGAGAGGAGGAAACCCCTGTGAGGAGGGCTTGGCAGCTGTGGGTATTGCATCTCTCATCATCATCTCTATCCATCATTTACCCCCCCCCCCCCCCCCCCCCTTTACAGTCTGAGATTGTTGATTCACAGCTTCCTTGCCCTCTAAATAGCACTCTGATGTGATGTGGTTTTCTTTTTAATATTAAAAGGAAAGATGAGGAGGATGAGAGATGCTGTGTGTGACTGTTTTGATGGTGTGCAACAGGCTTTTGTCGGAACTTGAGGGTGCTACTTGTAAGACACATGTAAGGAGCTGAACATCAGTCAGTGAGGATATGAGTGCTTCACTGAACTTTTGTTGTCCATCGCTAACCACCAGTAAATCTGCTATTATGGTAATATGAAGAGCTGAAATGCAAAGAGAATCTTTTATCTTCTTTGGGTACACATGACTGCAAGTGACCCTGACGCAGTCAGATGCGCTCAGATCTGCTCGGACAGATATTTCATAGTCTGACAGCTACTTAAAAGTCAGATGAGACTTCTAAAGCATCTCTCTTCCCCTGTTCTCTTTCCATACGTCCCTTTATCCCAGAGTGTTACAGGGGCACTCCTGTTTCTCTCTTTCATGTGTCCACCCCAGTTTCCCCATAACAAATAGATAATGAAGGGTTCATTTTAAGTCCATTTGATACACAAACAGGTGCATATGTGTTAGATGAACAATGAGGGAGAGAGGGTGTAAAATAAAAGAAGCTGTTAAGGATGCACACAGTATGAAGCTTGTCCCTCTCTGTGGGAGAAAGTGCACCTTAAATCTGACAGCATTCACACAGAGTTGCTTGCACAATAAAGCACACAAAGATCAATCCATCTGTCAATACTCTCTCACAACCCAAAGTAAATGGAAGTGGATTTCACCTCACATGCCAAATGTTGTTCAGCTGGTGTGTGACTGACCTTTGACCTCCCTGTGGAGGCTGAGTTCAAGCAGAAATAGAATTTCTCTCTAGGGATCAGGAAAGTATTAAATAAGGACTATTAGTGGTGGCCTGGCCGTTTCTTAACTGTCGCCACTATATGTTTAAACACTACACAACTAAATACATCCTTATGTAATATCACTAGAATCATTCTTTAATTTTACAATTCCTGTGTTTTTTTTTTAAGTTGACGTGTGGGGTATCTGATCTTTGTATAGTTAAGTAAACAGGTCAGACAGACTGAATGAAAACACAGGCTAAAATACAGTACAGCCAAAATAAACCTCAGTGCAACAGAAGTGAGTACACCTGTGATTTCCAATGAAGGATAAGTGTGTGCCTTTTATAAAAGAGCCACTGAATGCCACAGCCTTCTCAGTTTCGGCCTGGGTTGTCTAATATAACACGGGTATACATGTAACGTAAAATTATCTATTGAAATAGTTTGACATTGTTTCACTGACTGAACATACAGTGCAAAGGACTTCGCATTGAATCACCCCCTGTGGAACCTCAGTATTGAAGGTCATGCTGACTTTTGCTTCAATTGGTTCCTAATTATGAAACTTTCATTATAGTTTAATTCCTGTACCTCAAAAGATTTGACTTTGGCTTTGGGTAAAACAAATAAAATTGTATTAAATTAACAGGGAACATAATTACTTGACATTTCAGAAATATTAACTAGCTGTCTGCACCCTTTTTGTTTTTTTTTTAAAGAACATGTGCACAACCACAGAAGGTATGTGCTGAAGACGTGTGGATGTGCTGCACAGCTAAACCACTGATACGCCAGTTTAAAAGGTTTTTGGAAACTCTTTCCAAAAGATTTGATAACCTGCTTGAAAGGATTTACTCCGATTCAGGCACCAGAGCATTAGTGAGGTCAGTCAATGATATCCCTCACTCTGTGTCCTAAATAATCCCAAAGGTGCTGGATATTTTTGAGGTCATGGCTCAGTAGACCAGCTAAGTTCTTTACCAAAGTCGTTTTTGTGTTTTGTTTGTTTGTTGTATTTGTTTGATTGATTCATTTATTTTAAAGGACCTTACTCTTTGAATGCAGATACCGTTAAAGGGAAACAGGAAAGGGTCTTTCCACAAGTTGTGACCACAGTGTTAGAAGCAAGAATACCATGTGTTTATTGTTTTACACTTGTGAAAAACTGTAAAATGATTATATTTGGCTAAATGCTACTGGTCATACAAAGTACAGCTATAGCAGCAAAACCCCAGTGCATAGTAAGGGTAAATTATATTGCTTCTAATTCCAGCTTTTAGTTTGTAATAGAAAGATTGTGTTATTCTAAACTTACATATAGTAGTATCGTTTATTCAAACCATGAAAAACTGCTCCTAACACAAAGTATCCAAACATATGTTGAAAGTGCTGTTTCTTCACTAATGCTAGGAATAAGAGAAGGCGAAAGAGTGAAGGGGTGCATAAAGGAGGATAAAGAGGAAGACAGTGAATGAGCTAGGGCAAAAACAGTGTGAAACCAGAAGAAAGATTAGAGAAAAGAAGAAAGGGACAGAGCCAATAAAACACAGAGAGGGGGATCAAAAAACCACTATATGGGTATAAGAAGAGACAGATGGGTGTGTAGAGAGACGAATACGAGGGATGAAGCCAGAGCAAGAGAGGAAGACAGAGAAATCTATATAGGAGGAAGAAGACCGAGAGAGACGAGTGTGTCCTTGACTAGTGCCACTGTTATCTTCACGCTTTATCAGTGCTGTGCTGATCTGTGCTGCACAGAGCAGACAGGCAGCGGCCATATGACATGGCTCACATCCAAGGGACATTTAGCATGGTCTATAAACCTTGTGCTCACACTCTCACATACACACGGCCAAGCTTATTCATGTATGGAGCCAGCACTAATGACACTGCTGTTATTATGACAGTGTGATGCAATCACCTAGCCATTTCTGGATACTGATAAAAATGCACAGGCAGTCATGGGTGTAAACTAAATCACAAAGATGGTAGTTCTTTTGTTGTCTCATAGTTGAGAATCGACTCTCAGAGGGAAAATGATGATAATGCTCCTTCTATAATCAACGGAGAGAAGATCAGCAAGTGCTACAGACATAGAACTGGGCTCCCGAGCCACAACTTGAGCCCAGTGATAAGCGTTAACAGTTGTTTCATTCCTCAAATTGAGTGAAATAGAAATTCCAGCTCACCCACTAGTAAAATAAAAACCCGCTTATTAACCCCCACTGAGTGCTCTCTCTCGAGGACGAGCTAATGATGGTGTTTGTCCTGGGAAGATTTTACGGACATTAGGATGAAGAGAATGTGACAGACACCATGCCTGGCTCTGAGGAGGCTTCAGCTAAGATAAAGACAGCATGGCCACACTGTGAATACACAATGACAGGCAGAGGGCTGCTACTATGGAGGAACCTTCATGTATAGTTGAGTAATCGAAACAGCTATACTATATTTGGAGAACGTGGGATTACATGTGTGTTATGTTATGTACTGTATATACATCTAGAAGAAAGAAAGATATAGATGGAGGAGATGACAGCAGAGCACAGAGTCAGAGAAGAGTGAAAAGTGGAAGGGTGAGAGATAGCTGGGTGAGAGGTTAAAGTATGAAGTAGTGTGGCCTGAATGTGAGCTGCAGCTGTGCTGTGGCCAGCAGAAAGAAAACAAGAACACAGACACACACACACTGAATCCAACTAGCTGTGGGGGCTCTAGAATGACAAATGACAAAGTGACAAACATGTCCTAAGGGACCAGGGCAGCAGGAATTGAGAGTTCCACAGGGTTAGGAGGAAACAAACCCCCCCACACACACACGGACACGCAGACAAGGGAGATTTCCAATTGCCGTAATGTGTAGAAACATGAAGCGAGTTTAGTGATTGCTCACACATATTATCTAAATATACTGTTATCCATATGTACAGTGTGTGTATGTGCACATGGTCTACATTTGTCATCATTTGTCAGATTTGTCAATCCCCGTGATCAAGAGGTGACAGCACATCACTGTGGACTCAAACAGCATTTGACAAGGCACTCTCATTCAGCCTCCCGCTCTCAGAGAAACAAACTCTCCTGGAAGCTCGACCATGTCAACCTTCTGTGTTCACTCCTCTATTGATTTGTTCCTTTTTTTTTTCTGCGTTTCACTTTGTTTGTTTTGTTTGGTCCCTCTTACCAGGGGTGTTTATAAGGCATCCTCTGGGTCAAAAACACACTGCAAGTGGAGAGGGAGAGACAGAGAGATGGAGACAGAAAGATAAAGAGAGGAAGAGGAGATGAGAGATAAGAGGCTTGACATCAGGGGTTATTGCCTTGCTCACACTGTGTATTGACTCGCCCTCATCAGAGGGTGGGTTTCTCTGAGCCACAGTGTCATGTATACACACCCACCCACACACACACTCTAATCTTTCCAAACTTCTATGGTTGGATGTTTAGTTTACAACGAGGAACTGATCAAACAGAAAGTCATATGGAGTACACACACAGCAGCTGACAGTCCAAGTACCCTGTGCCCATGAACCCATGGACTAATTGGCATGTTCCTCCTGCGAGTTGCTGGGAGGCCTTGGACACAGAGGAGACAGGGCATGGGAGAAGCCTAGACAAGCAGGATGAAAAGTGGAGATCAGGAAAAGGTATTGATCAAAGTAAAGGAGCAGGCATAAATGAAGGAGAGCAAGAGATGCAGGTAGTACATAAGTGTCAGTAAGAGTGATGCGGGGGCAGGGGATAGGGAAGTGGCAGAAGACAATTCAAGGGGAATACAGGGAGGAACAAAGTGTAATCCCCCCATGTGGAGTTTAATGGTTCAGCCCAGCGGTTGAGGATCCTGGCAGGAGGTCTGAGGCTGGATCGATCCAATGCTTCAAACAGGGGTGGAAAACTTTTGTCTTTGAGAAAGAACAACTGAAGGATGAAGAAGAGTGGTGAAGACAGTAAAGATTGGAGTAAGGGTGAGCGAGCGAGCAAGCGAATGAGAGAGAGAAGAAAATGAAGAAAGGAGACTCAAGGGGATGACCTGTTAGGGTGGTAGGAGTAATAGGAATTATCTGTGTAATGCTGTTTGACCATGCAGAATGCCTGGGCAATGCAGAGTGGAGAACATGCTGAGTATGTCAACTGGTGTGCCAGTCAAACCTTAATTAGAGCTGCAGAAGACATGCATGTAAGGAATACCCTTTAGATGGATATAACTTATTGATCTATAAAACACTGCATATACACAAAAACAAAGTAGAGAGAAAGAATTTCCAATAACATACATAATGTGTGCTTCTTCTTTCGCTCTTCATTAAATCTCCATCTTTTTATGTTGCCCCAGCTGCAACACTACATTTCTTAAATATTGTATATTTAGGCCCTTAATGCCCAGGTCATGTTCACTGCCTTCAGGTAAGATCTTATCATATAGTTACTGCATGTCTTACCTCTCACTGACATATGTTATGTTCAAAATAAGGGAGGCTACTCAACAATGCTTTCCAACATGTGAGGGTTAGTATTAGGATTAACCATCAGCACCCATTTGGTGCTATGGGTTAATCAAAAAGCTGTCCCCTCAGCCCACCAAATAACACTTTTATCATCGTGCAGACTCACCCTACAATATGTGGTATTCTCTCCCAGTAGATTTTTCCAACCCCCATGATCTTTAATTTGCAGTTCTCTCCTTTATGCTCACAGCGTTTTCAAAGAAGGATAACATTTTCCAGCACCCCTATCCATCTCCCATCACTCAATTTTACCACTATGCCTTCATCCCTCCACCCTTTTCCTGCACCTCCTGGTGTAGAGCATCAATGGGTAGAGCAAAGCAGAGAAATCCCTTCTTTCTGAGGGAGGAGATTAAGTGTGCGCACAGACAACTGGATTTAAATAAAGATCACCTTCCCTACGGGGCTCAGCCCTAAACTGGAAGCGTAGATGGACTCACTGTGGACCTTTAGCATCTGTGTGTATTTTTGTGTGTGATGGAAAAGCAGTAAGAGGTGGAGAGAAAAGATTTTGAGTACAAAACTCCCTACATGTGTACAAGTGTGTGTTTCTGTGTCTGCGTGCGTGAGTGTGTGTGTATTATGGTGATAACTGCACTATAAAAGCAATCTGCATGGAACATCTCGACTGGAATATGAAATGAGATTTTTTTTAAGCTAGCTGAGTTCAGAGCACAATCACACATGTACAAACACAAGCACATACCCACACCTGCCTGATAACATGTAAATACTGACACCTGAAGGTCAGCAGTGGCTCTCTCCTGCTGAACCGTAATGCACGGTGGGAGAGGGCAGAGAATTTACTGTTTGTTTCCTGAGCTGGCCTTATCGGAGGTGTCAGATGGAGTGAACCTCCACGCTACACCGCTCCTGCTCTCCGGTGTCAGTGCAAATTTACCGCTTCCATTTCACTGCCCCCATCAAGCTGAACTTATGGCCATTTCTGTGTCACATGACTATCACATGGCTGGTAAACAGCATCTGGGACAGTTTTATAGGAACATAAAGTTCAGAGGGTGCTTCATACAGTATATTATAAGAACTGCATATAACAGTATAGCAAACACATGCACCCATGATTCTTTCACAATCCATTTGTGATGGAAACACCCAGATCTTGGCCTAACAGAGTCTGATAGGAGTTTAATTAATGTTGTATGCACTATGACATATACAATCCAATACCATTCAAAACAGTTTCATTTATCCCTATAATGGCAATTTCATGGGGCTGTCACCCACTAGTTATGCTGAAGTAGTTGATCAACACAACCATTTCTAAACAATAAGCTAATTGTTACAAGAAGACTAACAGATCTGACAAACTTCGTTAAGGGGCAAAACCAAAAGTGAACACATCCAAAATATTAAATTCTGTTTAGTGAACTGAAAAAGAGGCCATGGGCACAACCAAAGCAAGTATGCTCTGAATGTATGGGTCAAAAATGAACCAGACTCAATTTGTGCTATTCATTTAAATAGCACAATAAACAAACCTTGGTTTGCCTGTGTGATCACCAAATTTCAAAATTAATAGTTCAGACTTTTTTTCAGCAACATGACTGCATTCCAACATTTTCAAAAATTAACCCTGTTACATTAAATATTTCTTAAATTAGATAAATTACCGACTTTTAATTTGAAGTTCTCTGCAGACCAACTAGACACAAACCTGTTTGGTGAACGTGCATGTATTAGCTTTGAACACAGAAAAAAAAAGGAAATCCTGCATGATAACGTAGTTTAACAGCAGCATATTCTTTTGACGCATGCAGATGTACAAAAACAAACATGTAGCAAAATACACAACTGTTACAAATGCCAAAAGTCACAAAAACGAACTAAAAAGCCCAAACTTTGTACTCATGGAAAGAACAAAAGAACAAACCAGAGCTAAAATCAGAGCACTTAACATGCATTATTAATAGTGTACACTGGGTTTCCCTGAATTAAAGGCCCGAGCCCAAAATAAGTAGCAGACCTGCTTCTGGTAGATTGAATTCAGAGGTACGAGAGTGCTGGTATGTTTTCATAAGCAAGCTTCCAAGGGTGACACTAATACCTCCTCAGTGAGGATCGTCTTGCATTAGATTATTCAGAGTTTATCCTCGATTTTTGTAGAATCCCTTCACTGTGTAATCAGAGAGGCAGTTTATGCATTAATTTTAAACATTACTACATGCATTCTACTGTATACATTGCCTTAATGAGCACAAGAGGCAACTTGTCATCTCACTGTTCTCTCTATGGTCTTGGCCAGGATTTTTTTTTTTTGTATTCTAAAATAATGCATCAGCACACTCTCATGGTACGGGTGAGAAAGTCCTTAAATCTATCATTTCCTGACTTACAATCTCCTGCAATCGGGCTCTTTGAAAATCTTATATTCAGTTCTTTTTCATGACCCCAGGCTAAACTGGCCTTGTCCCAAACCTTTCAGCAGTGGCACTGGCCTGAAAATGTTTGAAAGTGTTCAAAGTTGATTTGACATATGTTTCATTTAGGGCATTCTTGTAGTAGCTGATGTCAACCTACAGTGCTCGACCCTTGGCCTCAATCAAAAAGAGGCAGGTAAGAGGATTGCCATGGCTTAATTCCTCATCTTGACGAAAAGTGTTAAGAGCAGTGGAAGATAATACGTGATCTGAAATTGTAGTTTGTCTTACATGGAAGAGATAAAGAAAACAGTAAGTAGAGGGATGAAACATCAGGTGACCATCCTGATAAAAGCAGTGAGAGAGAGGTGAAGACTGATAAAATAAAAGCAGTGATGAATACACAACCACATTCATGTGGACAGCAGACAGTAAACAAAAGTGAGCTCTGGAAGTTTTCTTAGTGTCACAACTCAAGAGGGGAAATAAAGGGGGAGAAGGGTTTATGCACCAGAGGAACAGCGAGGAGGTGTAAAGTAAGTGAAGAAGTAAGAAGCGGGAGAAAAGGAAAAAAAAGAGAAGAATGGGACAGATAGGAGAAGAAGTGTTGTTTTGCTCACTGGCCCGGTCCTCCTCTGGCCCATGATTCATTGCAAATGAAATGTCACCCTGGCAGGCAGTAATGCAGGCCGGACCGCTCCCCTGCAGCCTAATTGAATTTTACAGCCATATAAACAACAGTCAGCCAGCAGGGAAAGAGAGCACAAGCAATAGAGAGAGAGAGCAGTTACTGATGCTAGTGTTTATAGGTGGAGGCTTCTGATGTGCCATCAGAGAGTGTGTAAGGGCCTCTGGGGAAGAATAGCACAAAGCACACAGATGGAGGGGACGCCAAAGCAGGTTTGCCGCTAACACGACTCCCTCAAGATGCACGCGCAAATACACATAATAACCATGACAGTAAAACTGTCTGCGCTTTGAGACACATATTCACTAAATACTACAGGATGCTTTTACCAGAATTACCAGAGTCACTAGTCAAAGTTCAGCGATGAGCAAATATGATGATAAGCATATTTCACAGCACTTGTCCCAAAACACAAAACACTAGATAAGAACAGGTTATCATCTTAGGAAGTTTCATGAAAAACACTGTTATTTGAAACTAATTATAAGTGTGTGTGTGTGTGTGTGTGTGTGTATTCATTATATTATATTATATATATATATATATATATATATGAATTATTAGACCCATAAATAAGTTCTCTACTTGTGTAAATAGAAAATAAACACAAACTCTTCCCTGACATTTTAGTGTAAACTATGCCATGGTGTGTTCTCCCCTGTTGGTTAAGTAAGATGTGCTGGCAGAGCTCTTTCTGCAGATGACAGCTACTGAAGACCACACAGGACCAGTCAGCAGTGTCCCCTCAGGCCGCCCCAGGGGCCAGGTCAATTTGTTGTATCCTGATAGAGGATGTCACCTCCATGACATCCGAGCAGGTTGGCAGACAGACAGAAAGGCATCTGCTGCACTGCTGCTGAGTCCTGCAGTAGTGCATAATTAACAAATCAGTCTGACAGGATCATGAGAAAGCATTTGTCTTTAATAATACCATCACTGAGTAAATACAAGGCATGCTTAAAATGATTTAAGGTGTTTCATGCTTTATTTATTTATTCTAAGAAATTACCAGTCCCTAAGGGCATACAGCATAATATTTTAAAATACTGAAAATCTAAAGGCTATAAAACGAATGATCAGCTCAGCAAGATAAATTTTACTGTGATAACTGACAAGACATTTATCCTAAAGAAAGAAAGATATTTTTGACAAAATTGTAAGTGACAGAACTACTACATTTTCTGTATGGTAGTAATGCAGTGGCTCCAACTGGGGATATCTACTTCTAGGTCAATTTCATCCCTGAGGAGATGGGTGCCTAGAGGATGAATGAAACATAAAGGGGAGAAAGTGACAGCTCTCTGTTTATGGCCATTCACAGCTGTGACACAGCCTTCTGCAGGCCTCCCTGACCAGTGCACTTACCACATACCGAGCAGCAGCTCTGAAAACTGTAAAGCTTGCAGCAAACTATGTCTTTTAATTTGACTTCCAACACAGCTCTTCAGCTTGAAAATGGACTGTGGGTTACTACATATTTTTATGTATTCCATATATATCTATATAAATATATAAAACATCCAGAAATATTTAAATTTTTTGTCCATACAATTTGAGTTCAACTCAACCAAGGACATCATTTCAGCATCCATGGATGTTCTACTTTCAGACATGGCTGTGCAACTAAAACTCCATTCTGTCTTCAACCTGCCAACCTGTCATGCAAAATGTTTTTCTCTCTAACAGTTAGCAAATGTGTGTCTCAGTGTGTGTGTATGTGTGCGTGTCTTACAGTCTCTCTCCCAGCTTATTCATCTTCCTATTTAGCAGCTAGTCTGCTTGTTTTTTACCGTCTGTCCCTCCTCTGCCCATCTGTCTTTCCGTCTAATAGTTTGCTGGCTGGTCTATCTACCGCTATCTGGTTTACAATTGCTGCCTCATAAACTGGGATGAGATTTATCCTTGTGCCAAATGAGAATAACAACAGGGGATAGATGAGGCTGCCTAGATGAGACAACACAAGGGAAGGACAAATAAAAACAGCAAGAAGGCTGTTTGCATGGGTGTGGGTGTGTTAGCAAGCATATGCATGCACTAAAACAGTAAAGACTAAAAGGTATGGTCTGGTCTGTCCGGTTAATTAGTGAGGCAAATGTCCAACACATAAGTTGACACATAACTTCGTTGGTTTTATTTTATGTGTAATGTGTCATGTATTTAAGCCTGAAAAAGAAAGCTACTATGGATACATTAAAACATGCTGAGGAGGTAACTAATGCTTGTCTGTGAGTGACAGAAGATGTGGGAGTACTTTGGATTTAAAAAAAGCCCAGCTGTGTGTGTGTGTGTGTGTGTGTGTGTGTGTGCGTGTTTATGTGACATGTCCCCGGCTCAGCAGGACTCCAACCCTCCCTGCTGACTATGACCTTCCCTCCAAGCAGGCGGCCCTGTTTCTCTCATTCCCCACCCTCTGACTCTCTTTCCATCTCTAAATCCCTCCATTCTGCTGTCTCCTCCATCCCTTCAGCCACCCATCCTTGCTCCTTCCTACCATCCCTGTCTCTGTCATCCCTTGATCCACCCGTCCATCCTTCTGTTGGACTGGATGCAGCTTGCAGTCCTTGATCCAGAGAACAGAAAGGGGCTTCATAAATGCAACATCCATCACCACTGCCAGGGCCAGTTAAAACCATGACACGCATAGCATTGATTTGGTGTGTGTCATGTGGCTCCTCAGTGCCAGGACAACACATACACACAATATATTCTGTACACTCAAGCCAAACAAAAGATAAAATATGAGCATTCAGCTGTGCTTATATACACATATATCACTTGAATGAGTTTCAATGTGTAATGAGAAGAAACACTGGGCATGTGTGTGAACAAACACGCATGTGTGTGTTTGTCTGTTTGCAGCCAGGTATATTAAGCATTAGAAATACAAAGAAACAGTCCACTAGACTAAACAGCAAACAAATAACGCAGTGGAGAGACCAGACTGCTAATGTATAGCCTGGTCATATACACGTATGCTGAGAAACCAATAGTTCCTTGTGCAGTATTTTCTGTGCATAAATGTGTGTGCTGTTTGTATGTGCGTTTGGTTGAAATGTACATGGGCAAGCATGTGTGAACTTGTGTTTTCCCATGTCAGATTTTTCAATCTGTACAAACATGGTGATGGTTCACTGAGTCACACAAACTCTCCGCACCCCTCCCTCTCAGGGTGTCCTGTGTGATGGATGATAGGGAGGGAAAATAACTAATTCAACAGTAGATTTACATTGTTCTGGATAGTGAGCAACACAACACACAGAAACAGAGTGAGAAAGAATAAGGGGAAAGGGAATGTCAAGCCCTGGTTACCTACAAGTGTAAACTATTAGTTTACCCAGTCACCGTGTGGTTACAGGTTGCTGTTAATTTGTGCATGTTAGAAACTGGTGAAGGTGAAAATAATTGACTGCATAAAGACATGGACTCATTGTATTTCACACCATAGGTTGTGAAGCTTCGCATGTCGACCTGAGCTTGTAGGTGCAAACAACAACCACTATGGCCAATAGTGACAGGCCAAGACAACGGTCAGATAAACAAACACAACTAGTAAACATACTTTGTACGGTGACTATGTAATTTTAAAAAAAGAATAACGATCATCCTTTAAGGTGCTTTTCCAAAATCAGTGCATGGTCACCATTTACCCAGAATTTTTCTACTTCTCTAAAATATTCTTGGCCTAACCTTAGCTACCCCAATCACAGTTCTTAATACTATACTAAACCTCTGTACGGGTTAAAAACATTTGAAGCTCAGGACAGTTCTCTTAAGAACAGCAGCGCAGGACTGCACACAAGCATAAATTGAGAGGTGACAGCATAAAGGATTCTTGGCTTTTGTGTCGTGGCTTGATGAGATTTAATTTCCTGTGATGTCCTAACACCACTGAACAACAAAGAGGAAGAATGGCCATGAGATTTGAATAGATGCTCAAATCTTTTCAGTGTCTAAAAGATAAAAAAATATATATATTGTGTCTCAATCTCCCTTGTTTTTTCGTATTCATCTGCTGCTGTTATCTCAAAAAGTCCTTTTTGTCCCATTTTGTCTTTGTCTGTATTCTGCAGGATCTTATTACAACACTACAGCACTTTTCATAACAGCAGGATTTGACTAAGATTTGACAACTTCAGCTCATCCTTCTAGGGCAAATAAGATGATTTCATGATTTCAACTAGTCATTTGTTAAGACTCTCTGATGTGTGTCCTCCTAAAACAAAGTCATGTGAGAGGTTTTTCTTATGCTGCTATGAATTACACATTTTTTATGTCCCAGTTCCTTAGAAACCTGAAAGGATTACATTATAAAGCCCAACAATAAACTATGTGGGGTGTCTTGACCAAAGGTAGGGAACCACTGACGTTTGATGGATTAAGTTATAGCCTTTTTTTTTTTTTTTTTAAGATCTGGCAGACGCTTGTCATTCAGTTTAAGTTTTACCTGTGTCCTGCATGTGAACTGACTTTAAATGCATTACTGTACACATGCATTTACAGTTTATGTGATAGTCCATCGAACTAAATGTCTGCCAGACTCTCTCTCTCTCTCTCTCTCTCTGCCTCACTCTGCACTCCTGTGTCTCCACCCCTTCACCCCCCACCTACCTCACGCCCCCAATCTCTCGGTGTGGCAGTGGACCAGAAGCTCTGCAGGAGACCTCTATACCACAGCACAGTGGAAATGTCACCCATAACACTCGCCTCAGGATGCCAATCACTTCATACTGTTCCCCACTGACAGAGTATGTGAGTGAATGGGAGAAAGAAAAAAAAAAAAAGGTACAACCAAGGGACACATAAGAGTGTGTAAAGTGAGCATAAAATAATTATTGTCTACACAAAATCCCTCACATCTCTACTGGAATATAAAATAAGACTTAGCCGAAATGTATTTCTGGATTAATGGTTTTATGCTTTTGAACATAAAATGCTTATGTGAGTGTCCAGGTGCTAATGAGCTCGTCGATCCAAGGGGATTATGAGTTGCTTAGTCAATACAAGGACTACATGTGTTTATGTGCATGATTCTACATCAAAACAATAAGCGTGTGTCTTTGTGTATGCTGATTGGCAGGAAGGTCTATGTTAAGCATGAAGACAGAAACAGATGGAGTGGGTTATGAACAAATAATGCACATGAGCCTGTGAGAGAGTGGGAGTAAGCCCATGTCTGAGCATGTATATGTAGTATTTGTTTCTGTGTGAGCATACATGTGCTGCATATGAGTGTGGAGATATGCAAATGTGCAAGACCAAGAAATCCTGGGCTACATTTATATGCATATGTATGGGCGTGTGCATTAATGTGCACGTGTGTAGTGGGGTGGACTTGGAGCACAGAGGCACAGGTGTCCCTGAAAATGCTATCCATTTTGACTAGGATGTGGGTTATGTGAGTATCATTGTGTACAAGGGAGGCTGATGACAAATGACAACAAAATGAGGAAGGCAGAGGGATGGAAAGCCAAGCTGGCATGGGCTGGCGTCCCAGGCTCACTGTGCAGCCAGGGGGGCGGGCACTCTGTCCTTACGGCAAGCCCCTCAGCCAAGCTGTGAATACAGAGACAACAGCCGGCGTGCACACAGAGTCCCTTACGTAGCATTAAACAGTGATGGCATTACAGCCTGTCACATGTCAACACACATGCAAACCTTTGTATAACTACACAATAATTGGGTACGAATTTGTGATATTTAATGTTACTGCATAGTGACTCAGGTTCTTTGTAATAATGAGCAAAGAAGAAACGGGGGTTTAGCTATTTTAGATATTTGCCCACAAAGGTTTAGGCATCCATGTGACTGAATATCTTTAAGTAAAAAGCTATAAACAAAATATATATTTTCTGCTCTAGTTGTGAAGCTGTTCCATCACTCACCAGAGTTTTGATTTGTTCTAATGGCCAGTAAAAAGCACCTCAGACATTTTAAACCAATTGTTTTAACATGACGCCACGGAAGGATCAGTGAATTCATGTTGGATGTCAACCTGTGCAGTGACTTTAGTGCACTGACAACATTAAAATTGCAGGACAAGTGTCTTGGGTCTGGAGCCTATTCCGATGGTTCTCCATTCACAATCAATTAAATACCCACCTCACACATACAGAATTTACATTATCAAGCTAAAGTCACCTCCTGAGTTAGTTTGAACAACTGTATTTCAACTGTAATAGTTTTTATATAATTGTTTTAGCATCAGATAGTCAACCTTCCCAAGACACATGAACTGATCAAGTGCATGTGGTTTCTAATGCACCGGTTCTACAAGGGTGCCATCATATTCAGGTCTCTAAACACAGCTGTTAAGTAGACTGTCAAGATGCCACTTACAACTCTATTTTGATCATCTCTCTTCAGCTGTTTTCATACCATTATATTTTGATGAATGTGACTCTGATGATCCTCACACGTCATGTGACCTAATGATGTGTCTGTAATATGTCGGCAATCCAAAAAGGCAGAATGACTTTTTCATCAAAGAAGTGTCAAAATATCTTCAAGATCAGTTTTGCATATCCAGTGACCTTTGACTTTGCACTTCCAAATACATTTTCATTTCACTCCTCTGGTTCTAATGAGAATTGTATGCTAAAAATAATTACTGCTTTATTGCCATTCCTGCTAAGACCTACTTTCTAATAAATGGAGGTGTGTGTGCATGCACTGCTGTGCTCACCATCGACCATTTTGACAGCATAAGTAAGTTTCAACAAGGTTAAGTGGGGGCAGACAGATCTATACACTGATCCCACATCAATTTTGAGCAGATGGAAAGTTATTAGTGGAGGTTGAATAGGGATGGAAAAGGGTGATTGTGAGACAGCAGGGCAATTGCTTGACAGTGCCTACTCACCTACAATATATCATTTTAACACAGGCGCACATGAATGACAGCCAGGTAGCATGCATATCTGTGTATTTTGTGTGTAAATCTATGCCTTCGTAATCTGTTCCCTGAAGCCCAGAAAAAGAACTCTCGGACCCCAAGTCAATCTCCGAATATATGACACACTCGCATGTTCACATGAAAGCACTTGCAAGCCGTCCTGGGCACCAGCATCTCTCTGCTGTGTCACTTCAGGACACAAGGAATTACACAGTCTGACATAATCAGACTTGCAATTTATCTTCAAGCTAAGAAGCAGCTTGTCCTCTCCAAACCTTTTATGTCAGAGTTGTACACCAGGGATTCACAATCTGGGCCTCATCAGCAATTGTGGCCAAGTCATGAGTGTCAACGACCCTCTGGAGCAGGCAGGGCAGCCATCGTTTGACTCAGCACTACACTGGTTAAAAATCACAGAAGCTTCACTTCCTCTTCATCATTTCCTTGAGTTTCACACAAGGCGACGGGCAAACGACGATAATCATTTCTTCTCATTTTGTAAACACATGAACAATTTCACTGATTGGAAGAAAATGCTTCTTTCACTGCAAGTCAAAAATGTTCCCTAAGAGGAGGGAAAAGCAGCGCTGCATTTACAGTTGGGCCGTTAATCTTCCCTCATTTTTCCATGTTGATTTATATTGTCTCATCTCTTCTGTATACCGTTACGATTTGCTGCTGAATAACATCATTTCTCCACTGGGATATTTAAATCTTTTATATTATGAGCACCTAAAATGACAGCAACTAATTTCAATTGATTCAGTGAGCAATATTATACACATCTGTCCAGTGTATGGTGCCGTGACAATACTATCCTGTTCTGATAATTACAAAAGTCAAATTCCTAAAAAATAAACAAGACAGAGAAGAAAAGGGCTAAGAAAGATGAAATGGTCCGACTAGAAACAAAACTAAAATGTTTGTCTTGATAGTCTCCTTCTTATCATCATACCTGTCACTAATTCATATTTATGACTTTTTCTTACAGAATGTTTCCATCCTCAACTGAAAGTTGGATTCAGCTCAGTGGTCATGAGTGAGCCAGAGAGAAATGAGGCTGTCATGTCAGGGAGTTAGTAACATGATAAAGCTGAATACCAACCTTTTCTAGCTTTGATGTATTCATGTTGGCCATATTTAAATAATGAGTCCTGGGTGGGAGCTAAAAAGTGGTAAGAGGAGGCAGCGAGGACAGACATGTTGGAGGTAACGTTTGCAGGTTTATCCCAGCTCCTCACTGGCTCTGCCTGTGGTCAAAGTTCTCTTGTGTTTTTCTTGTGACGCTTTCACTCCTGCCTCTTTGAATTTACTTTTATTGATCATCTCCTCTACTCTTTCCTTCTTCCACATTACCTTTTTTTCTTTTAACTTTGTTTTCAGCTCTCATTTCTTCCTACATTTTCTCCTCCCTCTTGTCAGTTTCCATCCTCTTCCTTCTCTCCCATTCCCATCCATCTCTCCACACCACCACTCTGTGTGGGTTTGAAATCATCCTCAGCTTTTACAGCTCATATTTTATGCATTCAGCTCTTATGCAGAGCGACGAACAAACAGTGCAACCACGGGAATTCTCTGACAGCTCTTTTCTGCAACGCTGTGTATTCCTCTTCCTATTTTTCTTCCTCCTCACCTTCCCCTCAACATTTTCATCTCCTTAGACCAACAATGTTCTGAATTTTTTTTTTATTTCCTTCCTTTATTTGCCATGAATGGAGAATGCTTGGCCTTGCTCCATCTCACACTTTCAATAACCAAGGGACATTTTAATGGTCCTTCTGCAAGTGAGCATGTGCATGCGGATACTTGTATGTCTATGTGAGGATGTCTCTACATTTTTTATAAGTGTGTGCAAACATTTGTGTGTATTTGTGCCCTCTGCCACTTGTTGTATAGCTAAATAAATACCTCACATGCTGGACTCAAAAGAACACATTTGTCTTTGTCCCAGGACTAGGTGAATTATTTAAAATGAAAGCTGGAGAGAGAGATGACTAACAGTAGCAGGCAACATAGCTGGAGAGCAGAAAGAGGGAGAAGGGTGGAGGGAGCGGGGGAAGGACCAGATGGGCAAGGGTGGCACTGAGCCAGGGATAGCTGGTATAAAGAGAAAGAAAAAATAAGTTTGATAATAGAGAGAAGGAGAATGATAGATGAATCAAAAGCTGGATAAGGAAAGAGGGAGAGGTAAGTAATGGCAGCTTTGAGACGGGGCTATTGTAGAAAAGCACAAATCAGATGAAGGGAAGAAAGTAAAGGAAGAAAATAAAAAATAAAAACACAATGCAACCTTCAGCCTCTGTTTGAGACAAAAAGAGTTATGGAGGGTTGAGGACATGGCAAGAAGTGACAACAGAGAGAAGGGAAGATCAGCACGACAGAAGGAGCAACTTCAGAAACATATGATTGGGCACCGGTGCCAAATTTTGAGCACTCACACTTTCACTCTTTTCTTCTCTCCAAGCTTCTCCAACAGATTTCAGCTTGTTAACCTAACTCACCACTGCCTTACCCAATCTCACCCGGTCCCCCACAGGGGTCAGAGAGAGAGAGAGAGAGAGAGAGAGAGGGCTGGACTAACAGAAACTGCATATTAGAGGAAATATTGAAAAAACAAAATTGGTATGAAGTATGAAAAACAAGAAGAGGGAGAAAAATAAAGTGGAAAACAGAGAAAAGGAGGAGGAAAGGAGGAAGTAAGCAAGCTAACAGAGGTGTTAGAGAAAGTAATGAAGTACTGCTGAGATCAGTGGGATTGAAATTAAGTGCACACATCTTTTGCAGGGTAGGGAATGTTTGGGGGGTAAATGGGTGAGGGAAATAAAAAAGGGGTGCGGGGGAAAGGGGAGGAGATGAAAGGCGTGTCGTAAATTACAGAGGGAAGAAATGCAATAGGAAGGAATAGCAGGGTGGTGAATGTGCCTGGAGCTGGATTGTGGAGCAGCAAACAACAGAGATAATAAGAGAATCTGCTGAAGGCACACACCACACTCAGTAATTATATAGAAAGATCAGCCTGCCTTAATTAGAACAGGATGGAGCTCATGAGAGCGACAGAAACACACACAAAAACACACAAATACCAATGCATAACTCAGCTTTTGCAAAGAGAACTATTACATCATTTGTTTTTTCCCTTCGGCCTGGGAGAACATGTGTGCACTAATCACATGTAGTGCAAATATGACCCTGAACGCACACAAGGTCAAGATATATAGTAACAATGCTGTGTGTGCACAAGTCTTGCTGACACAGAGCTAAAGCAAAGGGTGGTTCTACACAATATTCACTGCTCACTGTTCTTGTTTTTAATTCACCCTCTTTTTTTTTGCCTTTACACCTTTATTACACAAGAGGAAGCTGACTGGGCACATACTGTATGCTAATTTTCAGTAACAACCTCCTTCACATTTAAGCTTCTCTTCAAATTCATAGCTACAAGCTGGTCAAGTACCTTCCAGTGTTCTGAGCCACTGGGGATTAAGTGTTTCTCATTCGCTTCAGATGCCAGAATTTTCTCCATTCATTCCCTCCTCCTATAGTTCATTTGTGAAAACTCAACTTTAACAGACAAAGTGAAGAGAATTCAGAATGGCTGCATTTTAACAGCACATATACCTGCTTTCCTCAAAATTTCTATAATTAGAAATGTGATTCATTCAGTTTTATGCACAAGGCAGGAGAGTTGGAAATCCAGTAATTAAAGTTATCCGATAATTTGATGGATGTTAATACTTCCAACAGATTTTTATCTAAAGCCGTGCTGACAGTTTGTCAGTGGGAAGTGCAGTCAGTTTAACTGCTTCATTTAAATAATTTGCAGCAGAATTTGAAAAGTCAGATGAAAGTAATTATAATTTTAAATATTATATTAAATATGTTGATGCTCAGTTTGTTTTTTTGTTGTTTGTTCTGTGTTTAATTTCCTGTGTGTGTGTGTGTGTGTGTGTGTGTGTGTGTGTGTGTGTGTGTGTGGTTTTTTACAAATTTCTTCTTAAAGCTTAAGAAATAGTACAAGGATAAATGAGCCTGTAGGAAAACATACAGACATGAACAGGGACAATGGTCAATGGACACAGGCATTAGCCTCTATGTGTGTGCATGTGTTTGTTTAATGAAAGTACTTCCTGTTTCACATTTCATCTAATAGTTATCTAGAGTGAAAAGAGGTCAAAACTGAAATTGTGTGCATTTTTAAAGAATTGACCACAAGCTCTTGTATACTGAAGTTAAGTCAGTCAGCAGTTTAATAGTTAAACCTGTATCAACATTGAAAAAAAACCCATTAATCTGTAGTAAGACGGTGTTAACTAAAACTGCCATGTGTGTTAGTCTGTATGGTAATAATCCACTTCACTACTGCACAACACTATCTGCTTAACCATTATCAGTAGCTGCTCACTGACTATTCAATATTATTGACCTGCAGTGAGACTGTGTGTTTGCACACTCACACTTACAGAATTAGACCCAGGAGTAAATAAGACGGAGTTAGAGAACCTGCACAAACTGTATACAAACACACAGGAATTAGCTGAACATTATGGTTCTGTTACTCCTTGATTGCCTGCTTTGCATTCATTATATTGTGAATGTCCTCCACACACACACACACACACATACACAAGCATGATTGTGACACAAACTCCATCACACACAGTTGTAATCACACTATCCATTTCTATCAGACACATAAACACTCATGTCTTTGTTCCACACACACACACACAATAAAATCACACTGTATGTGTTTGTGTGTGCTGTTTAGTAGTAGAAGCCAGTTTGTGCTACTGAATATGTGTGTCCTTTTGCTATATAAGTGTGTATGAGCAGTCCCAGCACAATTCCTCAGTTTAGTGGAGCATTACGACTGATCAATAGCTCTGGTGCAGTGGGAGATGTTGAGGTTGGGGCTGCATATTCATATCACTACAGCCGAACTGAGAAATGAGACACTACAGGGGAAATGCTTGTGTGTGTGGAGATATATGAACGTGTGTGCCTGAGAGAATGACAGGACCTGTCACCTAGTAGACCACACTGTCACCCACTAAACTGTACCCAGGGATGGTCGAACACCAATGATGTAGTATAAGATCTCTCTCTGGGCTTCTCGTCTTCATTGGTGTTGTCACTGAACTTCACCAACCTTGTCTGCTCACTCCTTTAGTAACACGCCTTGTCCTTATTATTATTAAAGTTTTTATTCACCTGTCACTGGAAATCCACTATTTCCCCTCCTTCCCTCTGTCTTTCCTGTGTTTCCTGCCTTTGTTCACCTTTTTTCAGATATTATTGTCCTCAGATCAGATTTTATTATAGAAAAAACACAACACACACTTTGTTTGCACACAGACCAACAGCCAATATCAATGAGCAGCATTTATCTCCAAATACTTACTACAGCACCAGGCGGAGCACATGTTCTGCATGAACGAAACTGGTTTAAAATACAATGATGGGCAGTGTGAATGCAACGTTTATGTCTGCTTAGTTTAATTCTCTGAACTTACTCTTTTCTTTCTCTTTTCTTTTGTTCTAACGTTTACCTCTCATGTACTTGTTTTATACTTCTCCAACTCTGCTTCGTCAGTACCAAATTCATGTAACTGAGCTCAAAGTGAACACCGTTATTAACAGCTTAAAATGCTCAGCTTTGCTGCAAGCCTCACACACAACATCAAGCCCACTGGAAGAAAGAAAACAAAACAGAAGTTCTCAATACAAACAATCAATTGTAATATTCAACCAGAACAGAAGCTCTCTATGAGGTGTTCAGCACTCACACAAAAATGTCTTTTTAATCACAACGCACACAGTCTGCTGTCCAGTGACTCTAGCACCCACGTTGCGTTGCACAACAATGCAAGATGGGGTGTGAAAGCTAACAGCAACAGTCAGATGATCAAGCTGCTGTTGTGGTATGAGCAATGGGTTGTGACAAAAGATCCCAGTACTGTCTAAATGTGTTTACGTCAGAAAGCAACATCCCACGCCACCTACCAGCTTTACACTCACAATGCTTTGTTATGCTTATGCTTTCTTTATAATGCTTCAGTCAACTTGTTTTAACTTGTCTCCTTTCAAGATGTTGACACTCCTTTTACAAAATTCATAAACCAGGCAGGAACAGGTACAGTACAAATAAACAACGCTGTTATTTCAGATTTGTGTAATTGTTTGAAGAAAACACAACAATCACAAAAATCTGGTAAAATGAAGTGGAAGATGGATTTTGTGCAGTGTCGTCACTCTCTCTTGCTGCATAGTTTATCATACCAGACAAAGCTCTCAGTTACATTCTATTCTAGCAAAAACAGCACCAGGACTGTCAACAGGACTTAAAGTAATGAAGTCAAGCTCCCTCCTCTCCTGTCTTACAGAGCCCCTTCCTTCTTTCTCTTTGTTTCTTATCCTTTTTCACCCACCCACACAACCCTCTGTTATCTGTTTCCTACCTTCACAGCTGCTGTGTCCCTCTTCATAGCCAGCGCTGCAGCTGCACTTCCCAATGGGCACCAGCCATTCCCCTTCGGCACTGCAATGCATCCTGGGAGGACTGTCTGTGTCAACCTCAGAGTTGTTGACGCAGGTGCCGCGAACTTCAACCAGAGTGGCAAAGGCGGCCTCAGCCACGGTGTCGGGGAAAACTGCAAGGTTCTGGACAGTGGCCAGGCAGCGTTTGTAGTACACTCGCACGGCCACCAGGGCCACACAGGCGCCGACATCCTGGAATGCCAGGTGGAAGCCCTTACGGTTGAGGTGGCCGATCTCACGCACCTCCGTGTTTAGCTTCATCTTTCTCTCACCCAGATCACCTTGTGTGAAACTCTCATCAGCAGCGATGGTGTCAATCTTGGTGTAGCGGTCCTCTCGGGTCACACCACCAAGGTCCTTGTCCGATTCAACATAGAGGAGGTTGAAGGTCTCCTTGCAGGTGCCCGCTACACCTGGGATGCTGTTGCAGTCACGCAGTGTGAACTGGAGCTCCACAAAGATGCGCTGGCCGCCTCGCCGTGCCACCCAGCCAGTCTGCAGCCAATTGTTCTGCTGTGTGGGCTCCATCACGTTGCATACTTGGTACGTCCGGATAGGCTTGTACTTCTCATCTACACCGCTAATTTCTTCCCACTGGGGAAACAAGAAGTAGGTGGGCAGGGGAAATAGGAGGAGAGACAGAAAAGAGGTATAAAGGTGGAGGTGCAGTGAAGCGAGAAGAGAATAACAGTAAAGGAGTCATGACAAAAAGACAGGAAAATAGGCAATGGTAGCATTAAAGCAGAGGGAGCGAAGTAATAGTATGAGGGAGCGAAAAATTAAAAATGAAAGTGAGGTGGACAAGAGGCAACAAGGATAATGAAAAAAAACAAACAAATAATACAGTCAATTTAGGTTAACAGTCTAATGACATAATCAAATGAGTGGGTGTCTGAAAATTGGCATTCTGATTCTCTAATGGCATAACAGGAAAGGACAAACTGTACATCCTCAATCATCATGTCAGCTTTGAGATGTTCTGCTTAGGATGGTGGGCCAGACCTTAACTGCTTTTTCAGCTGCTTTCTTTTGATCCCAGTTGCCTTTGGTACTAAAAGCATTGACATTTAAGAGGAATGTTTGCTAAATACTGCAGCCTACACACCGCTGCTTTACTCGAGACGTAGCTATCAATAAAATGAATATAAGATCTTAAAAATTACAGTGGACAAGTGTAAACATATTTTTCCAAACAGTTGGTTTTATTCTCACTCAGTTTTCAACTCCTATAGTATTGAATCATTGATAATATAGATGGTTTCATACTGACATTGGTATTTTTGTGTATTGATCTCTGTTATTGGTACACACTGTTGTTAAAAGTTAAATAAATGGTAGGTAAAAGGTAGAAAAGTCTAGAACATGAAGGGGTCTTTTCATTTATTGTTTATTTAATTCTTGTATTGCATTTTTTTTTTTTATCTACATCAGCGGCATAAATTTTATTAATGATGGAGGAAATCAAATATTCAGTTAAACGCAAAAGTGAGTAAAACATTTTTTTAGTCAAATATCTAATATTTATAGAGACGAACAATTACGACCTGTCACATTCTGAAATACTGAGAGTCTAACTTCACAGAATTAAAAGTGAGTTGATCATCAAATGTGGATCTCTCACTTCATCTCATACAAATAAACACACACACACACACACACACACAAACAGACAGTAAAAATGGATTGTATGTGATGATAATGTGATAAAATGCACCACTGCTGAGGTGACTAAATCAAAGTGGATGCTATGTGTTTTCACTCAGTTATTCTGGGGCTGGTAGATGAATCACATAAGTCCATGAATCTTAGATGAGTTTTGCATGTTGTCGACCACCGAGCTCACAATGATTTAATTCAAGTAAGTATATATGCAACTTCCAGCACATGCTATTTATACATTTTTGTGTGTGTGTCTGTGTGTTTCAACCTCCAGGTGGCAAGTGGGTAACAAACTGTTTCAGCAGTGATGGATTCTTTTAAAAGGTCTCCTGCTTTTGTCATAACTTAGCACAAAGGTCTTCATAAGCCACATGAATCGATACAGAGGGGACCACTTTTCTGTGCAGCATAACTGTGTGGCTGGTTTGGACACTCCAGTATCTGAGCCTGGATTAGCACCATTGATTAATGATAAAGTTGAGCTCAGGGATGGGGGGAGAAGTGAAAGCAAGGTGTGAGGAAAAAACACGGAAGGATGAGAGAAAAAAAGACAAGCAAAAAAAGGAATGAGAGAGATGGTATGAGATGTGGTCTGAGCCAGATGTTAATCAACCAGCTGTGTTGTGGAGCTTTTGCAATAGATCAAGCATTTGTAGAAACAAGCACATGCAGATAAGGACACTTACTCCATTAGGAGGATATGACGTCCAGCCCAGCTCTGCCTGAGTCTCTTTAGAATTCAGCAGCACAACTGCGGGAAATCGACAAGAAAAAGGAAGAAAAAGACAGCATGAGGTTAGAGGTCAAGTTAAGGTGCTCTGCTTTTATTTGATCTTGTCAATATAAATAATTTTGTCAACAGTGTGCCTTGAGTGCATAAGAATAAAACAGGATAAAGACTAATTCTGAAAATTCTTAATAGCCTTAACGCTGTGAAGGCGACATGACATGTAGTATTTGGAATAATGATAGAAAGCCATCAACACATTGAGCCAGGCTTATCAAAATCTGGTGAGGGCGAATGTATCATTTGATAAGTGCATTAATACCATCTGCTGAGAACTTAAGCTGGACAAAGAGATTTCCATCCTCTTCTGGCTTCAACAGTAAAAACACATGTGAAACCACAGAACAAGCCCAGATACAAACAGCACACTGAGGTCACTTTCAGTTTTAAAGTGTGCATCCAGTGTGTTTTTCTTTCAGTACCACAGACAGGGAGCAGGCTTTGTCTTTGAGTTTTCAGGACCATGGACAGTGGACAGTGGACATGGCCATAACAGATTATTTAGAATCACCTGCTCAAATAGGAGACACATAGTAAGATGAAGGTAACTAAATATTTTTTATGTACAACCATTCCTTCAAAAGTAGAAAAGCATAAAACCCTCACACTTAAGTAGCTTGGGAATTTTTTCACTAAAAGATTTTTTTTGTGGTAGTTGACTTAAAAACAGGAATGCACTGAATAAACAAAAGTTAATCTGCAAGTAAGCCATGAAACATTTCTGTCATTCAAACAAATGACACATCCTCTCTGGTTTAAGGCTTTTACATGTGAGAGTTAGATTAAAAAAACATACATATCTCATCATTTTAACTTTATGGATAAAAAAAATGAAGTAACTAATAGCGGAAGTATTAACCAGATGAAGCAATAATAAAAGCTGGCTTCTGGTGCTGTTATATTGCAGTATTCACGCTTAGATATAGCACAAAATCTAAATTCAACTTCCGACAGTGCAAAATACCCATAATAACCATAACAGGTAACGTCTGTCAGAAAACCAAAGTAGTCAAGTATTTTAGCACAACATTCAAACCAAAGTTGACGTAGCAAACCAAGAAGCTTCAGTTCACTGGTCAGGATGTCTTTGAGCCATCAGAGTGAGAATGGCTCTTGTTTCAGGCTCAGTGCTATGCAGCAGGCGTACATGAAAGTCATCATCAGCACATTTATCTTAATCTATAATGTGATATCAACATCTGTAGTGACATATGGCGAGCTGCGTTATCGCCTCATTTTCAAAGGATTTTGCTGATATTAAAGTTATCCATGCTTTAAGCTTGTCTGCTTAAAAATACACCACCTCAAATACACACACACACACACACAGACACGTACCACGCATACTCACAGACACACACACACACACACACACACTTTTAAGTTTTCTACCCTGTTCTCGACACCTTCAGCCTTAAGGCAATCCAAGGTCTGACAACCAGGCATTTTTTAGCCCTTTCAAGAACACCCTGTGCAGTGAGCACTTTTGTTCTATCACTGAAACGTTTTGCTTTCATTCGAGTACTTCAGGGTCATAATTGGCTTAAACCTTGGCTTTCTGCTTCCACTTTCATTCATATCAGGAGCCATGTAAGGACTGCTGAAAATGAACCTGCGCCACATTGTTTAGACTAGCAGATGCCTTGACAAGAAACCATTTCACCTCAGACTAAACTATTCTGACATTGTTTTATCTCATACCCACTGCTTCATGACAAATATTTGGCCTTATCAAAAATAACAACTGGTCACATGGATGTCCTGCTGAGCAAAAAGAAAAACCTACGCAGTCTGACTCATGATGTAGCTCTTAAAAATATGGCAACTCAAGACCTGTAATCTTAATGAGTCACCCTCTGACAAGGAGGAGCTGATGTACCAAAAATGAACGATTTGTAATGTTTCACACAAAGCATCAAGTCAAAAATAAACCCATCAATACACCGGTTGAACCTTTGTATGACATGACTTTCTACAGTTTTTCATCCTGAGGACATGACTACTCATCCAGTCAGGGGAAGAATATTAACACAAAGGTTATATGAATGTTATATATCAAAAAAGACCCGTTCAACATAGTGTCAACATAGTTTGGACACACAAAAACCTTCTTCTATTTGGGGTATGTTTGAAAACAAGACATCTGTGGCTTTGCTAGAGTACAAGAAAGACTTGCTGGACCATGAGAGATCCTTTACTAAACACTTAACTTCATTGTTACTGGGTTACCACCATTGGGTGCCCAAAGCATGGTTCTGTGGTTAGCTGATAACATACAGGCATTTGGAGAAGATTAGAGTGGAAGAGGGCAAGGGTGGTGGAGAGACACAGGGGTTGAGACGGGATCCAAAGACAATGAAAGAAAACAAGGAGGGCGAAGAGTAAAAAGAAAAAGTCAACATTAAGGACAAAGACAGAAAAAGTTGAGCTGGCAAGAGAGACGGGAAAAAAAGGAAGAGAAAGGAGCACATGAAGTGCAAATAAATGAATACACCGAGTAATACACAGCGGGATCAGTGTGCCTTTGCGAGTCAGTCAGTCAGAGAGAGAGTCGGAGGACAAAGTTGGCACTATGATCACACACTGAATACATAAGTCCTGTAATCACAGCCTAGTTAGACAGACTAATGGACCTTTGGGGGCAGAGGGAACAGAGAGGCAGATAAGAGACAGAAAATGAGAAGATGACAAAAAAAAGTTTCGTAAGAAAACCAAAGCCAGTGTCACAGAAAGGAAAGAGGGAGAAAGTTAAAGAAAGAACATGAGACAAAGAAATAAAAGCTCTCCATTTCTGCTATACATGGCTCTGACTAATAGCTGTGACACATTAGCTACTAAACAGTAATTTTGATGCTTGTTTCATAAGTAATTGCCCATCATTATGAGGACAATGTGTTTCTGTGAGCAAGTTTTGCTTTTTTGTCCATTTGGCCTCACCTCTATTTAGGAGACACAAGGCGAGGCCCAATTTTTTCACTAGAAAGACATTACAATCACAGCCAGATGACACACGATGCATAAAAACACTCTTTTCTGCTTTGGCCACATTATGTGGAGAGTTTGAGTAAAGAAAGAGTGCTTTATGTCTTGTAATTAATTACTGCTCACTATGACTCTTCATGTATCATACAATTAGAAATGAGTAGAACATTGGGGAGGATCAAAAAGATTTGATCAGAAAAGTTGGAATAAGGGAACTTTCAAAGCTTTTTGCTGGCCACAGAAAATGCCCCAGTAATGGAGGAAAGACTATTTTCATGTCTGTCTTCAAATTCAAACCTTTCATTTTAGTGAACTCTCAGGTTCCAGGAACCACACGTCTGGATGAGACAAAAGAGCTGGCAAAAAACAGCAGTGCTGAATGGAATGGAAAACATCTTCTGAGACCTTTATTAAGGCTTCTGGCTGCAGAAAGCAAAGCAGGACAATTAATGGTAAAAGGCCTGCATTTGCCATTTAACTGAGCAATTTCACTGCGTTGCTCAAGGGCACGTCGACAGGATTGCACCACAAACGCTGTGATTAGTGAATGACCTGTTGTCTCCCCTAACCCATAGCCACCACAAGGGTCTCAGTACTTGTAAATTTTTAAACAACCTTGTGTGTCCCTGCAGTATGTGCTTTGGTGTTCATTCATAGGTTTGTTGGAGGTGCAGGCTTTAAGGGATTTTGACATCCTTTCTTCTTTGGTTTGACATAAGATGCTTTCATTAAAAGTGTATCTAAAGTGTAAGTATCTATTTTTACCTTCCTCCACTGCCTCACCCACACTTTTATCTTTCTTTGGTTTGTGTGATGCATTAATTGAGTTCCTCAGCCTTGCTGACGCTCAGGTACAAAGCGAGCACTGAAGGAAAAGATTGTGTCTGTGTGTTCAGGTCAACTATTCAAAAGGAAGAGAAGGGGGTTTTTGGTGAACCAACAGCACTCAGGAAAAGGCAAACACTGAAATTTGGCCTTTGTCCAGCATGTAACAGGCTCTTATATTGCTATTTTCTGCTTTATAGCACTAGACAGCAACATGAAGAGAGCTCTGTCAGAGGCCAATTTCAAGGGCTTCCTAGGTTAAGGGTGCTCATTCTTCTGTTAAAACTAAGTGTGTGTTTAGTTTTTGAATTGACACTCACAAGGCCAAGAGTTTAATTAAAAGAGAAGAAGAAAGAAAAGGGTGAACAAAAAGAAATGCATCATCATGCTGTACATGCCTAATAAAACAAAGGTATGTAGACAGAGAATATTTTAACCAAATCTGCTGAGACACAACTCACAATGTTGTACACAGCTATATTTTGACAAACACAGATGTGTTATATCCACCCAGTAAAAGTGTAATTCACTTTGATAACGTGCTATACTTTCAGCATTAGGTCAGGCACTGAACTGCTGTCCTCCCTGTAACTTACTTGTGGGCTACTTATCAGCTAGTCTACACCAAGGCAGAGAGGAGGCTCAGGAAGCTCAGCCTTCCCTGAAGAAAAAAACACAGAGACGGAGATAAGCACAGGTCACTGACTGTTGACTGGAACAACTATTGTCCAGCCATTATCATCCTTATACTGTACAACTGGAGAGTGGAAGGAGAAACTGAACCTTTAAACAGGCTGAAACTAAGACAGACATAAAATATAGCAGAGCTGTAGCCTTGACAAATCAGACTCCAGTCAGATCAAGTCACAGTGGGAGCTGAGATTTAAATCCCCTGAAACTGAGACTTCAGACAGCGACTGGCTACCTTCCATAGCCATATGCACATACTGTATGTACATTATAGGGTCTATCCATTAATGTGATCTCACCTGGGGATAAACACTTGACTTCAAGGACCTGAATGTTCTGAGATTTGAGATGTTACTTAGATGTGTCTCCACAGACTTGGTATTGGACTTGTACTTCTCTCAGTGGCTTCAGACTTGCATTGACAGGATATGATTTGGACTCGTGTCAGTGAGTTGAGACTTGATTTTGTCCCAAAAAAAAAAAAAAAAAAAAAAAAAACTCAAGACAGGTGTGATATTTTAGAAAAATATAGCCATATTTATGGTTGCCTCAAAATAAGTCAGCTGCCCTGGGAGGTGGTTGAGGAACGGAAACATAAAGGATAGAGAACAGTGTCAAACAGTATATGATGGCTGCAAAATGAAAAATTCACAGGTATGTACACCTGTAACACAGAAATTTCTCAGAGGGTAGTTGATCCCCAAGGACGGAAACAGGTTCTTTACTTTCCCCCTAAACAGAAATATCAAAGCAGTAGCACCCTCGAGGCTGGTTGGAATTTACAGTCTTGCTCGAGGACACAAGAGCAGGGCGGGAACATGGGACTTAGAGGGCCAGAATCGCTGCACTTCATATGAAGAATGATCTTCCTGTTTGCTACACCACTCTGCTGCTCAAAGACGCAGGAGGGAAGATAATATATAGTTCAACAGAAGCAATACAGTAATACTGCTGTAGGACAGATAAAAAAAAGGATAAATGGATGGGGATATGAAGTGTCACATAAAAACACAAACAGGCACATAAAAGATAAATGCTGTGTATAAATGGACGCAAACACACACCACCTTCCAAGACAAATGGTGTCATGGGAACTCACTTTGCCCCTGATACGCACATGCACACGCACACACACTCTGTCTCTCTGTGTCACACACACACACACACACACACACACATACACAGAGCCAATGGTTATAACATGAGAGCACATTAACTTCAAACAAGAGTTATTAAACCTTTAACTTCGGTAATGTGACATACAGTAAAGAAACCAAGCCTGCCACACAATTACCTACATGATGCATAACAACGGAGTGAATGGTTAAATTCTATCATGGTAAAAAGACTCTCTTATTTGTACAATGTACTGAAATAGGCTGTCAAGCCACAGCATAAACTATGAAGTATATTATATGCACTATGAACTATATTTTTTCCATAATGGATTGATTTGTCAGTTTGCAGCACTGTGCATCAATGTGCACGTACATGCCCAAAAAAAGTTCCTTTCCATAAGAAATTAGGTTGATTAGGACTAGTCAAATAAAGCTATTCTATAATGCTAACTTTGTAACAGCCAGTTACATTCACTCCTGTTTAATAGTTTCCCTACATCTTTATCTACAGTGACAACATAACGCACTCAGGGTACTAAAGAAAGCTTTAAAAAAAAGTATCAGCAAAATTAAAGTACTTAATAAAACGATAAACCCATAAAATTGTAAATGATGACCCTGAGTGCATGTAAGCTCTTGTTATGCCAGCCTGTGAGGTGGGCTGTCAGAAAGGAAGCAGAGCTGGGTTTTGGTTTTGTGTGTGATGAGCTACATCCTGTGAGCTAATGTGCTAATCCTCTCCTCCCACAGCTTTATATGATAAGGTAAAATCCTGAAATCCGAGCTCGCCTTGAACAGTAGCTAGTGTGCAGGTGCTGTATGATCAGAATTCCTCTTCATACTTTACAAACTGCTGTGTTACAGACATAGGCCATTCATAAAGAAGTAATGCTGCAGCCATCAAGAAGAGTGTATAGGAGCCAGTGAGGCTTTCAACACCAGCAATGACAGTCTACATTTTAGAACAACTGCATGGAAGCGAAGGCCACACGTACTGCATTGAAATTAGTATATGGTGGTGCCATCTTTAATTCAACTGACGAGACAGGGCACATAACATAGTACATAATGTCTCTAGCACTAGCACTTCTCCTTCGAATCACTCAGTCACTCATCATCTTTCCCTCCTTGTCTTCTCCTGTACCTCTTGGGTTTTCCTCCCCATTTCCCCTCCTCTACCTCTCATGCAGTGCCAGTCTTGAATCTGAATGACCACCTGTTAAGACAAATCGCTTCCAGGGGCAGTAAAGCGAGTGTGTGTGTGTATGTACGCATGGTTGTGTGCACTTGAGGGAATGAAAGAAAAGAGTCATTGAGTGAGTTGGGGAGAGAGAGCGAAAGCAATGAGTGTGTGTTTAAGGGGAAAAAAATGGGAGAGGAGGAAAAAGCAAAATTCAAGCAAAGAGTGAGGAGTGACTGTAAAAAGAACAGAAACGACAGGTTGAGTCAGGCACCTAAGGAAGAAAGAGAGACGCTATTAAAGTTAAACCTGCTGCTACTGAATAAATACACAACTGAAAATGTTTTTATTACAGTATGATCCTGAGCACTAAGGTGCATTGATATTCCTTCCTTTTTCCCCCAACAGAAAATGAGAACAAAAGAAAGATCACCAATGAAAAAGAAGTAACATGTCGACAGAGCAAAAGACAGAGAAAGAGACAGAAATAGAGAGACCGTAGGCGAAAAGGAACTTATTTTCATTTGTAGGGTCTTGTAAAAGGTTGTAATTGGCTGTCTAGATTGATATAGTGAGTGTGGTGAGAGTGCTGTCAGGTCTTATTGTTACGACAGAGTGGCTGCTAGATACAGGCCAGAACAGTGCTTTGCTGGCAACCAAGCCGAAAGTCAAACTTCTGCAAAGGCAACGCGCACAGAAAAGACTTGACTTATAAAACTAAAAAAAGATTTTGAAAGAGCAATTGCTCTTCTTAATGAATGTATCAGGTTACATTACATGGACACAGAAATCCAAAGCAGCTCCCCTTCTTTTGTGACTGCGGGCTCAAGTTCACAAGAGCTATTTCAAATCTTGGTTTTCAGTAAAGACATGAGGCGTTTAACAGAACGAGTGGACCATGCAAAAACTATTTAAGGGATGGTAAGTGAAGGGACAAATGTAGAAACCACTTCAGGAAGAGTCGCAGCACTAAAAGCAAAGTGCTAGAAATAAAAAGCTGGAATATTCCATCACAAAAATCAACTAGGCAAACATTGGTGAAAAAGACTCTTATAGAGAAAAAGATTAAAAAGACAGATCAGATGGAAAAGAGTGAGAGGATGAAAGATGAATACGTGGAAGCCAAAAATAGACAAAGAGAAAGACGCTTCTCCCATGCTGGGGCGACTCAGCTGTCTGTTTTTGGCCTGATGGCTTAGCTCACATCAGAGCCTCATGAGCTCATTATTGGCCACATGAGTCAAAAAATAGACACATGCATTTTTTTTTATTTAAAAATACAGGAAAAGGAACCAACAGTTAATCTGTATCTTTGCTTCACTAGCATTTACAGCTTTAAACATGAAATAAATAATTAACCTCTAAAAGAACCATTTGTGCAGCATCAGTAGCTGAGACAAAGCCAGAAATATTAGGCTTCACTCACTGATCGTCTGTTCCTGCACAATACTGCTATGCATTCAGTTAAAAAGGCTGAGTTACCCAGTAGTGTACTTTGCTTTTGTAGACCTGATGCACTGAGCTCACACAACACTGAAAACATCTGCTTGATATCTCCAATAGCAAGTTTTAACCCTCTCTCCCAGTCCCACTAGCCAGACTATGAAAATCAATGACATGTCAAAAGCTGCGACCTTGTAAACAATTCAGAATTTCCATTTGTTCAATCAAACCCATCTTAGTGATAAAATGTTTTTATTACACTGCACAACAAGAACAATAAAAATGCTTTTGGGAAACAGTAGGCCTTGAACTGACTTAAAGAAAACAAACAAAAAGGGGGCCCCATTACTTTTGTTTTTCTAGAATAACACAAGTGGTCATTCGTCAAATAACAAGCATGACTTTGATTTTTTTATTTTTATTTTTTTTATCCAACCAGATATCATCAAGTAACTCTCAAATACAGGCAATCAAGTGTAAGTCTGCATATACGTGGTCCTCAGTAACACACATTTAAATGTGCTTGCATAACTCACAAAGCCCACTTTCACTGTATCTCACAGTTTATTACAGATGTGAAGCTGGATTCAGGTTGGATTTATTTATGTGCATGATGCATTTTTATGGCAGTTCGCATGCGCATGTTAGCTAATTTTGTACAACAAATAAGAATATTACTTTACTATAGTTCATGCCAAATTAAAAATATCATGTCTGTTTGCCCATAGATCTGGAGTGGGTCTAAAAAAAAATTTAAAAAAAACAAAAAACACTGGAATGAAAATGTCATTGAATTGCAAATTTAGTATATAGAAGCAAACTTTCCCTCACCAGATTCTCGCAATGACATTCACACAAACAAACACATAATTATATTCCCTCATCGCAGTGACAAGCTTGAGCGTTAACCTTTTTGAGTGCAGAAGACTGTTTCAAATGTCATAAAAACACAGAGCATAAAGCAAAAGTGGCATGTGTGGCATTCATGTCCACACACACACACACACGCACACACACACGCACACACACAGACAGACAGACAGAGAGAAAAGGAGGGAGGAAGAGAGAGAGAGAGAGAAAGCATGTATTTAAATGTAATCTGAAGCTGTGCATGCATAATGTAAGTGCACCTACATCTGAATATGTTATGCATTATTACACCCAAAGTATTGATTGCCAGCATTTATTGGATATATACAGTATATTGTAAAGTGTACATGTACAGTATATGAGAGTCAAAGTCTATGGGTGACTGTGGGAATGCCAAACTTGCAAGCCCTTTAGAGGACTGTTAAATAATTAGAAGTAGATCTTTGCAGCCCACAGGTTGCCTTATTTAACTAGACACTCATTCAGGCCTCTATGTTGAACAAAGCCACAGAGCAAAACATGGTGAGACAGGGAAGGCAAGAGAGAGGCTGGTTTTGTGCATGACTAAGAGAAGTAAAAGTTTCTGTTTGTTATTGTTCCTTGTCATGTTCATCCTTTACAACAGCCTCATCAGTTTTGTTCTCTCCTCTCCCCACTTATTAGTCGCCTACATATCATGCCTCTCCTCTTCTTCTCATGTTTTTTCTTCAGTTCCACCATTTTTCTTCTCACCTGCTTTCACCCTTTTCATTCCTTCAGTACTCCTTTTTGCAACCCCCCCCCCCCTTGCTCTGTCCATTTTTCCCTCTTTCTTATTCATAAGTGAGGGAGGAGCAGGAGGGGAAGGGGAGAGCAGGAAGGGAAGGGGAGAGCAGAGCCTTACATAAGTACAGAGGAGCATCCAAGGTTTTGTGCTGACTTTGTTTTCCCTCTGGTTCAATTTGAGAACCACTTTAGATTAAATTAGGTCGTCTTCTACATTCACCTCTCCTCGTCTCTTTCAGTCTCCCCCTCCCTGTTTTGCTCTATTCTGCCTTCTCTTTCTTTTATTCACTGACAGCTGAAAGAATGAGAAGTACCTGCAGCAATGCTGATGCATACAGGACTGACTGGGGGTCAACATATATACACAACAATAGACACAAAACAACAGTCTGTGCACCCTAAAACATTTGATGAAAAGTTGAAGTACAATTCAGTAGCTTGTATTTTTATTGTTTTCCCACCAGCTTGTTTTCTCTTATATACGCACTGCTCTCACCCCTGGGTTCAAACTGTCCATGGAACTAAAGAAATAAATGAACACACACTCCACACACATTTCTAGGGCCATAACAGTATTCATTTTCTCCCTCCTATCTTCCCATAGTGCATTGCAAAGCAAACATCCTGCTGTGCAGAGGTAAACAAAACACACCATCCAGTCACTGAAAAGCAGACACACCAACAACATTGTTTCACAGAAAATTAGGTTTCAAAAACAGCTTTATAGTGAGATGAATGCCTTAAAAACATGCATTGTATAAACACCTCAGTATGAAACCAGGGTGAACCAGCAATTTTCCCCCAAACAATTTCAGGAGCAGCACAGCTCCACTGCTTACAGAGCACTTCCTACAGTGGAACATACCGTGCTTTTGTAAAATTTCAACTGTGCTATTCAGGTCTTACAGATTGATCTCAAATAGCAAATGGCAAAAGGTGCAGTTCCTGGTCAAACCCGATTCTGGAAATGAATGGCATCAACAGGTGAAAATAATTGTTTATGTTTAACTATTTAGTTTATATCTGCTGCATTTGATATTACAGGTTACCATAGACCACTGAACAGCTGTGCAAAATTGAATGTGACAGACTGAAAATGAATGGAAACTACAACTGGTTACCCCATGATCCTCTTAAAAACATGAAAATAGTGTGTCCAATGGGTGATAGTCTATAAGTAAATCTATAAGTAAACGACAACAACCACTGAGTCAGGTTTTACTCATTACATGTGATTTCTATTTATGCCCAGGCTCACCCCTTCAATCGAAAGCATTGTGATTGACAGAGAACTCCTCGGTACATGTTTTCATGCATATGCTGCACATACACCTACACAGACACACTGTGCATCATTAACTTTCAGTCAACTCATCTCTAATGCTGCCAACGTAGCTCTAATAAAATAGATTTGGTTCTATATAGACAGGCTGACGTACTGCATTCCATCCTCTAATAGTCTCACATTCATTTATTTCAGAAAACCTCTATCTTACAGCTATGAGTGTAGTAAGACGTTTTGAGAAAGCCATTAAACTGGGTTAATACATAGCCATCTGCTGAGTATGTTAGTAAGAGTGGATTATTTCCACATTCAAGAATGAGCTAGTAACCTTATATTTAAGCCTATTAAACACTATGCTAAAGCCTAATTTTTGGCTGCATGCTCTACTAAATACATCAAAACCATACAATGCACATAATATCTGAACAAACCCTTTGATTCTTTGACAATCCACAGATATAACCAAAGATAACTGTATACCCAACACAGAAAAGGGAGAAAAATACTGTATTCTCCATTATGGGGGAACTAATTGTATCAGCATTGTAGTGCTGGATTATTCTTTTACAGTTTCAGTAATATACTGATATAACATTAGCTCTACTGTGGCTGAACGTCACGTTTGCATTAAGGCCACTGTCTTTGAACAGAGCTTTCGAGCTCAAGACAAAGGTATATTAATTCATTCTAAGGAATTCACTCAAAAAGTGCATGAAATAAAGTCAGCACTTCTGAAATATTCCACCTCTGTTCTTTCTCATAACCTGTCTTGTCTTTCCTCCAGAAGTCACCCATAGTTGCCCTTGGGCACATACTCCTCACCTTATCTCTCCTCTTTGATTTTCGGTTTGTCTGTCTCTCCTTGTCCTTTTACCCTCTCTTCTTCCTCTTTACCTTGAGCGGCATTACCATCTCACTTCACATGCCATCAATTCATCTTTACTCTCTCTTGCTATCGTCCAAGTTGTATCAGCGCCACGTCTGTGGCCCCGTAAAGCCTTTGCAGGCTCCCCATGGGCCCAACACCCATTATCCTCGGCATCGATCACTGCTGCATCGATGAACGATAGTGGCAACAGACGCAGAAGAGATGAAGTGAAGGAAGGACAGACAGACATCCGGACAGATAAATGTGGAGATGGAGGGAGAAGGGGAGACTGGAGATGAAATGAGGTGAGTGATAGATTAAGCAGGGCAGTAGAGGGGACAGAAGTAAGAAAATACGAGAGGTAAAAGAAAGGAAGGGATGACGGAAAGACAGAAGGATTGCATTGTGGGACTATTCATCAATAGTCAGCAGTGTGACCTTGAGGATCGATGGGACCAACAACCAATCAGTCAATTGGCTCTATAACTAGCTCTGTTATGCAGGGACAGAGAGGAGGGAGACAGCAGAAAAGACGACTTTGGTCACAGTGAATTGGCCAGGAAAACAGACTGCCTGCCCACTCTGACACAAGTCCACTATAAATGGCACAAAAACAATGGGAGAGGAATGAAGGGTAATTGGAATGGATATTATGGGCAGATGAGGGATGAGATATGCTAGAATGAAGAGAAACAAAAATAAGATTCAATACTACATATGAGACTGTCCTTACAAGAAAAACAAAATCGTAAGTCATTTTAGTAAACACCCTAAGATGACAGCCACTGGAATTATGAAGCAAAGAAGGAATAGCATGACACAGTTACAAAGGCACAAAGTTTACAACACACTTACAAGTGTTATTGTCCTGCCAGTAGGGACATCCAATCTAAAAGGGCTTAAGCTGTATGTTACATTGTCGAAGGAAATTACAAAGTGTGTGGGTTTTTTTTCTTGTCCATTTTTTTTAGTAGGAAATAAAGTTGATCCTGCTGTTGATCTTTTCTTCTGTACATACCCACAGATGAATCATAAGGACTAACAAGACCAGAAAACACAAGGAAAAAACACTGCATGTATGTATGGATAGTTTTTAAGTGTGCACTCTGTCACAAATGGTTTATTCTTTAAAGAGTTCCTAAGTTTCTGTGGTTGAATAGTGCCACCGAGATAATTTCAGACAGGCCTTTAATAATCTGGCAGTGAGCTGGTGATGTTAGATCCACATTAGATGGAGCTCTCAGCAGAGCCGTGCTCGACGAGAGACCTGCTGCACTCGCTCTGATACAAAGAAACAAAAAGCTGAAAAGGATGTGACAGGAACTGTAGAAACTGTGAAGATTTTTAGAACAGCAAGTGATCCAGTCTGGATAAGCACACAGATCTACACACATACACACATATGCACACATCAAGAAGGACTCCTTGGAAAATCATAGTTATTAATTATCAAGGCAAGGCGATAAATAAATAATGCAGAGTGGAGCAGAGCAGCGGCAGTAAGCTGTGAGTGGTTAGAATGCCAGATTGTGCCAAACCACAGCAGCAGCAGGTCAGTAATTAATGAAATCAAAGAGCTGCTCTAATGAGAGACAAAGAGCACTTCCCTTACTGATGACTCCCCCTGGGTAAACAAGAGACCAATAGCACAGAATGCAAAAACAGGGGAGTGCATGCTGAGTGTTTGGTCTTAAGTATCTATGCACAAACATACAAGTGCAAGAACACACCTTGAAAACAGAGAACACCAGGTACAGAGTTGCACACAAATTAAAATCTTTCCAGTCCTGTGTGAAGCCACAGCCAGCTTATGCTCCTCATTTGTACCACTGGATGTTAAGCACCAAAAACCCTGGTCTTCCTCACCCTCCTCCTCATCCTCCCAACAGCCATTATCCCATTTTATTTCCCCACAGCCAATTGTTTATTTGCTTATCATCGTACAGATAATAGAACAGAATTAATCTGCTAATTCCTCATTTTTGTGCAGACCAATTCTACTGTTTGTGTAAATGGACAGAAAAGCAGGATGGTTGTGCAGCATGGGTTGGCTGGCTGACTGGAGGATTTAATTATCAGGGCTAATTACTTGTTTTCCTCTAGCTGTTAACCACAGGGCTGCCACTGCCACTGCTACTACACTTCCCTGGGTGCTAATGCCGGAGGCAACTACTGGTTTCACTGGTAAACTGGAGTGGTGGGAGAACACCGCAGGAAACAAGGATATCTTTCTCAGCTTGCCATTTTAAATTATCAGTTTGCTTTATGTCGGAGTGGGGGTGTGCAACTTTACTGTGAGAGCAGGTATTCATTTGTGTACGGCAACAAAGAGTGTCAGTATTTGACAATAATGGGCCCATGTGTGTAGGGAGATACTTATGCTGCTAATTGTTAAATGTTTGGTTTCATGGTGGCAAAGTAACCTGGGATGGAGACACATCCCAATATCTCTTCCTAAATCCAAGGGTAAAAATACACAGAAAATAATAACTTAAAAAAAAAAAAAAAAAAAAAAAAAAAAAAAGGTACACACTAAAATTCAGCAAGTGCAGACTGGTGAGCCTTTCCAGTGAAGCTGCACCTTTCTCCATCCTTCATTCTCCAAAGACACAAAATATTTCACATAAATAAACAGCATTTTATTTCTGAGAAAGATGGTTGTGTCTAGGGCACATGGCCGTCATTTGTTCTATTGATTGTTTGCTGAAAGTCAAGAAGGCGGGTCTTAGCGAGCCTTAGTGTTAATTTTGGTAGACATCACAATAAATAATTTTTCTAGCACCACCTGTGCCCTAACAGATGTAATTTATGGATTCTAATAAACAAAGTGATGGATTCTCTAGAGGCCAACCTGAAACAAATTCATATTTAGAGATGGTTTTTGTTAAGTGAGAAGCTCACCCACAGAATAATACCACACCATAACACCTGGAGGTACACGGTATTCTGTGACCTGTAGTAACAGTGATGGATTGTCAGGTAAAGTTAATTACACTGTGTATGCAAAATATCACTGCATTATTTATTTGACATCTACTGCATGATAAAGTAGTATTTACAGTCTTTTCACTCTGCTTCAACGACGTCTGCAGCTGCAGCAGCATAGCCTCATCAGTGAGGAGCAAACACAGCAGACGAAAAAAAATTGTCATAGAGATAAAAAAATGTCAGAGCAGTAACAAAACACATGGTGAAAGCCATACAAGCCTTTATCACAGCAGAATGCCCATGGTTTAGGTTTGACAGTCAATTACCATAGTTTCTATTATTGTCAGTCATGCTTGTCTGGTAACCGGTCTTTAAACCACAATTAAAATTACCAAATGTGTTATTAACATAATTAGAAGCTGAGGTCTTAAAAAACTACATCCTTTCTTTTGTCCTGCAAAACAGTTAATATACAGTCGATAACAAACTAATTAAACAAAATTAATCCCGGATTAGCTATGTGGATAGAGAACCCAATTCAGTTATCAAATCCCATCTCTGTTCATATACTCAACAGATGAAGATGAGACAGCTGAAAAGAGTGAAGCATAGTAAATATGAGAAGAGTTTTTGTCACTTGAATTTTGATGGAAAAGCACTTGCATATACACGCTTACTACTCAGTACATTATGTGATTTGGGAAATGTACCATAACCACACACACTCAGATTTTCCCATCTCTGCTGCAGTAACTCATGCACATTCACTGTTCACATCCACTCCAACAAGTCTCTACAGAAGCCAGTGACACACACATTTGCACATGTAATTCAGATGACAGCTGCATGTCTCTGAGTGTGTGTCGGTGCACATTTGCTCATTTTCAAATGTGTGGATGTGTGTGGTAATTGAGCCAATAGTGTATCATCAGGACAGACATGCAGTGACCAAGAGAAGCAACATGTTGAGTGATAAAATCTGCAGATGGGGCCTTAGGTAATTAGAGTACATCAACATGACAACTCAAAAACAGCATTTCCATAATTAGCCCTGACTAATAGGGCAGCGATGATAAAAATTACACAAGCAGTACTAAATTAAAACATGGCAAGGTTGAATTTTTGTTCCTGTTTTGTGAACTTTACATAATTATGGGATATCAACAGAAAAATAGAAATGTCATCTCTGTAGCGGGTGGATTTAACAAAATTTACACTGGCTCATTATGTTGTTATTTATAATGTAGGCTAACACAGAACTTTCTTTTCTGAATGTTATGACTGAATGACTTTGTGACCAAAATAATTGACAAGTTAGAAAAAACATCAGCACAGCACCAACAAACAGCTTTATAAACTAAAGCAAACAGTACATGGGCCTTTCTGCGCCATCACAATTGAATCATATACACACACACTTTTCCTCATTATAAAACATGCTACACAGACACACACTGCTCTACTATAGTTTGCTGTCCTACAGTTGACTTTCTGCTCCCTGAGAATTAAAGGGGAAGTGTCATTTGTTCTGACCTCTAAAGCCCTTCTTGACATCATATATCAAACAATCACAACAGCCAACACAGAGCTCAAAGGTCATGTCCCTGAGGGTCTTGGCCTATTGAGTGAGAGGCTGCATTGACAAAGCTGAGCAGTGGAGGAACCAATCACAACACCTCGATTGGCTTGTAAGGACATTTAATCAAATGTATGTACATCTCATTTTACAACCAGAAGCCATCAGGCATTTTGTCTCTTAATGTGCAAATCATGAATGTTGGACTGATCGTGCTTTTAGCAGCTCAAGCAGATGGCTATAAAGAGCACAGATATGGGCAGAAAACCTTGAGTACCCTCAGATGTTCATGAAAGAAAACAGGTGAAGACAATGTTCAGAATGCTACAGTATGAGGTTTAAACGTACAAGGTTTTAACAACCAGCTTTACTCAGTCATGTAATGCATTTTTTTCCTATTCCTTTCAAATGTAATGTGCAGTCAGTGATAAAGTAAGCAGTCTGATCACGTATGTGTGCACTGTCTATCAGACTGCTGTATAACGACCTGGGGGGAGGTCGGCACCATTAACCACACACTTCTGCAAACACTGTTTACTACACACCCCTTCCTCAGATACTTAAAGTCACTATTTGGTTAAACTTCCACTGGTCTGGACTCCAGAGATCAGTTGTGTGAAGGAGGTCCTTCATCTGCCACCGACACCATACGGCCATGTTATAAACAGCTAGAGCAGAAAAAGCGGATGGAGAGAGAGCAGACGATATCAGGGGAGTGGGTGGTGCAATAGCAGAAGGTTGAAATGATGAGGGCAGAGCGGGGTCATGATTCCTCGATTGGTAGAGCCCTTCAAAGCTGAGTATTGGGACACATGGCATCACTAATGAAATCTGTGTATTCACTTTCCTGGCAATGATCAATACGGATGGGGGAGAGAAATGTGGAGAGAGAGATGGAAAAGAGAAGAAAAAAGGTGTAAACCAACAAAGTTCAGGGAAATAATAAAGAAGTGAGATAGAATAATGAAAAAACAAAGAAAGGCAGAGAAAAGCAGATTTGCAGAGAATGAGTGACAGAGGAAAAAAGAGAGAGGAAGCCTCATCTCCATACACTGTGATAGCAGCCAGATTTGAATTTAAGGCCCGTCTCTCATGAAGCCCCTATAAATAGGGGCGCGGAGCAAACACCAGGCAATTTCACTGCAACACCAAACACAATGCCTGATTGAGGGCAAATTAAAATGCAAATGCAACACTTCCATTTTTTTCAGATTTCACCTGCTAGATAAGCGAAGGACCTCTGTTTCTTTCATAAAGTGTAGGGCTCTGCATAGGTGTGTGTGTGTGTTTATGCACAAGTGTGTATATTTGTTTGTTTGTCAAGTTTGAAATGAGAGGAGACAGGAGGGAGACTGGAGGTGAGGTTGTATAAACAGATTAGATTCAATATAGTTCTATCCGAGCTGCATTTCAATCATCATCCTTGCTGCCTTCTTTTTGCCCTTGTCCACCAGCAGCTTCAGCAGAGCTTCAACGGGCTTCAGCCTAATGAACAATGTGAGTCAAGACAGCACCGGCTTTCAAATACAATATGATGAAGCAATTTAAAAATGTAAAACTGACTAGAGTGCTTCATTTGACAAGTTGAAACAGAATAATCTACACCAAAAGTCAACTTTCTGCACCTTACATCAAAAAGCTGTTGACAGAGAGGAAATTCACGTTTATTATGCTTCATTTTACAAATGTACATCGGGTGTACATGAGCACAAAGAATCTGGTCTAGCCTGTTAACTGTTACAAAGCCAACTCTACACCATATGAATTCAAACCTTGCCAAGTCACGGGTCAGAAACATATTCAACTGCTGTGGTCACATGGCCTGACTGAGCAGAAGGTTTGTAGTTCAAGCCAAGTGGAGGGCAAATGTTGACCCAAAGCACTGCCCAGTCGCCATCAGGTACGCTACTGGAATCACGGCACACTCACAAGCCATTTGCTATTTAGCAGGGAGATGGTGCTTCAACCATGTAAGAAGAGGAGAAACAGAAGTAGGATGTCAGAAATTAAAAACAAAAAGAAAATGAGAGCAGAGGGAATGACAATCTGAAACACAAAATGACACAGGAAAGATGAGAAAAACCAAACAGTCTTTGCTTTAAGCCGCTCGGGATAAGTGAGCTGAATTTTTCATCAGCCTCTGTTCTCATAAGGTGGTCGACTAAAAGCAGGCGTCCCCTGTGCCCTCATGCTGTGTACATATGGCTGTGTGTGCGTATGTAAGAAGAATGGGTGAGGGGTTTGGGTTAATAATGCAACAAGAATGACAGACGAGGTGCCAACTGTACATCTGCAGACACGTGTAAATGAGGACGTGACTATTTTGGCTGCTGTATACATACATTTCATGGATTGTCAGATTAAGGGAAAACGAGAGACACATTTTAGTTTACAAGGGTATTTTAATATATTCACTATTAACTTCAGCTCTGCTGCTGGGCATTTTCCCCCGAGTTCTTGGCTACTTCCCAGCCTCACAGCAGGCTTAAAGAGAAACAAAGAGAAGGACAAATTGAAAAAAAAAAGAAATGAAAAAAAGGACAGCAGGAAACCAAGGAAGGGAGAGTTGAAATCTAAGAGAAAATACAGCAATGACCTCATAAAAGACATTCACCATTCAGTGGGTAATTAACCATTTTGAGTCATTTTAAATGATTTTATATGTGAGAGCATATCTGTGAAGCTGTGACCATACTGAAGGATTTTTAAAGATTGTCCAAAAAAGTGAAGAAATTAATTAATTGTGACAACATGATCCCAAGTTGGAATCTGGAGGGATCTTGGACAAATAAGGGACTAGACTCAACTGTCTGCAAATCTTGGAAATGAAAACACTTTGCATAGTCAGCCACTAGCTTCTATCTCCACTGTACCTACCAGATTTGCATCTTCAAGTAACCATTTCTCTCTGCGACTACTCCTGAGACTGATGCTGGAAGAGAAGTGCTTTTAATCATCTTGGCCCAATAAATGGCCGTTAGCTTGTTAATTAACTGAAGTCCGGGTGGCGCAGTCTGAGTCAGACGTCTGAGTGGTGCTGCCACTCTGCGTCATTATCAACATCCCAGGAGGACGCACATAAATGGGGTTGCACACACACACACTCCAACTGCACTATATAAACAAACAGAAACCCAATATATAGAGGTTTAAGGTGGTTGGAAAACCCAAAGTCGCTCTTGGCTTCAGTACTGAAAGTCGAATGCCAGTGCTATAATCTGTGTGCTGGAGACAAATTCTTCAGCATGGAAGACAATTGCACTCCACAAACTGGTAACCAATTTACATTCACATGTAAATCCACACAATCCTGGCCAATGAATAGGCTTTGGTGAGTGTTTTAATGGCATTTAGTGATTTAGTGAAAGCCTCCTTCAAATGACCTTCCAGCAAAACCCATTACTTTACTCTCCTCTAAACACACACACACACACACACACACAGTATACACAGTCAAGACTTTGGAGATGTAGGTAATTCGCCATTAACTCAAGCCACTCAATCCGTGAAACACTGCCAAGTTCAATCATGTGAGCAAGTTAGATGGGGTAAGAGAATGTGAAAGAGAAAGAGAAAGAAGAGACAGATGGAAAGAGCAATTGAGAGATTGTGACAGAGAGTGAGTGAGAAAACAAGAGGGAGGAAAGTACTTTATTCTGCCACTTCTTGCGCAAAACCATCTCTTCCCATCTGTCCTGGAGACAGCATCCCAGTCACCTTAGCTCCAGCATTACATCACTCTCTGATTTCCACAGGGCTATATGAACATGTAGAGGACACATTTACACAGACGTTAACTATTGCACAGAAAATCTCCTCTGAAAAGTTGAGGTACAAGCTCAAGCACAAAAGTACAGTACATAATGTCGCAAAACACACACACACACACACACACACAGTGCAATAAGTGTCTTCCTTTTGATGTGTTTAAATGCAAATTTAAGTGCAAAAGTATGCAAACAAGAACACCATGCAGCCACACAACAAAAATTGCGAGAAAATGCCTACATGGCTATTATCCTCATAACAACCCTTGGTAACCCCATTAAAATCAATTCATCCGAGAAAGGTGCACCCAACATACACACAAACACAAACACACGCACACACATGTATACACAGAAACAGAGCTCATCAACAACACAGAGCAAATGTATTAAATGTGAGGGCAAAGCAATTACAGCACATAAACCAATTCTTGCTAAAACACACACACACACTCACACACACGACATACACTCAGCCCTTCTTGGCAAAGCTGTAACAACCATAGCCATGGGCTGGACCAAGGAGAGATACTACTGAAAAACCATGTAATAGTTTCTAAGCTGTGGAGGAAAAGGAAAGCTTTTCAATATTTGACATTAAACAAAAATGTATTTCTTATTAAATATCATATGTACAATGAGAGAAATGTGGGGTATGTGCTTATGATGTTAGTTTATGGGGGAAAAGGACGTCAATTTTACTACGTTATTTTCCTTAAATTCCAATAACTCATCTTTTAGTAATAAAAATATAAAACAATCAAGAGAGAAAGAAGCAACCTAATAAAGTAGAACGAAACTTTCAACATCCTTTTGCAAAGTGTTTTGCTTCTCAGCTAAAACACTTGATGTGTCTTGGTGCTAATCAGCCACTACATATAAACCTGTAGCAGTAATGTCCATTTCACAGACTCAGATAAGTCAAAAGTACCCTACAAAGCAGAGAGCTCAAATTCAGAAAAATGTCCATTTTCACAGATGTGCAATGTCTGGTTGCATTTGTTTCCTTGTCCATTTCACAGAATGGCCGCAATATTTTCTGTAAGGCATCATGGCCAGTAAGTTAGGCGTGCAGAGCAGAGGGTTTTCCATCCCAGAATCTCAAATCAGATAAGAGCATGCCTCAGTTATAAAGGGTGCTTTAGGGTACTAGGCTGCCAGAATGTGGATTAGTCTTCCAGCTGATGCATACAATTTGTACTTGCAACAGTTGGTGAAGATTTTTTCCCTCTTTTGTTTTTGCCTGTGCAGTTCTCTTTTGATGACTGTTGGTGCTACAATTTGATTTGCATATTTTCTTAGCAAATAAAGCCTCTGCCTGTAGCTCTCATTCTGGCATCTGTAGTGCAAAACTAGTAAAATTCACATCTTATGGAATCTGTATATTTCCTGAAGAACAATATTTTCCTCCTTTGATTTGCCAGTGAGAATCACTGATATTTTAGGCCTGATTAGACATCATGTATTGTTTCAGGTAACAAGATGAGAGCTCACTGTCTTAACCTATTGTAGATACAGTACAGGAAGAAATGTCTTTGATACTCATTGTTTTTGTTGATAGATACTTGCTGGCTACTCTCTGAAATGACTGATTAATCAAAAGCCATGCTCTTTGATTGGCTGGCTAGCTGACAGAACAAAAGATAAAATGGCAATAAGCATCTGGCTAACTTGATTATCAGTTGAATAGCTTTATGATTGACTGCTGGCTGCCTTACTAAATGACCTCCTGGCTAGCCGCCTCAGCAGGTGTTTAGTTGCCAGATTACCTGACTAAATGGTTGGTTGTCCAGCCAGCTGGTTAACTGACTAACTGATTGGTTGCCTGGCAGGCTGATTGGCTGGCAGGCTAATTGACTTGCAAACAGGAAGGCAACATTTATAACAGAGAGGAAGCTGGGACACAACAGGAGTACACTCCACCCAACCATCCTGCACTGATGACACTCTGATTGCAATCACGACCAGACACACAAAGAAAGACTGAACACACGCACACACACACAGACACACACACACACACATTCAGATATATTCATGCATAACAAGAAGCCAGTATGCAAACACACACAGCTGTCAGGAACAGTATATATAGCATGCACATACAGGCAAAGCCCAAAATAAGTACAGTACTGCAGGACACACTGGCCAATGCAGTTCCAATAAGAAATACTGTTGCATTAAATCAAAAGAGCTGAAATGAAGACAATCACCAGCGTGCCAAAGGAACAGGTATATTTTATACTTGGGTTTGCTGCTGTGAAATGGCTTTACAGGGTAATTTTTACCTTGATGCTTTATATTCCATGGTGACTCACAATTACAATAGGGTCATGTATATGATTAGACTAAAGTTATGGTTATGCTTTCACTACAGAGATGCCAAAAACTTTAGGACGCTCAAGCTACCCTGTAGAGATTTTGACCATTAGTAGCACAATGGGACAATATTTTTACAAGCGTGTCCCTGTTTAATTTACATTGTGCATGCACACAAGGAATCCTATGCACTTTCAAATGTTTTATGAAGAAGAAAGTACACACAAACCCATACTGTAATACTATGTTTTGATGAGAAAGACTGAATATAAACATAAGTTTTCTTTGTTTACAAGAAAGCTCTGCAGGGTACCTTTAAAGTTTCTGGAATATATGGTATACTGCATACTTTGACTGCTTTTCAACTATTCAAATATTCAGACTTTGCCTCCATCTCATTCCACGTCTTGTGGGACTGTTTCTGCTTTTCAGAGGTCTGCAACTTGACCTAAGAAATGTTTTGGCATTAAAATGTGCTTTGTGCTGTTTGGCTGGGGTTAAGAGAATTTTATCTGAATAAATCAAGCCAGGTCAGTTCTGTGTCAAACTTTCAGCCCAGTACAGTACGATTGCTCATTACCTTTTTTTTTTTTTTTAATTTTTTTTAAATTTTTTCATTTTTTACTTCCTGACTCTTCTTCTCAACTGCCTCTGCCATCCATATCCTTCTTCTATGCCTCATTTCCTTTGTCCCTCCCTCAGTTGGACATACATCAAATTGAACCAAATATGTTTTCTTCATTCCCAACCCAGCATTTAGCCTATTACAGCTTTTTCCCGCACTCCCCTTTTGATAAACTGAGCAGATCAGGTCCCATGCTGCTATGTTAACCTTCCTTGCTACTCGCCACATTAGATCCCCTGCCACCTACAAAGCTGTCTCACGCCAGCCCTCACCTCCTGATAAACTGAGAAGAGCAGGGCCCATGCTGGCATGTTAACCTGCCTCACCCACTCACCCGATTACATCCTCTGCCATCTACGCTGCTCTCACTCTCTCACCCTCATCCCAGTCACTAACACCCTTTCATTATGGATAGTCTTCTCTGAAGGGGGCCATCACTTCAAAGACACCCTGCTTTCCTCTTCTGTGTCTGTGAGGAGAGGGTGCGATGAGGTGGACAGGAGGGAGAACTGGGGGGGGGGTAGAGAGGGGTATCATAAAAGCGAGTGAGCTGGAGCCACACGATTTATGTATTTATTCATCACCAGGGAAGCTACGTATTAAAAGGTCGGGCAATTTTCCAGGTCACTGACCAAACTTGCATGGTGAGGAAGTGAGGAATGACGAAGACAGGAGAGCAGAGACGAGAAATAAAGACAGAGAGGCCACGATGGTAAGTTGGTGAAGGCAATATTGGCAGACACACAGACGTTGGTGCATTCACACCTCACCTGTGTGTAAGTTTGTGTGTGCACGCATAAGTCATGTTTGCCTAAGCACCCCCATGTGTGTGCATATGCTATTGGCTTGTGTGCTAAAGAAAGGGAGTGCATCTGTGGTTTGTGTATGTGTTCATGTCTGTCTACTCGCTGGCTGTGGTTAATGAGTTTGAAAGGTCAAATGCCTCTCAGAAAGATTAATGGGGTTTCCTAGGCGCGGGGGTAATGGTTTACGAGGCCCAGCCGGACACATTTCCACCATGACGGTCATTACCATGGCAGAGCAGAGACGGAAGCAGCAATCACAAGCAAAGACACGAAACTGCTGGGCAGCAGGTGCTTGGTGGAAAACAGTGTGTGTCCACCTGATGTACATGTGAATCATTCCTGTGCACGTTTCAACAGACTGACCTTTGGATAAAGCATTCCAAAGAATATTTTACAGTATCCATCACAGGAATCATGGCAGACAGATGGTTTAAAGCAGAAGAGCTACAGTGACTGTTTTTCAGTTACTACCAATCCGTATTTTTCATAAACTGCAACACGGAACAGAAAAGACATAAATGCTCTCATGAAATTTAGATGCCTTAATTTATTCAAATAACTGTGTAGGTCAGCTCAGTGTGTGGCTAATACCTGGCGGCCATTGCCTGCTGTGACCCACTTTTTTTTATTATTTCAGCTTGTTTGCTTGTCAGCTGCTGGCTTGCTCTCACTAAAAAGAGGACACTTCCATACTGCGGTGCATTCAGGTACTGTGAGAGCCTTCTAAACTTGATCGTCAGCTGAGGAACTGCAGCCTTTTTAACAGTGCTTAAAAATGTTCAATATTTGATGCCTAGTCATTTACCTGGCTTGGGTCCTGACATATTAATGCAATGCTGAATTTGTCACTGGGCTTTCACACTTAAAAGAATGGAGACTCTCTCTTTTGCTTGACCTGCTGCTGTTTTATATTTTAAATATGTATACCAATTTATCAATATTTATCATTTAATAAATGTACATTATTTTTATGTCTCCAACAATTAATTAGTCACTGTAGTCAGTGTGTGACCTGTGTGTTTAATATCTCCCTGCAAACAAAACATACTTTGGGATCATAAAATGAAGCAAGCTGGGTTTTCAATATGAGATAGTACTTTCCTCTAAACCTGTTTAACACATTTGTGTAATCTAAGCAAATGCTACACTTGCAATCCAAGCATGAGCATAGAAAGGCCATGTAGGACTGAAATGTATCTCAAATTTCCAAGCCATATTCTGCAAGTGAATTTTTGGCTGCCACCATTTCTGCATGTACAGTAGGCAGCGATGGAAACAGCTTTAGTGAAATAGACCCCTGCTCTGCATCCAACACTTGAGTTTCAGATGTCTACAGGTTTCATGCCAGCACCTGAATGCACCACCCAGACATAGAGCAGCTTGCATTTACTCTGTTTCTGAACACTGCCAAGCACATGCATTTGTGCCTAGGTGCATATGTTAATGGCCATTCATCACAGTCTTTACACATATTACATCGATATTACATCAAACAGCTTTGGAAAATGGTTTGACAGAATATACAGAAAGCAGTTCATCTTTAACAATGTCTATTGAATCTGTTTTAGAGGCTGTAGCTGGAGTTCAGCTGTAGAGGTGTGTGGGATGCCTAAGTATAGCACATCTATGTGTGATTTTGTGTAGCTGCAGGATCTTCTGGAGGATCGCAGAGTGAATATGATGGACTAACCAATGTGAAGTGAAGAGTTGCTGGGTCTTTGACTGGAACATGGCTGCATAGCAACACCTCAGAAACAGAGACTATGGCACTAGATTGGCTAACTTGCTTGACTTATTGCAGTGGATTTTGTGTTTATGTCTGCACAGAATGGTGCACAAATGCCGTGGTTATGTCTGCTCATTCGTTCGGGCCATAGTGTCTGCTGAGGAGTCCGCATTGTAGCAGTGTGCCTGGCCCCCAAACGTTAATGTGATGGGAACCCTGTGAGACCTGTACAGAGCCATCAGTTATCAATAAGTAGCACACCTGGAAAGATTTTTCATCATTTTTAGTGACTTCACTCAATCAGTCATGCTAATTAAAAAACAATTTTGTTGAAATTCCATCAACACATCAAGGTGATACAAAAGGACAAAACAGCATGAACCTTATTTATATGTAGGTTTTGCTGCTTTAAGATGTGTGGTGTTTGAAGGTTTTAATTTTAGTCCACAATTATTTTGTTAGTTGTTCCCCTTCTTCAACAAGAAGGGGTGCTTTTAGGGTGACATTTTAACATCTGTACATTGACTACAGATGAAAAATAGCCTTTTGGATACCTCTGGTGCATTTACAGAAATGTGAATTAATGTACAATTGTCCCAGTCAAACTTATAATAAAAAGGTCAAGATTTCATTTTCCTGTATGTTTGTCCCAGGTGTGTGGACATGCTCATAAAGCTGACCTTGAACCACGTAGTGTGTATTTCCAGTATGGCGCACAGGCACATGGAAAGGACACTGCCATGTTTTACCAAGATAAGAACCCACTCTTGTCAGCTCACATCACTGTTATGTAACTGGACCACTGGACAGTTTTGCCTGAGCTGCAGCCAGTCCAAAGGCTCAAAGCATGTTGGATGACCTTGCACACAAAACAACTCTCTGTGTTGCTCCAACATTCATCTCCAATTAATATACAGTTCCATCCACAGTTTTGTTTTTCAAAAATCCTTTATCTATCCAAATCATTTCATTGACTCCACTCACCCACTTGCAGCATTATATATTATATATGCACCAATAATGCATCATATTCCCACTTCATTCAAGCTCTGGTATAAACATGTCTCAGCAAGAACTAGCCACACAGTGTTATTCTTTGGAGAAGCATGTGTAACTGCATATACACAAATGCAGTGTGCTGACAAGAATGAAAACAAATGCATATATATCATTCTGCGCATTTCAGGAACTCCATAACCTCCATGACAGTACAGTGCAAAAACAATAAGTAAAACAATACCTCTACATACACACGATATGCTTCCGTTCTTAACATTTTGCCACACAGGAGCCTAAAGTGTTAATCTGTTTTGGAGTCAAATATAAAGTCATTCAGTAATTTCAATTTGTGGTAACAGATTTAGGTCAACAAGGAAATTAAAAGCACTGGAGAATTAGAACTGTCACTGACAAGTGGCAGTGAAGATGCATCTGTGTACTGGCCAGTAGCTTATGTATGTTTGATCACAGGCAGAGCCTAAAGTTCAGGCTGCCTCAATAAATACACCCTCACAAATATGTTAATCATAGCAACATCTAAATGATTTTGTTTTCAGCATCGGAAAACAAGGAAATCAAATGAAATGCTCGGAGTCTAAGGGTGTTAGACTGAGTGAGCTCCACCAAATTGTCAGTTCAATTCCCAACATGCCCACCCACATCAAGCCTTGCATTAATGCAGTTAGTGTTTACTCTCAATGCAAAACACCCTGAGCAGAAAATTCTGCCAAGAGCACAGCAACAGCTGCGTGCAAATACACACCAGTGCCATTTATCAACTTTAGACACCTCAGGACTGAAAATCCTGCCAAAAACTCCTCTAATCCATTAGTATCCCAACAAAAGCTGCAAAGATGAATAATGTGTTTGAGGCATCTGAATAAAAATCTGTTGGAAATATGTCTTAACTTTCAGATGCTGGTGGTGTGGGTGTAATTTAATTTTTTTCAGTTATATTTATTAGACTTTTTTGCATATAACCTTTGAAGAACCTTTAGAACACAGACCCTGGAGATATTTACATAAGTCTCTGGGATGAAAGCATGTTCATTTGCTGAAGTAGGGTAAGGTTTAGGCTTTAGTCTGGGCTTTAAGACTTCTAATCTCCACTGTTCACATATGAAATTTGAAAGGATCATTTGCGTCCTCTGCTTTTTATGAATAAACATACTGATAACTTTCAGTTACACACTTGGGATGGACAGGTTTTTTTCTATTTTATGACACTTAGAGCAAACAGCTAATCAAGAAAATAATCAGCAAGAAAATAATCAGCAGATTGATGAAGATAACAATTAGCTGTAAACCCTAATTTTACTGATGAAGTGTATATGTCTACAGTGCAGTGTGTAAATCTAACTTGCCAATGTATGAATGTGAATGTTTTATATTCCACTTTGAAACTAATGATTATTTTTATTGTCAGTCAATTACTGATTACTCAATTCTTTTATTCAACAAAATATCAGAAAAAGAGAAAAAGCTTTTCAGATTTCTTGGACCTAAGGTGATACCCATAAGTCAAAACCCCAAAATATTTCATTTACAATGATATGAAAAAGTAGAAAATCTCCAACTGCTTTGAGTCTATAAAAGTTGAGTAGATATTTGACTTTTTCAGTTGATAAATCATTTTTGTTTAATTGATTGAGCCCTGTTCTGTTTTTCTAAATGTATTTTCGTTTCTCTCCCACTGCCACTGCTAATTGAACCTATATTCTTGTTGCAAGCTCATATTTATCTCCCTTTCTTGTGCTAAATTACTTCTGCTGCTGCAACGAATTAACTGTCTCTTGCGCAAATACCATTTCATCTTTTTTAATATAACAGAGTATAAAAAGTGGGTTAGCCGTATTCAAATCATCGGTACAGTTGGCACTTTGGCTACATCAGTTAACTCTTTTCAAAGCTGCAAAGTAGAGATGCCTCTCAAACCAAAGGCAGACTCAAAATCTAAAGAAAAAAGGTGCATACATTTTTCTGTATAACATGGATCATATGCAACAAGACTGCGACATCACATACGCAAAGACAGCAGCTGAAGGAAATGTTTCAGCATGGAATCATCAATAAAATTAGGATCCAAGAGCACAGTTTGTCTGCAGGTCCTTCATCCATCACAGGCAGCTGCACAAAGCCCCTTTCTCACTGTCCAATATGGCTGAAACACCTGCTAAACAACCCCCATGTTTTCTTCCACGTGCACAGACATACAAAAATTGCTTTTTCATCTCCCCCACACGCACACACACACACACACACACACACACACACGTATAGACACACACACATTCCAAATGCTCATTCTTGCCGATCCAGCAGAATAGCCCTGATGCTGTAGTAGTGTCCTTACACTGAACAAAGGGAATCAGATGATCCTGCTGGGATCTTGTAGACACATACTCTCTTACGCACAATTCGTTAGTCTATCAGACTCAGTGTGTTTCAGTGAAATGGGAGGTAAATAAGGATCTGACTGAGCTGCTATATTGACTTATTATAGGAACCTGCATCTGTTTCATTACATTTAACATAGGAACTCTGAAACAAAGCAGTAGTGGCAGCTTACATTTTCCCCATCACTTGCTCCCTCCCACTTGCCTTTACTCCCCTCCAATTTTATTTCTGTCATCTGTCATCTACTGTTTCCCAATCAGCATACCTCTTTCCACTCCCCTGAACTTGACGCACATCTTTTTTTCTGCTTGTAATACATCACTTGTTGGATGAGTCTTCACTTTCTCCTCAATTCTCCATTCATTCCACCACACCTGTGCCTTTACCCTTCTGCCAGGTTTACACCCTCCTCCTGTCTTTCCTAAAAATGACAGTCCCTGAGGCCTCAACAAGACAATGTCACAGCATTACACCTGCCATCTCCACAAATCACTCTGACCTTTCATACTCACAGAGGTCACAGTCATCTGATTCAAAGCACAGAGGTCCAAACTATTCCTTAGCAGCCAAAGTTGGACCAGTGAAAATGGCAGTGGCAGCAGAGCAGAAATAAGCCTGCATCAATCACAGACAATTAGTCCCCATTGATGCCTGGGAGGGTGAAGCACTACTGCTCTGCCAGTTTGGCAATTGTTGGTAAACCCAATATTTATCAGATCACTTCTAAGCACTAAATATTTTTCAGTAATTATAAGACATAAAAATGGAGAAATAAAATCGATAATGACTAGTCACTTTAACTTTTCATGTCAACAGTAAACAGAAACAGCAAAACTTTGCATCTAAATGTATTAGATTTTTCATCTTTTTTTTCTGCTGTGGTTGGATGATTTAAGCTTGGACTGCCAAGACACAAAGCAGATTTCAGAGGTGGTATGCATGATACAAAGTTGATGACAAGATGCAAGTGGAAGCAAATTCCTCCTGGGCCGATAAAACCAAGTTCAAAATGCAACCGAATGAGATGAAAAGGCATGAAAAAGAATGAAAAGAATGATAAAAAAATACACTACAGCCAAGACCTTGTGACTCCAAATCCAAGTACATGAGACAAGAAAACAAGAAACTAAATTGGAGAAAAACTAAAGGAAAGAATTTCTAGTATGTTCTGAAATCTGCCACATGCTGAGCTGTCACACACAGCCACAATTTTGGAGGAATATGTTGATTACAGTCATAAAGGAAGAACAATCTTTAAAGTAACCCCTTGACAAAGAGTTCATGGATCATTTACAGTAAGAAATGTTGAAGGAATCCTAAATTTACCTTCATTTTAAAGTGGAACTAAATTAAGATTTAACAAATATTTTTCTGCTATGGCAGCTGATATTTTACCAATAAAACACTCGAACCTTATCCAAAACTATCTCGGCATCACAAACTATCGTGGAGGGAAATGTTTAAATTATGGGATATAAGTGCTCTAAGGCAAAACACCACCACAAAAAGGTTTCAGATAACCAAAAGGCTGCCTGCCTGCTAAGAACATAGTGCAATCAGGTCACTCCAGCCATTCTGACAGAATGAAGCATCAAACAAAGCTACGGCTTGATGAACAGGATGATCCCCCTGGTTACGCTGCAGTTTCTGAGTCTCTCTCACTCTCAATCACCGTGCTCCCCTCTCTCACTCTGCCTCTATTGTTCTGTACCTGACTGGTGCCCTCTCTCAGCCTGCCGCAGAATGGATGGATGCAGAGGGAGGGGGAGAGCGAGGAGAGGGGAAGTAAATGAGATCCCGATGAGATGCCAAGGTGTGTTAGCGCTGAGGTGTGGGGAATGAGAAAAGTGGCCTGAAGGGAGGGGGGAGTTGCAATTTTGACTGTGTAAAGGTGGTGGTGTGGGCGAGTGGACGCCCGCTCTGCCTGTACGGAGCCCCCCGGTCGCATTAGCGTTTGCAAGTCAGCTCAGGGTGCAGGAGGCATGTGCAGGGAGAATAGAGAGGAGGGAATAGAGAAGAGAAATATGAAGAGGGTGACATATCAGAGAATGGTGAAAAGAACAAAGGAACATATAAAAACAGGAGGCAGAACCTAAAGTAGAACACAAAGGAAGGAGGAATTAACAAAAGAATGAAACCACATTAAAGAAACAGGAAAATGCTGTTGGTACATGAGGAGAAATGTAATAAGAGCACAAAGGGATATGTAAAACTGAATAGGAGCTAGTGAAGAATTATAATGGGCACAAAGGCACACTGGAAAAGAGAAATTTCATAAATGGTGATCACAGACCCACATAAATATTGTAATATAATATAATAGGCTTTAACAGATACTTCCAAAATCCCAAATACAGGAAAGACTAATGCCTTAATGCACATACAAACGTCAATGCTGAACAGAACACACATAGACAGGTAGGTAAATTATCTCATTTGGTACAGAGAGGGAATTTAAAAGGGGAGGCGGGATTCTCTCCAGTGTTTTCCCTATCTCACAAATCCTTACAAACAGTGAGAAGAACTGCTGCCAATACCAGCCTTCAGAAGCACATTGCTTTCACAGCAATTAATCGCTGTCACAACATCAATTAAACAAAAGCTTGTATCCAAATCCGACTATCCAGCATTCCAGGGAACCAAATCAATCTGGCAATGAGTCTGTGTGTGTTGCGTCCACTGCTCGAGAGGAAGTGTGTGTATGTGTATAGAGGAGTGAGTACAAAAGTGTGCGTGCAAGTGTTCACACGTCCAAGAGTGACTGCATGTGGATTCGTACAAAGACCTGTAGGTACCCGAAAATATCACACAATGCATATGTGGATGGTATATGCCGTTGTTTTATGAGAAGCGTGCCGGCAAGTGCAACATATGTCAAGTGAGTGAGTGCATTTGACTCCAAGTTGTGTGTGTGCCAGTAGTGCATTAATGCGTGTCACTGATGTATTGCTGTGATGTGTTTAAATGTGTCAATTACACTTTTCTGGAGTGCACACCCTGTAGGTTACTGCTTAGGTGTACATGTGTGCAGCTGATGATTGGTGTTTGTGTGCACATGCATGTGTGTGCTTCCAGAATCCACTCAGCTATGTCTTGGCAATAAAGCCCCTCTTTAGAAAGAGCCTCAGGGTCTGAAGCCATTATGTTCTTTTCCACTTCACAATCTCAGAACTGATTAGGATCACTTTCCCGGCTTCACCTGAGCCAGCCGTCAGAAACACACACACACATGCAATCAGCACTGTGGCTTAGGATTCACAGGTAGTCACTAAGGTTGCTAATTTATGAGTGTATAAAGTATGTTATCTATGGCAATCAGCCAGACTGCTGGAGAAATGTAGGACCACAGCCTCACTCTGTCACACACTTTACTGCAGATGCACAGGGACAATTAAAGAATCCAAATCTTAATGCAACACTCAGGGAATTATTCACTGTTCTCTTTGATTCCAGTTTGGATTCTTGATTTAACGCTGATGGAAAGACAAAGAGGGAAACAGACACTATGTCCGACAGTTTTTTTAAAAAACTGATGGAGAGAAATACTTGGTAAAGAACTGGGCTGGAAAGCGAAGCAGAGCTGCATGCAGTGGCATCAGCGCTAAAGCATCAGTCTACAATGGATCCTGGCGTCCGTCAGAGCGCCAGTGACTTGATAGATTATGAAAAGACAAAGAACCAGTTGCACAAAGATGCCGTGACAAAAGCCCACTACACGGCTCAAATCCCTGGGACCGCGGACAGGGGGTTTGTTTCTTTCCGAGAAGCTGAAAAAAAAAAACTTACTTTTCATTTCTAATAAATCACATTGCATATTGAAGCTGACAGCGTCTCTGTGTGACCCTCGAAATGTTCGAAATGTGCCACAGCTCTTTCAGTTTCTGTCTTAGAGCAAAACCTCGACACAAGTTATCAACAACGAGCATTTCTTTCTTAATTTGTGATGCCCGTGCGAAACAATCTAGTTCACGTGTTTCTGATTGTGTATTAATTTACTAGAAATTAAACGATTAAAAATCCAACAATCTCAATAAACCGTATTTGTTCCGATGTTGTCCGGTTGTTTAGAGTTCACCAAGCACGAATGCGTAAATCTGTGATAGCAGCGCTTTTTAAAACGCGTCTCTCCATTATCAGCTAAAATCATTTCTGCTTACAGTTTACATTCCAGGAGTCTATTTGAAGTCCCCTGTCCTCACTGTGGAGCACGCACCTGCTTCCCAACACAGGACAAGTGAAAATTCCAAACTATCTCCGCCGCGGACATCTGTCTGGCGTTCAGCACTGTCCGCAGCGGCGACCAGTTTGGGAACAAGCGATCACCCCCAAAGACACACATACCTTCCTCGGCGTGACAGTCTTTGACTAGGTTCAGCGATAATATCCAAAGGACCGCAATCAGCGTTTTACGAAGATCCATGTTTGTCTGGCCAGTTCCGCGGGGCTCTTGTCATCGCTCTCCAGCCTGCGCGCAACGCACCGCAGCAGAGACGCACTCAGGGTTTGAATGGAGTGGTTGCCGTCTGGGCAAATAGTGCGGGATCCAGACAGCCACACGGTCTATTTGAGATCTCGGGGGAGGGTTTTGTTCAGAAGATTGACACCAGTCGAGCGCAATGAAGTGGGATGTGGAGTCCAGAGTACGGGAGGTTGGACCTATAAAGGAGCTGCAACCTGAAAACTCCGCGGCAGGTGTTTCCACTATAGTCAACAGAGTCAACCCCGCAGCGGTGCGCTTTTCTACACTGTCCTTCAATAGCAAGCGGAGGGGCACGGTAGGTTAGGAGTTACAAGTCTGCGCTGTCATAATAGGTTGTTGGTTTGGTGAAGGTTCAATCTCTGTTGACAGAGAGACGCCATTTGTTTAATGAGCACAGTATCTCGGTGTGAAACGGTCAGTAGGTGTCCTAAAGGAGACTTGGTGTCGCACAGGTACAGTCTGTAATTTCACTTCAACTTTTCCAAAAAACTACTGGAACCAAAATCTCCTACATGAACATTCATCATCTACATGAACGAAGCATTTACGCATTTAATCAGCTTAACTGTTGTTGTTTTAACATTTACACTTTTTCCCCCAGAGTCCACAAATTTGCTTGAGATCATTTCTATTATGGAAATCACTTACTTTCTCAGGGGACTATTGATTAGATGCTACTTAAAGTGAAGACACATAGAGCACTGCACCAAGCAAATAATACTGAGCTTTTCTGCTGGCTTTATTTTTGCTTCTTCTCATGGTAGGAAAGCAAGATGGACTGAAACATGGAAGATATGGATTTAAAGCTTTGTATAACTGTAACACATACAGTCCTTTGCTCTATATCTTATTGTCATGGCATACAGGAGGTGTGCACACACGTACACAAGCTTTGCCCTGAATTGATCACTCTCACAGTTTAGCTTGGAAAGCAATATAGTTTATTGCTGACTGACAAGCGAGATACAATTTTTGCAAAGAGAAAACTAGCAATGTCAACACAGGTTGAATCTCCAAATCAATAAAGTCTTTTCTGAGTGCTGAAAGAAGGAGGCTGCAGGAGATTCAAAGAGCTCTCTCAAATGCATATCCATTTATGAAAGAGAACTCATCACGCAGCCTATTCAAAATCTCAAACGGACCCTGGATCCTTTGTTGACAAAGCTCATCAAAAACATAAGAATATCATCAAGTACAAAATCAGCTGCATTAACAAGTGTCTGTTTGAATCATGATGACTCAAAAACGTGCAGCACATTCATAAGACAGTCAATATGAAATTGTCCTCACTGTGCAGCTTTGTCAACAGGTAAGACTAAGCTGCACAGGTTCAGGATTTATTTTCAGCTTTTAATCAGACAGATCCAAACTACTGATAGCTTCAACTGACAGCTCCATACAGGAAAGACGAACCTTTTGCAAAAACATAAACTGACCATAGAATTTCCTGAATGATATTAAGCCTCCACCTGGCACCGTTTCAGCATTTAGCACCAGCCTCTGCTATTTACAGTAGCTACTTTTCAAACTTTAATGACATGCTAATAAAAAGGCTAGTCAGCATACCTATTCTCCCCTTAAGCAGGCCTATAACCACTGCACATAAAAAAGCTCTATAGTAAACGTAATAAGTGCTTTTAATAACACACATACTCAAAATACCCGTGTGCAACAGTACACACACAGAGTATATACACAGTATATACACACTCCCTACTATAAGCTCCATAATCAACTATTAAGACTCATTAGCCCAGTCGTCACCCACCTACCTCTCCATGTCTACTGTGCCTACACAACCACAACACACACACACACACACAGAATATGGGCCATCAGCCTGACTGATCCTCCCCAGCAGGGGGGCTGGTAGCCTCAGTCCTGGGAGCTGATGAACACGATGATCCGTCTTCGTCTGTGGTCATTACTCACCAAGGACAGAGGCCAGCAGCCCCACTCACTCACTGTGCACTCCACACTTTTTCACTACACTGTGGCGTTACTTTTTTTTTTTTGTCATGTGAATTCTTAAAGAGTAAGATGTTTTTCCATATTTCAACACATACATTAAATATTGTCAACAAATACCACAGAAACATCAAAATCAATGTGTGTGTATGTGTCTCTAAACACTTTCCAACATCTCAATCCCCCCTGGCCCAGGAAGCTCATCGGTTTCTGAGGAAAATATATGTTTTCAAAAACTGGTCAAACTTCAAAGGCAAAAATGTTTCTAAAATTTCTAAGCCGGCTAACAAGCAGACTATTTTCAGCCGCAGATTAACCACTTCCCACCTCTAAACAGACACACAATGACCATCCAATCATCCATCATCTACCACTTATCCTGGTACATTCAGGGTCACGGGGAGCTGGATCCAACACCAGCTGGGGTAGAGGTGAGGCAGATCAGCAGTCTATCACAAGGCTGACGCAAAAAAGAGAAACACAGACATTCACACCTATGGAGTGGAGTCACAAATTAACCTAAACCCAACCTGCATGTCTTTGGATTGTGGGAGAAAACTGGAGTACTTTAAGAAAACCCACACACATACAGGGAGAATATGCAAACGCCACACAAAGACCGGAATTTAAACCCAGAACCTTCTTGCTGTGAGGCAACAGTGCTAACCACAGCAACCATTAGGGGAAAAAAAGGTGTCAGTCAGACCTTGATTTGAGGGTATGGGGGGAGGGTTTTGAAGTAGCAGACATACATACATCTACGTACAAATCAATGCTGCTGGTTCATTACCATGAAACAATTTCATGCTCATTACTGGCCCTTTCTCACTGCTGTTCCTAAGTACACACACACACACGCACACACACACACACACGCACACACAGACACACGCACACACGCACACACACACACACACACACACACATCAGACAAGGAGGAGGATGAGGTGTCACTTGACCTTTTCTCTTTCCTAACTGTTTTTCCAGTCATCCAAGCATAACGGGGATAATCGCACAAGAGGTGTGTTAGCACATATATGATCAAAGGCATACGTGTGCTCACATTTGCAATCAGACAATTGTGCATTGACACTAAGCTGGCTAAATCTGAAATTATGTTTGCTCTCTTTGCTTCATGTCAATCCCCTCTATCAATTACAGCTTAAAAACTCATCTTACAAACTAAAAAAGGAAAAAAAAAAAAAAAAAACTCTTCTCCTGTCCACTCTGCTTTTACTGTGGTTAAATCTGACTGCCGTCACCTGGCAACATAAACATTAGGGATAAATATCTGCTGACTTTTGTGTTTTAGCAAATGTTTGAAATGATGTAAATATTACTTTACTGTCCTGCCACACAGACATTGAATGTATCTAAGCAGGAACCTCCATATAACTGTTTCCTAAAAGCTCAGGTTGTCATCATCAATACTAAAACATGAGGCTTGCATTTCCAGATGTATCAGGTCTTTAAAGAAGCACAGATCTGGTAGAGGATAACTTAGTGTGGACAGACAGTGTGACGCACACTGATGTTCTGTCTGAATGGATCATCTCGTGCCAGCTGACCCTGAAGCTTAACCCCCTTTAATAATTACTGTCTGTAATTTAATCTAATTCTCTGTATTAACAGATAAGTGTATGTGTATGTGCTCTACACTTTCTAAGAGTGGCAACCAATATCTTACTGAGCTTTTCATATAAATGGGTCTAATTCAGTTCAGTGCATATTGAGAAGCATGCCGCAGGTAGAGTATGTCTCCAGTGTATTATCGTGGATGTGGCATATGTCACATTTAGGAGCGTGGGCAGGAAGTTGGACACCTGTTGTCGCTACATTCTCTCCTCTTCCCCCTTCTTTATAATGTCACAGCGATATTTTAATGGCCTTTGAAATTTAACAAACATGGAGAAGTGAAAAGGGAGATTTTGGTAGGAGGAGAGAAGGGGGAAAGAAAGGATGAAGGAGGAGAGCAGAGGAAATGGGGCAAAAGGAGGAGGCGGTGGAAGGTGTTTGATAAAACAGGCTACAAGTCCCAGATGTATTGTACCACAGCTGTTACTCCCAAGACAGCATCCTGTAAATGCTGCCAAGTGAAAAGGTGTTAATGTGTCTTTAAAAGAGATATAGACCTACAGGACACACATATATGGTTCACCTATACACCAAACAAGGATGTGTCACACCCACTTGCATGGTCCTGGTGACAATAATACAAAGTGTTTAAAATGTGCAAATGGGAGTGGACATCACTTTTTGTTTTATTCAGATGGGTGTGCGGATAATTGTCATTCCCTTTATGAGATGATTAGCTGCCAGGCGTTAATCACACCAACAATCCTAATGAAATTAGATTACAGATTTGCACTAACAATATCTCTGGACAGATTGTTTTTATTGCCTTCATTAGTTTTTCTATAATGGCCTGTTTGCAATTTGTTAGTGGATGTATTACAATAATACTTTTCTTTTATTAATGCAAATGAGATAATAACCTTTACGTTTGGTTTGTCTATAAATCTAAAATTTGAAATGATTGTTGGGAAGATCACGTGGGAAAGTGACAGCGGAGAGACTATACACTGCATAGTTTATAAATTGGATCTAAATTTGTGGCACAGAAAGTTTTAACAGGAAGTCACAGAATAACTTTTATCTTTACATCAGCCTCATTTGAGAAGCAGGTCACACTGGTGCCCGGGCAGCGAGTCCTGGGAACAGTGACTAGAGCAGCCCATGGGAGAATGAGTACCACTGGCTAATGACTCCTCATGTTGCAGTTAGTTCCAGGTACAGGAGTTTGTGGTGTCATCAAGGTCATTCAAAACATTTGAAGTCAAATCAGGACACAATGAGGCTTTGGTGGAGGAAGGGTATTCAGACTCTTTACTTAAGTGAGAGAATGAATAGAATGATGCACAAATATCCCATTAAAAATAAAAAAAGGCATGTGTTCAAAATGTAAGTACGAACAGTAAATGGACTCAAAGTCTTAAAACTAAAAGTACTAATTCTGCAACTACTGTACCTTAAAAATCTATATAGGTGCAATATTTAAGTAAAGGTACAGCTGCATGGAAATGTCAGCTATGTACCTAAAATGAAGTTCTAAGATATTGGAAAACGTATTTGCAGATTAGAAGATCTAATATTAAATTGGCCAAATCTTCTAGTATTCCTTAAGCTATAAATATTCACTTCAAAATATGACTGATAATTAAATGGTTTAACATAACCGTCTCTTCTCAGGACTTTATTTTAGCCGGGTGAAATTTATTGTCTCAGAGTAGATAGCACTTTGTACAAATGATATATATCTGACTTTGAAATCGCACACTTCAATTAGCTTGATAACATTACTCTCAGATAGTGGAGCCAAAAATAAAGAATCTCTTGTAATTGCAGTAATGTTGCTCTTCAAGTGGGACAGTTTCCAAATGGGTTTTTTCTTTGTTGGTTCAGAAATATTTGACTGAGCATTTCTGCAACTGGAATTAGAAGGAAGCACAGCAGGGTCTCATTTACACTGTTCTTGTATCTAGTTTTCTGAAATTAGGACAAGAACAGGCGGAAAAAGAAGGACTATATGAAAAGTTATCCTGAAACATATTAAACATCTTCTGGCAGCAATGATAAACATGAGAAACAAACAGTGCTCTGTTGTTACTGACAAACTCTTTATCTCTCCTCTGTGAAACTCATCTTTTAATTTTGTTACCAGAGGGTGAAAACAGAGAAGAAACAGCAATCAGATGGACCCCAAGAAAAGAAAAACGGTGGAGAAAAATGTAAATATCCACAAGACTTAAAAAGAGCAAGAGAAAAGGAGGGATGTTGAGGTAATAAGGAGGGCACAGTAAAGGCAGGGCCAAGCCAACTGTCAAGTAGCCATGTGGCAGTTTGCAGATAAGGCCCATGACGAAGTAATCAGGAATATACGGTGTGATCTGCTGCTCGCCAACACATTCCTGGATATGACATCCGCACGGCAACCTCATTCCTCAACCACAGCAAGCCAATACAGAGGCAACTCACTCAGCAGGAAGTGAATCCGATATCATTTTTCCAAAGGATTGTTATTCCAGCCTCCCCTGCTACTGTGCCAGTATTTTTAAATATCAACAAAGATAGCACGAATCTATCATGACTTGAGATAAAGTTCAATTATACAGTTTACAGAAACAGCCACAGTTCATCTGGAGCTTTGTGGCTCTTCCTCTTTGGCAGGATGATCCTTTTATATTCAAATCTGTGTTAGTGTGTGTGTGGTAGTTCAGATTTGCAGGCAGTTTATCAGACACTGAATACACTCTGCGCAGGTGATGGGAGATTAGGGAACGCCACTGTTTCCAATTTTTAGAGCTGACTTCAGACAGCCAAGAAAATGGAACCACTGTGACATCTTCTGCTTATTTTTCACCTCTATTTTGTTCGTTTAACGTTCTTTTTTCTTCCTGTCCCTGCTCTTCTCCATCTACACACCCTCCCTCATGATTGTTCACCTCACTTATTCTTTCCCTTTTACCACCTACCTGCTGTTCATTTCTATGGCATTTCATCTTTGGATAAAATTTCTTGACCAATAGTTTTTCCGATTATCACAGTGGAAATGCCAAAAAATCACACACTGTAGGTTTTTCCCCCAGATGTACATAAAATTCTTATGAACATCTGGGGGAAAAACCTACAGTGTGTTTCACTGCAAAAGCAGTGGTAGGCCATGTTAGGAAATGTGCCAAAAGTGCGAACTATCAACACAGTTAAACATGTAAAACTACTTTGTAGACTCCAGCTGAGAAAATAAAGCACAGTACAGCATGTGCTGGAACAGTCAGACCCACAGCATCAAATTTTGTTCTTAATAATCAGTGTGATCCCAGCAGCCGTTAGCCACATTGTAGGGCTTTGTACATTTTTTTTCTCTTCATGGAGGAAAGGTGAGAGAAGAGAAGGGCATGAAAAATCAATTCAGTCAAGTTTGAGGGGAAACAGAGGGAAAAAAAAGAGAGAGAAAAGAAGCAGTGGACTGAGAGTGAAAAATGTGTTGGTTTGTCAGCATGAGCTGAATGTCTCGGGAGACACCAATGGGAATTCATCACGAGAGACAAATTACATTGCAGTGGTATCCGTCTTTCCTTAGTGTGTCAGGGAGTATGTGTGGCTACACCTGCAGGTGGCAACATACAGTATATGTACAATAATTACATGTTAATTTACAAACTCTTTAGAATATGGACTAAGTCATACATGGCTTTGTTTGAGGCTGAGCTGCACAGTAACAGTAAATACATCTATCTCTGTATCTATGTCTTTCTGTCCATGTATCTATCTAGATATCAAACACAGATGTCTTATTATATAGGAAACAATAAAAAGACCAGACTCTTTGATGTATGTAAATATTTTTCATTTTTTAAATTTTGAACTTTACCAACTGTTAGTGTAATAAAAAAAGATCTGCTGCCTGCCCTCATGTCCTTATTTATTAAAGAAGCCTTTCTAATGTATTTTGAATAGTATCTAATATCTTAATACCTTCACCTCTAATCTACAGTACAGGATCTGGCTTGGTTATAATGTGGTAGGTGTACCCCCATTATAAAGTGGCAGTTGCAATTGTCACCTCATAGTCATAGTTTTGATTTGCAAATACAATATGTGTAGTGGCAAATGTGGCACACTGTAATTAAACAGCTACCTAATACAGGGTATAGGGTGTATAAATTAGATTAATACACCACAAATCAAAGTTAGCTTAATAATATTTTCATTGGTGCAGTTAGGACAACTTTCTTTTCAATGCAATCATAGAAACACACCAGAAATCAGATCTTCATCTTCTCATCATAATGAACAGCAGGAGAAAATAGTGCTGACACACATGCAAATACTTAATGTCAGAGAAGAGTCTCAAAAAGCTAATGTGGTTAAACAGAAAGGAAAAAACGCTTTAGAATAATGACAAAGCAAAAACTTTTATTTCTTTTTAATCTGCCTTAATGTGAATCACATTGTGTTTGCATAATGTGCAACTGTGAGTATGACACTACAGTGCTAACAACAGACATGATGGCTAATACTTCAGTTGTGTATATGCTTAAAATACCCTGGGTATATACAAGTACTTGCATGCATGAAAAAGCTAAAATACAAAAATGTATGTAAAATGAATAATATTTCAAGAAAGCCTATAAATAAAATGTAACTTGTATATATAAGCAGTAATGAAAGGAAAAAAGAGGCTCTTCAAGACAAACTGATAAAACCATTATGAAAAGATATTTGACTGGAAGGCTAAAAGATCCATATATTGGTAGATGGGTCATTTGAGGAGAAAGAAAGGCATCTCAGGGGTCGAGCGGTGGCTGGATATTTGGCAGACATTACGTTACTGTGGGGCCAAGTAAGGAGACAATAAAGACAAAGAAATATACATGGACAAGAGAAGAGAAAGAGACAGCCGCACAGCCAGATTCCTGCATAGATGTGAAGCATTATGAAGGTCTGTGGCCAGGGTCAAACTATTTTCATCACCCTGTTTATTCCTTGGTGCTGGATGATGAGGACTTCAAATTGCACTAAGATTGGCTCTTACAAAAAGTATGAATATAATGGTTGGAGGCTGGCAATAACATCGGTCCACTTACAGTATAAAACAATCTCATATCAATACCATACCATAGATAGGGTTTCTGCAAGAACTAAAGCATTCATCTTGAAGCTTAGCAGATGGCAGATCTTCTTTTCTTTCTCTTTTTCTTGCTACTCTCAGAAAAACAATCACCAAAGGTAGATTACAGTTGATAGCCTGGTGCAGAGAAAACCCCTCAGAGTGTGGGCTGTATATGATTACAACAGGAAGAGTTTGTATAGGCCTCTCCTTACTGAAAATGATGTCCCAGGTTATCTGTACAGAGACTGTAAAGGAAGTGAAACTACTTTTTAACTGTCCAGAGAAAATGTGAAATCTGGAATACTGAAGTTATTAATACAGATGCTGTAGTGAAACATGCCAAGTGTCAGCTGAGTATTGCTATAGAAGCCCAGTGCTAATGTTAAATGTTGTTTTGAACTTTCATTAGGGCCAACAATGCGTATATGGCCATGCTTCCAAAACTCTACTGGGCCTTCTGATAGGTGACACTGTTCTCTAGACCTGACCTAATGGACTTTAAATTGCATTTGAATCCTACCCTCACCCAAACCAACAGCAGGCACTCACAGGCTTAACTTTGCCTACCAGTGGTATGAATCTAAGGACAGATACTTGTATCAATTAGAAATGCACATACAATTTTCAAGTCATTATGACACTTCTCACTGTCAGTAAACAGAACTTTAAAATGTGCTTATGAAAGAGAACCCTGTCACTTCAGCAAATGGCTGCTTGCACAGCATATCATATTTTGGACTGGCTGTCACTCCATAAAAAGGAAGTTGTCTTGCCGTGTTGACATTATCCAATAACCTCCAAATGCACGTGGCTACTTGAAGCTCTGCTTTATTTACAAGTGCAAAATAGGAAGGTATGTCAACATCCTTCAACTCTCCTCTCTAACATCCAGAATGTGTGCTGATGGTGCTCAATTTTGCTGGGACAACAGTGCTATTTGCATAATTGATTACACCTACAGCCTATGAAATAGGGTACAAACAGAAGAGAAGAGCAAACAGCCTGATGATGGCATTTATTCTAGTGAGAGGATAGCGAGCTATCTGAGAGATTAGTAAGCTGTGATGTAAGGTGAGCGGGCCAAAGGATGAAGAGCTAAGTTTATGCAAATTCAAAGCAGAATATTCATGATTTCCAATTGGGGGCCCTCTCCGGGATTTCTTGAGGCGTGTGAATGAAAAATTGTTCCTCAAACTTTGGCTGAACTTTCTTTCCCCTCCATTGGCATTAAATATGGAATACTGTGTTGCATGAAGCCAAATGTGCGTTGTGGAAGCCCAAAAAAACATGAGATGCTGCATTATTGGCACATTGCTTTTATATTTATTCGTCTAGAAAGTGTTTCTACCTAAAAATGTTCCTTTGCATGTTGTTCCAAGACCCCATTTGAGGGTTATGTGTGTGTATGAATATGAAATGAATATGTGTACATATAAATTTCAGTGCATGCATATGCTTTGAGATTACATCTGGTTTTCAGTTTGCTATCACAGAAATTCAATGAGTTTTTAACGGTTTCTTAAGAAGCTGTGTAAAAGTCTCCACTGAAAGCATAAAATGGGAAATGACTGAACAAGGGATAAGTATGCAGATCAGGGGAACAATTTCCTGCTTATTGACCCAAAGTTCAAATTTGGGTTTTGGAGGTCTTGGGGAATTAAGTAGTATTGAAGGCAAATTAACTGAACCTGGAAACTGGATGCTCTCATTGCTTTGACCAGCTGTATCAAAGTGAAAACTATGTGTAAACCTAGAGTGCACAGCAAAACACCATCTTCAAAGTATGTGGCAACACATTTAAATCATTTTAACTGTCTCCTTCATAGTACTGGGACACTGCCATACTGCTGTTTCATACATCACATATAAATTACAGGGCAACAGTTTTGAGACATTTACTTCTCCTGCTTTACGCTGCCAGCACAGATATCATACGTCAGACTGACAGTGCGACAGTGAAGCTTCTTATTTAAGCAATATAATCATATAAAACATGCTTTAGGACATACTAGCCAACAAACTGATGACACTTATCTAATTATGTCACAGAGTAGCGACACATAGTATTACTTACACATATAAACGCATATTTATACACAGCTATATGCGATTCATAAACAGCCGACACCACTGCACATGCTGAATCACATTAGGGCTTGTGAATACACACATACTGGTTGACGAAAGTGCATCACTTGACTCATAGACGCACACCAGTACACACATTTTGTAGAGTTATAATAAAAATATGCATGTACAGTGGGTACGGAAAGTATTCAGACCCCTTTAAATTTTTCACTCTTTGTGTCATTGCAGCCATTTGCCAAAATCAAAAAAGTTCATTTTATTTCTCATTAATGTACACTCAGCACCCCATCTTGACAGAAAAAAACAGAAATGTAGAAATTTTTGCAAATTTATTAAAAAAGAAAAACTGAAATATCACATGGTCATAAGTATTCAGACCCTGTGCTCAGTATTGAGTAGAAGCACCCTTTTGAGCTAGTACAGCCATGAGTCTTCTTGGGAATGATGCAACAAGTTTTTCACACCTGGATTTGGGGATCCTCCGCCATTCTTCCGCGCAGATCCTCTCCAGTTCTGTCAGGTTGGACGGTGAACGTTGGTGGACAGCCATTTTCAGGTCTCTCCAGAGATGCTCAATTGGGTTTAGGTCAGGGCTCTGGCTGGGCCAGTCAAGAACGGTCACAGAGTTGTTCCGAAGCCACTCCTTTGTTATTTTAGCTGTGTGCTTAGGGTTGTTGTCCTGTTGAAAGGTGAACCTTTGGCCCAGTCTGAGGTCCTGAGCACTCTGGAAGAGGTTTTCTTCCAGGATATCTCTGTACTTGGCCGCATTCATCTTTCCTTCAATTGCAACCAGTCGTCCTGTCCCTGCAGCTGAAAAACACCCCGACAACATGATGCTCCCACCACCATGTTTCACTGTAGGGATTGTATTGGGCAGGTGATGAGCAGTGCCTGTTTTTCTCCACACATACCGCTTAGAATTAACGCCAAAAAGTTCAATCTTGGTCTCATCAGACCAGAGAATCTTATTTCTCATAGTCTGGGAGTCCTTCATGTGTCTTTTGGCAAACTCTATGCAGGCTTTCATGTGTCTTGCACTGAGGAGAAGCTTCCGTCGGGCCACTCTGCCATAAAGCCCCGACTGGTGGAGGGCTGCAGTGATAGTTGACTTTGTGGAACTTTCTCCCATCTCCCTACTGCATCTCTGGAGCTCAGCCACAGTGATCTTTGGGTTCTTCTTTACCTCTCTCACCAAGGCTCTTCTCCCACGATTGCTCAGTTTGGCTGGACGGCCAGGTCTAGGAAGAGTTCTGGTCGTCCCAAACTTTTTCCATTTGAGGATTATGGAGGCCACTGTGCTCTTAGGAACCTTGAGTGCTGCAGAAATTCTTTTGTAACCTTGGCCAGTTCTGTGCCTTGCCACAATTCTGTCTCTGAGCTCCTTGGGCAGTTCCTTCGACCTCATGATTCTCATTTGCTCTGACATGCACTGTGAGCTGTAAGGTCTTATATAGACAGGTGTGTGCCTTTCCTAATCAAGTCCAATCAGTTTAATTAAACACAGCTGGACTCCAATGAAGGAGCAGAACCATCTCAAGGAGGATCAGAAGAAATGGACAGCATGTGAGTTAAATATGAGTGTCACTGCAAAGGGTCTGAATACTTATGACCATGTGATATTTCAGTTTTTCTTTTTTAATAAATTTGCAAAAATTTCTACATTTCTGTTTTTTTCTGTCAAGATGGGGTGCTGAGTGTACATTAATGAGAAATAAAATGAACTTTTTTGATTTTGGCAAATGGCTGCAATGACACAAAGAGTGAAAAATTTAAAGGGGTCTGAATACTTTCCGTACCCACTGTACATTCTTGATTGAACTCAAAGTCAAACAAACACGGGTTTTTCTCCAACTTGTCCCAAGCCTGGACCACTGTCACTTAAACCAAATAAAATTTCTACCACTGTTGTCATTCCAAAAGCAATAAAAGGAACAGAAGAAACAGCAGAAACAGAAAAAAAAAAAAGAAAAAAACATTGTACAAACTGTGGCGGGCAATTTTTGTGTTCAATCAAGCTTCATACTGACGTGCAAACACTATGCAAGCATGTAATCTCTCCTCTTATTGACTCACAATAGAACTTAAACCTTATTAAATGATGCTGTTAAACCTCTGAGTGCATCAAACTATATCCCTTCCGACCCCCTCATCACTCTATCATTTATTTTGGAATTACTCTCCACCCCAACACACGATCTCCCGCTGAGTCCTGGGCACAGTGCTAGTCAGCCCATGCCTTAATTCAGCCCCTGGCCGGCCCTGTGCCACTGAGTTTGATTGTGTGTACCTGGTCCTCATTGATTTAACCAGGTGCTTGTTGTTGTGGTGTGCTTTTGTATTACGGCACTGTGGCGTACCCTGTGTGTTCCGGTATTGGATTCCCAGGCAGGAGGATGGTAAGGATGCATGTGTGTCCCACTGCTGTGCTGGTAACAGATCAATATGAGGACAGGAGAGAACATAATGCTTCTGGGGTAAAACCATCAAAATTTAAACCCAGAAGAAAATCCCCTCCAGCCGGCAATTTTAGGCACTCAAGATGGGCCACAATATATTAGCCCGGCAGTGTGTCTGATCAAAGTTAAGCAATACCGATACGTTACATATAACAAATAGTTGTTTCAATTTCTAAAAGTCAGTTTCATATGATCCTACCAAACAACCTGCCCTGGTATCTACAGCTGGTCTGCCTCAGAAAGAATTGACAGAAAATGCTCTTTTTTTTTCTCAGCTGCCTGATTGTTCCATGATGGGTGCTTCGCTTCACCTTGGGGCTTCAAAAGCTCTGCACTAATGGGGTTATCTAAAAACACAGCAATTTGTATTTGATTGGCTTCATTCACGGTGTGACGACTGTGCCTCTTAAATTATCACAGCATTGTATTTCTCAGAGAAAGGGACATCCTACAACAATTACAACAAGGCCTACGAGTTTGAAAAGGAAAAGAGGGGAAACAGGGTCTCCTCAATCATATGCCGATATGATAGACATGTGGTCAACACTTAACTACTTGTTAAAGCATATTCCCACAAAATATTGATTTATTTCTTTACACATTATAGGCACTGAGGATTTAACTACAGCAACCGAATATCTTTACATCACTCTCTGAATAATATCGTGGCTTTTTTAAAATCAATATTATCTTATCAGGTGCAACTTTCGATGGATAAGTAAGTCTAGATGCATCAATGAACAGTGACATTTGAATATATTACTATAAATAAAAAGGTAAAGCATTTGGAGAATGAATGACCTCAGCACAACTGCCTGTACAAACCTGAAATACCAGCCAACCGAACATCCCACCTGCCTGTGGGCTGCAGAGTGTCAGCTTTATAGACTGCATACACCTAAACACACACACATACACACACACACACACACACACTCACTCACACTCATTCAGTCTCACTCACAGCCTGCCTCTCTATCACATTAGTCTTCCTCCCACAGGCCAAAGCATGAATCTTCATTCAGAGAGATACAGACAAAGACAGAAAACGGGATTGAGGCTACACAATGACTGCAGTGAGTCAGTGCTTGTAATGTGATTTGTCACTTCCTCTGATGTGATTATAAGACGGGCTTCAGCCGGCCATGTCAGATGAGATGGTGACCTCTCATAGGGGGAACAGAGCAAAAACCAGGAAGCCCTTGACCTGTCTGCAATCTGTCACACTGCACCCAGGAATACCAGATTCAGAGACGATGACTGCAAAGATGTCATAGGATTGTGTGTACTGGTATGTCTGAACTAACTAAATGGTATTGACAACATTTGCTGTACATACTCTCATTTCTCTCTCTCAAACAAACAAACACACACACACACACACACACAAGGCGGTGTGTACTATTATCTTAGTGCAACACACACAGTATGTGGGGTATTTATTTTATGGTGGGTTTGCTCAGCCTTTTGGTGTTTTTTCCAACTTTGCTTAGGGTAAACATGTATGTGTTTTTTTTGTTTGTTTTTTTTTTATCTGTTGCAGACAGTCTCCTGTAATTCCCCAAACCAATTTCATGACAACTGCTAAAATAGATGCATTACAGAAAGTACCTAAAGATCCATGTGAATTACTGAATAACGCGTTAAGTTGGGTGTGAATAGTTTTATAGATGATTCTTTTCCAGACTCCTGCCTCTATGAGGAAATATTCCTTAGAAGCAAACACAGAAAAAACTTTTTAATCTTAATATTTCCTGAGGCTATTTGAATGATAAACCTTTGGCTCTGTTTACTGTAAATTCCCTAACATTTCTTGTTGTAATTGCAATAAAGTTACCTCGACTCAATATTGTAATCAAAAATATTTGCAACTCTGTACCCCGGTTGCTACTAATGTTTGCCTTTGGCATTTGACACAATTTAATTTAGCTGTTCATCATCAACAACATCAACATCATCACAGACCTGCTGATAGAGCTGACCATTGCAGGTTGAAGCACCCGAGGCTTCTTTGCACCCTTCTTATTTTATTTACACAGTTTTGTTATTTTTGACAAGCACTAAAATCTGCATTGGTGGTGGTAGAGACACATTCAATTACATGTAGGAGATGCAGAAGGCTGAAATGTATTTTTCAAAAGAGCCCATTTCCTGTTTTCTGTGGTAAAATGCATCAATTCTGTAAACTATATACGTCAGTCTTGTATACCAAGAACTATTATTAAGTAGCAACATTTTCAGCAAAAAGAAAAAAAAAAAGTGTGGAAGTCATTTCTGCTTATCACTGTACAGTGTCCACTAACTTTATTGTAACTGGCCCAGTGGAAACGTAGCATGTGGATTAATATTTCTCAACTGCTTTCTGTCATCAGCAGAGCAGGATCAGCATCATATTTGAGACAGTGTCTGCTAACAATTAACGTACACAAAGGAACCCTGCCATGGTTGTCAATGGGATACAATACACTTACACCTACCGGTGTGTGCTTACCAGAAAACCACCAGGGGTGTAGCTCTCCCTCCCCTTTGGCCCCTCTCTCTAAAACACATCCTCTCTGATTTATCCTATTTTCTCTGACAATCCTCTCTTTTTGTCTCAATCTCCCCTCTCCCATTTCTACCACACCATCGCTCCATCTCTCTTTTCTCCTTTCATTTTCCCTGTAAATCCTCATGATTGCCAATCCTTCTTTTTCTGTTGTCTCTCACACGCTCAACTCTCCCTCCCCCCTTCATCTCTTTCTCTCTGTTGGCTTAGAGCGTAGTTGGCAGCTGTGAGCATGGTAGATTGGAATGGAGGAGGAGGGGGCTGGTTATGGCTGGCATTGCTTCTCCACTTGGCATAAGAAGCCATGGGTAAATTGGAAAGGTAACCTGCACCCAGTGCCATTGTTCAAGGTTAGGCTGGCTCTGCATGGGTGCATCCAATTGACCCCCATCTGTTCAGCAGGGGTAAATTGACCAGATCTCCAGTGTTAGTACAGGACCTGGAGGATATAGAGATAGTATATATATATAGATATATATATATATATACACACACATACAAACACACAGTAGTGCAGTAGTGCACACATGTCCTTAGTTTCTACACTGTCACAGGTTTACAGTCCACTCACAATCAAACTCACCCACTCAAACAAATCCAGAGGAACTCATGCAATATGTTTTTCCCCTATATTTACCTTCTCTCACAGGGCACTGCACCACACATAAAAAACTTCCTCCTCAGCTTCTGATACTTCAGCATAATATAATCCTCTGCTGTTTACCATAATTCATTTACACATTTACACATGTATCAACACAGCATCAAGTTACAATATTTAGACATCTCTAATGACTGTCAAACCTACAAAAAGCAGTGTTAAACTACTTAATAACCTATGTGACTATATTTCATCTGCACCTCCACCTTGCACCGTTAGCTTCAGATAAGGTGCTTCTTCATTTGCAGAGATGTAATTGCACTGCACTCCCCCCCATGAGAAGTAAGTAGTGTGGTGAAGGTAGATGGAAGTGGGTGAATAAATAATTAATCTACTTCAACTCTATCTTTAATCCTTGCACACCCCGCCCCCATACAGGGAGCTGACCTCAGGAGATAAATGCACACATACCAATCCAAGCTAAATATATTTATGTTTTCTCCCACACGCAGGACTTTGGGACAGCATGCCAAAGAAGCTGCAGAACATGCAGAGTCACACCTGCAGCACTGAGTTTGTTTGTTCATCTACATGCTTAGAGGACATAGTCCTGTGGAGAACAAAGCTTGAGCATCCCAGTGTCTTTTGCTTGGCTAACATAAGGCTAACATACTAGACAGTATCTGCTGCACTCTGTGGTACAGAGATAACGTCTTGGCCAAACATTACAATCAACAAACCAGAGAGGTCGCAGCCTCACCTAGGATAACAACTGCAGAAAAATGTTTATCTCTCACTATCAGCATGCCAGCCACCGTCCCTCTCCTCCCCCCACCTTGCTCTCAGTCACCTTTTTGCCCTCACCTCCACAACCTCCATTAACAAGCACAGGAAAATTATTCTCAATTCGTCAATAAAAACAGGAGATAGAATAAGGAAAACAAACCCAATACAATAACAGAGGCATGAATCCCTTTTTCCACCTGCCATTCCCAGTGTTGGCAGGATAATAGCAGGCATCCTGGTGTTGGGATAAACTGTGATAACAAATAGCTCAATCTGCTCTGTGTCTTAGTCTGCTGTTCTATCTCTCTCATCCACACAAAGCCGTGGAATTATGATTAATGGTCAGGGTGGAGGCCTGTATCTGCTCAGGTATGAAAGATGATTTGGTTCAGATCCACATACAAAAATACCATAGTGAGGTCATGTGCTGCTTGAGTTCCAATAAACTATAGCCAAGGATGAGACAGTAAAGTGTATTTTTCCATGTCAGCAGGGGAAGGAAATGCCTGCTGTTGGTTTTTGCAATAAGTGAAAATGGCCCAGAATATCTGCTTAAATTGTCTGCATTAAACACGAGAAAAATTTAAAAAAAAAGAAAAGCTCTTTTTTTCAGTCGCATTATGACGGATATGGATCCAGTGCCTGGTGTGACCCAGGCTGTTCTCCAGACTATGAGCGGAGTAAACGGTAATAAAATTCTTCTAACAAGGCTCTTTTATTGCCTTCCTACTGTTTTCATCTCATTCCGGATTCTCGCTTCACGCTTCTTAATGGCCTCAAATTCAAATTCACCCTAATGAGGTAAGGAGGAGAGGGAGAGGAGGGAAGAGAGAAGTGGAGAGGAGGAGCTAATCCATTCAACACTTGTATAAAAGGTCAGGGCTTTCCAGACAGAGTGTGTGCTCACAAAGGATACATTGGGTCATTTCCAGGCAAATAAGGACTCATCATAAAAGAAAATAACCAGTTTGGATAAGATTATAGTAGCATACTGGAAACAATAAAAAAAACAAAAAAACAAAGATGTGTCTTTTAAAAATTTCAAGTTTGTCCTCTGCTGTACTGGTGTGGAGGGACTCTGCACAAATATTTTCTGTTCAAAACTTATTTTTCCACTGGCAAAGTTGAGTTTATAATGTAAGATCACTGATCCACATTACAAAATGTATGTGGGAGAAAATGTCAGTGACAAAGTTAATTAAAGCCAAAAGGACAGATTTTCTGTTTAACTTTTCCTGTATTGACAAAGATGCACAGCGGGCACATTGATAGACATGGACACCGAGCATTTGTCATCCATCAACTAGTGAGGACAGCCTGCTGTCATCACCTCACAGGTTCCGTCAATTTCATTATTTCTCGCTCTTTCTCTGTCCGTCACTCTCTCTCTCTCTCGCTCTGTCTTTTATCATGTCTTGCGTGTGCTGTCTCACACTGGCCTAAATATCTTCTGCAGTATGTTGATGACTTTACATTATGGGGAAAGAAAGGTCACAGAGAGGTGAAGACAAGCACAAAAACTTCCTCTCACACACAAAATCTCTCCAAGTAAAATAAAAACTACCCACAAAACACAAACATTAAGGACAGCATTCACAGAAAATTCACACTCGCTCTTATCACATGTACATATGGATGCAAAACCATACACACAAACAAGCACACACCTGCAGGGATTGTCTGAGTGTGGAAGTAATCTCCCATGAATATTCCATCCCAGCAGCAGCAAGCCAGTTTAATTATCAGCCCCTCCCAGACCCTCTGTGAGGTCTAGCCCAGGTAAATTAGGCTCAGCAAACACCCTGTCTTCAACCCCACCAAATTCAATATGATGTCAAATAGAGCACAGCGGTCTCAGAACACACACAAAGCATGCACTCTGCTGTACATGCCCAGTGCTGGTGGTGGGTCTAGAAACTGGATGCACACACACATGTCCATGTGTGACAGATGGGGAGGAAAGACAGAAAGAGACAGTGGCTGTGAGTTTGAAATGCCAAAAACAGCATGTAGATATTACTGTTATGAACATATACCAGGTGTTTTTTAAACTATTAAAAAAAAAAGTCTACCAAAAGTGCTATTTTCCAAATCATTTAAAGGTAACTGGAAAATAAAATAAGGCTGGTCTTACATAGTGATTTTGCAAATAGAGACTGACATGTTCAGCCATGATTGTCTTAAAATTGTGAAATTCAAAACCATGATGGATAAAGATTCAGCCTGTTCATCCTTTACTCTGAGCTCTCAGCTATATCAAAGTAACTCAGTTTGGAATGGGATCAGGTAAGACTCAGGTGCTCAGGTAAAGATATCTATCATCTCTTATCTTCTTGATGTTTAAAGCTACATCCTCTCTCTGCCTTGGCCCACGGAACAAACTAGAGTCTCCACAGAAACACAATCTTCAATCTTTTTCCTCTCTGTGTCTCCTGCTCTCTCGGGAGTGATCACAGTGCCCCCCTGAGTGGTGCTACCACATTTAGACCGACTAATGATCTGCTCCCTGGTCCTCTCCAGCTCTGCTACACTTGTAATCACAAGGACATCCACTGTCTGATCTGCAGAGACCTGCTTGCTTGGCAGTCGATTACCATAATCAGGACTCATAAGACAGGTATTTAATTAGCCGCCCAGAAAAACACATCAGCACACATAAGGGCCTGGCAAATGTCTACAGCGCGCTTAGTGAAAGATTTACCACTGCATTTAATCTGCCTGCTTTTGAAAGTGGGAAGTTATTTTTTTCATCTCATATAAAGTGATGCCGAATAACAAAGTTGTTGGAAGTGTAGCTCTGACAAGCCTTGAAGCGTTGAGGGTTTACTGAACTCAAAAGTTGTCAAATAAAAAAGACTGATGATCCAGATGTCCTTTAGCTATAAATGTCTGTTTTATTCATTGTGGCAGGTTTGCAAGAAGAGTAGTAAAGTGTTGAGCAGGGAAAGCAAGGTTTTAAAGAACAATTACTTTGTAGTGATTTTTACACAGGCATTTATAGTTACCATTCATCATAACTAGGATTGAAGAGAGCAGGAAGGTGAAAACGATTTACTTCCCTCTGTTCTATGGTGGGAATTTCTTATCACAGGTCACGCAATAAGGTGCTTACTTGTACTCTAGCAATCACACTTTTTGCACTTTGTGTAAATTACAGTTTAAAAAAATCTTTATATTTTATTCTAGCTTCCTACTTAATGAAACTATTATGAGAAAAAGTTAATATACTGCATTACAGCTATAAGTAATGATTTTTTTATCAGTTTGTTTGTTTTGCTCTTTTTAGCTGAAGACTATTTATTCCTATACAAGTTTTCTTCTTTTCTTTAGTCAGTGTAAAATCTAAACAAGTGAAAAATGTCCATTGAAATTTCCCAAAGCCCAACATAATGCCTTCAAATGTCTTGTTTTGTTTCCTCAACAGTCAACAAAACAAAAATATATTCTTTTTTTTTTTTTACAAAGGTTCTAACATTTAGTGTCAGTCTAAACTGTATGATTATTTAGCAGCTTGTGGTGCTGTTGAATGGTATTGGGTTATGATGAGGGGCATTTCTAATATTTAGTCATTTAGCCTCATTGATGGATTAATTTTGCATCTGTGCAAAATAGATTTTCACCAGTTGTACTTAGACAAAACACCGTCTTTCAGATTCAGCCTGTGCCATTTACTGCATAAAAATAATGTACAATATGTACAATACTATGTGTTTCACAAAGCCTCCACCTTGTGTTATATAAAACTGAGTAGTGTAGTTGTAGTATGTTTTAAACTTGATAAATTATGCTGGATTTACTATACGAGCCTGTTTTGTATGTGTGTATGCTTTTTGAGTCAAAAATAGTGTTTGCTGGGAGTCGGCCTCGTAACCAGTTCCTTCTGTTTCAACTAGAAATGCAGTGACTTAATGGCTCCAAGCAGGTACAAATTATTCTGTCTGGGAGACAGAATATCTTAATTATTAAGCTTTGTATAACTCTATTTATTATGTGAAGCAGATTAATTGAGCAGAGGCACTCTTTACATTTAGTATTTGGGCTAGCAGAATGTTATTTACAACACATATCATTTCATGCAAAGAGTATTGTTTAAGAGCAGCATATTTCCCATTTGAAGGATTTTACTATTTTTATTAACATTTAGCAGTTTAAGCGTAAAATGTAAATGAATCTTCATCATTAAAACTAGAAACAACAACAGTGATAGGTAATAACAAACGTACACAGGTAAAATTTGTTAAACTGTAATGTTTGGGAAGTAGGGCAGCAAATACAGAGGTTATTCTCTATAATTTGGTTTTCATGGTTAAGTGTCAAATTAAGAAATTCATAGAATTCATGCATTTCTATACATGTAATGTCTTACAGCTGCTATGGTATGAATAAAAATGAATGGTGTTATGTGTGTGAATATATATGCATAAGAGCATAACCAATCTTCTTATAGTTCCACATATCATTATGTATTAATGTATTAGGTCACCTTTCTCTAGCCGACATCTTCATATATTCAGTATAGGGCCTGTATATTCATTCTATATATGAAGGGAATGATAGGGCAAATGTATTAAGCTCAGGGGTACTGCAGAATCCTGAACACGTTGGGATCTATGTTGTCTCTTGACCTTAAAAAACAGTGAGGAAAAATGTGGAACTAGGATAAATATTAGTTTGGTTGTTTTAGTTTAGCCTGAGTTTGGATCTGTTCATTTAAATTCAGTTAAGCTTTGCATATATCAGTTTATTTGTATGGGTTTACACACAGATGACAAATGAAACAATGGTGAGCAATAACACTCATGGAAAATAGATGTATCACTTAAACAAGAAAAAAGAGAAAGAGAAAAAGAAGGCCTTGGTGGAAGCACACCACTGTGTCATGGTGTCATCAATATTAAATTTGTTGGTGAGACAGTATTTCTCCCAACTCACTCTGGGGTTGGTTTTTGTACGTTTTCTGCATAAATCACTTGAGTGGATTTGAGTCCTCACAATTCGAGTATGTTACAGTAGTTATGTAAACAGGAGCTGCCTCTGGTTGCCTTCAAGTCTGCAGGATTCCTGTCTCAAGCAGATCTGCAGGGTTTGTGTGTGTGTACCTAAAGCATCTGTGCATAATGTGCATAAACCTGTTCACACACAGTGCATGTGTGCAAGTCTGTTGGTGCACCTCATTGCTTGCAATCATTCACAAACCATCCAGCCCAGGCTTTGTGTGTGTCCTAAATATTAAGCAGCAAATCCATAAAAAAAAGATCATGTCTCTGTCTCTTTCCCCATGTGGCAGGCTGTGCTGTGAGACCCTGTTCTGCTAGTGAGAAGACAGATCGCTGCAGCTCCACTTCCCATAAACGCAGTCACTTCCACCATCCAAGACGAGCTCTGCACGTTCTCACTTGTATTTTCAGATGCTCTGTCCTGTACTTGCCTTTATGCAGCTGCTAAAAAAAATTAAAAAATTAATGCAACAGTAGAGGAAACATTTCTATTTCCATGGTTAATCAATTTAGAATATAGAAACAATTAATCTTTTGAAACAGTTTTAATATATCTGTATTATTGTATATTTATGTGATGTGACACATGACTTTTATATGTATAAAATGTATTTCCTAATGATATTTTGCATTTATTGCATATGGGAATTTAACTTTCCAGTTAGAATAAAATTCCACTTTGCTGTTACTTAGTAAACAATAACAATAACTGTGACAAATCTGATTACAGTCTTCAGGTTATACTGCCAATCCATAAATCTATGCTTTGAGCATTGTGAATTTCATGACAACTGCAGTAGGTTTTGGACAATTCTGCATGTGTTATTTAGGGAAAAGTTTGTGGTTGCAGAGGGGAATCAGAAGTCAGAGGAAGGAGCCAGAAGTGGGATTGGAGCTCAAAGACAAGACTTTTGGGTAATCCGAGATTATCCCTCGAGCAGAATCTCGGTCAAAAAAAGTAACATATGGCATCAGACAAAAAGAGTGTGAAGGCAAATGGGAGGGCAACTTCACAGCTGCAGTTCAAACTGGAACGGCCAAAATCAGCTGTCAGCTTAACAAGTCTGTGGGACGTCATGTTCTCAAACCCCTGACTCATAGCAAAGCCAAGACTGACAATTTAAAAAAAGGAATTCACGGATACTAAGTTAATTTATGCATCAAAGTTTAGTCACAAAGAAATTAAAAACTTTCACTAACCATAAACTCTGGTGAGTCAGGCTAAAGTCACTGTGGCTATCAAGTAAATCAAAGACAGATCAATCTGTGATGAGAGGAAATGATGAGACTTCAATGCTAATTGACTGGACTGATTAGAGCGATCCCATCGGTGAGCGAGGTGGGAGCGACAGAACATCTGGAGAGTAGCGTCCCAGTTTTTCATCAGAAGAATTAAAGGACAACCCTTCATCTCTCAGAGAGGAGAACATGGATAAAGACAGAGAGGCGACCACAGCTGGGCTGACACCGACAGAGAGGAGGAAGTGAGGACGAAAGATGATGAGACTCTAAAGGGAGTTAAGGATGAAGATTAGACTCTCCATTTTCTTTTTAAAACAACTCACTTTTACACTTCCTGATGCCATCCATCCATTATCTATACCCGCTTACTCCTTAACCAGGGTCACTGGGATCTGCTGGAGCCTATCTCAGCTCTCTTTGGGTGGAAGGCAGGGGTACACCCTACAGGTCACCAGTCCATCACAGGGACTTCCTGATACCTTCCACCCAGACATGCCAGCCATCAGCACAGAACATTACACAATATCTACATTTTTACTCCACATACTCTGTGCATTTACAATGCAGCGTTTCACTTTTGTCTCTCTTAGTCTCTCTTTTTCCACCCAGTTCTTTCTCTCACGCCCTACCTCACGGGGCACCATTCCCTCAGCTAATCCCATGGACTGTTTCAAATTGTCTGTCTTTCTGATTCTGTGCCCGAGATTAAGACAGACCTTGTCTCATTAGTGCCTCATTAACACATCAGATAGCAGGTTTAACAGCACCAGAGAGGGGAGGGTGGGTAGAAGAACATTCAAAAAAGGGGGAAGTGAAGAAGAGTTTAAAATAAAGAGATGTGAATGCATCTGCTGCCGAATAAAAATATGCTTGAACAATCTCAGCTCCTGCTCTTACTGGGAGTGTATAGCTGCAGCTTCAAACAGCATCTTGGGTAACACCGATGGGAGAAACATGAACACGATTAGAGACGGTTAGCTGGGAGTGAGGGAGGGGATGTGGGATTTGGGAATAACATACAGTATTTATTGTTTGGACTATTCTCACAGGCCCAAATAGAGAGTGAATCAAGAGGGGAATCAGAGCCACAGCGAAAAAGATGACAAGAAGAGCTTACTGATAATGAACATAAGATGAGCACAAACAGTGGACACACAAACAAATACACACACATAATTTTGTCTAGTTAACAACATGACTGTCATTAGCCTGGATCCTTCCTTCAGCAAATCAGTGAGAGGAAACAAATCGGCTGTACTCCACAGGCATCTGGAATCCCACAGCAATCACTGAGTATGTTTACACGTAATTATAACTACTTGACATGATTGAAAAGTGGCCACACTTTTGCATTGCATTAGCCGTTAATGTGAAACACGATTACTTTTACAAAGCTGATCTTTATCTTGGACTGGGGTTAAGAAGGTGACATGCACCTGCTTCGAATGTCATCACACCTTTCACTGGCTGTTATCAGTTATAATCAGGATAACAGTGTTTAGTAGGGTCCTACTCCATCTCTTCCCATATGACTTTCTTAAAAGTACTAATCAAAGTACTAATCAAAGAAACTACACTCACTACTGGTTAGAAATGGAAAATGTCCACCCATCCTCTATTTTACCAGTAGCATTTTGTACCAAAGCAGGAACTATAGTTGCATTGTACCCCCATGAAGTGTACAGACAACCCTGGTTAGTCAAAGGTTGGTTCAGCACAGAACCTTGACAACAGAGAAAGTCTGTGTCAGAGTATTCACATTCTGAGTTTAAGGGTATTGTGAATTTTGGAGAAAAAATGTTTACAATGGTGAACCTGAAAGCACTTTGCTTTATTTTCTTTTCTTTCCACACACTTTCTTCCCGGTGATGATTACATCATCTGCTGAGGCAGGTCACATATATAACCATTATGAAATCTAAAAACGTCATTAAAAAAAAAGGCTCTATAAAAAAAAAGAACTATAAAAGCTATGAATCCAAGTTTGAACTTTGAAAATGCAGTGATTAAAAGTTTGAATGAAGGTTTTAGCTACTGAGTGCAGCAACTCTTTTCTAAGTGTTATTAGTCTGTGAATAAAAGCAATTTACACTGAATTCAATAAACTTACTGCAGTCAGTTTGAACTCAAAGAAAAAGAAATATCTGAGCTACGACACTGTTGGCTAGTACTTCAAAGTATAAGCATAAATTGAGAAAACTATGTGATACCCCTTAAGTGAGAAAATGTCACTGTGCCTACTTCTGACAGGGAAACTCCTCCAACATAGCCCTGCTTCCCTTCACCATACAGGGCTGAGTACCCCCCACTGTAGCCCTGCAGGCTGACTCTCACCCAGTGTTAACAAATCTTTCCCTTGTGCAATTAGTAGCAGAGCCCTAATTCCTGTGTCCTCAGCTCCCACTGCCAACCCATTAACCCCTGTAGGCCATCACTGTGGCCAGCTCCAATATAAGTCAGCAAGCCGCAGCCCACAGGCTCAACATAAAATAAATCCCCCACATATCAATGTGGTTTAAAGCTGAGCAGGCTGATATATCTGGTACGGCTGCAGGGGCTCAGCTGTGTCTGGCTCAGTGCCAGCTGGGACAGTCAAAACTACTAATGTAGATGCACATGATACATTGTCTGACAATACAAGTGTATGCTTTCATTTCCAAGAGTCTTTCCTATAGCACGGAAGCAATTAGTTAACTGACCATTTATTAAACGCCTCCTCAGAGCAGCTGATGTGTTTTCCCACAGCTTTTTTAAAGTATTGGCCTCTTGAGTTCAGTGAAACATGTTTTTTTAACAAGAATGTGATCTACCTAACGGTTGATGAGAACATTAAAGGGTCAGTGTTTTAAATAATTGTCAATTTAAAGTATTTATGTTTGCATTTTGTCAGACAAAACTAGTTATATGAGAATTTCACCATGGAAAGACAGCTTCAGTATTATGTAACGATATTGTAAAAGTTATCAGATGCAGAACTTATCCACAGAACTATCCATCCATCGATCATCTGCCACTTACTCTCAAACATCCAGGGTCGCACAGGGGCTGGAGCCAATCCCAGCTGACACTGGGTGAAAGACGGGCTACACCTCAGACAGACCAACAGTTTATCACAGGGCTGACACAGGGACAGACACACTCACATTCACATCTACTGTACAGGCATTTGGACTGTAGGAGGATACCAGGGTACCCAGAGAAAACACACACAGGCACGGGGAGAACATGCAAACCTGGGTTGAATGGGATTTGAACCCAGCACGTCTTTGCTGTGAGGCTGTGCTCGGTGCTAACCTCATCACCATTTTATCTTCTACAGAACTATATTTATGTGTAATATACACTATATTCATCTACATTCAGTTTATCCAAGTATGCTATCTGCAACTACCATGTTGTGTCTGCACAAAATGCCAAAAATACACTCAATACACCACTTCTCTGATAAAGCACTGCCAACTCTGCCATAATTGATGACTGTGAAACACTTTGTTTCTTATTAAACTGAAGTTGTTACTCAAACCAGTGGACACACACAGTTCTCCCCTCTCACATTTAGACAAACAACTCAACTTAACGTTGGTTCTATAGGACAGGGCACTAAAGTAAATCATGGCAAATAATCACATGGCGCCAGCAGCACTACAATAACTGCCAGGCTGTCTTGATTTCTGCAGCACCTGTTATTGAATAATGACAGAACTAAACGCAGGTTCCACACTGGCCGCAATTTATCATCACTCATCGACAGCCGGCTCACAGATCGGGGGGTGGTGGTGGTGAAAAGAGAGAGAATGAAAGTAGAAAAGGAAGGTGAAGAGAGAAACGCAGAGGCATGAATAATGGAAGGAGTGTGGTGTGTGTATTCCCAGTGCACGCAGAATTACTCTCACTTTGCAGCATTTAATCAATGACGCTCCCTCTGTATTTTAAATCCCTCTCTCCTTTCCTCCCTGCCTCACTTCCTCTGTGGCAGTTTTCATTTCACCGTGGGGTCATTTGTGTAGCAATATGGTGTAATATGACTGGCCTATACACCGACACAGATACACACGAACTCACACTCGATTAGGAAAAGAAGGGGAGGGGGTAAGTTTAAACTCTTAGAGATAAGTTTCTGCTCCCTACACAGCCCCCCACAATAGCGAAAGGATCATTTACTATGCAGTTAAATTTTTCTTCACCTGATGAATTCCTCGGTGGTCCATTTCTTTATTGTGGCAGTTCTGTTTTTTAAGACATTGACACGTTGCCAACAAGATGAAAGAGAGTGCATTTCACTGCGACTGGTAGTACACACACCAACATGCTCATGAATTGTAAATGAAAATCGAGGAAATGTAACGTTGCAAAGATCAGTTTTCATCAGAAAAGCTTCATTTGTTATAATTACTATAGCCAGTAGATGTCAACTACCAATAAAACACATCTGTGGGTTGTAATAAGCTGCTTGCACAGATTACCTATGAGGTTGTTTTTTTTAAAGGGAAAACTGAGTGAAAGGAAATGCTGACAAACCTTTTAAACCAAAGTGTCAGATTGTAAAAAGACAATGAAAAAGTAGCAAACGAAGACATTTGCTTTAACGCCGCATGTTACACTTAAAATCGGAAGACAAATTTTATTATACTGCTGCTTGCAGCTACACTTGACTGGTCAAACAGGTTTGAAAATCACCTCCTTCCCGACCTCAGGAATGAAGGTTTCATCTGACAATTACTATAACTTTCTAAAAGTGGCAAACGGTGCCGAGGCGAGTGAGGAGCCTGGGTTTGATCATCTTTCTAAAGTTTTGTTACCTAATTCTCTACACAGATATATCATAGACATCAAATATATGACTTTTCACATGTATAACCTATTGCAACACTTTTAATGTCTCTCAAGAGGGAATACCTAAAAAATGAATGTTGTTATGACCCCCCCACCAGCCAACCACCCACACCCACCCTCACCCTACAACGAGTCACACTCACTCACTCACACACACACACACACACACACACACACCGCATTGGCCAGCTTTTTATCCCTCCTTTGAGTGTGGCCATTCAGAGCAGCTATAAATACTGTTGCCTTCATGTGGGGAGGGACAATACATCATAAGAACTAGCTCTTCTCAAGCATAAACTGAACCTCAGCAGTTTGTCAAACCAGGCAACTGCAAAGAAAAAAAAACATAAAAACAACTGAAATATTTCAGAAACATCTCGAGATGTAACTAAGGTGGTCAAATATACTTTGATGTTTGAAAACCACCATCTGGTCCTTTTGCAGTAGGTGAAAAATGCATCTTCCTACTTCAAAATAAAGAATAAAGAAAATGAAGGTAGCGGGCTCCAGCAGATCCCTGTGACCCCGGTTACAGAATAAGTGGGTATAGATAATGAATGGAGGGACGGAAGGTAGCTGCTTTCTTGTGCCTGTTAGCAGTGGTGACAATCCAAGGCTTCGTCTTTAGCATGCTAGAGTTTGGATTAAATAAGGATGTCAGACCAGTGTCACTCCCTTCTCTCTCTGTCCTGACCTCTTACTATTACTATTTCAACAATAAGTCCTGACCCATACCAAGCCTCTTCTTGCTTGCACTGTGCTGAGTGGGAAGAGGCCACAAAGAGTTCAGACTAATAAAGCTCCTGCTATGTTTCCTTGGCAAGACAGAGATTGTCTACATTGCCAGAGACTAAATTAACAAGGCCTCCCATAATTAAGCAAGTTTATTGGCCTCTGGGGAGTCCCTTCTCCTTATACAATTCCCATTCAGCCTTATTTATATCCTTTTCTTCTCCCTCTATTTCCTTCAACCAGGGACTCTGCAATCTATATCATGATCACGCATAAATAACGGCTGTTTTGTGCATGCCACCATGTGTGGACACACATCCATGTATGCTAAAATACAAAGATTCTACACACACAAACCATTACTGACAGAAAATGTTAATCACTCAAGACATTCACATCTCAAATTTGTTTGTTCAGTGTCCAAGACAAACATTCAGAGATGATGAAAAACTCTCTCACATGGCAGTTGTCAAATACTGTCCCCACAATCCTGTACGTACACACACACACACACACACACACACACACACACACACAGATGTCACATTACACCCAAATATGCAGGTTCACATGAATGAGAAGAAAACACAGCCTAATGATGTGCAAAAGACAAAGGTTTGGACTCGAATTTGAATCAGACACGTCCAACATGTCTGTTTCTCTTTCAGTTATATATTTATCTTTGTAATGGCTGAGTGAGGCACTGAGCAGCGATCAGCCACTGATCTCAGCCCAGATCTGACAGAAATAGAACATCCTCCTTATCCTACCATAAACCCTCCCTTCTTTCCCTTCTCCCCACCCTCCATCCTCCCCTGAGGCTTATGCAAATAGTTTTCTGTGGTTCTTCTTCTCTTTCTCGGCCAGGTATTGTGCTTTTCTCCCTTCCCTTCCACTTGCAACAAGATGACAGGCCAAAAACAGGTAAACAATGGAAAAAAACAAACTGAGAATGTGAGTCAAGGAGAAAGACAGAAAAGGAAGAGTGCTGCGAAAGAAAGTGGAGCTCACAGAGGAGGATGCACGTCAAGGGAGATGTCTCTAATCAAATCTTAGCTGGAGGTTGATTTGATGTATGCAATATTACTTTTACTGATTTTTTTCTTATGCAAGTGGATCCTTCTGAGGTGGAGAGGCTCTTTGCACAGATCCAAATATGAAAATAAAACTAAAATGAAAACAGTCTACCCAACAAGCGGTCTTTTTATTTACTTCAAATGCAGATACAGACACACGTCTTTAAGTGAAACAGACTGATAGCAGTAGCTCTTTATAAAATGAATGCACACATATATTCCAATTCAATATTATCTAATAAATAATGTCCTAATGCTTTTATGTCATAAACCTATGTTAGTTTGGCTCAACTGTAAATCAGTGTCACTAAATCAACCAACTAAATCTGCAGGATGTTTTCACTCTAAACATGTAACGTGTTCCTGACCGAACTTCCTCTAAGCATCATTACTTCCACAAGTGATATTCAAGGAACTAATCATTTTTGTAACGTGTATCACTTGCTGGTTATGTGGAGTCTAATTTTGGAACAAATTATTCTCTGCTGAAGCTGATGTCACAGCACAGACAGTGAATTTGTTAATGAATTAAACTGTAAGGAGAAACAATATAAAGGTGAAGTGTTAATTGGCTCTGAAAGCACCTGAATGGGGAGTTAAACAGGTGGTAGGTTTCACATACACACAAATACTCATTCACACACTAGTATACTAAAACATAACCTCATGCACACACACACACACACACACACACACACACACACACACACACACACACACACACCAGCCCCAAACATAGTCCTGATTTGTCAGGAAAACACGATTACAGCGACAGAGAGCAAGAAAGACACAGAGCTTGGACTTAGAGACAAGCGGGAGACAGAGAGTGAGATGTGAAAACAGAGAATGCAGAAGAGAAACAAAAAGAAGAGGAAAGTCACAGCCTACATGGAATCGTCATCCTGAGGATTAGTGCAAATCCGACGGTTGCCATGAAAACAGAACTGGGACTGTAGTGGGTGATGGAATGAAACACCAAAACGATTGTGGGGGCCCAAAGAACAGTACACTGCCAGGCAGACAAAACACATACACACACATGCCAACTACTAAAGATGTCAAGGTAGTAATGTCATGACAGTGGAAGGGGGGGAGGGGTCTATGCAGGACCTGAAGCCGTAGATGTTGGGGGCAGCAAAGGACTGTCTCTTTGTATTGTACTGTCATGATGCAAACCTGCAGTCTGACTTAGATTAGTACCATTCATATCAATCCTCCCATTTACAAATACTGATTTTTTCTTAAGTAACATGAAATGCATTTCAAACAGGTTGTGCAGAATTAAAACCAAAGTCTCTTCATACCATTAAAATAAAGTTCTGGACACCACGTTCTGTTTTAGGCCACACTGCTCCTGCTGGTTTTAGTGCCTTAACCAACCTGCACCTACAGGTTTTCTGCAGCACTGCCTCCTCCTTCAATCCATTTGTGGAAACTCTTCTTCACCAGTGTGTAATCTGTTTTCTGTTTTAGTCGCCTTCAGATTGTTGTTCTGAGTCGCATAAAGGTTTTCTCAACGGGACAAAAATATGACAGGACACACAAAAGGCTGCCATAGAGCAAGATGCACCACTTCAGAAACACTTCAAGTGGATGTGGAAACAGCAGTAGACACAAAGCCATGCTGCAACTGGAATGCAATGCATTCCAATGCAATACCTAGTGTTAACCTTTAAACAGGCCTAATTTTAGACTGGACTAAACAAACAGACTAGACCTGAGATGATTAGTCAAATCAAAGAAAAGAGCTTTGTCTTGTGTGATAGTAAGAAATATTGGAGTTTTAGAAACAGAATTTAAATGGTGATACAACCACATACATAAAAAACCTGACTGCTAGTAAAGTGAACTAAATCAGCAAAGTGAGTCATTCTTATTTTTCAGCTCTACAGACCTTTAAAACCACATTCCCCTGTACAGAGATCACAGAAAGTCTCCAGCCAGCCGAGTCCTCTAGTTTATGTTTACCTTTATGTTTTTACTTTTATTTAAAGGAGGTCTGAAAAAATCCTCCTGTCATTGGTGAAGTATGAGAGAAGCAGCAAATGTGGCAACATCTAGAACCAAGAAGTATTACTGAAAAACCGAAAAAAAAAAAAGATGAAACTAATTAGAAAAGACAACATAACAGGAGTTGGTGCACGTCCAAAACAAAGCGACGATAATTTGTGCATCTTGAGTCACTGCAGCATGTGTGTCTATTCAGCTTTCTTACCTCCCTCACAAACATTGTTTTGTTTTAACCATCAAGTTTGACTTAATCCTCGCTCTGTGGCTTGGGGCAGAAGCAAGAGGTAAAGATTAGGTTACCAAACAAGTGTTCCTGCACAGAAAACTGATTCAAACAGCAAATAAAAATGAGATAACTGCTTTTTGCTGAAGGAGACAGTATGTTTCCTCTCATCTGCTTTGGCAGCTTCTCCACCTACTTTTTTCCTTTCTCTCTTGTGACTTTTTGGTGAACTCTCTCTGCTCCCTCCCCTCTTGTGAACGCAGAGGAGGACTCAGTGTTGCAGGGAAAAGAGAAGAAAATAAGGTGTTTATTAATTTCTCATCCCTCGACTCTTGCCAACAGAGCTCACTTTCTGTCTTAGGTGAGGACGAGGTCTGGCCTCTTCCTTCATTCTAATCTATGGTCCTTTCATATCCTGTCCTCCCTTGTCTCCTCGTTTCCTTTTGTTTCCCTTCTTCTCTTCGTCCTAATTTGCTCTCATTTTCACTCACTTCCTCCACTCATTGCCCACATTCTCGCACAGAAAATATGCCTAAAAAGGAGATGATGTAAGAATACTCCCTGCTTTTGCAAGAGCAGGCTTGGACCCCGACAGCGATCACTATATTTTACTACTAAGTCTAGAAATCCATTGAATAGAGATTTGGGACTAGAAAAGTCAAAGTACAAAAGAGCAATGGCAGCATGTTAACTTCAACAGATGCACACCTCAAATACCCCTGAGCCAATTGTGCAATGTATTCGGAGATCAGTTGCAGCTTTTTTTTCCTACACGCATATCTGAGAAAAGTAGAGTTAATCACTAGTGAGACATCTCTCCAGGTTAATGTCTGTGTTGTTCCAGCTTCAATGGCAGAGGAGGCGGCTGGTGAGAAAAAAAACAAGTGTTTGATATTTATATGTATATGCTGATACATTTGTGTTTTGATGTCTTGACAGAAATCAGGCTGATTAGCAGCATCTCCATATCAGCTTGCTGCTGCTGCTGCTGCTGCTGTTAGACGATTAATTTTATTGTTTACCTCTCAATATCTCAGAGGCTTGAATAATGAAGCAGAGGCCAAGATTAATAAATAAATGTCAGTGGAGTGAGAAACAAATGATGAAATATTGCTTTTATTGTTGTCTGGGCATAGAGTTCTCGCCTACTCTTGCTGTGCAGCAGGATCTGAGGTGGTTTCTATGGGAAATTAGGCATCTCTAATACTGGCTAAGGTCTTCTGCTGCTCATTTCAGGTGCTTGGTTTTCTTTCTCTTTGTTTCTGTCTCTTACTGTTGCTCTTTTATTTCATTTTTGGGGTCTTTCTCACTTTGTCTTCCTTCCACATATCTCTTCATCTGCCCCTCTCTCTCTCTGCTCCCTCCTGCCTGATATCACTATGCTCACTGCCTGCTGAGAGCTGCATTGTTGCGGTCAGTGGCTGTGAGTTTGAAGACAGAGGAGCACGATCGGGCTCAGTCAGCCATCCAGACACAGCACCAAATAAAACTGCTTTTACAAAGACCTCAGCTTTCAGAGGCTTTACATCAGCATCAAAACAATTCCCTACAAATGCTGTCTGCTTTGGATCAAGTTATGTTTCCTTACAGTTATTGGAAATTGTGCCTCATGAAACTTTGTTTTGTCATAGACGAGCCACTTGCACATTCAGCAAGTTCCCACCAATCTCAGCCCAGAGGCCAGGCTGTCAGACTCATGCAACATTTCTATGCATTATGAATGTACTATATATTTTACAAGTATAATACTGGTTGTGAATATGGTGAAAATATGATAAGCAGCATAGATACTTCAGTGGGTTGGACAGGGTGATAGGATCACCCTATAGTTAGGAGTGTGCGGAGAAAATCAGTATTCGCTCACTGTCTGCAGGAAGTGCTGTCAGACTGTAGACGGCCTTCAAAAATGTAATTTTCATTTAATTAATTTCATACCCCTTGAGTTTATTACCACAGGGAATTAAAGTAACAAACAACATTCAATTAACTGAATTACACATGTTCATAAAATATGTTTGATACAACATTTTCTGTTTGGTAATTCACTAATTTGTAGTTATATGAAACTGCAAAAGAGGGAATTAACATGTTTTTCACTTCAATTCTGATATATCATTTTACCTTTTTATAATTATGTAACTTAGAATTGTGTTAGTACAGATTGTTTTGGCCTTCTAATGAGTGTGTGTGAAGGAGATGTTAGAATAAAAGAAGAACCAACGACAGTTAACAGCCTTGAATTAAAAGTAACTGGGAAAGAGATTCAGGACGAAAAACTTTTTATGTTATAATGTTTCATTTTTTTCATACATCACTAAAGCATCAGCAGAGAGAGGAGGTGAGGAAAGAGAATTTAAATGAAAATGAGCAGACATGTAAAAAAAGAGGAAGGTGTTTTATCACATCTCCTCCCAAGGGTCCCGCTTTCTCTGCTGCCCGTCAGTGTGGCACACTGGCACCTTATGGCTGAGCGCAGGACTTTTAGTGAGCTCTGGGGGGAATGCATTCCTTGGTCTCTCACACACACAGGAAAGAGATAACATATAGCACCCAGAGCACTGCAGAATCCTGTTCAAAGGCTCTATATGATTCTCCTTCACACCGGATCGGTGGTGCAAAAGGAAAGCAGACAGAAAGCCTCAAAGCGCTCCCCCCGAGGAGCTGAATAGATGGATGGATGGAAGGACAGAGAGGGAGATGAATGGGGGATAAAGACAAACAGCAGGAGGACAGGAGCATCTAACTGTGGCGGCTGGTGATGCAAGGTGCATAGGAATTTAAGAACTGAAAGCAAGAGAAAAGGAGAGGTCAAGAAGACAGGGAGAAACAGACACTGGAAAAATTAGCACGGAAAAAGGGGGAGAAAGAGACAAGACTTCACAGAGATATGAGCTGCTGTATATCTGTATCTAGTTGTCAAGGGAGTAACATGAAAACCCATGAAATGTGCAAAAAAAAAACTGGACTGAGGTTTTACTTAAAAAGTCTTTGTAATGACAAAAATATACAGTAAATGTTTCACAAACGTATTGTGTCAAACTCTGCTTTTGTTTTTGTGTCTGTTAAAAGTAAAACACCTAAACTACACAAAGACCCATTAAATCATTTAGTAAATTAGTAAAATGCTATGTCTATGACTAGCTCATAAATAGACACAATGAGCATGCTTGTGTCAGGTTCCTGTACTGTATCATAAATGGCAACAAAATACATCAGTGCATGTTTATCTGTGTTTGCATATCTGTGGCCTGAGATGTGGCATCATGTAAATGTTTGGGTGTTTGGCTCCAGGAGGAGGCGGACTCTTCCTGTAATGGCTATTGACAGCTTTAATTGTAGCCGTGCTGACAAACAACTGCAATTGATCCCCCTCTTGTTAGACTACAGTCCCCTGCTGCAGCGTGTGTTAGTCAGTTTCAAAGCAGCTGTTGCTTCGTGGGTATTGTTTAAGGTTAGAGGAGCGTGTGCTCCTTCAAAGTTGAGCCTTCGTTACAGATGTTTTGACAGGCTAAAAAACAAAGACAGTACAAGAGTTTGGAGTGAAAGCAAAAAAAAAAAAAAAAAAAAAAAAAAATCTCTCAAAATTCTTTTTGAACCCTGCAGCAACTGTCAAAAAAGAGCTGATCTAATCCTGCATGACTGTGTCAACTTATCTGTCTGCATCATTTCGCTTCGTATCTCTGTCTGGGGTTCACAAGAGGTCATGCGGTCATGTTCTTTCTTTTTTCCGCTGCATTTATTTGTGCTCATGCTTCATTGAGTCCTTGTTACAGGTGTTGGACATGATAGGAAGGAAAAGAGGGACATGGAAAGAAAAGATGCAAAATCGTTTGAGGCACGAGAAGAACTCTCTTTGAAATCCGTGTCCCAAGAGTGGATTTTTTGAAAAGCACTGATGTAGTACAGGGTTCACACAGAGTTCCCATACATTCATGTTGATTTCAACTAATCTCTTCCCCCTCTACCTCAGCCAGACCTGTTATTTTTATCTTTGTAGCTGAGGTTCCATACAACTATTTTGTAAAATTAAAAAAGTACAGTAACAACTGAATAGAAATGACAAAGTTAAAATGAAGTTTTCACACTCAGAGGAATTTGTTTTGTATGTAAAGTATGATGCATGTGTAGGATTAGAGTATTTAAAAAATGCTCCAAGGAGATTTATGTGTCCTTGGAAATTGCCTTTGAAAATTACCCCCCCCACCCACCCACCACCATCTTAAAGAAATATCATACACTGTCACACATTGCTTTTTGAAATTTGTTTCCTTTCAGAAAATATACTTGACATTAAGAAAAGATGAAACTGTATTTTATGCATTCAGAAGCAAATTTATTTAATTTCATCTGCGAGTCAAGAAACAACTTGAAAATTTCCCATTTTGCTTCCAAATTCACTCATATTAAGTGGTGTGCTTCACAATGTAAATCACATAATCCATGTCAATGAAATAAAATCAAATAATTGAATGAGCACACCGCTCTGTGGGCTTTGATAAGAACATGGCACACGATTCACCAAAGTCTGTCTCAGAATAAATTTCATGCAAGAAACAGACTCAGTTTCATTTTAATATTTTTTAACAAATAAATGTTTGTTTTGTTTAATTTTATAACAAAATATTAAATAACAAAAGCTCACTTTTATTTTTTGTGTGACTGTTTTGATGTAATACCTTACCAATTTACACAAACAGATGTTACTAGTATCTAAACTAGAATTGACCATCACATGATAATGTAAACACAGAAACACACACACACACAATTTCAATATAATAACATAATAACACAATCCCTTTGCTATGAGGATAATGGAGCTCTCGATCTCCTCTAAAGCTGTTTTTATTTTGTTACCATGCAAAATGACTAGCACAAACATATGCTTAATGTGCAAACACACACACACACACACACACACCTACACAACTACAGGGTGCTCCTATCAATAGCGGTGTACAGTAAATGCCAAGTCACTTAGCTAACCATGCAAAACTAACACTATACGTCTAGCTATAACAAAGGGGTCTTCAAAGACTTTACTGTGTGTGCAGTATTAAGATTTAATATAAAGTCTCACACACACAAGCACAGTTCTGGAAAGGTATGCACACCAGTGACAAAAAGACAGCACAGGAGAAATGAGGCCAGAGCATACATGTTTCTGCATATGTGTGTTGCGATGAACTGTAACAGTCCAGCAGGCTTCAGGCCAGAGGACAGAACCTCACTGAGGTGAGGTCAGGCCCGCCTGCCTGTGTGTGAGTGGATATGAGAACACAGGATAGAAGGAGGAGTGTGCAGGTGGTGTGTGTGAATCTGGGGGTGTCTCAGCCTGGGCCTGGTATCTAAATGTTAATATATTTCAACAACATAACTCAAAAGAATGTTTATTTGTATTAAAGGGTCAAGTCTATCAACCTGAATCCTATTTTCATATATTATGACCATTAGTTCGCCATAGAGACTTGGAAATGCAGAAATGTGGCTAATTGCACTATGTCTGCTCTGCATTCCAGGGGACTGAACTTCAAAATTATGTCAGATTATTCTATTACAATAAAGCTGTTTTGGAACACAGTCAGAGGTTTATGCTCCTTGCCCTGATCAAAATTTTTCTTGAAAATTTCATTTCTAACATGTTTATGACAGAGCCGGTGAGTGAAATGTCAATGTCAAGATTAACAGTCTACAGCAGGAACGTCGCTGCTTTGCTAAATGAGAATGTCAACATGCTAACATGTTCTGAATGACAATGCCAATATGCTCATGTTTACAGGGGGCAATGTCCACAACTTCAAACTGATTAGTTTCACATGTTAATATTTCCTAATTAACAGCTGAGACTAAGGATAAGTCACTGAATCACCAAGCTCATAAGGATGGATCATCTGGGGACCATGACTGTTTGTACAATTCTTACAATAGTAGTTGCTTCATTTCTGCCTACACCACAGGGACAAACGGAAGCCGGGTTGAGAATTTCACATTATGTGTGAGATATGAAAAGCCTGTTTTGGTTGGTGCCTTTATGTTTTTTTATGATGCGGGACTAAACGGAGAGGTCTACAGGAAGATACAGGAAGATACAGGAAGAGTTACTGTGTAGAGATTGGAAATGATCAGTATGAAAGAACGTGATAAAAGAAGTAGGCTTGTGAGAGGAAAAATGCTGTTTGAAGAAATCCTGCTTGAACTGTTCTCCAGGCAGGCAGCAAATCCTTGAGGTAAAACTGCTGAGGTTACTTTAAACTCAAAGTAGTCCAGCAGATCAGGTTTACTGGCCTGATAAAACGTACAGATTTGCACTCCACTAACTTCCCTCTGGGGCCATCAACATCATTGGTAACACTGAGAGCGTGGAAAAGCAAGTCTGGCTCTGAACAGGAGAAGTGAAATTAATCATCCAGGCTGAGATCCATAAATAAGTTCTTTGTGATGAGTTTTCGTGGATAAACATTGGTATGATGAAATTTTATCAGAAGACTCATCTTTATAGATGAGGCCTCCGGCGCCCGAGTGTGAGACTCATTCCTAATGAGTCATGATGAGTGTCCTAATTTGTGGCAGCAGTGGTGAATCCAAAGTGAGTAACACAATACAAAATCAGCTATTTAGTCGCAGCATTTATCAGAAGAACCTTGAATTATGGTATAAGTATATAATATATTGGTCTCATTATTTTTAGCAATGAGTAGCCCCAGTGGGAATTAAAAAGAACTATTATAAATGAGAGTCTGTGCTTGTTTTTCACACGAATCCTTTTGATCTATAATAGAAGAAAAAATGAAACAATAGAAAGTTTTAAAGACCCTCTTATAGTAGTGCAAACAGTACATTAAGTTAACATTAATTAAACTTCAGGTGTTGACATTTATTTTCTATAAAACTGTTTGTCTTACAGTTTGGTCTGCCAAGGCCTCTGGGCATGAGACAAGTTTCTCACAGGAGCGTACGTTCTTGTTTATAGGTAGTAATTCTGATGCTAATAGTTTCTGTTAGAATTTTAGTTTTGTATATGTGGCTTTCCCCTCCTTACATTGAAGGCTGCATTAGTTAGCAACAGTGTTAATATGCTTATCGTTCTGTTCAGTAATATTACAGCACCTAAGGTCATTATTGTGGGATTTAGGCCTTCAGTGTTCTGGTTAATAAGCCTCGGATCAGTGCAGAAATCTGGTTAGAACACTTAAATAGTCTGGAAGTGGTTTTCAAAACCTTCAGCGTACAGGTGCAGACCACAGTAGGTACTGTATGTTCAGAAATATTTCAATATCAGATGTGGGATCTAATTCATTAGACAACCAGCCCTTTAAGAGGAAAATGTGTTGAACCGCAGATTGCTTGTCGGCAGTGAGCCAAACAACAAATGATGAGGGGGAGAGCAGTTTGTGTGTGTGTGTGTGTGTGTGTGTGTGTGTGTGTGTGTCTGTGTCTGTGTGTGTGTCTGCGTGTGTGTGTGTGTGTGTTAGAGAGACAGAGAGAGATGAAAAAAAGTGTATTATAGATTCCCTGTTGGCTGAACATGACATCAGAAAGAAGCCTACGAGGCTAATGCACTACAACACAGCAAATAAATTTCACACATGCACACACCCCAATCTCACAATGAAACATGTAGACTCTACAAATCCTGTTTTCTTCTGTTCGTCTTACTGTGAAAACACATACTGTTTCTTTATTTGCAATCAAACTCAGTGCAAACTACATGACTTTTTACTAGGATTTGCCAGTCTCATAGAAAAAAATATATATAATTTCAGTGCAAAATAATAAGAGTATATTGCCATCAGGAAAAGGTTGTTCTAACTCAACAGCTCAAAAGCAGTTAAGAGGTAAAACTGATAAAATAAAGAAAAGAAAACAGAAACTTGAGGAGTTGATGCAAATATACAAACAGGAACCTATGGCATGTTTTCTGTGAATGTCATAATTATGTGCCCCAGTCACAGCAGAGCATGAGCAGTACAGCAATTCTGAGGCTCGGTATTAAAAATGCACGCACAATGTAAAAACAGGAAAACTGTATTGTCTCCTTCACACCGTTCACACCAGAACACACACATTAACACTTTTCTTCACACAGACACAATACTTGCAAAGACAAACTCATTCAGAAGTAAACACAATCACACACACCTACAACACACAGCCTCTGGACCCCATGCCAGGTGCAGCTGTGCTTTCACACAGGAACAGCAGGACCAGAGCGGGGCTATTTCAGGCTACGGCGGCCAGATTGAATTAAAGCCGATTAATCCCTGTAGAATTTGTGTCATTCTTCCAAGCAACACTAAATCCAAATCAAATTATACAACCACCCCTCCCCACCACCACAACCACTGCCACCACCATCCAAGTGTGTGCATATATAAGTGTGTGTGTGTGTGTGTGTGTGTATCACTGTGCCAGCCTCTCTTTCAGTTTCCCTGCTCTGTTTTACTCCCTCTCTTTCAACCATCCATCCCCACTCTCCCCTCAGCCAACCTTTTGTTCCTCTCCAGCTGTGACTGATGTGTGGAAATTTAACTGATAGTGACAGCACCTATATCTGGCAGAGGAATCGTTAAATGAAAACAGACTTTGGGATAGTCCCTGGGTCTGACACAGACATCATTATTTGCAATTTCTCTTACAAAGTCAACTATACATCAAATAAAAGTAGTGAATATACTGCTCCAGATCGTGTATCAGTTTTTTGATCTAGAAAATATGACTGCTGATGTGTTTGTACCCATTCATACTTTCTCTAAATTCACATTTCTCACTTAAAGAGCTAAGGGGGTTTCTAAGCCTTCCCAACACCCAACCAGGTCCGGTTGGGAAATTTAGAAAAAGAATCATGATATTTTGTATTATATTATTTTATTACATTTATTAGTTTTTAAAAGTGTGAAATAAAATCTGTTGTTATTTCAATGATATTTTCCTAAAAGGTTTTAAGGATGAGTAAGATTATATGTAGTAGTAGACCAGTATAGTATAGACCACCTTTTTCATATGGAAACAGCAGAAAAAGAGAATTAACTAAAAAGACAATAGCAGAGGACTGGGTTACTGGGCCTACTCAGGTTGTCCTGGTAGCAAGTCATGATGCATTTAATTCACAGAAACCTACTGCAGCACTGTAATCTGGGAAATGTTAATCTGCAATCCCCTGAACCACTTTGCAAATCTCCTGATGCGAATTCAAGAACCACTTTCTATCTCAGTCACACAAACCCACTCAGATTGTTAGTGTTTCTATGTTTGATTTGTGGGATAAAAAGGATTATAAGTGTGGTGAGACCTGTCTGAGTTGGTATCATGTGACGTGTGTCTGTGTGTATAGCCAGTTTAGTGTGTATGTGTGAACTATCACTTCTCTCTGTTTGATGGACATATAGGAGCTTTGCAGGAACAGCGAAGATGTGTAAGGGAGGAGCTGGAAGAGGAGAGAGCAGCAGCAGCCAGCAGGGTAAGGCTGCAAGATGAGTTCATTTCCTGACAGGCTGACATGCTCAGCCGACAGGGGAAATCTTGCGCTTTGTCACACACACACAGCGACACACACACACCGACACACAGATACACGCGCAAACATCAAACTCAAACTCATTTTCTTTCCCACACACAGTTTCACATCTTGTTGAGCAACACCTTCGCAATGTCTTTAACTTATAGATACCACACACACACATACACACACGGACTGACAACATGTAATAAAGATTGAGTGTGTTTTTCTCAGAGGAGAATTTCTTTGTAATTGTTTGAGAGCTTAAGGAAGAGCGCTCATCAAATTAAAAATGACTTTTTCATTTAATTATCTCAAGATGTCCCTGGCTCTCGCTCTCTCTCTCGTCTCGTATTGTTTGTCTATATGTCTCTGTATCAGGCAGGGATGAGTATCGAGCTTCTCTGCTTTTTGGTAAAGGCTGAAATGCCTCTGTAGCACAGACCATTGAAAACTGCCAAGTACTAAGAGCTGGTGACGCATGTCTGATCAGAATCCTAATGTTGTTTATGTATGCCTTGATCAGATTTTATTTTAGTTTGCATTGTCCTTTTACAACTACTTTTGATTAGATAACATTTAGCATTTCATTTCAGTTAAATGAAAACAAGTTTTACATAAGAGCATGTTCAGTTCTGTTTAGTTGACAGCCATGACAGTGGCTTTGTAAAGCTGTTGACACACACTAACACACTAAGCTAAATGCTATAATCAGCAGGCAGGTGCCATTATTACTATGTTTACTATCTAATAAAGAGCCAATCATAAGAATCAGTATCAGGGTCAATCTGTATCCGTCCATGTTTAAAAGATCAGCATGGGCCAAAATAAAGCTGATCAAATGTCAATCTTTTGTTACTGCTACGGGGGGGGGGGGGCTTGTCCTGTCTTTGTTCATTAATTTTGACCAGCTGGTGGGTCTGGAGGGAAATCGAGTCTAAAAATGTGCATCAGGAAAGTGCTCATAAGAAGATTAGGAAGAAGTGACATAAAGAGACAGAGCTGTCTTGTTCTTTCTAAAATCACTCCCTATGTTTTCTGGTGTGGAAGGTAAAGGTAGGAGGTGGAACATCAGCATGTGTAGGAGTGACAAGAAAGTGAGAGATCAATCAATTATGATGGGGGAGGGTGATTTGAGAACAAAAACCAAATCAGATGCAGACAAAGGCAAAGGAGAGTGTGGCAGAGTAACAGAAAAGAAGAACATCAAATGAGAAGATTTTAACATGTTCTGATAGTCCAAGCCAGATTTCAGTGTCAGCCACTTTTTCTTCTTTACCTTTCTCTTTCTTTTTCTCTACCTTTTCTCTTTGAAATGCTCCTCATCTCTCAGGGCGATCAGGGTAAGAGAGGAATAAAAGATGTAGGAAGAGAAGCAGAGGAATAAGACAGAGGCTGGTACAATGTACAGGTAGTTGCAGGCATAAAATATGAAGAGGATGACAAAAGGGGTGGAGAGATCAAGAAAAAGGTAAGTGGAACAAGATGAGAGGAGGAAGAGAAAAGAAAAAAAAGAGACAGAGCTGACAGTGCAACCCATCACCCAATCACCTTGCATCTTTTCCTATCATCCTGTCCCATCTCACCCTGTCAGGGAACAAGCCAAGCAGAATGAGATACGAAGGAAATATGAGGGGAAAAAAGAAGAAAAGTGCAGGGTGGAGGGTGGTGGGTGACCATACGCTCCTCCATCCCCACACGCACGCACGCACGCACGCACGCACGCACGCACACACACACACACACACACACACACACACACACACACACACACACACACACACACAAGCAGGTAAATCCTGGGAGAATAAAGGAGCCTGCAAAGAGTACATAGTCCTCTTTCATCAACCTTTAACAGAAATATCGCACTGCAAGGCAAAGGAAGATAAAGAAAACAAAACAGCTGATATCTGTTCTGTGCATCTGAACTATTGTGAGATCAGTTTTATTATTACAGCTTATCTGATTCACTTTGCAATGAAATTTAAATCTTAAAAACCCCCAAAAAGTAATATCACTAACAGTAAATTTATTATTATTGCACCTTTCTTAACAGCATGTGCTTTACAAAAAAAAAATGAAACAACAGCAGATGCATTAAATAAGATACCAATAAAACAGCAAATATAGATACAGAGAATTAAAGTGAGGCAGAGGCCAACAAAAAATGTGATAAAGGGGGTAAACAGTATATGAACAGTAAACACTAAGAAAATAAAGCTCCACCAGGAATTAAAAGCAGGAAACAGTATGTAGGTTGATGCGTTTCTTTTTGAAATCATAGACATTTAATAGTTTTTTTTTTTTTTTTAATATATATATATATATAAATAAATCTACAGCTCAGGAAAAAATATGACACTTACTAGAATGTCTTCAGAGAAATATAAAACCAACATACCTCTCAAAGTCCCATTATTTATTGAGACACACCAGGATGTTTATTGTGGCAGGTTCTTACACTGGCATGGCAGGAAAATAGGTTTTTAAATCATAAGAAAGCTAGTCAATGCCATGCCAACGCATCTTTCATTGCACCTATGCCTCATACAGACAAAATACAGTAAATAAAGACAAGGAAAGGAAATGGGGTGTGGGGTGGGGTTGTAAAATTTGCAAAATGAGAGCAAGAACAAGTGTGTAATCCATGTGGCTACTTTATAATTAGCTGACAAAGCTGACAAGAACCCCAGCAAGTGACTGAAGCCGCAGATTAAACAACGTTCTGTATTTAACAGCCACATCCACACGCTCCAGTGCTCTGGGAGTGCAATCAGAAAACCACACACACACACACACACACACACACACACACACACACACACACACACACACACACACACACACACACACACACACACACACACACACACACACGCACACACGCACACAAGTACACAGGCATGCACACATCCGCCCTAACCTTCCATAGCTGCCACAGTGCTGCGCCACCACTGGCTCTTGACAACAGTCTAATTGGTAATTATTCACATAGCCCCCTCCTGGGAACCAGCAATCCTAATAAACTGCTTCAGTGTCTGGTGTGCAGAAAGGTCTTTAGCACGCACACACTCTCAGCGAGACACACAGGAGTGGGCCTACATGTACAAACACACATACAACAAAACTTGGGATGAATAAGAGGTCTTTAAGGTCAAGAGGAGAGTCGAAGGTTGCAGTTAGGTGAAAATCTAGCCAAAAGTAAAGGATAATTAACTCGACCCTTGGATATGACATTGACCCTGGTCACAAAGAGTGTATCAGTGACACATTGTTGGTGACTAATGGAAAATGATTCATGAACTCTGTGTATATGGTGCTGTAATTACATGTTTGGACTACCACACTTTTTTCCCCACTGTGTTTCTTGTTAACAAAAACCACATGTAACGAACGGATTTTCTACGGTAAAGTCTGTTTCTAATCTGGAAACACAGGACATGAATAATATAAACTGTACTGTACACATCTCACAGGTCTATGCTGACGGCTGAGTCATAATCCCACTCGGCGCACAATGAGTCACATCGTTTCACTAATGCTTGGTTTTAGTGTCATTTCTACACCAGGAGAGAAGGTTGGCAGCCATTTTTAGATCCAATATGATGGCTAAAATAGGCCCCACTAATTGCTGTCAAGTTATAATCAACTCATTTACATATCATCAGATTTGATGAGGTAGATTACTTGGCACACAATTCTGTGACTTATAATATCAGGGTGGTTGATGGCAAGAGGAAGAAAGAAAGCGAGCAGATTGGCAGAAAGGGAGCTGGGAGAAAAAAAACTGAGGAAACTAAGAGAAAGTAGGAAAGTCGACAAACTTTTCAAAGTCAAGCGGACATTAATCCTCCCATCACTCATAGACAGAGAAGGTCACTGTTAGCGGAGAGGACACATCAGAATTGTCAATCACAGCAAATTAAAGAATGTGACAAACCTATATCATGCGTGCACACACTGTTTCTGCTTATAGACTCTATACATAAAGTGTTTTTAGCTTATCACACGTCTATGAGAAGTTACTGAAGGACCTTTGACATGTACAGGCAGCAGTGTAATGCACAGTGAGTGTCAGCAGAGCTGCTTCAGTTTAAGCACTAACACTGCTTCTTAAACACTAGTGGTGCAAATACAGTAGACCTTATGCTTCTTAAAGGAGAGGTGCTGCCAATACTCAGAAGCAGAACTGTACTCACTCTGAGCAGAGCTTTGACGCACTGTAAATATACTGATGAGGCACTGTAGCCACATTACTCAAGCATTTAGATATGACCCATAGGAGCATTTCCTAAAATAGCAGCCCTACAGTGGCAGGAGACTGTAGATACAGAGACATGACAACTTCTACCACCAATTTCCAATACATCACCACTCGCACTCACTTAATACTTACTCAAACCAGGAAGAAAGAAAGCCTCAGCAGAGGAAACACCTGAGCAGAGCTTACCTGTCTGGATAAGCAACAATAACTCCAGTTCATAACCCCCATCACACCAGCAGTATTTCTCTCACCTATACTGATAAGATTTGAGTGGAATGAAAATAAATTATGAATGCAGTAATGTACAGTAATTCTAAAGTTCAGCCCCGCTAAACTGAGGATGAGTCTTTGGAAAAGAGAATGCCCGGTGTACTGCAGGTAATATGGTAGGAAAAACATGTATTGTGCATCAGCCAAAAACAATACGGAGTTCATGAATAATATAAGAGCCTATAGGCCAGCTGCAAAAGAAAAATGAAAACCTGTATAAGGAGGGGGAAGTGAGGAGCTGAACAAAAATAATGAGAGACAAAAGAGGAATGGGACAATTCTCAGAACACCCGAACTAATATCTGTACGCTTTCTTTGACTTTGACTTTGTGTGGCAATGAATGTTGGATATTAATTAAACAGAAGCACTGGGACTGTGGAATGACAACAAGCGAGCAAACTACTGTTAAGATCAGACAAATAGCATGAATGCGGCAAAACATCTGGCCCTTCTCAGACTGACACACAAACTCCAGTGCAGCTCACAGATGCCTGCAATGTCTGGAAGAGTCACACTGAACACACACACAAGTGCACAAAAAACAGATGAATCACTGTGTCATTCACGACCCCTCAGGGTGCCATCCTGTGCACCACGGAAATGTGGCGGATTCCCTCTTTAATAAATGTGGAGGCTGCTCCCATTAATATATTTATATCTGCTTATGCACCTTGTTGAAAGCACATCCAGGGAGATTTCAAGCTATATGAGCTTATTTCTTATCTACTAAGACAACTGAGCATGCCAGCCCCCTCCCCATCCTCTCCCAACATCTTTTCTTCCCCCTCTTCTTCGGTGCTCATCTCCTTCCCTCCATTTTCACCATTTCTCCACACCGCAGAAATGGGATTTGTGCATTTGGGGTTCATGTGGCGGGCAACGAGTCTTGAGGACTAAAAGTTTCTGTTCTATTTCAATCGTTCAGTTTGGTGAAAGTTTTAGTGAACCCACTCACAGCCTGGAGACACACAATACGATAAGAAGGCTGGCTCACATCTGATAACCAGTTGCATAAACAAAGAACGGGAGAGGAGGACAGCCTACGCTGGCTGATGCGACAGAAATAAAATTGTGTACCACAGCTTATGTTACAGCTTTGTGTTCATATAGGATAGCCCTTCACTTCATTTTCTTTCTGTCCAAGCTCAGACATGTAGCACAAATACACCCACATTCCCGCTTCCTCTTCTTCTTCCTCTCTCAAAACTCTTCCAGAAGTATCACAAGGCACCTCATGAGGCACCTCAGGAGTTTTTAGCAGCATGGTCAACAAGCCAAAGCTGGGAGTTTTTGTGTCTTACCTTAGAGCAAAAACAAGATAAGAACCAGAACAGCCAGGTTTCCTGGTCGGGGAAATCTGCATCTGAATTTGGCCTTTCAGCAAAAATCTCTACAATAATAATACTAACAAGAATAATACCTGTGTGATCTGAGAATTTTACTTTTGGCAGTTGTTTTGGATTGCACAGGAATATTCATAACACTGTCATCAAGGTTTAATTTACAATCTGGTCTCAACTACCTATATAGGAAAAGAGAAGAGAGGAAGTTTCTCTGTGTTGGTGGAAGTCAGTGAATGGGCTGGGTGTCAGATATTCTTTCTTTGAAAGACAAACTTGGGGCATTTATTTTACAAAAATAATAATTTGCTAATTAACAGTGAACACAAAGTTACCTTACTGACATCCATCCATCCATCTTCTATACCCGCTTTTCCTGGCTCAGGGTCACAGGGATCTGCTGGAGCCTATCCCAGCTCTCTCTCGGGTGGAAGGCAGGGGTACACTCTGGACAGATCACCAGTCTTTCACAGGGCCAAGAGTCACCAATCAACCTGACATGCATGTTTTTGGACTGTGGGAGGAAACCGGAGTACCCGGAGTAAACCCACGCAAGCACATGCAAACTCCACACAGAAAGGTCGGGATGCGAACCCACGACCTTCTTGCTGTGAGGTAACAGTGCTAACCACTCCGCCACCATGCTGCCCCCTTACTGACATGTTAAAGACAAAACATATAGAAAATGCCTTTGTATGACTTTGTTGGTCTCAGACCTTATAACCAAAAGTGTCTTAATGCTAGCATTCCTCTTGCATCCAGCAGTGACTAAACAGTGTCCCCTTTACCATGGCTGGATTTACTGCCAGGATTATTCTCACAGTTGAGGCTGTGGAGCGTCTCTAAGACTCTCTGTAGTTGTAAAGGAAGGTGACAGAGGGGTGAGGTAGACTGAGTTTGTGATTCATGTGTGTATGTGTCCAGAGTGACATTTACTCAGCATATTTCTCAGAGGAGTGTATGGTGGTGTCAGACGAGCGTCTGTGTTTTCATGACATGGGAATTACTCCAGATGTGTCGGGATCAAAGGCTTTGCCACTTAGAAGCAACAACCAGAAACCTCAGAGAAACAGAGAAGGAAAGAGAGAATGAGAGATGAGTAAGAAAATATGCAACATAAGTTTGTTTTAAATGGCCATATAACAATTACATGACATATTAATTACTTCTACTGTAACCACCAATGGAGGAATGTTCTCTGGATCCTCTCTTGTTAATCAGCAGGTGACTCTTTACTTGGCGACCTGTTTGCTGGTTCCCAAAGTCTATACCTAGGTATGTTTATGTGGTGTAATGTGTTTTAATAACTTACATTTGCAGAACATGATTATAATAATGAGTTGTCAAATGAAATGTCACAGTAAGAGTTCAGACTGCATGTATTTTAGCTGGATTTCATGGATAACACAGGGAAAGAGTTGAAGAAGATGCCACTTCACAGAGCTTCATGTCTGTTACGACACTGCGATCAAATTAGCAGAAACTTAACTCTTACACAACAGTTCTACGTTCTTGTCATTGTTAACTGAAGTGACAGCACTGGGGTGAAACAGAGTGCATCTTAGTAACAGATACGCTGCATGAAGCACAATGAGCTGCAGAACGTTTTTGCCTAGAAAAGCAGTGCATTGCATAGGTAACCACACCAGCTGGCTCTGTTGCTTTGTATGATTCTCAGAGAGACGCTCTGTTTGTTGGTCAGTTATGATATCGTTATATGGATTGGATATTTTATACAGCAGCCTCCTAAATAGCAGCCAGGCAGGAAAAGATTGACAAAGAGAAAAGCAGTTTATTTATTCGATGAGACGCACAGATTTATTTGTCAAAATAAGAAGGGATGATATTACTTTTTTTTTTCCTAAACATTTATTTTTCTTTTTCATTCAGGGCCACAGTGGAAGATGGTGAATGGCAGCCAGGCAGGTGGCGTCTGCAACAGAGTAAGCTAATGACACTTTAAGGTTTCACCACATGGGGTTTTGCTCGCTGCCATCTGCCTGCAGCACACTGACATGTCAACAGCTTTGCCCTCCTTAACACTGGTGCAATGTGTGTGTACTGTATGAAACTGTGGGTGCACAAAACGTATAAGCATGAATGTGTTGGTATGTGTGTGGGTCTGCTCTCTATCCCCTTTCTCCCACAGTGCCACTAGGAAGTGAAAGGTAGAATTTATTGTGAATATCGATCGTCTGGCGTCTCTGCGGGTGTTCTGTGCCGCAGCGGTCAGTTAGGGGGAACAGATTGATACCTTGTCAGTCTGATGTCGCAGTGTGCAGAAAAGAGCTGTCGATGATGCATACATTTACAGCAAAAGGGTCACAAGGTGGGAAGAAATAGACATTTTCTAATTTGTTTGTATGTTTGTTCTCAAGTAACAGTAATTAAGTGGCCTCTCAGCAGTTTCTATAGTGGGAGACCAAATATGCTCTCTCTTTCTTTTTCTTTCTTTCTTTCCTCATGACCCAAAAGAAACTCTGCTGCTGACCAGACTGCTATTAAGTGAAAGTAACTGTTTTTAAGCTACAAACCTGCTCAACAATCCACAGACTTAGTTTTGCTGTGATATTAAAACTAATTACCTTCTGTAAACCTATATTCAGCTTTAAAAAGCTTTTACATACTTTCCTTCCATCCTGCTTTATTAGCAAGTTGCCTCACAGAGGATATGCCTGTGAGACATGAATTAACAGAGGGAATTAAATATGTCTTATTTAGCTCCAAGCAAACAATATCTTCATGTTCTCTCTAGTTTTCTTTGCTTCCATATTTTTTTATCAAACATCAGTAGTTAAAAGTAAAGTGAAAAAACTTTGCCTGTACTGTAGAAATCTGTAAGCGTAACTGAAATTTTGAAACCAATACTTCAAATCAAAGTGTGTGCTGCAGACATTACTGCAAAAGGATTGCATTCAATTGCATTTGTTATTTTATTCGGGCTTTACATTCTGCTACTTACAATGTAGGGACTTCTCAAATGTTTCAACTGCTTAAAGTACGATTTCACAAAACCTCCCTTGCAAAGTAACTGCCGTCACAGAAAATAAGTTTTTTCATTCTATCAACTTTGATAAAGTTCAAAAATATAAAAATACAAAAGCTCATAGCATTTCATACTCCCGAGATTTATTATCTTTCCTTCAAAGATTACAAATAAAAAATAGTCATTTGTCATTTAAATGGTTTAATGTGAAATCATTTCAGAAAAGTTTGAAAATGTTTTGCGTCAGGAACTTTTAAGTAAATTCTAAGTGAAAGAAAAATAAAGTGAACAGAAGCAACAGAAGACAAAAGTGAGCGTATAAAATTGCACCGGTTTTATGATGAATTTGTCAGAGGTTTGTTTACTCTTCATCGCTAGCTCTTTCTGAACAGATGTGCTGCTCTATTCTATTCACTTCACTCTGTTTCCCAACAGATTAAGGAGGGTGACAAACAACAGAAGCTTCATTAAAATCAAAAAGCCTCCCTCACAGTTGTAATAACACACCTCAGAACCTGCACCTTAAATACAATGTTTGTGTCTTCAAACTGACTCCTAAATATAGTCTGTCATTGTGTATACTTACAATTTGGGCTTGAGTTCATTCATACACGCAGGTTAGTTGTAAAGAAACGCTAACGTAATGGGAAGAATAATGAACAATGCCTCTTAAACTTTAATCACTCACATTTAACAAGCAGGATTATGTAAATGTTTACACCCACTTCTCTGCTAAATGATACAGCAAACACAAAATATTTTACACAACCCCTTGTTATAAAAGGGAATGGTGTGGATGATCCATGGTGCAATCACCACATGCCAACTAACTTTAATCTCCTCTTAAATCCCTCCTGGAATATTGTCTGTGACAACGTAGTGCCTGCCACCTGTTATCTCCATGAATGTGACTGTCATGAGAAAGGCTTTCATGAGATGTACCCAACAGCACCTCCTGAAATATTGGGCACATCTGTTCTGGCATGCAAACAGCCTCTCTCCACTGATGGCACCATGGCCATGCAGCAAGCTCTCACTGGCATGATGAGGGCACAAACAGCTAGAGTGAGAGCTGGATAAGACAGGGTTGCCAAAATGTACTATAAATACACAGCTGTCATAAACCTTCCTTTCACCTACATTTCAAATGAATGCAGTTGATGTTTTTGCCATTAAATTCAGACATGTAAATATATTGATGTATTCAGCAGAGAGAATGTTCTGAGCAGAAGGAAAAACCAAGACAGGTCGGAGAGCGGTAACAAAGGTGTTTTTGATGGATCCAAATGTGAGTCGGTCTTGTACTAATCACAAAGTTACACACTGTTGCAGACTGGCTTGCAAAACCTTCACAACAGCCAAACACAGAAAGTATTGCATTATTTCTCAGGGAAAACATTCCCAAACAGTACCAGCATTACCACAGATGATAGCTAATAACACTGATGCTCCTGCTGTAATAGTAGTGCTGCACTCACAGACTGCAGCCACAATGACGAAGTTGAAAAAAGGAAAGGTCATTTATCTCTCTGTCAGTCATGGCCCACTCATACAGGCTGCTCAGGAGATGTGTGCTCACTCATGGTTACTTTATAATTTAACTGTTTTGAACCTACACAAACAGGCTTTCCACTCTCTACAGGGTGACAAGGCTGAATTTCTAGGTAGCGCTCCTCTACTTTCAAAAACAGCCAAACACCATCCCTGCTAATGGAGCGTCAACCGAGCAATTATTGGTGCAGATAATGTTGAAAATCATGAGCGTTTCACTTTAATTGAAAACGAGCTGTCGGGGGTAAATATCTGTTTATTTTGCTATTCATCACCTAGTATTTCACAGGCTGGTGCTTGACATAGCCTTTAACAATAGGAGTCAATCATGAATGATTTCCAGTGGGGCTCAGTGGGGACTGAGGGTCTGTCATTGTGTGTGTGTGTGAAAGGATCATCCATTTTTCTGTCATCATGTTTGCCAAGAACAACAGGGATAGTGTCTTGATCAATGCTAATGGTTTGCGTGTTTATTTTGTATGTGTGTGTGTGTGTGTGTGTGTGTATGTGTGTGTGTGTGTGTGTGTGTGTGTGTGTGTGTGTGTAGGTGTACAAATCTTGTGCCAGAAAGGTTTGACTCCTTCCTGCCTTTCTGTGTTCAAGGAAATTGCTATTGATGAGCCTCACTGCAGTGCATGGCTCCATACAGTTTTAAAGGCAGCACACAGCATTAATTCAGTTATTTTGTCCATATGTTCCCTTGGGAATCTCAACACAAACCACACACACTTTGGTGGTTTGGTATTTGCTCTTTTCTTAAACTGAAATACAGAGATAATGGGACAATATCTCAGTAGATCTGATGACCCAACCTTGGTCACTTTCACCAAATAACCACCTGACCGAGATGCAAAAGTGTCTTAAGGGCCGACAGGTAACTTACTGATTGGACACAAGTGGTCATTGTTTCCCTGCATATTCAGCGGAGCTACTATATATGGACCCATGTGGGTTAATCAAAATCTGGTGAATGACAGGGGGTCATGCAGAACTTTACCATACCTACTGTAATATGTTTATGTTGGTATCACAAAGAGCCCCCACAGTAAGATGTGATTATTAATAGCACTAGCTGACACTGGAAGTGAACTTGATGCTATGAAAAATAATAAACAGGTAGAACCGTTGTAAAAAGGCATTTTGTACTATATTACAGGGACTTATGAGTGTGTGGCTGCTGTATTTCGCTCACCCTATAATGAGGACCTGCTAAACTATACATATGGATAAAAGCACAACACACCTCTCTTTGAACTACTTTTTACTTTTGGATCTAATGAGGGGAAACTGTGCTGCCATATTTAGGAACTAATTTAGCACTAATATGTACACTGCTCATCAACACACACACTTATTAGCAGATACGTTTTAGAACTCATGCTATAATCACATATCTATTAACAAAATCCTTTGGTTGGTGGTGGTGGTCAGTTTGAGCCTTCTGAAGGGGGGGTGAGGATTAAAGGTGTTCTCTAAACTGAGACCAAGTTCTCTAAGTGTATGATGACCACCATATCAATACTGGATATTATAATCTATACAAAGGCACAAGACACTGATGAATTCTGTCATGTTCTATTCATTTCTGTGATGAATACGTACGCTACCACTTACACAATAAGAGTTATAATGTGGCTGTGTCAAGTACAGTTTCCCTGATTATCATTATGGTTCATATACAAACTGATTCACACACTGAAGCAGAAATAGAAAAATATCTGCCGGTAAGAATGGTTTAAATTAGCATTATTCACGATCACACACACAAAATCTCCCAGAAGGTTGTTTAAACCTGTCAATTTGTCTTTGCACTGTGCACCTGAATAAACTAAAACTTGCGTGCTATCAGCTCTTGCAATAAATAAGAGTTATTAGTATAGACATTGCAAAGGTAGCAATGGGGGAAAAAATAACAAATCAATACAAATGTAAGCATTTTTTGTGTGATAAAGCATTTCCCCTGCCTGCCAAGTTTTAGCCTTCCAGCATTTTAAGCATGTATTACATTCACATCCATATATGTGTTGCACATAAAGTAAATGAATGAGCCCAGTGTTTGAGAAGGCCTAAGATGAGAACATTTTCTGCATAAATCTATGCTTTCTCTCATGTGGGTTTCAAAGTAAAATTACCAGGACAGGAAAAGAATGAAATAACTCAGACTATCATTGAATTAATTCAGCTGTAGGTAGAGTGAAACACTAATCAGCTCCCCAAAAGACCTCAGACAATGTAATTGAGCAGCCTCCAGTCCTCATTAAAACCACAAGTCACAATGTCTATATAAAGAGGTTAGGTTAGTGTGTGTAAGAATGTGTGCCCACAGGCATAGTGTGCAGCCAAGGCTGCAGAGCCATGCCAGACCGGAAGGTGTTGGTATTCTAAATACAAAAATCATACAACAGCTAAAACGCAATTCCAAGCTGAGACTTTTAAAGTAGACGTAATAAATTTTATCTTCAGACAATAGCTTGAGGATATTTTGAAAACAAAGCTCTCATGAGGTATTTTCTAATTTATTGTTGTTTTCTACCTTCTAAACAGGTGAGCCCACATGAAGTAACACCCACACCTGAGCTCTTGTTGCAAGAGCATGTCAGCACAAATATTTTCCCCTTTCAGGTGATTTTCACTTCATCAGCTATTTGTAGCCTTTAGGCAGCAAATTTCCATTATTTCCATATGATGTATGGTCCCAGGTATAATTACATGTATTTGAAAAACATTTTTTCACTGTGTTAAAGTCATCTTGTGAACTCTCTAAGTCTCCCTGAGGGGCCTTAATTTTGAGAACCAGTATCTTAACTCAATCAATATTTAGTAACATGAATATATGTATTTCTTATAGTCATACAAAGTGAATATAGGTCTAAATCTTGAATTGGACAAAAGAAGATGAAATGAAAGCAACCTGAAGTGGTGTCAGCACATTATCTCTTAGTGTGTGTTGTTTTTGTTGCTTGATTCAAATGGAGACAAATACTGCAGCTATGAGATAAACACAAAAAAAGAGGAATAAAACATGCAACATGTAGATTTTTGTCTTAAAACTCAGGACATCATTGCCACGTCCTTGCATGCATGTTGTAAAAGAGCCAAAACCAAAATCCGGCCACCAATCTAAAATCCTCCAAACCTTCTATTTCGTGGAAAATCCACCACCCCCTGCTGTCAGAGAGGCTGTCGTGTAAGTCAGGCCCCTGCAGGGTGCTCTGTATGAAACTCTGCTCCCATCCATCCATCCAGCTTGTCGGCCACTGATTGTGAAGAGCACAGCTTGTCAGGAATTTGAATGAAATGTGTTCTGAGGAATGTAAGAATGATCGGTTGTTTAGGTGAGTGATAGACTGATTGATTGTGTACAGTGGTGACAGACATTGTTATTGAGCTGAAGCCTGGGGGAGACAATGAGAAAGTGGTTTATGATGTCAGCGGTCCTCATCCAATCAAAGTTTTGACAAGAGGAGGGAGAGAGGAGAGACAGACACACAGGTAAATGTCACTGATCACACTTTTACAGCTATTTCTCTGTAGTCTCCAGAACAAGGCAGACTGAGTTTGGATAAAACTTAATGAATACTTGTTTAAAGACCAGGTTGGGAACTAAATCTTCAAGATGAAAAAAGAGCCACCATGCCAACTGACTACTGATAATATCTCCAGCTTTTGACTATTGACCGGTGCATCCACTACTTTGGTCCCAGTTGAAGTATCTCATTAACTGTTATGTTTTGTACAGACATCCATCCATGTTCCCCAGACGATGCGTCTGAATAACTTTGGTGACCCTCCAGGGTCTCCGCCATCAGGTTGACCTTTTGGTCTTTGAGTGAAATGTTTTGCTAACGGTAAGATGGACTGCCAAATGTGGTAGGGATATTAAGAGCCCCCAGAGGATGAAACTCAGTGACTTTATTGACTCCCTGACTTCGTCCTCATTTCCACAAGCTTTCACATAACCAGAGAATCATCTTAAAATCTCCTGGATCAACATTCATGATACCAACAGGATAAAATCTCAATAACTACAGCACCACCGTCAGGTCAAAATTTAAGTTTGTCCAACACCTGAAAAACTAATGACATTTCCATAATTATTGCTAGAATGTGGATCATGTCCTTAATCTCACAGCACGTTTAGCCCTTGTCTCTGTTTCCTGAAGCACCCCCACCCGTTGGTGGAGATACGCCATAGTTTAACCAATCAAAATGATTGTTTAAAAATGAATAAGTGAGGCATCAAGCAGCCAAATGTAACACACATACAACATAGTCACCTAACAATAAAACACTTCTGTGGATCATAATAAGATGCTTCACTCAGCCTATAGAGTTGGTTTTTTTATAATCTCAGAATGTGAGACAAGCTTCACTGACTCAAACCCTCCCGTCTTCTTCAGCTCCCCACTATATCCAACTTATTGCATCTGACAAATTAAAACCTCAAAACCTTCAAAATATTGCATAAATAAATGCACTAAAAAGTGGTATTAGACAAAGATACAAGCAGACTGTTCATAAGTTCAATAGCTATTACTACTGTTGAGAGAATGATGTACCAATGGAAAACTTCGCCTCTCTATCATTAGGAAAAGCTTTTGCTGTGGCAATAATCCACTCATGTACTGACAGCAATATTATGAAATGCCAGGGCTTCATCATCAAATTGGTACTGCTGTTTTTAGCTAAGGTTAGGAGTGAATCATGCAAACAGCCTTCAAGTGCTCAACTCCATCCTCACAGCACTGAAAAAAATGATTTAAATAGTAATTTCCTGAACACATACTTTTCACCCAGGTCGTTATAATACATAACAAGATGTTCTTAGTCAGTGTGCTTTGTTATGTAAAGGTCAAAAAATACTTTGTCTCCCTGAGGTGCAGCTTTTTCTGAGTGGGTCTATCTTGGTTGTGGAGGAGGAGTTGTCTTGATCCTGATGCTGACGCAGAGGCCCCAGCAGTCATATCGACAATATATACAGCAATAAACTCCCTTCTACCACTGGAAGTATGGTTGGAATTGATTGAATCAAAAACCATTATTGTATCCACTTCTTCAGTCCCTTGACAAATATAATAAGGTTCAGCTCTCAACATATGCAAGTAATTAAAGTTATAAATAAGTAAAACTCAAAGATCTGTAATTACCCTTTGTTGGCTGAGAAAGCAGCAGCACTGCAGTTTTTAGTGGTAGCTTAATTAACCTGTTGCTACAATCTGAAAATGACATGAACAGTATCAGGTATGGAAGGTAGGTAGGTGGTATCCTGGCACTGAATAAATGTATATATAACAGGTGTAGCACACCTACATTTACGCATTGTCATAAAGAATCTGTCGTAAATACTATATACTTGTGTCTTTTCTCCAGATAACAATATTTGGATATGAACGCAGACACCAACCTGCAGAAAGCACAGCAACCAGACAACAGGCAGAAGTTTCATTACAGTGATTAACAAAATAACATTAGCCACTAATGATGTGGGAGATTGTCATTTGATCAAATTAACATGACAAGCTCCAAATAAAATGAGAACCCTTCTAACATCACAGTGTTTTGTAGCTACATTGCTCTTTGCTAATTCAAAAAATACTGAGAGATACAAGGTTCAATAAGGGATTTACCAATGCAGCAAATTACTAGACTATACAGTAAGCCTAGCAAATTGTCATTTTTTTGTTTGCAGCCTGTTTACTGATTTCAAAATAAAACTAAAAGTATATAGTATGCAAGCATGCAGGCAGCTGTGTGAGACTGCTCTGACACAGCAGTGTTTTCCTCTGAATGCTACATCAGAAATCTCAAAAGCAACACTCACTTTTTTAGTTGCACATGTTAGCATGAAGGAACAAGAATGTGAGCACTAAACTGCATTACATTTACACTTCGCCATGTAACTGTTGGGATATTTCACTCAACGGCACAATTATGTACCTGCAGGAAGGTCCAAGGGATGTCCAGTGTCATTAAGCCACAGTCTGGACAAATGTGGTCCATGGGGTCCAGACCTTGCTTTCTGTAGCCATGCTGCTAGGAAAGCTAAAAAATAGTATCATGTCCCAAAGGATTTACACTATACACTACTTTAAAAGACGCGTGATGAATATTCTTGAAATTTGATCTTTGTTGGGTTAAAATCTATTTAAAAAATACGTAACAAACCTACATTTGTAAATGCTGTGATAGAAACGCTACAGGCCTGATTGGTTGCATCAGTGCAGGCGAGCTCAGCGTTCACAGTTTGAAAACTAGTGAAGTGTAAATGCCAAAGGAGGTTGTTAGCTCTTGATAGCACCGGTGGCACCTATAACTCTGGCACCCCAAGGAGCTTCAAAGCATCCTGAAATGTAATAGAATACTATCACAGCTGACAACTGTCAGACTGGAGTTTAATGACTGTATTAAAAGCTCTATTAATCTCTGGTAATGATACTGCATGGTTATTACCATGGTGCACTCTGTGTGGAGGGTAGTTTTGTGTTAGAGGAGATAGATCAAACAAATCATTTTTATTGTCAGCTGCCACATTGAAGTGGGGGATTTGTTAACATTTGGGAATGACCATTAATTAATGGAGACAGTACTGTGGATTAAATGACAGTCACTTGCCCAGACACGGGCTACTAACTGCATACATACAACATTTCTCAAGTTTCCTGTATCGACGTCCCAAAGCCCAACAGTAAATCATTTCTAGTTCTGCCAGCAACATTCATTTTTCCTTCCATTCTTGCACAGCCATTGCTCCGACTGACTGTTCTGGCCACTTCAAACCTATTCCCTTCATTCTTCTTTTCTTTCCCCCTCCTGAGGCCAGTTCACAGCCTTCGCTGTTGTTGCGCCACCAAAAAAAAAAAAAAAAGTTCTGAAATCACAATGACGGCTGGGAGCTACAACTCTCATATGAAGAGAAGTGTTGGACTAAACTTTCTTTTTCCAAGTTACTGTGCTGAAGTCTGACTGACTGCAAGTCAAATAGAGATTGTCTCATTATTGGAATTGATATTTTAAGATACTGTCGCACAGCTCTGGTTCTAGCCACACTCTGAAAATATATTGAAATCTGCTCTTCACTTAAAGGGCCCAAGTCACAGAGATGCCCTCCGGAGCAGAAGTAAGAAAACAGTGAGAAGAGATTAAACAAAAGTCAATGAAAAGAGAGGCCAAAAGTTTAAGGCTGAGGGAAAAGGAAGCGGTTGTTAAAAATGACAAGAGATGAAGGGATAGAAAAACTGAAGGATGAAATGAAAGATGAACAAGGATGAAAGGCTCGGGCATTCATGTGTTCTGTAATTGAGCCTGAAATCACCCCATATTCTAACTTAACAGCAAATCTTTATTCCCTTCCCATTTCTCATTTAAAGCCTTTATCGCTTCCCTTCTCATCTTTGTCCCTCCATGCCTTCCTCTTCCTCTTGTCTTCCCCTTGTGCACATGAAAGCGTCTGGCCTGTCTGGTCCGAGCTTATGAATATTTAAGTCCTGCTTCTCTGCTTTTGTTTAGCCTTTTGAGGGCATGTCCACTTTTTTTCCTACTCCTCCTCCTCCTCTTCACCCTCCCCTGTCCCCCCACCTTGCACCCCCACCCCAGCTTATCACTTTTTCTTAATTACATCTTTTATGAGCCTCTACTTCTATCATCTACATCTTTCTGCCTTCTCCACTAATTTCAATCATACCTCCCCATTGCAGCATGTATTGCTGAACAATAATAAAACTTTTTTTTTTCCTCGCTATAGGCAAAGATGCTTTATGTTTGCCTCTGTGATTATGTGAGTGCCTGCAAGAGGGTGCTTTGCATGCCTACTAGGCAGTGTCTGAGAGTAATTCTGGTGTGGCAGCAGAGGCCCCAGGTGTGGGAAAGATATTGGAAAAGGCTCTTATTGAGCCAGTTCAAATTAGACACAGTTTAGGAGACTGCATTTTGTCGTGACCATTCCATCAGCACCATTTTTTGGGGCCTGTAATCTCTTTTGGGCCTGACATAACATAGTTCCTCAACATTCTTTGTAAAAAAAAAAAAAAAAAAATCCCGATGTTATTACCAGTAGCAACTGAGTGATTTTTTAAAAATATTTTCCCGACATGCAGATGTTTCTCAAGAGGCCAAGTGAACTGCTCATACCAATTCTGATGTTTCCGCCCTGAATTATACAATAAATAGAGGCTTGACACAGCATGAATGAGCCAGTCTGTGTGTGTCCCAACACACATGTTGTGCACCAAAAAGCCGGTTGGTAAATTCCAACTGGTATGTGCCGGGGCCTCTGAAATTCCCATCTCATTCTGGGCACTCTCTTGCAACCTATTTCCATGGAAATTAAAGCATAATGCCAGACATCATGGCTTTTCCAATTTGGACACATGCAGAGAGAGCGACACACACATGCTCAAAAGAAATACTGGAGCATGTGGAAGTTTACAGAGCAGAACTTGGAGAATAAAAACCAGAGATAGATCTTGGATTTATAAATATGGAGGGAAGATAAGAGGATCAGAGACTCAGAGCCTTTCTGGCTCACTGATCAGAACCCTCACCATGTTGTACAATCACACCATGATGGACTTAATTCAGCTGAAACACAACAGGGGAGGGAAAATAAATGTAAATTTGATCAGGTAGGACAGGAGTTTTCAGCCTTCTCAAAATCTGATAAACTGGTAAACCACTGCCATTAAAAAATCCTAATTACATGTTTTTAATATGTGACGGCTATAAACACTGGCTTGAATTTTGTTTTTTGGCCAAAAAGACAACAAAAACCAACATACAATTTGTGTATTAAAGTCTACTTAAAAGCTTTACTGTTTTGTCAACTTAGTTACCAATTATGTTTTCCAGCAGAGCTAGTAGTATTATAATAGAGTGCAGGATCTGTTAGTGCTTAATTTTCTAAAAAAACATCTGAATGATAAATCTCCATTTTCAGGTGCTGTCATATGAATCTATGTGCAAAGTGAATATGAATTCTGTATTTGATGCACATTATGGCTTCTCATCTAAGATGACATTTATGTTGGTGTCACTAATTAGCACATCTGTTATGTACATACACAGTATGTGACTTATTGATGATTTACTCACTACATTTTGTGACTCTCTGGTGGAGTACAGGTCCCGTATCACTACTTTGAGTTTAGTCCATTTTTTTTTTACGTTTACATTGATGTCCCACATGCAGCCCAGATTGCCTGTGCCCCAACACAGACTGCCTTTAACAGCATGCATAAAACATCCTTTGTCTTTTCAGGTTGATTTTGCCTCTAACTTTGTGTAACTGTTCACTTTACTTTTCTTTTATTAAATTCTTTTAAATTTGCTTCCAATGCTTTTAAGTTTAAATGTCTGCAAAGTGCTTTGAATCTCCCATTTGTATGATTTGTGCTAGGTAAAAATGTACAGGTTATGTCATATTGCTAATGTTTTATGCAGTCTAAGTCTATTCCTAAGTTAACAAAAGAAATGCTGTATGCATTACATACATTAAACTAATTTCTTCTTAGGTCTTTTAAGTTTTCTGCGACCAATCACAGTAAGACAGGAGAGTATTAGAGTAATACTGTAAAATATGGTCAAAAGGAGGAAAAGTTGAAGTTGAAACATTATTCTATAGTGATACACAGATAAACACGTTTGATACAAGTCCACCCCCACACAGTGAACACCATCAACAGCCATAATGCTCTGATACAAACAGGATTACTCCCTGTACATACAGTACACGTACACACATACACACACACACACACTGCCTGTGTGCCTGTGACAGTAGGGAGCCCAGGGGAGATAGCAGTGTGGTGTAACTAAACACAATGATTACCCTGGCCACACAGTCTCTGGATCCTTTCCCATTATTGGCGTCAGATGAAATCAAGATCGATTGATCACTTGGCCTGAGACACTGCAACTGTTCAGCTGCATGTGAGTATAGACTATAAGTCGTACCAGAATATTAGTCGCTTTTAGCAAAAATGGCCTTGTTGAACGGGAAATAAAATACAAGTCGCTTTGGTGTATAAGTTGCGTTTCCAACTACACTTATTACAGTCTAAATTAGCCTATGAAGAATGTTGACTCTGCATAACAAAACGCGAAGTGCACTACGGAGTCATTCATCCATCAAGTAACAAACAACTCCACCAACTTTGGGAGGGGTGGGGTTTGGGGGAATGAAGCAGCGCGTCCTCCTCCTCTCTCGGGTTGCCTGAATGCCAGCACTTAGTCCAAACTTTGTTTCAGCTGCATACGTTATTACCTGCACTTTGACGTCTGCAGTATAGCTCGTTCTTTTGGCTACTTCACTTGTGTTACACCACGTTTTTTGGTGGTACAGTATTTTATTCAGTTGAGTCAAGAGACATCTAACATCTAACATTAGTGACTATTTGACAGAATGACAGTAAATTAGACATATAAGTCACTTCGCTATATGCGTCGCAGGACAAGCCAGAGTGCTAAAAAAAAGTGTAACTTATAGTCCAGAAAATACAGTAACAGTGTTGAATGCAGTGTGTGTTAGGGCACTTCTCTCATCTGCAAATACACTAAAATGAGACGCGTGTTTGAGGAGTCCAGACACACGTTTTGGTTTTCTGTCTATCTGCATGAATTTGGATGTTTCTGAAGACAGATGACTCATGTGTCATGCATGTTTACAGTCAGATTTATGTACTGTATCCTAGAAGTCTGAGGTATGAAGTACACACAAAGACTAACACACTTCCTTGGAGTGTCGGATGAAAAGAATTTTTTTAAACACAGAGCTGTCTGAAGGACCCTCATACATATTTCATCCAGCAGAACCCATCCTGCTATCATAAAGCAGATTAATTGAACATTTGCTCAGGCATCAATCGATTTTGGAAAATCTAAAGGTATTACATTCTCTCTTACCCACGCTCACTCAGGTTTTCAATTGCTCTTATATTTTTATCATCCTGTTTGCTCCCCCTGGGGTTTTAACAGAGTAATGGCTTCGAGTGGCCATTACGACTCATTCAGTCCTGGGTGATCTTGTCAGCCAAAAGTGCTGTGCTCTGTGTGTGTGTGTGTGTGTGTGTGTGTGTGTGTGTGTGTGTGTGTGTGTGTGTGTGTGTGTGTGAGAGCCTGGAAGTACAGTGTATGTCTGCCAACAGTTTGTTACCACACATTCTTCCATACATCAGTCACTACAGCACTCATACCAGACGAGTGGCTGTTTCATAGCAACTTGTCATCAACTTATTACATTCTCAATATAGACTTTTTTCCTCAGTGAATCACGCCACGGCCAATCACAGCTGTGCTGTGTTTCTGTGACCTCACAAAGAAACATTTCACTCCGTACTTTCTAAATGTCTCAGCGTTTGTGTAAGTTTTCTTAGTATAAATTAGTCTTGCTATTACTTTTAGACTTGAACTGAAAAATACTTTAATGGCATCATTTAAAACTGATTTCCGCTACACATTTTGTAACCCTGTATACCTGATATGTGCTAGGCACTAGAAGAAGGAACACAGTTAAAAAATTATAGAAAGAGAAGAGAAAATAGAAGAAAAATTACTTGCTTATTGCCTGTTTGCACTGCACATTGTGTTTTTAAAAGCCTGTATTTTAAAGATAAGACTGATAAGGTTCCAGATCCTTTTACTGTCCCACGAAAAGACAAACAACACAATCAATCCCACTAACGAGCACTGCTTAGTCAGTCACTGCCAGAAACAGCTTATTGTACCACTTAGTGACATTGTTGTCAAAACCCTATTAAAAACACATCACTGAGCCACTCTGTTAACACTAGGTGACATATTACTTCATTAAAATGAACATGGGCAGTGTAGTTCATTTTCATACGGTGCCCAACAATTTCACAATTTAGTCCTGTTTGAGTGGGACGCAGGCATTGTTCTGGTTCTGGTATGTGCATGGCTTTTGTAAGCCATAACTACAGTATGTTCCATTAACTTGATAATGGGTGTGATAATGGGCCATTTAATGGTTGATAACATTCAAAGCTTGTAGAAATTGACATTTTTATGACAACATAATCACATGAAAACACGGAGTGGCCAAACAAACAGTTACTACAGGTTTTAAAATTAATTGTCACTGATTAACACACTTCCCAGGCATTTAACCTTTATAAGGCAGATTTCTCTACTATGTAAAATGCCTCTAAAGGGCTACTCCAACTTTTGAACACCTGCTTAAAGGTCAGTTCCTACATGGTAATAACATATTTCCTACTCCTACGGCCTAAGATTCCAGTGCTGTCAACAAAAACAATACATTTTCTTTGGAGACTGTTGAAATGAAACCAGCTCCCAGTGGGCAAACAGTCTTTCCATTTCACTGGACTGTGTTTTACCCAGAAGAGTTTGTAAGTGTCGCTGTAAGTTCTTCACCCAGTCTGAGTCTGTCAGGCAGAGTGAGCAGAAGTGGAGAAGAGTCTCTATCCACTGAGTGCTCAGGGAGCTAGGAGAGGTAAAAGGTTTTTGCTTAAGGCCAAAACAGTTAACTCCCAGTATGATGATGTGTGTATCTGTGTGTGTCAAGAGGAGACACTTTGCACACGCGTACCATTTGGCACATGCCTGGTATTCCACAAGCCCACGCACACGATAAACTTGTACAAGTGTGTTTTAGCTATAGGAGTTATTTTAGACTGCTCCTCAGAGCCACTCATAGGAAGCAAACAAGGGAACAAATGAGTGTGTACTTGCATGTACTGTAAGTGTGTGTGAGTGGGTACAACTCCAAATGTGTCAGTGTGTAAGCGTATCTGTCTGCTGTCTCAGCCTGAAGGAACAGGATCCCAAAATCTCTGTCGTAGCTCTCATATTGCTCCCACTCATCTGAGCCGACTGCACCTGCTTCCACTGAGGCACACCGCTTTAGTTTCTGCAATCAATAATTAAACACACTACCACAGCAAAAGACCACAAATTCCCTTCAGTGGACTGGCAACATACAAAGCAACAACATGGGGGGAAAAAAAAGAAAAAAGAAATGATCAAATGTAGCGACAGAAAACAGCTTATTAGAAGCAGAGACACTGCATTCATTTGAACATTTCATACAAAACATCCTACACCTCATTTACTGTTTATTAGGGTTATTCTATAAATCGTTGCTTAGTCTTAGTGTCATTTCACAACATGACTGAGCTTTGCCTGTACTTTGGTCATTAATTACAATACAGTGCACTATGTCCAGTATAGGAAAGCTGGCAGTTAGAGTAAGACAAAGTGAGGCTTAAATCAGAAGGACGCTCACAGAGACAGCAACTTTTCACATGGAGGACAAAGGTTATACAGCAGCCATCATAGGGGTATTCAATCATTTATCCTGCATCTACCCTGCATTAATACTGCAGACTGTCCTTTGCATTAAAACAGCAGACAGTGAGAAATATATATTGTCCCAGTAAGATTTAATCTCCTTCCAATAACTGCTTACTTTTCTTGAAAGTTCTGATAAATGATAAGACGGCAAATTTGACATGTGGGCTGTAAATCTTAAATTGTCACACAGGGGATCTGGTGTAAGCATTTGGTGTTTTTGTCTTCATGCGGTTTTGTTTCAATAATATGCCTTGTTTTTAGCAATTATCACATTTTCTATCAAATTGCCAGAACCTTCGATAGCTTTAAGACCTCTTGTAGTGGCTTTGTTTTTTTCTTCAAAAGATTAATTAGCAACAAATCTAACAGCTTTTGGGCAGACTTTAACTCCTTTCCTTTATAGAGTGTTGCTAATGTGAATTTGCTCTCATGTGGCTGTGGGGTAACTGCAGTGGGTAGGACAGATGTAAATGTGCTTAAAAAAAGATGAATCGCTGATCAGAATGGCGGTCCCTGGTGTAGTATCAGTTGAAAACCACTGATATATGCAACATTTAGAAAGCTAGCTCTGTTAAATCTTCACCAAACCTTTAGTACTAAGACACAGACCAATTTTGCTGTGAAGGCACATCTTGGTTTAGTTTCTGACAAACTGTGGAGCACTGGACCTTTGAGAACCTCAGAGATGATAATTCAACCTTGTAATAGCTGATTCAGGTCTAATTTTGCTTCTTTGCCCATTCTACTTTGTCTGTGCCTAACGCAGAGTTATGTCTGTCACGCACATTAACTTTGCTTCATGCAAACCTAATGAAGAGCCTCTATCTGATATTCAATAACATGCTCCATCTTCACACTCTACTGTACTTACCGTGACAGAAACCTTCTCATCTGTCAGGCGTTCCCCTTCTGTTTATCTCTTTCACACAGACATGCACAAATATCTTATTTTAGCTTCCCCTTTCCTTCCTAATAATCAATATCTCACTCTTTGTTTCTATTAACTGTCATGGTTGCTGTCATTGTTGTTTGCTGAATCCTTTGTAACCCTCTGTAGTTAATTCACTGGCTTGAAATGTCGTCACAAAAACTGTCACACACATTGACGCATATTGTACATGAGGCAAAAGCGAAAAGCAGGCAAGGGGAGAACATGCACACTCAGACACACCATAAAGAAATGTTTCTAAGCCATCTGTTTATGCTGCTTATTTTCTGTGCTATATCATTTGTGTCTGCACCACATAGTGTGGGAGTTATGAAATTTATAAAAAATCTCCATATGTTCTCCAAAAGCTTATTTCTGTGGTGTTGGAAAATACCTAAAGAGGATCCGCGTTAGTCATTTCTGCACAATATGCTAAAATAGACAATGTGCAAAAAACACTTAACTGTACATTGCACAATAATGCCAAAGCATACACTGTACTGTATTACTATAGAGCTCTGCTGACAACAGCATGCAGAGAGCATGATTGATCAATATCATCCAAGTTTAACATCTCCTCTTCATTTTATTACACTTTTCAGGGCATGACAATTCGCATCTTTGACTCTTACAAGGAGTTTGGTGACCTCAGCGGATTTCCAGCATATCTAGACCCAACACCAGCCAGAGAACAGGTCTCATTCGAAAAATTATGCTTTATTTATTTATACATGTCTGTGTGGGGACTGTGTAGGTCCAGCTGGCTTCAGAGCAGCTGCAGCCAAGCCCTGAGATCTGCTGATCAAATGAAGACAGACAGGTGATGATAAATACTGTGTACATGAGTCTCTCAAGACAGCAAGAGAGATGATGAGATAAAGAGTGGAATTTGGAGAACAGAGTGGGAGAGAAGCGAGTGAGAAATGGTGTAATGTGAGAGAGTAAAGTAAGAGAGAGAAGGTGGTAGAAAAGAGAGCGGCGATAGTGTGAGAAAGCAGAAGATAAAGAGCATATGAGCAATGAGAGCCAGAGCCAGTGGCCTGCTCTCTTCATATTCATCAGTGATCATCTTTTCCACATCTTTCCTCAGCCCCACCCTCCGTATGTCAATCTATATGTCATGCAAGCCCCTTTCACTCTGCATTTCTATTATGCATCGTATGTCATGATGAACCGTATGAATTATGTAAATGTGGCTTCAGACAAAAAACGGATTTTATGGGACCTCACTGCCACTCACTTTAATGTTGTATTCCTGCAGTGTATATTACACTGTCAGTTTGTGTGAACATTGTGTTTGTATTCAAAATGGAAAAGGGATAAGGTGTAATCAGTTACGAGAATTTAGTGAAGACTGTCTCTTTGAATGCATACGTGATAATGTGGCGGTATTTATTTTGAAGGAAGAGAGCTAACTCTAGCTAAAAGTGTACAGAGATGAAGACATAAGGAGAGAGTAAAAGAGAGGGAGAGAAGTGATGAAAGAAAATGAGAGATGTGGCTGAAGGGTGTTTGGAGGGTAGAGCAGGTAGAAAGGAAGGGAGAAGGAAGTGGGGGGAGGAGAGGTAAGTGGAGAATAAGATGTGGTATTGTTAATGCTACAGTAAATTAATATTCGTGTGAGGTCATCCATCAGGAGGAGAGCAGGCGAGCCGTGAGAAACATGATAATGGAACCTGTCACCGGGAGGGAGAGAGGAGAGAACGAGGGAGGCACAGAGGAGGACCGAATGTATAGGAGGAGGAAGTCAGAAAACCAGAGACCAGTGCACAGCAAAGGGAAGGGGAGTAAGAGAAAAGGAAAGAGGGAGAAAAGAAGAGAAAGAGGTAAACAGAACAAAAGAAAAGATGGAAGAAGCAAAAGAAGGGGAAGAGAAAAATTAAAGGAGGACAGAAAGGATGCAAAACTGAGAAGAAGGAAGCAAGATTTAGGCTGGAGGAAAGGAAAAAGTGAAAGTAGGAGACCAAGAGGAGGAGGAAATAAGTAGCAGAGGAGTGCCTGCAGTGGAGCAAAGTAAGAAATAACGAGAGAGGCAAAAGAATGTGTGCGTGTGTGTGTGTGTGTGTGTGTGTGTGTGAAATGAGGGGGGGTAGCCATGCAGAATTAATCCACAAATTACAATGAATAATTAAGGCCTGGGAATCCCATGGGGATACGATGGAATACTGAGGAAAATGGAAGGAGAAGAGGAGGGGCAGGGGTGGGGAAGGAAAGAAAGGAAGGAAAAAAGGAGGTAGGGAGCAACCTGATGGGGAAGCATCCTCAGGCACCTCCTGACACACAACCCTCAGGGAAGAACAGGATGAGCTAAACAGGGGTCAAAGGAAAGAAACAAAGAGGTTAGAGGTGTGTCTGTCTTGGCGCAGTGAAGGGAGAGAAAGAGAAGAACTACTGAGAAAAATAAAAAGACAGAAAAAGGCAAAAGGTGAAGGTAGTGGGTGGCAGGGGATGTGCCTTTAGCTGCAGTGAGAAAGAAAGGAAACACACGTAGAAAGGACTAAGTGACAAAAAAAGAAACAGTGAAGGTAGTGGGGGTGTTTTTTGTCCTCCACACAGTTGCCACAGGCATAGCTGTGAATCTGTCCTCCAGCTGTGACTGTTAGCACACAGATGTGGCCTCATGCAAAAACAAGTGTGGAAAAGACACCCTGTCTCTACATGAGCTTCCAGGTTCAAAAATATTGTATAATAGGTAGCATGGCAAATTGACTGTGATTAAAGAGTTCCAATAAACAACACTCGCGTGTTGGATGCACTTTCATTGATAAAACAGCCCTAACCTGATTACAAACTTCAACCTACACACACACACACACACACAAATATGAACACATGAGCACAACATGAGGCTCCAAGTGACACAAAATAGACTCTAAATCTGACTATTAGACTATAACAATCTCCTCAGTGCATTCTTTGGTGTTACGCTGTGAAATCTAAATCTACCATATGTATTCATGTGTAGGTTCTACAGAGGCAGAGTACACAATTAGTGTAGAAGAAGAAAAAAAGAGCAATGGGCTGCACTGTCATCTAATCTCATGTACCTGTACAAAAAACAGACATTAATATCTGAACACAAGAGAGTAAAGCAAGAAACAAGCCAAATATTTTTGTTCTTGAGAAAAATATAGAATCTGTGCTCATATACCATTAAACAACAACATCCTGCTGCTGCTGTTGTAGGAATAAACAGAAATCTCCAAGAAACATTTGTTGTGTTAACCTGAATGTTGGAGGGGATTAAAAGCTCCTCCAGCACCAATAGTGTCATCAATGTATGACACTATTCATTTCATTCTCACAGGTACTGCATCATACGCTACCACCATAAAGGAACACTGTTCTTCTGCACTTTGAAGGCGCGTTCGTCCCTGTGCTCCCTTCTGCTCTGCTTTGGGATTAGCATTGCAGTAATGCATATCCCCAGAAAGACATTCAATATTGTTTCCAGTTCATTAGGTATTTTAATGGAATGTTTTGCATTTGATTTGAATTTATACAGTTTAACACAGCATACTAATGTAGTACTGTTATTTTCCCAACCCGATTCTTCTCAGAGCCTTCATCTACAATATGTTATTCAGATGTAATCAAAATAGAATCACCTGATGTCTTCGTGTCAGCTTTATATTCAAAACTAAACAATGCAAACTGTACAAAACAAGTATGTGTTAAAGACACACTTTTAGTTAGCTGAGTAAGAATGCTCAACTTTCTCTTCACACTGTATTTATCTACTGCTGTGTTTTTATTACACTATAAAAAGGTATTTCTTAATAATCAGTGTCTGGGTGAGGTTTCACATTAAAGCTGGGGTTGGGTGTGAATTAGAGTCAGGATGGGGCTGAGTTATGACTCTGCAGAAGATATGGTTAGGATATTTTTTCAAGCTCCCCTATGCTAAATCTATTTGAAAGACGAATAACCTGCTATTTCCAGCGTGGAATGGCTGATGTGAGAGTAAATCATCATGCTATAGGAGATAAAACATTGTAGTTGGGATTAGGCAGCCAGAGATGACTCATGGGTAGCATTACCTTTGATTATGAGTTTTCATGAGACTTTTTATTTGGTTATTCTGGGGCTGCAGGAAAAGCTCTCAAGACATTAACATATTACTTCCTTATAAAGTTAACGTAACAAACTTATTAGCAAACAGTTGCTTATTTACATATTCAGCAGACGCAAAATGACATTAGCATTTATTTTGAGCTGTGCTTCTACCCACTTTAATACACTGTCTCTGGTTTTGTCACTTTCAGATTATACAGTCATATGCAGAAATATAGAACAAAGAATTAAAGTTGCAATTGTAATCACTTGCTGAAGATATTTGAACATGATACCCTTGATTAGAACATTTAATACACTGTGCATACAACACACACAGCTCTGTTCTTTAAGCCTTAAATATATGTGCATTAATGTAATATTTGTTCATCACAATACCAAGCTACATTATGTACAGTGCCTTCAGTATCTTTAAAAAATGATAGATGTCAAGAATCTTTTTAATGACAACCATCCGTCATTCTTGACATGAAAGACAGGAAGATATATGAAGTGATTCCCATTTGCACCACCCATGTTCAACATAGATGCTCTAATAATATATGAGGCTGTTGCTAAAAGGACCCACCAAATGATATAACCTAGACGAGAAAAAGCTTTCAATCCATGACATCAATGGGCCCTTCAGATGCTTTAATCACAGATGTACTGTGGGTTTGTTTATTGTACTGCCCAAATGTACAGACATTATGCCATCTAATTTAACTCTCCTACTCCTCATCTAACCTCTCCAGCCTCGTTTCCACTCACTCAGTTTTCTACTTTCCTCATTTCCTCCTTTATTATCAATCTATTGTATTCATTTCTATTTTTGTCACAGTGTCTGGCTTAAGTACTTTTTTTAATCAATACAGGAGCAATAAGGAGGTCTAAATGTGCTGCGAGACAGTAGGGATGAAATGATGAGAAGGATGATAAACTATGAGAAGAAGATGAAAGTGAAAAGGGAATATTGGAAGACTTGGACACTCATCGATTTTGTCACACAAAGACAACTTTCAGTACGTTGCGTATCAATAGGTAGAGCTGTAGCATGAGATAAAATGCAATGGAGTGCACTCATATACAGCTAAGTAAAATAAACATGCAAACATCTGCATGCTATAGATACATGTGGAGACTGGGTCTCTTAATACAGTATGTGCCAATCTCACTTACAGGCCCCTGTGCTGGGTCTTTGTCAGCCCTTCCAAGAGACTTGTACAGATAACAATAGGCCAATTACTTCCTAATTACTACAGATAACTGGTTCAATAAATTCTTCTGGTCCAATTTCTCTTTAATTATTCCAATTAGATTCAATTAGATCTAGCTGGTATAAATGGATGCTCTGGCACCGCAAGGTATATTATTATTACTCCCAACATACATTATTAGTCCCAACATCCCACACGTACTTTCAGTACATGCATGAATGCTGATAAAAACACACGCACGTTGATGGGCAAGCACATACACATGCAAGAATGTACTCTCATCTTACATAGCACAGACCCAAGCATGTATGTGAGCTAAAGGCTGATACAGTAAATACGCTATCATTTGTAGCTCGTTCAGTGTTTAGTTAAAAAAGGTACAAAGTACATTGTGCACCAGACTGCACCTCATTAAAATGAGGATGTCAGTTGTAGTTTTGAGGGTCACCCCTAGGAAACTTTCATTTTGGCCATGCTGCTGTTGCTATTCCCTGCTATTCAGGTGTCTCATTTTGCAGTACGCTGTTATGGGCGATGTTCAGCTGATAACCACTGCAGCAGATCACCAGCAGTCCTTTTTTTCCCCATTCCAGGTGCTGCACATCACAGTTTTCCAGCACTTCTCTTGGTTACCAAAATGCTGTGGTGGAGTACTTTGGTGTTAAGAGGTAGAGTGTTCAAAGTACAGCTTCACTCTGATAATAGAGGTGCTGTCCCCACTTTTCAACTAACACAGTTACTGTATATTATTAATGCAGTAGCCTGTATTCTGTAATTTGATATTGTATATATACATGTCTATGCCATGCATGATATAACAGACTGAATAAATTGAGTTTTATGTGTATGTTCATATTGTGTTCTTATACAATGACATATTTACTGTAGCTACATGCGTATAATAAACAAGCTCTGCTTTTAATCATTGAATCACTCTCTTAACTTTCCTCATTTGTCTTTCTTGTCTCAGTCTCTTTCATCTCCCGTCTCTCCTTCATACCCACTGCCTCAGAGAAAAGTGCTTTTCCGATTTTCTCCCGACATGACAACAGACGGTACGTTGGCTTGCTTTGCCAACGGTGAAATACGCAATGGCTAATTAAAAGGCTCTCTGATAGCTCTCCTTTGCCTTTTTAATTTCCCCTCTGCAGTGACTACCACCGTTTATACGTCTCACTCCCCACGCTCTGCTCTTTTTCTCACTGGTGTTTTTTCTTTTTTGTTTCTTTTGTTTTTTTAGGGTTTTTTTTGACAGCAGTATTGTCAGTCTGTCTTTGTCCACCTAGCTCACAAATACACACACACCCACACTGCAATTTACACACAAAAATACAACTTTTTCCTGTTTCTCTCAGAGCAAACAACATAAAAAACAAGCACAAACACAAACATGACAAACACCACTATTCAAACAGGCAACAAAAAAGAGACAATAGTGCTTTGTTAGAAGCAGTTCTTTGGCAAACACCGACAGAAAATGACAGAAAAAGACCAAGTACAAGCGAGTGCATGGCTCTGACAGAGAGGATGTAGTGAAAGTGCAAACCATTAATAATATGCCGTATTTGATGACAAGGTTTTGTTTATTTTGGCTGACATTCACTTTGTGAGCTCATCTAATGCTCCAGCATGTCCAGGGGATTAGGACACAATCAGTGTATGTGTGTGTGTGGAGCGTATCAGAGGTATGAGTGTGTATATGAGAGAGAGAGAGAGAGAGAGAGAGAGAGAGAGAGAGAGAGAGAGAGAGAGAGAGAAGATGAAAGGAAGGAGAAAAATTGCGAGAAAGTGAAATGCAAGTTTGTGGGAGGTGAGAGAAAAACGGTTGTGAACAAGACAGAAAAGAGCAACGTGAAACAGATAATTAGCGAGATATGAACGATTCCTTTCCTTCCATGGTGAACTTCATTTCACCTCTTTTTCGCTATCATCCTGCCAAATCCACTTGTTCTCTCTCTCCTTGTCCTTTCATCTCTCCTCCCCTGGCCTTGCTTGTCAGATCCTCTTTCAGTTTGACTTTTTTTGCCTCTTTATGTTGCCTTATGTGCTGCTTCCCTCTTTCACCTCAGACACATGCCGTCTTCTCCTTCCTCGAGTCTGCTCTTCCCCTTTAATGTCTTTTTGCTCTCCCTTCTTTCTTTTCCTCTTCTTTCCCCTCTCCCTCACTCCTTGAGACCAAGTGACAGCAGCAAAGAGAGGAGAGCCTCACAGTTGACTGAGACGTATCAAGGCTTACACCCTCTAACCCTTCACTTCACACATCTTTTCCAGTTTGTTGTCTGCTGATGACCCTCAACTGTCTTACATCCATTGCTGACCGTTATTAACTCACCTCTTCACCATGATCAACATGGCTGATGTGCTGCTGTTTTTGCGACCAATCATAAGGCAGCACAGGAGCCTCTGATTATATCTTTGCATTGATCTTGAACAAGATTTGTTCCAGGTTTGGGACTGTCTGGTAAATATTACTTTACTTTGACAGGCAGAGCTCAATAGCAAATACTATTTAAAAATATCCTGAATATAATAAATAGAAGTCCTTCAGTGCTTGCTATTAACCAGTATTACTTCAGAGTCTTTTTCAAGTAGGTCTTCAGACTCGTCTGTACATGTGGGGAGCTCTGAATGAAATTCTCTACTGTTTAGCATTTCACAGGCAACTGTCCATTAGAAATAATTATCTCATGGCAATTAATTAAGACTGAAAACTGTAAAAAATAAATAAAGCGGTAACGCTTCCTTTTACAGTCCCCTAAATACTAAGAATTACCTTGGTAGATCATGCGAAACTTACAGTATGTGATGGGTAACTAACAAGTGTAACTACAGATGAAATACTAAGAAAAACCTCAATTGTTACCCATCAAGTACCTTTCAGTTGTGACTGGATTATGTTGGTAATAACTGTTGGATATATTTATATCAAGTAAAACACAACTATTTACTAGGTAAGTGAGCTGAAACTGGACTGTAAAAGAAAGTCTCATCTGTTTCCCAGAAACAGATTATAGTAGTTACCCATCACCTACTGTAAGTTTCGCATTATCTACCAAGTAAATTCTTAGTAATTAGGGGACTGTAAAAGGAAGCGTTACCAATAAAGCTACAGCAAACTCCTGTATCCCTTAATGCTTTTTTAAGTAACAGTTTCGCATTTGGTAAAGGGAGATGAATGGATTGATTTTAATCATGGCTTAGCATAAAACTTAAAACTTGAGGGGAACATCTACCCAGACATTAAAAATCCACCTACCAGTTTTCTCTTAAGCTCACAAATTAGCATATTATATCTTGTTTCTGTGATCTGTACAAAAATAAAACAGTAAAAAGCAATGACTCACTGGTGTCTGCTTACCTGGCAACCTCAAAGTGATGACTCCAGGAAGGTACTGCATCTGGCCCAGAAATAGTCTGGCACATGCTAGAACTCCCTTTAAAAGCACAATGTTTTTACGCTTTTGTTTTTGTCTAGATCAAGCAAGCTAAATATCATGAGTTAATTAGTGAGTTTTTGAGATACTGTTACCTTTAGACTCATTCAGGCTAGTGGTTTACCCATTTCTAGTCTGTATGCTAAGCTATGCTAAACACCTGCTGCTACACCAGCAAAGATAATGTACCTTCCATATCAGTAAATCATGCCAAGAAAGCAAATGACTGCATTCCTTAAATTATCAAACTATTGCTTTTAAATGTATCTATACATCCTAACAAAATCCATTTGGCAGTAATTACAGCTTTGGTTCTTTAAGTGTCTAGAGGTTTTGCACACCTGGATTTGGGCAGTTTATCGCATTAAACCTGGCAGGCCCTCTCAAGGTCTTTCTGGTACGCCAATGAGCATCTTTAAAAACATTTCTAAAAACATGTTCTCATCTTCACAATATAGCCTACTGAGTGAAGACTGATGGGCAATAATGTCTAACCATTTAAATGTGGATCTACAACACAAATTGTAGATGAAGGTCTCCAAGTACTTTCTGAAGCCACTGTAAAATTGGAACTTTGATTATAACATGAAGACACTCTGATACCCTAATTTAGTTAAAGTGCCTGGTATTGTGAATCCCAAACATCGCTCCAGTTCTGCTTCCTTAAGTTCTGGATATTGTTTTTAACTTGAGCAGTGAAACTGGGTGTAAATTGTGGGGTATGCACTACTGGCACTATAACAAGTTCAGGGAAAGTGCTGTTAAAACAAAGTTTTACTAGTTTGACCAACTTTGTGCATTGCATGAATTTGTAATGATGGACCTACCTTTGAGTGCAGCAGGGTAGAGGACATTTAAAAAACTCTATTGACTTTATCACACTTCCCTTACTTACATCAAATCTAATCACAAGCCAAGTCCCTTTGTGGCTGTACGCTGCATCAATCAGTAACATGGGCTGCAGCAGCAAGACTTTTCTTTAAAATAAACTCAGAAAATTTTGATTTTGAGAGGCAGAGGATGACAGATTTATCGATTACACAAACATCTAGAGAGAAAGACTGTCGGACCTAGGTAAAGGTAGTATAGGTCAATCACCCTCGTGTGCCCAAAGCTGCAGCAGCTCAGCATACTGCCAACTCAGCTTCCCTGACCAGAATCAAGTCAGCATTTTTAATGAGCTCTTGGCTATGTACTTTCTGTTGTGGACAGCAGTACTTAAATCAAATCAGGGATAAATACTTTTCCCGCCTCATGAATATTCCCTAAAAGGACAATAACTCAAGCTATTTGGATGCAATGTTAACTCTAAACGATCACATACAACGAGGAATGAAAACTGCAAAAACAGTCTACACAAAAAGAAATACTTAACTATGAACAGAAGCAGATGTGTTTCGACCCTTATGAGGACATTCAATGCACTTTTTCCTTTAACCTCACACATCTTAATATTTGTCTAATCTCATAATAACCTTTATTTAACCTGAGCCTTGAAGTAACGTCAAGTATAAGAGCATAAAACAAAATGCCCTCACTTTTCCAAAAACATCACTTCTTCAGGTCTAAAACTCAAAAAAATTGTTCTTGGAAGAATCGAAGGACAAGCACTTGCTGAAACACCAAAGCTCAACAACAAGCAGAGTTTATCTCCTGCTGCCACACAAACAAACAGTGGGAAGATGTCTGGAAGAGTCTCTCACTGTTCAGTTTCAACACTGTTTATGATGCTCACACTACTGTGCCCCAAGCTACACTTCATACTGACTCTGATTTCTCTGTACGTTACGTTTCCTAAAAGCCTCACAATACATACAAAATCGAGTATAAGCATGGGGGTGACATGGGCGAGGAGGACTGACGTGATGGATACAGGACCATGGAGAGTGATGTCAATTTGTCATCCTCACAGATTCAAACATGCGCAACCACAGCAAGACATAAACCACCTTCAAAACACATCTACTTTTTCCTGTACTCCTTTAATTCAACCGCCCCCCTTTAACTTTATGATCTGTGGTTTGCAAGATCAGGACATTTTATCTCTATAAATTAGCTAAGAGGACATATCTTATGGAACAATGGGGACACATTCATCATTGAGTAATGAACTTGTGAAGATGAAAAATGTTCTCTAAATGTCATTACTTCATCGTAATACATTCACATACACAGATGTAGAAATGCAGCTGTAGTGCTGCGCCTGGGAGGACATTCGCTATTTTCATCAAAGGGAAATTCTGGTGTTATACAACCTAGGACTTGTGGCTCTGTGGGAACATATAATGCACCATATAATGCATCCTAAGACTAAAAGTCAGGACATGTGAACCCCTCAACTTAAAGGTACCCTGTTGACTTTTATTAAAAACAAAGAAAGGCTATATTTATATTTGCCACTTCTTACTTAAGATCACTATGTGTGTCCATCAGGACTATCTTTTTTATTTACTGTATTTCCTTCATTATAAACATTTGCCAAGCTGATTTTTAACCTTCTTTATTTACATCAATATTTACTATCTTGTAACTTTATCTTCTCTGCCTTTACAGACTTATTGTTGCATTTTAATGTCACAATGTTCCCAGATGGTTCTAACTTATTAATGGGGTAAAGAGAATTTTATCCTACCCAGTGGTGTTTAAAAGAAAAAAAAAAACATGCAAATAAGCTCTGAGTTGTAATGACCCTGAGATTTCTTTCAACCTTCACCTGAAGCCAATGCTTGCCCTTTTCAAAGTGATGACCTGCAAAATGAGTTTGGAGGATTTCTGGTTCTCATAATGATAAAAGGGCAGAAGCACTTGCACGCATGCACAAGCATGCACGCACACACACACACACACACACACACACACACACACACACGTTTTTCTTCTCCGCTGTTCTGCAATGATGGTGCAGCTTTTACAACCATCAGGCCACAAACAGCATTTGACACAGACATGCACACACTCATTTACATGCTCAATCTTTGTAAAAAGAAAAAGAATATACACATTCACACATACTCTGTCTCTTCCCTTTACACATATACTCAAACACAAGTATACACATAAATACTCTCTCTCGCTTTACTGTGGCATATACACACATATTATTACAGTAATAATGACATGTCTGTGTGTGTGGCTGGTGGGACACAACAGTAGCCATAGGGGGATAGGTGGAAAACTCCAGACTGGAATAAACAGTATGTAGGTGAGATGGCACACACACTGTCACATTGTACAAACACAAATACCTATCCTTTCCAAATACACACACACACAGACACACACATCATCTGTCTTTCACTGTCCTCACAGCACACAAGCGAGGTTGAGGGGAGAAGGGTGAGAAAAGGGAGGAGGGTGACATGCAGCAGGAGGAGGCAGAGGTAAACTCTCATTGCTGTCTCCATATCCATCATGAAATGTCAGGATCCTGTTATAGAGGGACTGCCAGGCTGCATGTAGTTAAGGGCAGGAATAACTAGAGTATACAATATATATGAACGTATGAGAAAGGTAAAACTGAGGTGAAATAAAGGAGGAAGATATAGAACGAAGAAAATGAGTTATGTGTGACTGCAGGTGCTTATGGACAGGTCATGGCTGCAACAGAATAAACAGGAGTGGGTCCAAAAAATGTAAAAACAAAATAAAATAAAAACTGCCTGAAAATGACATTTTTGAAATAACTTGATCATAATAACTAAAGCACTGAAAAGCAGGATTTTCTGCCAAGTTGCTAAATAAGTGTTACTCTAAAAATCATCACTTTAAACTGGTAGCTTTCAAAACAGCATGTGTTTCAAAAGATCACAACACCGAAACTTTTTTATGTCACAAAGGACAGAAAAGAAAGAAAAGTAGAGCAATAAAGCAGCAAATAATATCTTATTACCAGGGATAAGTGAACATTTGCTTAAAAATACAAATTAACACCTCTGGGGAAAAAGCCTTAACAAGGCCCATGCTTCACTGGATATACAGTGGTGTGAAAAAGTGTTGGCCCCCTTCCTGATTTCTTATTTTTTTGTATGTTTGTCACACTTTAATGTTTCAGATCATCAAACAAATTTAAATATTAGACAAAGATAACACAAGTAAACACATCATGCAGTTTTTAAATGAAGGTTTTCATTATTAAGGGAAAACAAAATCCAAAACTGTAAACCCCCCCCCGTTGAAACATAACTTAACTGTGGTTTATCACACCTGAGTTCAATTCCTCTAGCCACACCTGTTCGCAATCAAGAAATCACTTAAATAGGACCTTAAATAGGACTTTTTCACACCACTGTACCACTAATGTCTGAGGTCAAGGCAGAGAAAAAAAGGTTCAGATATCAACCAGCTGAGGTGCATCTTTTTCTTGCTTGATACAAATGGAAAACTCACATGAATGTTATTTTCCTTGAGCAGTCTACAACATAAGTCTCGCTAGTTAAGGAACAGGAGAAAAGCATTGAAAATAAAGATTTGGTTGCAAGAAGAAAAGCAACAGCAGTTGTATGAAATTAAGTTCAGAGAACCGCAAAACTGGATCTTTGCACACATACTGATTAAGACTGAAAAAAGCGTCAGTGGTTGGGCACTAAATGGTGCAATAAGGTTACATGTAGCAGGAAGGTGAAGGAGGTGTCAGTCAAGCCTCGTTTATGCACCCCCACTCAGTCCTAAGAAAAGGTCCGTGGAGAACCTTAGGAGAACCAACACACCAACACCAAATTCATTGTTGGTTTTAATCTCTGTATGAGATTTGTGGAAAATAATAAAAACAGATAATCACCAACCTTCTCTTTTAAGGTTATCTTTTAAACACACTATATGAAATAAGGGATCGCTTAGGGTCAACTATGCTGAGTGGGACTCGTATCAAAAACAGACCCACTCACACCCACTCGCTTTCTTCTTTGTAAACAACAGAAAAAGAGGTAGTCTGGCTGGCCAGGCCAACAGGTGCAAGTAGACTCAGTAGACTGACAAAAGTGATTACCATGAAAACAGTGCACAGAAAACAGATTTTCTTTGAAGACAGGAAGAACCAGAGACATGTTATCTGTCTCAGTTTTTGTTTTGACCTTCTTTTTTGTTTGTCCATGCTGGCAGGCTTTTCTGATTGGTTTACCATTTTTGCTCTCTACCTCCATTTGCCCTTTCTATTTTTATTTCCTTCCTATCTTGCCAGGCTTTTTGACATTTCGTCTGTGTGCTTGCCTGTTTTTACTCTCGGTCCTACTCAGCTTCTTCTCTCTCTCTCACCTGCTTTCTCTCACTCTCCCTGCCGTCTTTTCCTCTACAGTATCTATCGCAGTGGGAGCTAATGTGACCTTTATGTGCTGTCAAGTTCGCTGCGTGGCCGTCAATCATCATCTGCTCCCATTAGAACAGCTCTATCAGGAGCTGTCAGCACCACGGGGATGCCAGTGGACTCCCTCATCCACATACGCCACCCACCCAGTACCGTTTGAGAGGTAGAAAGATAGGACAAAGAGCGAGTGACACTGAGAAAAGGAGACGAAAAGTAAAAGAAAAAAACTGAAGAGAAAAAGAATCTGACAGACTGTATGTCTGCTGCTCCATCCATCCCTCATTCATTCACTCCTTCCATCATCCCTCATTAACTGTGTTTACGCCGAGATACCTGAGTATCTGAAGTAGCCGACATAGTTAGCATCCCAACCAGACAGACACAGACACTGTCATTCTTCCCTCACTATCCCTCAACACATTCTCCACCTTTCTGTTCCAACTCTCTCATTATAACTTTTTAGTCCTACTGGAGCATAGTTACTATCTCTCCTCCTCCCTTCCTCTCCATCACTGTGTTTACCTGTTGTGAGAGCTCACTATTTCTCCCTCTTGCCGTTTTTTGCTCCTCAACTATCCTTCCTTCATCCTCTTGCGGCCTCTCGTACCTTCACTTCCACCTCTGTTTATTGCGATGCAGCCTTCACTCTTCAATCCCTTGTGTCTTCCTGCTCATTTTGTCTTATACTTATTTCCTTCCGCTTTTCTTTTTTGACTATTCAGTTTTTTTGTCCCCCTTTTCTTATTTGCTTCCTCCTCATCTTTCCTCACCTCCTCCCAGTTTAAACCTTTACATTGCCCTCCTCCCTCCACTGCTTTTTTTATTTTTCAGAAATAACACAACTGAACCCAAAACACACACTCACAAAGAGCAGTTATGTAATTATATAATTAAAGTCAAAAAGCTTGCAGTTTACCTAACACACATCATCACACAATTTAGTGCAAGAGCTCAAGTAACAGCTGCTACATGAGCGCGCGCACGTGTGTGTGTGTGTGTGTGTGTGTGTGTGTGTGTGTGTGTGTGTGTATGTGTCTGCTAGTTAATTGTTCCTGTATTCTGTGTATTAATGAAAAAACAAATACGCCTGTTTCTCTTCTCATGAGTTCAGAAAGACAGAAAACAACAGCTTACTGACTGAACTAACTCAGCATAAAAGTAAAGATCCTCAGGTTCTCAATAAACCAACATTTTTACTTCAACTCAACTTCACACGTAGTTCTGGTGGCCTAATAAATCCCTCTGTAGGAATCACTTTCCGACAGTGAATTAAGGACTCAAACTTTAAACTCTTGTGCAAATATATCTAAATGTGCATATATATCTAACATTCGCTTTTCTTAACCACTAAGAAAGATAGGAAGAAGAAATGTGAGAGAAATGCCACCATCCTTTGAGGTGGCTTCTTTACTACAGACACTGTTCCACATGTGTTCAGCAGAAATCTTGTAATTTATAAGTACATATTTGTGAGTATTTGAGTATGTCACAGATTTACTCCTGATATTTATGTTCATGCTCTGAGAAATAGACAATAATTACCCTCACCCCAGGTGTTTCCCATGTTTGAATGTCCTGGTGATGGATTCAAGAGTCCTTTTTTTTTTCAGTACTTCATGAAACCTTGACACAAAGTGTAGTGGTGCTATTATTTCAATGTGGGAATTGTGGAATTAAACCCAAGGTTCACTTTCTGGGTACTGCAAGAGTTTTCTGCTGTACCCCACTGCCCCTCTCAGCGCTGAATACCTTGGCTTACAGTTGAAATAGTGTTTTTGCTCTGGTATCAGTATTCTATGGCTTTTGCCTCGATTCCTTTTTGTAAACCACTTCGTGGCTTTCAAAGGGTGTAGATAAATTCACTTACTTTAACAGGTTTTTTAGAGGGTTCATTCAGTTAAATTTAAGACTTTCAGGTTTATACCACATAGAAAACAATTTGATGCCTGATTCACAAGCATATAAGCATCCAAGCCTCTGTAGCTATTAGTGTTGACAGATGTTTGCTGGTCTGATGCTGCTGACTTAAAATTCAGAAGAAAATGACTGAAAATCTGCTGCACATGAACCTACTTTAAGTTTATAGGTGTGTAAAGTCTCCAGGCAGCCCACATTCAGATACAAAAACATTTTTATAATATAACATTACTGCCTCATACTTTTTTTTCACGTTCTGTAAAAACCCTATTGAATTGCCACAACAATACAATAGGTTCACACTGGGTTTACAATATTTTATTAGAAATATCCGTTACCAGGTCAAGATGGATCTCAACACTTAAGGGTTTATTGTGTGCTTGCATTGCTTCTGTATATTCCAGCCAAAAGAAGGGAGCTGATCAGAAAACTGCAAACAGCAATTGTAATATTAAATAGTTAACACTCGTTATGTGTTTTGATATCTCTCCTAGCTGCCTGCAACATTTGAGACACAGGTTAGGTTGGGTCCTCTGTCAGATGTTCACCTCTTTACTTAATTTCATTGTATTATATGATTTGGAACCAGATTAAATTGCACATAATGTGCCCGAAAACATTTTGAACCACCTCAGACATTTAACTGGTTGGATTCTCCTGTGCTGTTTAACCCTACGTACATCCAAACTGATGTTGATGTCATACTTAGATTTCTGTTGAAAACACACCAACTTTCTATTTAGCGCTGGGATTTTATTAGCAAGTCTAAAAGTTTATCTCCGATTGGTGCCAGTCTTGAGGGTGTGGACGCTTGGCAAACTGTTGCTGGCCTAAAAAAAACAAATGTAGACTTGGTTTCACTCTTTCTCTCACACAAGCAAATGTGCATTCTCATGCCCGTGGTTTCTAGCAGAGAAATTAAAACCTGATGGGTGATGTTTGCCAGCATGGCAGGGAGCAGCTGTGTAATGTTTCTGTCTGGCACGCAAGGCTGCTTAACATTTAAAACAGACCAGTCATCTCAGAGAGTTAAACAGGCAGACAGAGTGACAGACAATAAGACCAACAGGCATGTGTGTGTCTATGTGATTTTACTGTGTTCAGTGTGTCGTCCCGTTAAAATGAACATAATTTGTGTCAGAAAGTGAGATACAGAAAGGTGAGACAGGTAAGCAGCTAGACGGGCAGCGAAGGTGTGTGTGAGACAAGCTGCAGATGGAAATAAAGCAGGAGGAACTACGACCCCCTCAAATGGATGTCTCCATCAAAAATCCCCACCGCCTCTCAACTTCACTTTCCACTTTCCTCTCAAGCTCAACTCCACTTTCATCTGGAAAAAGATTCTTTCTATGAACTGAATGAAGAGTACTTCAAAAACAAGATGAATCAGCCATTAACCCTACTGCATCTCCCTTCTCCGTGTCTTTCTCTCTCTCTGAGACTGTCAATAGGATCAACTTACTGTGTGTCCTTGAAGTTGGGCTACACACACACACACACACATCCCAAGGTGGTTCATAGCCACATCACTGAGAGCTGAAAGCTGTGGACAGCTTAATATTTATATTTCAACTTCAGTTGAAGTTGATCTATAGATTTATTAATGAACAGACCTGGGCCCCCATGTATCCACAGGGCTTATGAGAACGTTTCATAAATTCATTTAAAAGAAATCATGTAAAGTACAATGAGCATGCAAATCTAAGTTATGTATATTGGATTGACATAAAATAAAATATTGTAGCAATGTGGACAAAGTTACCAGTTATTTAGGGAAATATCTCAGGACATACCAGATATGATCTCCCAAAATTTTGTTGATGATGAACCCTAACTTTTCCTTCTTCTCTTCCGACCTTCGCTATGATGTTGATACTTGTGGCTCTGAGTGACTGTTAGATGGGACACCAGAAAACATGACATTGATGTTCCCCATCTTCATATGTGCTGTTGATAGACACTATTTTCCCACAGTGCAACACATTAAAAATGCAGAAGCTGCTCACAGAAGAAAAATGAATTGGTAACTGCAGAATATTTAATGGACTCTGCTAGCTTTTGCATATTCAAGCAACTTTATCATCTTTAGCTAATGATTAAAAATTGGATAAACTCATGAACAAAGGTGCATAAAGATAACACACAAAGATAATAAGGCAGCAGATTCACATTTCTAACCAGCTTTTCCCTTCAGATTCTAGCAGCAATTTATATTGTACTGGGGCATGCCGCCTTTTGCACCCCTAACAGACAAACACCACCTGTCAGTGAGCTGGGGTAAGGTTCAGACTGAACCCTGGGTTAGCTACATATGTGTTAGTGTGTGTGTGTATATACACTCAAGGGTGGCGCTGGACCCAGATCTGTGTGTTGACACCAGGGAGACGGACAGATGGTGTTTCGTGTGTGTGTGTGTGTGTGCGTGTGCGTGTATGTGTGTGTGTGTGTGTGTGTGTGAGATGTCCTCAGGTGGCTGAGGGAAGTGATGTGAGGTGAGCTGACGATGATGTGTTGTTCTCATTACTCAGCCCGATGCTCATCTCTCTTACACCATTTCACTCTATTTTCTTTAGCACACAAAGACCATTAGAGAAAAGCCTGACTAATATTCTCAAACACTCTCCCGTTCTGCTGATGTGTCATAGGTCACTGTATTTATTTCATCTTCATTCAATACACTTTTTCTATTTTGTTCACTATACACATTATCTGCAAAACAAACTGCCAATTTGACCATTATCAGCCTCCGTCTGCCATTTGACCCTGCCCTAGGTCAGATCCTGTATGGTGGACTATTCTGTAAGTAATGTTGAATACACACACACACACACAACACACAAGACTGAAGATGCCTCATGAACGTCTTTAACATTGGAAAGAGTCAGGGGATCTCAGGTAGTCACAGCTTGCACAGGAACAGATTTACACCCCTTTGAAATCGTTGCTGCTGGAAAACACATTTCTCTGCTGCTTAAAGTGGTTTATTTGCAAGTTTTATCTCCATAGCCTGAGTGTTCAAGTTTTGTAAATGCAACACTGCCTACTTGGTGCACATGTTGCTATTTTCAATATGTACAACATATAAAAATTTTATGCGACAGTCTTAGACACAGAATCATATTTCAGGCTTAAAATACAAAGTGAAGTGGCATCTTTACTTTTGGAGAGGCATACAGTGCTTTTTACTACCTTTTAGACATCTTTTGTTTGTGACAGTGTGTATTTAGCTTCCAGCATTTTCATGGAAATTAAGCAAATTAAGTAATCAAATTAAGTGTTAATACATTTAATAGTACAAATGTCTTGGTCTGAGACATTAACCATGGTTCTATGATGCTTTGAGATGCTACTATAACGTGTGAAGTCAAGCGCAGATTGGTACATAGAGTCCATGCAGCTGAGCTCACACACACACACACACACACACACACACACACACACACACACAAACCATGTCATCTTCCTCATAGGCGGTGCCTCAGTTAATGGGATGAGTTCTAATTAATTTTGCTGTATCAGGGGAGACTAGTGGATAACACTGGAAGGAAACGAGTGGCAACCAGAGACGTAAAGGCAAAAGTTGGAAGAAAAAAAACAAAACATGGCACAAATGGTGAAGTGGTGGAAAGAGAGAGGCAAACACAGATGGAGAAATACGCAATAGAAAAGGGAACTCTAGAGGAAAGACAAGTGCAAGCAGTGTTATTTATTATTGGTATTTTTCTGACCTTGAAATGTTTATTTTGGTTATAAGTATAGAGCACAATATCCAATAAACAGAGGATCATGAAGTCACTTTTTATAAGTTTTTGATACCATTAATAAGCACAACCTTTAAAAGAAATTGCACCACATATTCATAATAAACAAAAACAGATTTAAAGAGGACTTTAGTAATTAAATGGATCATTCAGATCAACGTACTGACCTAACTTCACTATAAGCTCTGAACAATTATTGTTCAGTGTGGCAGCCCAATCTATTTAAAAATGAAGATCTTTACCTTATAAAATTAAACATGTAGGACATTTCGGAAGTTACTATAAACAAATAACATACTGACCTGAATGTCACACATAACTGAGACATGTAGTGACAGAAGTCTGTAAATAAAGGGAGTGTTAATGGGTGATTTTTTCCAGCATCTCTGTGTTTGAACTATCAAAGCCCTCACCTTTCACTGAGGCAACAGGCCACATATGTGTGTGTTACATCTGCAGCCTCTAATTTGAGAACTGATGCACCATTACGCACAATGATCTATTGTGGTTACCATGATTCAGTCATGCACAGTCACCATCAGGCTGCAAACTAGACACACAAGCCTCAGTGTCTCCACATCAGACTGGTCGGTCAGAATTTTGTCATTTCCTGGTTGTTGGGCACAGTTCAGAGAGCTCCGAGTGAAAAATCCTCTCTCTCTGAGGTAAACCTGACAAAAATTAGATCACATCACAATTTCCACTCATTACATTAAACTTGATCAAAGTTACAGTAGGGTTGAAAAGAGATTTGCTGCTTGGAATAAACGAACATGAATATTGTCTTGAGATGGTGTCTTTATCTAATGTAGCGTATGCTACCTCTCCCCCTAAAACACTAGATGTGATGTGAAAACACCTCAAATCTGCTACTTGTGGGAGCTTTACAAACTTACCTATACATCAGAGAGAATTTGACATCACCACACACCATGTGTGCACATACACTCCCCGAAAGCATTGCTGTAATTAAGATTACTGGGTTGTCTCAACATGAGTCATGATTTCTCTAACTATGCATACCCAAAATGGGCCAAAGGCTTAATGCCTGTGGGTCCCACATGACAGGGCCAGTAATATGTTTTAATGAGTCTGGGTCCCTTTACAAGACTTTGCATTTGTCATTCAGGTCCTGCACTGCAAAAAAAGTTACACAGTCACTGCCATTAAAAACAAGGCTTCAAGTGTCTGAGTTCTGACCAGCCAAACATCACAGCCAAGCTTAAAATGTGTGAGGGCAAAGTGTGAGTGTTTCATTACAGGTTTAGTCAGGTTTAAAGTACCAGCAAGGGCCCAGAAAGTTTAATCATTTATTACTATTTGCAACTGACTGAGCATGTCAGTTAAAAGTAAACACTTTCATTTTTATTTGATTTACTATACATCTGCTGTTCCCAACATATGTTGAAAGATGACCTTAAGGGGAGATTACCTGGGTATGAAATAAGTAAATCTCATTTCAGCTTTCCCCTTATTTGCTTTCTTGTTGGAAATATCAGATATTTCCCAGGCTTTTATATTATTATTTTACTCTATATGAAATATGTCATATCAAATAAATGATAAAGTATGAGAAGACATCAGTTTTTACCTAAGCTGCTCACCCCTTATAAACATGTAACCTGTAAACACACTTCACACATTAAGACATTTTTTATATTAATAGATCACAAACAAAAAATGAAACTGATCAGCCTGATAAATGTAAAGAAAAATGTAATTACACTCCTGCTTACATTGTACTATGTATAACTGTATAAATACAGTTTAGTGTGTTTGTGGATAGTTGCTGTTTAGCTAGTTATTATCATCATTTACTATAACTCGCAAAAATGCTAAATCCTTCTTCTTCGTGTATTGTCGACATGTTACCATACAGCTTCAGATGCATTACCACCAACCTCTGAACTATAGGAGGGCTGACCATGATAGACATGTAGAGATGGAGTGTGATCGGATTTACAATAATTAAGGGCTTCAGCATTTTTAAAATGTGGTTATAAAATTAAAAAACTTTCGGCGCTTACGTGTGTAGTTCCCAGTGTTATTTACAGCACACACATTCATTAAAAGACTCATTAGAATAGTTTGCAGCTGGATGTCAAAATTGCTATATGTACTTAGGTAGTTTACAGGGAGCACCCTTGGAACTATAGTACAAATTTACTTTAGGATATAGTCATATGAATAAAACATGGAGCTAAGCGTCCTTGGTGTGCACTTTTATGATTTGCGTTTATTTGTCTGCATTTTATTTGAGAATAAGAGAGGAAATATTGACCTCCCAATGCAAGGTTATCTTTTAATTGCTTGACAGTGGTGATGCATAAGATGAAACAGCATGCAAGATGGGAATAAATTAACTTTTAATTAGAAGCATGATATTCCAATTCACCCACCTTGTTTGCTTGTTATTGTTGTCATCTTTTCATACAAACGAGAGACGGGTAATAACGAAAAAAAAGAAAGTTAAAAATGCTTACAATGGGAGTGATATGTCACATAAGCCTTGATAAATTCCATTATAACATAATAGCCCACTGTCTTTTCAACAACAAAAAAAAACCTAATTTCAGCAGTCAAATGGACTAGTCATGATTATGCACTACAGTCCTTTTTACTCTAACAAAACAAGGCTAAATGGAATCTGTGCAGTACAGGCCTAATATGGTAATCAGCACAACCCTCCTCCTTCACGAGCCCCATATCTACTTTGCATCTGTACACAGTTTAGCTTTGAATACATTTAATCTGTCCAAATGCAACAACAAGAGACAGTAAAGAGATGAAAATGCAAACAGTAAAAATGAAAAACTAACCATTCCCAGCTCCGCAGTACGTATGTTAAGCTTCCTCTTTGCCTTCATTGCATGTCAAAGAATCTACTTACACTCCTTAAAATGATGACTGCCATTAGTAGTAGATAAGTTCCCCTGCACAAAAACTAATTTACCTTATACCTACTATATTTAAGCTAAATGCTCACTATTTTTGAAGCAAAAGAAATGTAGAACCATTGACATCAGTTTTTAAGATTTCAATGGAAAACACTTCTTCCATGCATTTGAAAACTAATTTCTGTGAAATTTTTCTACCACTACAAGCATTTTGTCCACAACACCAGACTTACTGGCAACTGTGGTTTTATTCTCTTCTAGATCCAACTCACCTGTAACATATTTCAAATGCTAGATCAATTTTTGGAATGCACCACTGGGCAAATAGGTAGTTTTCAGCCACGCTGACAATCCTGCTGGATATTCACACACAGGGAAGGGAAAAAAAAAAAAAACCTATGAGCTTTCAGGTGGATAATGAAGGTGATGTCTTAATGATGATGGCCAAACTTTAAAGCTCGACAGCAAAGTCAGCTGCAGGGCATCAGCGTCTCACAGGTAATAGATTTGAGGCCCCAGTGGACATCTTTAGACATGCTGAGGAGTCTGTTCTAATTGATGAAAGGCACCACTCTTTCAACTAAAACCCAGAGAGATAGGGAAGGGACGTCAAGTGTCGATCCTTGTGTCTTTAAGAGAGTGTGTGCACATTTCCACTTTCCTATCTGTATATAATTTGCATGTCAGTGTGTGTCTAATTCTCACTGACCTACCCCAGATACTCTCCACTTCTGTAAGTCCTCAGTTGAACCCTAGTAAAGCAGGCTATGTGATGAGAAGAAACTAACACCTAACAGAGCAACGGCTGGATGTGCATCACACCTTTTCACGTTCTGCATCCTGGCTTTTTCAAATATTGATTGCTTTGAAAGCCTCTGCTGAGACCAAAGGGTCCACACACAAAGAGTCCCTATTCATCTGCTTTCAAGCAAACCCATGCTCAACAAACATTTACCTCTCTGATATTCCCCTTCCACCCCTTATAAACCCAAACTACTTACCACCATTAAGAAATTTGTCAGATAAATGTCACAGGTCATTTTAACATATGACTCTGATCTGTGTCCCAGTTTTTCCAATGATGTGCAGCCCTGTGTACACTGAAAAGTGCCTGATGTAAACTCTAGCAGCTCTGTAATATACAGGCACCTTAATTTGGATAAACGCTGAAGATCAAAGTTTGTCTTCAGAGATTAGTGGTTCGTTTTTAACCTGATGCTGATATTTTTAACTATATGAAAATATACTCTTGACCAAAGCAGGAGACTGATCAGCTGCAGCTCTAATTATGCTCCACATATCACTCTGACATGTTCATTCGAACATTGAAACACATCTGAGCACGACTTGCATGACATTTACAGTTCCCACCTCCATTTATACCCACCCCCACCAAGAATGAAATCAACCAATCAGCAAGCACTGAAACAGCCCTCTATGACCGAGAGCAACAATCTTCACACAATCTATGTGATTCCATTAAACAACCTGAACAAAGTACAAATGGAGCATTGCCTGTGCGAGAGCTACATAATTAGAGAATGGCTAAAAGGCACCAATCTTTATGTATTTTTTATGCATTTTTGTCAAGCTTATGCATAACAGTTGTGTTATTATGGGATTTTTATGTGTGTAGAGCACAAAACATTGAGCTGGTGCTATACAAGAAATAGAGGGAGGTCCAGTTAAGGTGCCTTGAAGGTATTCTCTCTTTGGTTCACATTTCTCAGAGGTGATTAGGCATTTCCCTTTGCTCCCATACATCCATACATCATATGGACTGGGTCTGCAGACAGAGAGAGTAAGAAACTAAGTATGCGCACACACTTGTGAGAAGAGAAGGGCACTTGTGTGAGTGTGGACTGTGCTATGGCAGGGCACTGACTTCTATCTCCAGGGTCATTGACTGGTAATTAGTTTTGCTCTAATGGCTGCCTGGCGAGGTCAGAGGATTCCTGTAATCCCTCCTCTATCTGTTCACCTCCTGCTTGCCTCTTACTACTAATCTCTCTAACCTATCTCCTGTCTGCTTCCCCTCCCTTTTAACAACATCTCTCCTTCAAGAAGTCACATGGTTCACCTCACTTTCTGCTGGTCGTTCTTCCAAACTGCCGGTCTATGTTTCTGGTTTACCCCACTTAATGAAGGCATTGCTCTCATTGTTTTTCTTTTCTTTCTCACCCTCCTCCCCTCCTTTCCTCTACTAGACATTAGTACAAAATACCTCCTACACACATTTCACGCTATTCCTGTTCTCCATCTCTTTGTTTATTTTTCTTTATCTCATTCCCTCTCTCACTTGGCCAGTTCTACTCTACAGATCATAGCTGGGAACCTGCAGAGTTGTACTGTGAGTTTATTATTATTCCACTGGGATTTTTTAATTCACACATTCTCTCCACTGACGGCTCCAACTGCAAAACATTATCAGAAAGAACAGACCATCTGTGCACGTATCACAAGCTACTATCCTCGCTCCCTCTCCCACTTAAAGCCAACAGATGGAACTGCAGTTATGTACACAAGCAGCTCACTCACAGTAAAATTGTTTACTCCCATACAGGACACATTCACGTGCAGCTGAATATGTTTGTGTGGCAGCGGTGTGTTCAGTCTTCCCAACATTTAGTGATGCGGATTGTCGGGTGAGAATGTCTTTGGGGTATTTAAAGGCTGGACGTTAGCACCATCACCACAAACCCACAGTCTGGCATTGAATTCCTGGTTGTGGGTTTTAGTCATGAAAGTACATGTGTGTGTATCTAACCCCAGCAAAAACAGAAAATGACCAACTATCCAGTGAATGTTTGTGCCCCTGTGGAGAACAATCTTCCTGAGTTCTCTCTCTCAGAGAGAGCATCTCTTGTAGGCAAGGACAAACAAATTGTCATTATAGTTTGAGATACGTCTGACACTGCAGTCAGTTAAGACACAGCTGGTTGTCCTTGCAGCTGTTTCAGCTGATGAGGTACTACAAACTATTCTGCTGTTTAGACGCATCCAAGCATCATTTCCACAGCAAATATTGAGGTTTTATCAGCTTAGTTATTACACATATTTGGTCAGCAATAAAAAAAGTCCTTTATCCCAATATTCCATATTAGAAATCAGACTTTAGTCATTAGACAATATGTCTCATCAAGGACACAACAGCACATAAGTACGTTGAAAAAGAGCCAATGACTGAATGAAAGAGCAAATTCATCCTGCACTGCTGGTACACCTGGCTCACTAAGGAGCTCATTTGAAGCCTAGGATTAGGCCTAATTACTGCTTTAATTAGCAAGTTGCTGAGGGGCGCATCCCACCCCACCGCTGCCGCCAGCACCACACAGCACCATCAGACCGGGTTGCTGGGGAGGGAGCAGATCAAATGAGATCTAATTGATGGCAGCTTAACATCATAAAAGCTGGCGATTGGGGAGGCTGCTGCTTAGCTGAGACAAGTCCAAACAGAAGATGGGGAAAAACTCATTCATATTTAATGGAGGCGTTCAAAGGCAAAAGTGAATATTGAGGAATCATTAAGAAGCATGTGTCACTCAAGAAAAGAGACATTGTGTGTGTGCATGTGTGATCCAGTAGCAAGAAGGGACACACCACTCACAAAAATATTCATTTTCTCTGAGAGTATAATACCAGCTGGAATAAATAAAAATAACCTGAAGGATTTTTTTCTCTTTTTCCTGCAAGCACTGCGACATTCACACTGATTTTTATGGAAGCTTACATCAAATGAACATGACACAAAATAAATCAAATCTTAAAACATTCTCTCTTGTGGTGTGTATTCTCAAAAGTAATCGAGCAAGAGTCAAAAATATTAATTCCAAACATCACATAATCATTAGCATGAGTTTGACTGGTGTGAGGTATTTTACAGATTGAAAAATAATTAGCAGAGCACCCTAGAGGTCTGGATTCATAGCAGCTGTGGAAAATCACTTACATGGCCATTTCCACTGGGATGAAATTCATCCTGGACTTACTGAGATAATAATTCAGTAATTATCTAACCCTCCGGTGATACTAATGCTGACCATAGAGGGCCAAAGAGACAGACCAACGGACTGGCAGACAATGATGGGGCATCCAGTAATAGAGCTGGCTGGAGTTGGTTTTATGGCCTCATCTTAAAGTCTTAATGGCTTTCAGAGGACAAGGCTGTTTGGCTGCCTGGTAGACAGAACGTCTGGATTTCTTCTCTAATACTGTAACTCCCATTGTGAAGAGTTCCCAGAACCTCAGTGGCTGTGGGACATAATAATGGACTAATACAGGCTTTCTTGTATGGGTATTGACAAAGATCATAACATATGACCACAACCTGCAATAAATCTCACATTAACAACACAAACCTCCACTGAAAGCATATCTCATCATTCTGATATAACAACAACAATACTTTCTGTATTACACTTAAAGGATTCAAAGCTGTATAAAAGATCACTTACTGTATAAATCTGTGTATTATGACAACACAGCAGAAGTGTCCAGTCACATAACTAATTCAAGAGGAAACAATGAAGACTGAGGCTGAATTCTGATGGTGTGTCTGCTACTGAACAGACTTGACAACTGTATCCATCATTTTGTGTTATAACGGGTAGCTGTGGTATGTCACGTCATTAAGAATCAACTAGTCCCATTTTTTTTTTTTAAAGAAATTTAATTTTACTGTTCAAGGTCACACTGTACCATAATATCCATTATGCATAATGTCTTCAGGATATCCTACATTTTTTATTGGATTTTTATTTTTTGTATTTGTATTCTTACATGCAAACCAACGTGTGGTTGGTTATCATACTAGAAACTGCAGTATAGTACACACTTAGCTGCAGTTTAAAAGGTACAACAAAGTAAAGTGAAGAGAGTAACATACCTTACTAAAATATAGCCATGCAAAATGTTGTACACACTAAGGCCTCCCCAAAGCCAAGAGTCAAAGCAATTATTTTAGAAAACCACATTATTTACTAAATCAAGAAGCCAAAAGATGAATTTGTTGTTTAAATGTGTGAGGATGGATATCCTGTATATGTGAGTCCATATATGAAACCCTATAAAAATACAGCATTAACAGCTCTTTCTAAAAGCAATTCTGACCTTAGCTGTAAAAAATGATGTTTGTCCTAATGTGGTTTGGAGTATCAGCCAATACTGAAGCAGTTGACCCGATTTTCTGTTTTTGTTTGGATTCCACCAGTCTGTGAAAACATGCTCATCCTGCAGTTATGTATTCAAGGTACTAAGAGTTGGGAGAGAGGTTATTATAATTACTGAGCAAGAACAGTTTTAGGATGCGCAAAGCTTCATGAACTCCATCTTCACACACACAAACACACACAGGTCAATGAAACAACCTTAAGTTCAAGGAAGTGGGTTTGCACAGTCCACAAAAGGCTGCAGTGAGGTCAAGAAGATCCACAGTGGAAGAAAAGACCATCCATCTGTTTTAATTCTGTAATATGTTATTCTGCTGCTCCCTTTTCTCATTTTAAAACACCTGATCTTCTCTCCATTGCTCCTCTCCTCTACCTCTTGACCTCCTCACAGGGTGGGAGAAAATGAGAAGGAGAGAGAGAGAAGGAGATAAGCAGACACAAAGCAGGAATCCCTGTAAAAAACAGGCTAGAGTGAGAAATGAGGAAGGGATGAGCAGATGTGAAGGGCATAGGGGAGACAGGGATCGAGGGAGAATGGTCATAGGAGGGAGACAATTTTTTCTCAGTGTAATGCTCCCTCTCCATCTCTCTCCTCAGATGTGTCAAGGTAAAATAGAGGAGGTGAAGTGAGCCCAGCAGGTTTCTGGCCTCAGCACAGTCAGATCAAGGCCACCGCTGAGCACAGGATGCCCTCAATTGTAGGGCCCCACACTACATAACTGATGGTATACCCTTATATTCTTCCAGCACTTGGGGGAATTTAAAATGAAACTTAGAATTTATAACTGATAATGAACTAAATCATTTTTAAATGAAGGTATATACAAGATATCACATAATGACACACACTATTGCACTATTAACACATGCCAATGCCAACAAATGCCAGGATATTCCATTTTACTGAAACAACTAACATTATGCTCACTGGATTATTACCTTTCCTTATTTAATGGATTATCTTTGACATTTTCTGTGTTACTTTTTGCCCTTCATATCGAAATAGTAAGAGCTCTGCCAGAGGTGATCACAGTGAGCGAGTTACAGGTGACTGCCAAAATCAAGGAAATTAATGTGTAATTGAAGGCTACAAAGTAGAAAGCAGGAACCTGGCAGCTCAGTTAGAATATGTGATTCAAGTCCACCCAACTATTCTGAAAGGAAACTAAAAACAGAAAACAGAGCTGAATGAGCCAACACTGCTAAGAGCTGTGAACAAATCTACAGCCGGCACTCATCCTCTGCGAAAAGCATGAAAGTCGCATATTACTTTTGTTTTTTTACTAAAACTAACTGCAAATTAGTCACTACTGTACACCAATGTACAGTATCATATAGAACGTCCTTTTCTTACCAAACGCCATAAGCTCAAATGACCTTGTAAACAACAAGTAGACAAATGTGTTCAAAAGAATATACAGCACTATCTAGATTTAAAGATTCAACCATCCACTGTAAAGGTTCAGCAACATATAGTATTTTCTTTATAATGTGATTGATGATTTTTTTAATCACTATATCATCACTTCCAGAAAAGGAAAAACAAGCCTCTTATTAGGCTGTTATATCTTAATCCTACATCTCAGGCAAAGTAAATCCAAGCAAGTTGCCATGCTGTACCTTAGGTTAGTGCCCACAGTTTCCTGTGCAGAAAAACTAATCAGCAGGCAGGGCAATCTGTCAGCCACAACAGAAAGGCAACTGCATAATTCAACTCAACTTTTTCCTGATGAACTTCTCTCAGCTGAAGTGGAAGTGGGAAGAAACATCAGCAGAGGTTAATCTAAACACAGTAGCTCTTACCTCCCCTCCGTCTCTGTTTTCTGCTTTTTGAGCGGTTTCTTGAAGTACTTTTTATTCCAAATCAATGTCCCATATTAGTCCCCTTCTCAATATCGCTTTGTGCCACACAGGGTGTATGATGATCGATGCTGAAAAAGAGATCGGAGATGAAATTAGAATTGAGTGAAAGACCTTTTCATGCAGAGATCCATAGAGGATAATAGAAGGGGTAAAAGGAGGTGTGTCGAGTCGGGATAAGAGGTGGTGCTGAAGTGTCTGTGGATCAATGTCCAAATATAGCAACAATGTATTTGTATGATTAATTAAATTAATTGATCTGCTTAAGAGCTTGATGATGAAGGGCATTAGGATGTAAGCAGTGACGCCTCACTGTAAACCTATCAAGTTGACGTAACCTCTGTGCCTTGTCTGAGGTGTCAGAAAACCCAGAGGGGCCAGTGCATAACGAAAAGCCCAGCAGTGACAGGGGAGAGAACAAAGGAACAGAGAAGCCAAGGTACTAACAGTTTCAATATGATCTTTATCCTGAGATGATTGGCACTTAAAGACAAGGCAGTTAACAAGGCTCTGTGTATCAAATCCATAAAACAGGAGCACAAGGGAATGTAAAACTGAAAGTACAGTATCAACCATTTTGGATGCAATTCCTATAAAAGGATTCATCCCCCTTGGAATTGAAAAGTGCTACCCACAGCCCTTATATAACCTAAAAGAGTCTTAGCAGCCCTGCAAAGATGAATGGGAGAAAATTGCAGTGTCCAGATGTGCAAAGTCGATAAAGACCTCTTAAATATTACACTCCCCAAAAAGAGATGTAACAACTTGTATGAGTAGAAATAATGTTTTATTTTAAAAACTAAGCCCAGCACTTTCACTTAAAAGCTTGAGTGGTGCAGAACAGCACTACTTCCAGCCTATTCATCAGTGTTTCAGTGTTTAGCATCAGGTGTAGAGCACGCACAAAGGAGCCAATCGATATCAAAGCAACACACCGTAGAGCAGCACAATGTATGATACAAAAACCTCATACTGAGCATATATTTTATAGGATTTACAGTGAGATGTTGTAAAATAATCCTACAGAAAAAGGCAACATCCGTTCATCCACCTGTTGTCTACAACTTATTCCTGCTATAAAGGGTCATGACCATGAGTGGCTCCATCCTGTTTGAACAGTCACTATTTGATAAATAATTATTGATCAGTGTAGGAAGTTATTTCTTTTCATAGGTTTGACACCAGTCAGTCAATGTGTAATTAATTAGCCATTCCCATTACAGTACATTGTCAGTCATGAATAGCTTTGCATACCAGCATGGACAAAATACTCCCAGTCTGATAATCCGTTGGAAAAAAGTTTCACTGTGTTAAGTTCCTGGACAAAGACCATTCAGATGAAAGCACCCAGCAGTAGATGCTGCAAATGATGTTAGTGGAACTCACTGTTTGAAAACTGCTCTACTTCCATACCTTTTATGGTTAGATATTCATAGGTTCCATCAAACCTTCGCTATTTTTCCAAAAAAAAAAACAAACAATAGGATTGGAGGAATGAGTTAAAGTCAGTGTATATTCCTCTATTTTCTTCTCTTTTGACCTGCTGAACCTTTGAAATGCAACTAAAATCAGATTAGATCTAGAAATAGATTAAAAGAACAGATGAACTCCAACATGTATTTAGGCCATGTTAAATCATCATCTGTGTAGCCCATGAGTCAGTCTGAGATTGCATGACAACAGCAGTTCTAGGGCAAATCACATTTATTATTTTTGATGTAAGTTGTGCTTTTAACCTGCTTTTGTCAGGTACTGCTTTGTTTACATCAGTGTTGACCAGCTGCCATTACACAGTAAATCCTTCTATAATGGAGTTGTTCATAGATGCACGCAGCTTTCAACCACGACTGATTAAAGTTTCAATGATAAATGATACACAGTTAGAGACAGGGAAGATGTAGAAGAAAAAGTCAGACCTGGACAGTATTAAACTCAAAGTGTGTGTTATGAGAACTTGCCCTCTGCAGAAGTGACCTGGAAACTGTAGCCAAAAGAAATCGAACTTTAGAAAGTGAATTCTCTGGTGGCCTACGCTGGCAGGAGATGAGTCGCCAAAATTCAAATATAATAAAGCCAACATGGCAGAAATAAAGGTCGCACCAATGTGCCCCCAGTCACATGACCAAGGGAGCATAAATCACAGGACTGCAAAGTCCAAAGTCTTCGACATAGAGCTTCTTTAATAACTCCATTCAAAGGCTACCCCCAGTAATGTTATTGACGGGAGCGACACAGATGAATGCATGAAGTACAGTTGCCTGTCGTTGTTCCACACTAATCGCACTTTCCATTACAGCATGTTCCTAAAGTACCTCTCATACATTAACTGCAATTTACATATGTGGTTTCTATAGTAACCTGTAATCAGCAATACTATGTTCAGATTTTGCACACTGAGCAGAAACTCTTCAAACAGTAACATGCTGCACACTAAGACTGCTGTAAACATTTCTGTTGTGGCTGCTGTTCTTCATGCTGTGAACTATTGGCTGAATACTGAACTTCAATTGTATCTTACGGTTATTTGGCTAAAAGACGGGGTCAGTTTGGACAGTATGATTCTGACCATTGTACTTCTTATACCTGAATATTTTTGCAATCCACAGCTTTATGTTTATTCTAAAAAAAATGCATTTACTTATATTATTATTTGTTTTAAATGGTTGTCATGGTTTTTGCCAAATCTGGGTAGTGTTTAAAACTCAGCTCGGACGCCGGCGCACATTGAGGACACAGTTAGCATTAGGCAATTATAGAAATCATGAGGTTGTGGTTTTAGTTTAAATACTGAAAAAAATATTAATAATATGACACACAAGCTATCTAGCCAAAACTACAATCTTTCCCAAATGTTATTTTTTTATTATGCCATAAAAAGCCCAGTCAAGATAATGTACCCATAAAGAATTATGACTGTAGTTCTACTGAGCTCTACAGAGCACTTTATGCTTTGCAACTCATTGTTTTGGTTTCAGGGCCAGCGAATTCACTGCTTTGACTCACTCTCAACACTGAAGATCATTTTTAGATACAGAAAACAGCAGTTTTTCTCAGAAAAGTTCTTATAAACCCAGCACCAAGTGTTTTAACGGCAACTGCTTGCAAGTATATTCACCGAAACAACTTAATGACTTGAATCACCAAAAAATAAATAAATAAATTAGCTCCACATGAAAAGATATATTTCTTGATTTTAGCAATTCAGTGTGTAGAGGGCGAACTAAATAACTGATGTGAAAATCATTACTGAGGAGAACCACGAAGACCATGATAACAGAGTAAACCCTTTTGCCAATATCCTGTATCCTGTGCCAATATGACATACAAGCCTTTATTGTGAAATGACCTCTTCCCAGCTGTGCACTCAGCTCTAATACTCTACTGTGGAGCTACTTAGCATTCACTGATAGCAGGCCCCATGTAGCAGACCTGCCAGCCTGGAAAGCTTTGTTGACTATCTATTGTAATTCACCGGTTAAGCCACTGTTTACTACTGGCCTGCTGCCCAGCTACCCAGCTAGGCCTGCTGAGGTTGTTGTACTGGATCACAATATACCTTAATCCCGGCGGCCATCCTTAATGACTCTCATCCTCTTTCTCGCCTGCTCTCCCTTCTCCTCGCCAGCTGGAGAGGTGTCTGTCAGTCTTTCTGACGCTCTGATACCTTTTTTTATAACGGTCTCCTCTCTGTCCTAAGATGATGATGGCACAGACAGTCAGAAAGAAGATAAGGAGAGTGAAGGATAGGCTGATTAAAAGAGAAAAGGAGAAAGAGAATGGGGCAGCACAATAGTGGCAGAAAACTGCAGTGTGTGACAGCAGGTGAAAGGGGAGATGGAGAGGTGGCACAGAGGAAGAGGACCAGGAGAGTGAAAAAGCAAAGAGATGGACTGATGAAGACCTGAAAGAGACAGGAAATGGATTTATATTCACCACTCATTTTGCGCTCCGTTTGACTTTTGGAAGGGAAGCAGATGTGCCTATGTGCACATAGCATTGATTCACAGGCTTACAGATGAATATGGAACAAGCCCAGTTCGTCACATTAGTAGGCTCATTTCCCACAGAGAGAGACATTCAGTCAATCCATCACTTCTCCACAATTCTGAAGGACAGATAGAGGGGGAGAGATGAGGGTGGTTGAGAGTGAAAGGGAAACTGGGAGGGATAGAGCAATAGAAGGCAAGATAAAATAAAAGTGAGTGAATGACAGAGTGAGGACAAGTGAAGAAGAATAGGACGTCTGTGGTGAGTTTGTTTTGTGAAGCTCATATCCCCCTGGTTTAGAGATATGCTGGAAATAATGTGATCATCTGCATGGAAGAGAGTCTCTGGGATACATAGGTCATGCACTGTGAACAGTGGGCCAGTGTTCAAATGTAACAAGAGGGAACAGCCAGACTGGTTATCTACATTGTCATTTCTCCTACAAATGCTACATGCCTCCTTCAGGGCTGCAAATCTCTTGTTGCATGGAAACAGCAAATAACTAGTGCTGCCAGTTGCTACCTAGCAAGCATGAGACAGATGGCAAAATGCAAGAAGTAGCCAAGATCAATATTAGTACAAGGTTATAAAAATATACCACAGTACAATGCCACAGTAAAAAAATAAATTAAAAAAAAAAAAATTAAAAAAAAAGGGGGGGGGGGGGGGGGTCATTATGGCAGCTGGGTAAACTGTTTTAAACTGGTTTCATAAAACACTGCAGGCCACTCATCTAAATAGTGGAGTACACAGTTTAGAGATTTTCTGTCCCTTTCACAGTGTTTCTGCTGTGGCTTTCTATTCTAACAAATAGGAAGAAGTTTGGATGTAACAAGGCACATAAAATATCCAGAAATGACTGCCAGATAATGCTGTACTGCACATCAGACAGGATTTTTACAGATTTGGCCTATTAAAACCTCATTAGTCATGAAGGGAAAATAAATAAAGATTAAGAAATAGATGAAAAGGGGATTTGTCATCTTTGAATCGAGTTTTATGCATTTAGTGCTTCTTTTAAACCCATTTAGAATCATAACGACACATGGGTTTTCTTGTTTCCTCTGTTCTGTACTGCTTTTATTTCACAGTTGCATTTGGTATTTCTTTTCATTTCAAATCATCTATATATCCTATTAATTTTTAGACTTTAACATGAGGCCAAGCATTACTATGGCACTAAAATCACTGAATGGCTGAACTGTGACTAGTAGTGAAAGAATCTTTTTTACAATGATATGAATTTAATGTAGACATGGCTATAAAGGTTAGTTTTAGCCCCCGATCTGTCAGTCAGGGCATCTTTAGTAGCAAGCACCTACATTACCTTTACTCCTGCTTAAATGAACAATTTATTCCTAAATCCAAGTGAACATTCAGTCAAGTAGAAATGGTTAAGCAGTGTAAGATGCAAGAGGTCCCAGATGCTGCGTGCAGCATGAACACCCTGGAGCATTGAGCTATAATGCAGATACACTGAAACAGAAGGTCACTCCAGTGCAGAGATGGAGATAGCACTGTATAAATACTCAATGCAGCAAAACAATAGAGCTATCCAATGCGTCACATAGTGCGTAGAGTATAGAGACACCGCTGAGATACCTTATGCAGCAAATGCAGGCAGAAAGCAATCCAGCTTACTGATGCAGCAGCAAGCAACACATACAGTAGAGACACACACTGAAAATCCTCTATATGCACCCACACATTCCCAGAGCTTTTCTGTTACTGTCATCCCTTCACATGCAGATACACATACACGCACACGCACTACACCACACACACATAAACAGCAGGTATACGCACCCTGACACACATACAAATTGATTATTCCCCTCATACACAATCAGCAGGCACACACACACACACACACACACACACACACACGCAGAAACACACTCCTATAGGAGCAGCAGCTTGCACCTGAAAAATAACTATACTGCTGACACGCCAACATCAGCTGTCTGCGTGAGAAAGGAGGGAGGGAAGGAGAGAGGGCGAGTATGGTTGAGAGAGAGAAGGAGCAGAAAGATGCACGAGAGATAAAGGGGGAATGACGAAGAACAGACAGAGATATGCAGACAAAAAGCAACAGTGTTTAGTCAACAGAAACCAGTCAGCACTGCCCATTGCCCCTGCAGCTTTAAAACATTTTCTTCTTTCACGTTAGGACTATATTTGTTTATATCCATTAAATGTCTTATTTTATTTTTGTTTTTTTGTTCATTTTTGAGTATAATGTGAAAAATCTGGTCTTGTTTGGAGACAGTATGTGTCTGACTAAAAAAAAAAAAAAAAAAAAGACGCAACAGCAGCGTACTTGATCTAATGAATAAAATTGGCTGACCGTTACAAAATAGCTTAATTTAACAATACATGTAAATCCAGTGATCGATAACACTTGGCAACACTAACTGTACAGCAACAGCATATTTTTGAAAATAATACACAAGCACTGCAATAATTTGCAGAGCTCTTTATATCCAGTAAAGTAATACAGTATTATGACAGGTTACTTGTTAAATAAGTAACAGTATAATTTAGCAAGGTGCTTTTACAATAACTACTAATAAGCCACAAAAGGCCTAAGAGCATCATAACCACTGTGCAAAATGTACCTCTGTGAAAAATCTCTGTAATATTAAATTAGCATTAGCGCTGTGACTTTAATATTCAGTGCCCATTTAATGAACTCTGAATGTGCATGGTGCATGAAATGTGCTATATGAATAAACCTGCTGTGCCATGTCTTGTTGTTACTGCTTTAAAGAACACAAAACAATGCAGCACATTACGTAACATTATACTGTGCACAACAGTGAGGAACACTCACAACACCCACCACTTAACAGCAGTCACACTTCAATAATCAGTTTGGTAAGTCACGCAGTGAACCTGGCACTCTGTGGTGGACTGTCTCACTATATGGTAGTGATGCAGAGCCAAAGTACAGAACATGTCACTATACTCCACCTCGAGCACCCACACCTGCCTCTATAGCAGGCATTACTCAGAGCTGTACATCATACCAGATACACAGCTGCCATTAGTAATCCCACAACATAATAACAGATATTAGTGCCTCACCATATGGCTGTGACTCAGTGCTTGGGGAGCAATGCTACAGTATATGCCAGTGCTGACATGTATGACAGCTAACATCAGCAGAACACTTGTCTATGTTTAACAAGGAGGTGGTGGTAGCCTGGAGAGAAGGCAAGCTGGTGTTTAAAATTCAGGACCACCTACGAATGTCTAGTTGAAGAATTTAAATGTAAAAAAGGCTGTTTCAGCTTTCACTGAAGTCCCAATGTTCAAGGCAAATTCCAGTGTGCATAAATACACACACACTGGAAGAGTCGAAGCTTGCAGGTAGAGTAATACACAAAAAGGCACAGTTAATTGTAATGTAGTATCTAGGCTATGTAATTGTAAAGTCCATTTAAAACAGGATACTGACCTACTGTATACATGTGTTTCTAAGGCTGATCAGAGCCGCATACAAGCTCTGATACCATGACGGACATGCATGTCAAGCAAACTGATGAAGCATTAGTTGTTCTGTCACATCAAGACTAGTTCACCACAGAAAACATGTTTAATTATTAAATACTGTAGAAACTTAACATGTATCTTCCTTTACCGAGCTCAAGGGTTTAACTTTCGACAGTGATGTAAAAGTGTACTGTAAGATCTGTCAGTACGCTATGACACCACACACACACACACACACACACACACACACACACACACACACACACACACACACACACACACACACACACTCAAATTGCAGCAGAGCAACCTGACATTAAGAGCAAATAGGGGCTCAGTGTCTTTCTAAGACTTTTTTTAAGACACTGTAATTCCACAATATAAACAATAAACATACACACACCACATACACATGCAGGCACGCACGCACGCACGCACACACACAGTCTCAAACCCCCAAAAATAAATTACTTTATTACTTTTCTCCATCCAAATTCATTACTTTATCACTTTAGTAATTACTTTAATTACTATGAACTAATATAATTTAAGTAATATTAAATTGAATAACTTTAAATTAGAATAACTGCTGTAACAATTGAATTTCCCCTTGGGGATTAATAAAGTACTCTTCTTCTTCTTTTTCTTCTTTCTGAAGAACAGTGGGATGGGACAGGAGGAGCAGGGTCTCCAACCAGCAATCCTCAATCACAACCCAGACTACCGAGGGGCCAAAAGGACAGGGAGACAGCTTCACAGTGATGGAAAACTATCACAGAAACATATAAAACAATCACAAAGGATATTAAACATCTGGAAAGAGACACAAAATAACTACAAAGAGATGTTGGTGTCCACAGAGACGCAAAGTACCACAAAGAGATGTAAAATCATCATAAAGAGATGCAAAGCAATCACAAAGCATAGAAAGGTTCCAGAATGAGACACTAAATGGCCATACACATCATTTATAGTCTTTTATGTTGCTTTGGGTGACCATAGGTGGGAGGGGAGGGGGCAGTGTCCTGTCTGTACCTAGGGGCCCATTGTCCTATAGTTGTAGACTGGATCCAAATGACCTAAAAATTTACCTCATATATTAATTTCCTACAGCAGTCATTATTCATATAAATATGTGAGCCACATACAAATAGAGATTTGTAGGAAACTTCCCAGAAATAGCCATTATATTCTGACATGATGAGTTGCAAAAAAGACTTTGTTTTTGTCAACCATTTGTTTATATTGACGCTGCTACCAAATGCATTTCCTGATTAAAATGTCCAAAGCAACTACTGCCACTCTGTGAAAGTAAACTTCACAGAAAATGTCATCAAATTTTAAAAGTTAGTTGAAATTCCCTTTACAGCCCAGTGGAATAGCACAAATAATCTGATTCACAGGGTTTTCACTTGGCAGAGTTGTTATGCAGGGAGAAAAGGGAGATTCAGGGAAGCTAAGCTAGTGGACACGTCAAGCAGAAGATGCTGTAACTCTATCAGTAACCTCTCCTGACACAGAATGTCTCTCCAACCACGCCGAGCACTGCAGTAAGTGCAGTATTATCCCGCATGTACAGCTTAAGACATTTCTGCTTTAGCCGAGTATGAGAGGAGAAAAAGAGGCAAAGGGAAGAAAGAAACTAAAAGCAAGAAATTATGAAAAATCAGGAGAAAGACAAATGGGGAGAGAGGATGAGGGGATGAACTCAGGAAGATCGGTGTTCCACTCTCCTGCTCAGTTCTGCCTTAATGCTGATGTTTATTGGAACTGTCAGTCCCAAAGTTTGGTTTAAAATGGCACGCACGCACACCTACTGTGGGACATATCTGCATAAACAAGCACACACACCTACTTTAAACACACACACACACACACATCTACAGTAAAAATACACAAACATGAATACATTTATACCCATGTCTTATATTTACATACATACATTACAACACACACACACACACACACACACACACACACACGCACACACACACGCACACACACACGCACTCAGAGAAAAAGAAGACAGCAGCAGACACTAGAGAAAACAGTTCATCCCACGCTGGTCCCTACTGAATGAAAACGAATGCCACTGGTCTAGAAAATAACAGTAAACAGAGTCGGCCCCGGTCAGCATTTCAACATGGATGAACACAGAGCAAAAAGAAGAAGAGGGGTGAGGTTTTGGTGTGTTTGATAACTGACAACACAGAGGTTTATTATTTTTATGTTTCAGCGCCAATCCAAGGGGACCGTGCTTGTCTGTGGGACGAAAGGTTCAGAGCAAACTGCGCATATTTTAGTGTTTTGAACACTGCAGAAATCCTCCTGGAGATAAAACTCAAGAATGCACACAAGTTCAGTTTTGGTGGAGCTGGTTTTTCACACATATAAGGGGAGATTTATAGCAAAGATGTTCATGTGCAGGTCTAATATGACAAAAAAAACATAAATAATAATCTTAGAATAAATTATTAGCATAAACAAATTACAATTAATATTCAACAAAATGTATATGTATTTACCAACTCAATGTATCTATAATTTATCTATTGCAGCAGTTTCACACATCACTTATATAACAATTTATATTTAATTATTATGAAGATAAAGATTACTAAAGTAGATTAAGGACAAAAAATTGAAGCAGATACACTTAATTGTAATTTCGTATTACATTCTGAATGATTTTTGTGATGATCACAAGTTTTTGTTGACTTTGGTTTTCACCTCTAAAATCTGATTTTTTTCACACACACACAGAGAGAGGAGAAGCCAACTGACCTGAGATACCCTCCTTCAGATCTCACTGTCTATGCTTTTGCTTTTCCGGGAAACTGTTGTGTGATCATATTTATATAATACATATATATAACTTTTATATAATACATATATATTATATAATATCTACATAATACACAGGCCTTATATCTCACTGGTAAGAAACGATGCACCAAAACATATATGAGGTAAAAGTGATTCTGTTGTTGTCTGGTTCTGATTCATGACCAAATCCTTCCCCAAAACCCCAAACCAACTACTTTTAGTTTAGTTTTTAACCAAATAGGTCTTATGGAGCTCAGTGTTGTTATTTAGGTACTTGTTGCTCATACAGATAAAAACAACCTTCAGATATGCAACATGAACTAAGACACACACACACAGAGGCATAAACTCCCTCTGACACTTTATATAGATCTTTTGCAGGCAGAAAGCCTTTCCTCCCAGCTCTGTCCTTACTCCTCCTCTTTCTTTCATGTTTCTCTCTCTCCATTACTTGCTCCTACTCCTTAAAGAGTCTCAATATGAAATCAGCACCATCTCCCACCCCAGAACCAATTTAATGTCTCTGCATGGTGCAACACCTGCCTATCTGTTCAACTGCTACTTCCCATTAGCCAGATCACTTACTTCACTATATGAACCCATGAGAATATTTAAATGTATATGCAAATGTCTCTCTTTACTCTCAGACCCATGACATTGAGATCCACACAATATTTTGCATGGAAATACAGTATAAAGCACAGTAGACACATACCTCGAGGCAAAACCTATACTACAATGCGTGTACTTGGCACACACAAAACATAAAAACACACACACACTTAGACATTCACAATAACTTTGCATGCACACACACACACACACACACACATACACACACACACACACACACAAGTCATGAGCATGCAGCCCTCGTTTTCCAGCTTTGATCCCAACTGCTACACACTGCATGAATAAACCAATAAACAGCAAAAGGGGGGAGGAAAGAGGGATGGGTAGTAAAAAAAAAGCAAAGGCAGTGGCTGAGCAAGGAAGACTAACTGTGGAGGAGAGAGAGGGAGAAAAGTGAAATGAAGCAGTAACTGTGAGTGGGGAGAGAGAGATGTTGAAGAGAAAGAGTCCTGACATCACTGGTCTCTGTCGGTTTTCAGAGGCGAGACAGCTGGACAGACTGCTTATGCAGCAATACCCTTCTGTGTCGGACTCCCTTCTGTATTTCTCCCCAATGTGCGCACACACACACAAACACGCACAGTCTGCCTCTCTCCCCGACAAAACATCGTCTTCCTCTTTGCTTATCCACACCTCATCCACCTCTTTAAACGCCTTCCCTTGTCCCGATTCCCAGCTTGTCTTGTCTGCTGTTTTCCTGTCTTCCTCTGCCCTCATCTCCCCCTCGCCTCACCTCTCTATCTCCCCCTTCTTCTACTATTTACTCTTTTGCTCCCCTTTTCCCCTCTTCACTCAGTCTCGCCTCTCTGTTATGGCATCTCACAGCTTTTTTCCTCTCTCACATCCTCTTCTCACCCTTCTCTTCCCTGGTTTTTCTTCTCTTGTTGACTCCCACTCGCTCCTCACCTCACCCACCCACCCTACATCTCATCTTACTCTCTCTCCAACCTGCACTAGATGTCTCTCCCCCTGTTCTCTGAAGGGAAGTAAGGATGAGGAAAGGGCCCCAGTGGCACCTCCATCTGCACAAAGAGTGTATGTGTGAAGGGACACACTCACATCTAGAACGAGTACACAGACACTCAATTCACCTTGTTTATACACCAGATAGTGTCCTCATTTGCTCTATCGTGTCCTCCAAATTCTTCCAGACGGTTGATATATTCAGAATACAGCAGGGGAAGGGGAACTATTGTTTTTCTTGGATACAGAAAATGTTATAAATGACTGTGCATCTTTTGTCTAATGCTGTTTAAGGACATTGACGTACTAATGTGTGCAACTCAGAAGCATCAAATTCAACTATGCTAATAATAATGTCACCACAAACAGCCAGTGTTGCCAATCACCAAATGAATGGCAGGGGAAACACTGCTTTTTTTATTAGCTTAGCATGTTTTCCTTGATTTAGTCTCCCCTGCCTCCTTTTCTGCACATTTAACTCTTCAGCTATGTATCATTGTACGTCGCTGAATATTGTTTTAACTAAAGCTTAACTATTCTGTGTTTAAAAAGTTTGAAATGTTCAAAGAACATAGCTGCTGCTTCAAATCAGAACAATAAACGATACAAACAATAAAATACTATAAAAATTGTCTTTGATAGACAACTGTGTCTGTTCTGCATCTGTGTCCACTGACTGCAGCATCATCCAGTTAGACCATAGCAACAGAGTTGGATAACTGACACATGTAGGACCAAAACTCAGGAAAAGACACATGTAGCTGCAAAAGTAAAGCTAAGCATCAGTGAGAAGACATGGTTTTAGAAACAGATCGTCCTGTATTGTTTAAGCTGGATAAACAACAGAATGACATCTGCAGTAAAATATCAAAGTTACCTCCGCTGACAAAGACAGAAAACAGGAAACAACAAACCTATTTGAAAAGGTAATGTTACAGTCAGAGTACACATAAAGACAAAGTCTCCTCCCAAATTGCAGCAGTAGCAGCCGAGCTCACCAACATTATTATCAAAGCGCTTCTGAATAGCTGTTTGTCTTTCTTTACTTTTTAATTTTTAAAGTATGAAATGTGCATTAAATGTGTTGTATAAAATAGGGCCTGTCTCGCCTTCTCTGCTTCACTCTCCCATCTGAACAGCAGGACTGCACACAGGTCAACACTGTGACCTACAAACTCTGAATGTCTGGCTTCTGTCACAGAATAGAAATCACTGAGGGTTCGATACGATGTATGCTTAAGTAAACTCGCAAAACACAGTGGGGAATGATACTGTGCTGGAGACTTTTCTATAAGTTGAGAAATGAGTCAGTCACCACCAAAACTTTTTTTCCCTTGAAAGCTGTTTGCTGTAGTTTTCAAAAATCTAAAACTTTAAGATGTGGAGACAGTTAGTGAGTTGTTCTGAAGGGGAAGAGTGAACACAACTTGAAAAAGCAGTTGCAGTATTTGACATTAGTTGAGCTACCTCTCCCTCCTACTGCTTTACAAAACAAAGTATATTTCAGGTTCACTATCAGTTTACTTTGACAGTGTGTCTGCATGTGTTTCTCTTTGGACAGGGGCAGATATTTGAATAAAATTATTAACCATTTTCAAATGAGGCAGGTTTCATTCTGAAATGAGATATCCAGCATGTGAATTAAAAGTCACACCTACGTTCTGAAAATAATTGCTTGCATGACTTTAAAGCATTTTGATGACATGCTATTTCTGCTCTGAATGTCCATGACACCCTCTCCTCCTCAACGTTATGCCCAAGGACAGAAGAATTATTTTTAAATACACATGAAAATTTTCAGGCTGCGTTTTTGCTTGTGTATGTATGTACTCCAGCTTTACAGAGGATTTAACAATTTTACATATTGTATTTTTGGCAATCAGTTTTATTGTCTTGGGAAACATCCAACTGATCCTAATCCAGTCATTTTCTATAGTCAGCTAAATCTGCTGCCCTAAGCTTCTTCCTCTCTGAAGGTTTAGACCCTGTCAGATGTCAGGGCAGGAGACGACCTTGGTGTTGTCATTGAAAACTGCTGACCATGTCAAAGTAGAACAGATTTTACTGGTGGCTAGGCTTCTGCTTCATGGTCTAATCATGGTGCTAGTGTCCTTCAGAAATATTCACTGTCCGTCCAAGAAAATTGACACATTAGTAGTTTCAGTGAATATCCCAAAACAACACAGGTGTATCTAATAAAGCCCCACAGGTATATCAAGGAAATAATATAAAATCATGTAAAATCAACAGATTGATCGGTGGCTGAATGTTTTAACAAATGTGACTATACACAGTCACTATAGGTTTCTTGAAACTGTGGTCACAATTTTTTCTTCAGTCTTGTTGTGCCTAAATCTAAGCAAACCTAATAGCGGTCCTCACTCCTCACTCCTCTAACCTCACTGACCTTGTAGCCTGTGTCTCCTGTTGTATGTGAAGCCATGCTGACACTAGAAAGGAATTCATTACCTTTATGCTCTCCACTGTCCAACTCTGTTATGTAAATATCGTGTGTGTGCGCGTGTGTGTGTGCGTGTGGTCATATGCATTTGTAGGCACACAAATACAAGACCAACTGTTATATGCAGTCCATATTTTTATCTTGTTATTATGGATTTGCCATAGATCTACCTGCATGTCCTGCTGTGTATGCATGAGTGTGTATCTGAGTGTAAATATAGCCAGCATACAAGGACATTTGCAATGATTACAGGAGACAAAGGACATCAACAGTGCCTCAAAGTTCCCATTAGAGACATGTGCGCCATATGCCATGCCACCGTACCTGATTAACCACTACTATAGCTGATTAACAACTCTTCTTCTCTTTGTTTTGTCTTTCCACATTTAATTGTTTTTGTTTGCAGGTCCCATCCAGGATACAAACAAGTCCCACTACAGGTTAGATTGCTTTGTGCTATCTTTTTTGTGTGTCTTTTTTTGTTTGCTTGTGAGGGGGGTTTTTTGTTACTCCTCCATCTTGCTTTCTTCCCCTTCACCACAGTGCAAAGACGTCCATGCAGCTGCAGGGATTTTTAATGAAGGCGGCTTTGGCTAATATAGCCTCACTCAGGGGACTGCTTGTTTGGAAATAATTATCTCTTACAGCTGGCAGAGAGAAAGAGAGAGAGAGAGGAGCCAAGAGTAAAAGAATAAGAGGAGAGATGTATGGTATAGGAATTGTAAGAAGAGAAAATGAAATGAATTCACATGACTCCACTGAAATTTGTGTAAGAAACAACAATGAAGGGACAGATACAACTCTACTCCTTTAAACTGACGTCTGGAGGACTTCTGTACATCCAGTCAATTTTTTGTCACACACTTCCTGGATTGATGTGCCTTCATCTGAGCACAGAAAGATGGGGTATAACAAAAACAAAATGGGGATTTGGAAGAGAGTTGCCATTGTGTTGCTGGAAAAGGAGCTGAACAGGTTTTATCTTAGTGTAACCTTTCTGTGTGGCTGATTTTACTTAACCCTCCTGACTTCAGTGTGTGTGTTAGCACCACGCTACATCTGGTTTAGCTATTGTGGGTTGCCAATACAAATACAGCCACAGTACGCTGTATCCCCTGCTGCTGTTACCATTTCTGCTCACATGTAAATACACACTGATGCAATCACATGCCAATACCCAGACTTGTCCTACGCTTCCCCTCTTTACGTTTTATTCCCTTCAACCTTGTGTTCTTTAATCTTATTTGCCTTCTTCACTTTCCAGCCTGTCTGTCTTTTCCAGGAGCCAATAAAGAGCCTTCAGGTGAGATGGGTCAATGCTACAGCTTCATCTCTAGACAAAGAGCCCTTCAAACGCAGAGCAGAGAGGAGGGAAGAGGTCAGAAGTGACAGAAAAAGAAGGCAGGTAGGGAAAGAGGAGGAGGACATCTAGAGAGAAAGTGATAAGAAGTGATAAAGCCAGGGTTGAGAGGGAGAGACAAAATGGCAGGACAACAGGATAGGTGGATAAAGACATGATTATGATAAACCAGCAGAATGTGCACACTAAGCTCATGCTCTCACTCTCTCTGTGCATCATCCCTTTTCTGTGACCACCACTAATTTACGACATGATAGCCCCAGCTATGTGCCTGGCACACACACATAAATCTATCTCATCACTAAACACAAGGGCACGTGAAGGGCTTTTCATGTTTCACTGACCTGAAAGGCAAAAAGAGAGAAATAAACTAAAGGGGTGGTGGCAATAATGGCACATAAATAAAGAAAAACCTACAAAAAAGGAGAGAGGCTCTTTGACAAACAGAAACACAACATCGCCAAGGTTAGTCAGCCTTTGTAAAGGCGTGAGATCAAACCAAGGAGAGAAGCCAAAGTGGATTATGGGTGCAGGAAAGATCAGTTGGTCTGATGAGCTTATTGTCTTTCCCTTCAGGGCTGTATGCCCTGCACCACAGGAAACTAGCAGCAAGCCAGGGGTGCTACATTCAAACACATCACCATATCACAGGGCATTATTGACTGATCTACTCTACATACCTACACACACACACACACACACACACACACAATAATTACACACGCCCACGGAGTAAATTACTGTTTTGTTGCAGAATCTGGGAGCACCATCACCACAGGTATCAGTGAGACTTACGCTATCCACGTACTGTGCACTATAATAGGATTTTCAACACCATTAGGACTAACAGGCACAAGAGCACACCAATATGATCCACCTTTCCTCTGTTTTCCCATGATGCCACTGTATCTCTTTGCAACAGCTCATCTATACGTTCTCTTCACAGCAGCTGATCCAAGCATGTACATGTAATTAAATTAGAACATTAATCACTCACATATAAGTGCTATACATGAGCACACACTCATTGTTTCACATGCCGACTCGCCTCTTATTCACCCTCCTCCCGTTCTCGCCCCATCCTCTATGTAAAATGTTGCTTTAATTGAGCCCCTCCCCCCATGAAAAAAAAAAAAAAAAAAAAAAAAAACAGCACCACTCTAAACAATCAACCAGCTTTTGGAAGAAAAGGCTCCCAAGAGGCACTCCAACACATCTAATGCAATTTCTTAGATATTCAAGCTATAAATAATAAATAAACTCCTCTCGGTATGTGCCCTAATTAATTTAGAACAGTGGAAATGAAATTAAGGCTGAATCGCAGGCAACGCGGAGGGGGGGGGACTTTATGTTGAGATGTTGAAAAAAAGATGGGAGGTGTTCTGTGGAGTTTCATGTAAGCATGCATGCGATGATGTGGGAGCATGCCTGTGAAAGTGCACAGTCTGTGAGCTCTGGAGAAGAGCTGTGGTGCTTGATTGTATAGACGAAGTCATTCAAATGCTTTGCAGTACAACTACTGCACGTGTGTCAGAACGATTACAGCTGTACTTGGCTAAATAAAACTGCTTGACTAATTGAATATTTGCCCTGTTCATGTTTGTTAGGGGAGTGAAAATCTACATGACATGCTGATGTTAATAATATCTCCATCAGGTCTTTGTGGAAGTGGATATGTAGCATCCTTTATAAGTCAGTGACGTGGCATCGCGTGAAACTCCACTGGCAGCTTTCAGTGTTTTTTTTCCATGTATTTTACGAGCTCACTTTTAGTGTTTTTTGCATGTAGGAGCGATTCATATCACATGTTACAACAAATGTCTTCGTGCTGTTTTGTCAGATTTATTGTGAGGCTTCTTCTCTGTGTGGATATGTGTATTTTCTAAAGCAGAAGAAAGGGGTGGTGGCATAACAGACAGTAGCTGCATACAAATTTTCATCCTTTAGAATTGCAGACTGTGACCATATGTACCATTATCACATCAGGTCTGTAACGGTGCAGGACATAAGACGTCAGAAATAAATCCCTGTAACCGCAGTGTATACACTCACACTTTATGTAAAATATGTGCAGGGCATGCTACTTTCTATAACCTCAACCATAGGTCCTTAGACTGTAGGTGGTGATATTCTTTTGTCTGAATTAATGTAAAAACCTTCGCCCATTTGACGTTGCAGACCATAACATGAATAGATGTGCAGCATTACACCCACTGTGTCCACAGTCTGCTAGTAAAATGAAGACTAGGATCTGGGATTCTGCCTTGAGAAAATAGATTGTTTAGATCATCACTGCACTCTTTGTGCATTTGTTCAGTAAAGTAATTCACCGTAAAATGCTTAGTTATGTTGTATTGTCACAAGTTGTGATTCCCAGAAGGAATGCAGTACCCAAGTTAAATGCAGTACCATGCTGCCACTTTGGAAGCTGCATAATTTGACAGCAAGGGTGGAGGGAGTGTTATTCAAAAATCTGTGATGGATTGGCTGCAATTTGTACCATGCATACTGGGTAGAGATTAGAAAGCCAAAACTAATTCAAAGCTTTTTGCAAATATAACTGAATATTAGCTTCACGGTTCACCCTTGAGCTTAGAAAAAGAAGTTTCACAAAGTATTCCCAGGACACTTAGTGCGATGCTTTCGGGCACAGGCCTTCTCACAGAGCTCGACATAAGCGAACAACTCTACACTCAGTGGTGATAACTCTGTTGTCAGAGTAAATTTTGGTGATACGGTCTATCAAAAAATGTACAGGTGTTCTATCAAGTATTTTTCTTCATTCTTAGATGCTTGGAACATTAATTGCTAAGATGTAGTCACCACAGAGCATATGAAAGCAGCAATGTTGGCTGTCAACTTGTGGTAGCAGCTATTATTAGTGGTTTGATTTTTCACTCTCATTTTTTTTTTCCCTGAGACATTCACAGCTGGCAGCCATGGAGCTCAGGCTAATTTTCACTTGCTTATTATTAGAACGCATCCTTACTGCCATTTAATAAAAGCAATGAGCTGCAAGGCCATGTATTACAGTGTCGTGGCAAAGCTCTCGCCTTTCATACATGAGTGTGTATCAGCGTTGACACCATGCAAAAAGCCCTCACTGATCATTTTCCTTTTGATTTACCAGGGCTGATTGATGGTGTTGCCCCAAACGAGAAGAAAATGAAAAATGTGTTTGGGTTTTTTTTTTCATCAATTGAGAAGACAGGCAAATACGCTATCATCTCTTTGTATGTCACACAAGCAGTCACTCACTTGAACACACAAAAACGAGTTATCTCTCATGATCAAACACACAACTACATATGTTTCTGCTGTCTTAGTGGATGGAGTGAGAGGAGGGTCTCATTTGCCAAAGTGTCGGTGCTGGACCAATTGCGGCTGGGTGATGAATGGCTAACTGAGGCTCAGCATGGGTGCAGAGGAAACAATTAGTGCCACGTTGATCTCTCCTCTTCTCCTCTGCCCTTTATCCATCTTTCATCGTCCCATTCTCTCCCTCCAATTCTCTCTAGTCTTCTCCAAGTCAATCAGCACCTCTCTCTTGCCATTCCATCAGCTGGACCAGTCCAGTGCTCATCTCCTTCTCTCTCCCCCATCTGCCTCTTTCCTTCAGTCTGTCTCTCAATGAATTTACACCTCGTCACCATTAGTATTACTATGCGTCTTGAGGGAAGAGAGGGAACAGGCGTGAATGAATAAAAATGGAAACAGCGAACAGGCAAATGAGGGTTGAAGTGTCTCGTCCCTGTGATGCCAACATCATTAATGTGAGCTGCTGGTGGAGTCAGGGGGGGGGGGGGGAAGAGAGAAAGCAGGGACAGGTGAAAAATAAATGAATTAGAAATAAGGCACAGATGAACAGGTGAAATTGCACTGGAAGGAGAGACAGAGGTTTCAGAAGATGTGATGTGATGTACAATGCATGTGTGATTTCCACTGGGGATGTTTTCCCCCTTTAACTCCAACTTTTTGTTTTCAATCCATTGATCACGACATCATCTCTAAGCAGTGTCATCGTCTGACTGCCCAGTGGCCAAAATCCATCAGATAAGATGAGCTGATCAGCATGTTATGAGTCTCCATTAATTACCTGTGCTGACAGCAACTAACCTTTAGGAATGGCAGCAATTGACTTTCAGCTTGTTTTGCCTCTCAGGGCCCGTTTTCTGTATTGTGACTATAAGTCATTTCAGCAACAAGACATCCAAATACAATGACTCCCAACACAATCACTTCTGGAAAATAAATCTCTCTGATAATGTGACAACGCTATCGATAAAGTTTTTAAGGTTTATATCGTTGACTAGTCCAGGGTGTACCCCTGCATTCCCGCCAAAGAGGTCTGGTATAGGCTCCAGCAGGCCCCCGTGACCCTGGTTAAGGAGTAAGGGGGTATAGAGGGAGGGAAGCATAGATCATATTGTCATTATATGTTAATAATTATAGACACTTGGTTAAGGTTAGGTAGACATCATGATCATGCTTTAAAAATATATATTTTATCTGTCAGGTAGAAATGGGAAATGAAGAGGGACATCCAGTCACTGTTCCTATATTAATTTATAAAATTTCATATAGATTAAAAACATGCCAACCCCCATTCTGAAACGACACCTATCCTAATGCGTCTGTATGTATGTGTGTGTATGTATGTATGTGCGTGTATGTGTGTGTGTGTGTGTGTGTGTGTGTGTGCATGATACACTGTACAGGAGACTGTATTAAGTGTATCTTCTCACAATGAGGTCAGGCTGATGAATGGCAACTGCTCCCTAAAGTGCAGGCAGGATCCATCTGTTTATGTCACCCTACCACTCAGTTGACAGCCAATAAGCTATGTACGTGTGTGTGTGTGTGTGTGTGTGTGTGTGTACAGCATACTGGATACACACACTTGCACAGGTTTGTCTACAAATGCATATATTCACCTTGTGTTTTTGTCTGTACACACATGAACTACGGGTGTTTATGAATGCATTGATGTTTTGGTACAATATTGTACGACTGTGTGTCAGGTGCATGTGTGTGGACAGCAGTCACAGTTGGCGTCAGAGGACCTTTGATTTACAGTAACAGAGCCCAGGCAGATAAATCGCTCACAGTGAGTCACTGATCATCTCTACAAATAGGTCATGACATAAGCAGGTTAAAGACGGAGGGTGGAAGAAGCAGGGACCATCCCATAAATTAAAATTTTAAAGTCTGCTCTCAGCAGGAGGAAATCAGCAGCCATTATGTTCATTAGTGCTTTAAATGTCTTTATTAAGGAGAGACTGGAAAACTAAGAAAACTGATGCTAAATATGTGGCTGATGATTGATATTTTGTATTATATTTACATATATTCTTGGTCTTCTATTCACAGAAGTTTCTTTAAAAAGTGCTCTACAAGCAAATTTACAGCATATTTATGAAGTTAATACACAGTGTGTGTTCATCCACAACTATTTACGTGCCGTTAAAGTGTCCTTGAGCTGAAATACTGACTCAGGGTTTTGAAAATTGGTTTAAATAAGATCCTTCATCAAGGTCTAACATTTTCTGGTGAAATGACCATGAAACACATTAGTTTGACCTCGACATCTCTACTTTTCACCATTTGTTTTCATAGTGAGGCCTCCTCTTAGGCAAACTATTTACATGACCTTTGCTGTAAAGAGCATATTTCTGCTATATAACATGCTCATGATACATACTTTTGAAAGTGCTTTATGAATTCAAGTGTCTGTCATAATATTTAAAATACATTTGGGAGGCAGATACTGGGGATTTGATGTTATTACAGGCCCTGTGATCTTTGCTAAACGCTTTAATACGACACAAGATAAAAATGAACATTGGTTGAGGGAGACAGACTGATAGAAGAAGAGGGAGCACCACCATAATAAGAATCATGCCCTAATTCATTTCACTCAGGTAGTTAATTCAATGCAATTCACCACACTTGCACACTTATCTGAAGTGCTTTAGAAAAATGTGGCAGATATAAAATCTCATTCCACTGACAAAATGAAAATGAAGGGATGGGAGACAAAAAAAAAAAAATATTGAAGTGAGAAGTTAAAAAAAAAGGAAAAAGAAGAAAATAACCTTGATTTTGAAGCAGCTTCATTTCAACACTTTGGTCCACTTATTATACAAATTTCCATTTTCATTCCAGTCCGTCTTCATCGGTTCAAGTTTTTTTGCTGCCCTTTTAGTTTCATTCCACCACATCAGATGTGAGTCTGTCAAAGGTAAATGCATGCAGACATCCACAGAATCACTCTCGGTGGATTAAAAACACTGGACTGACCTTTTTTTTTTTTTTTTTTTTTTTAAATCTACCAACTACATTGGATGGATTTACAGCAAAGGTCAGGCTGGTTTTTAACAATTAGCTGAACTAAAATAACTCACATGCGTGTTTTTGAGCATCTTCCTGTGGCAATAATGTGTTCTGAGGAAACTGGCCTACAGTGCAAGACCAGAATTAACAAGCTAAAAAACTAAATTCACTGAAATATTACTTATTCTAACAATCTCAGATGCTACCCATAACTATACTCTAGAAGGAGAGTCCATGAATGGGCTTCTAAGACTTAGAAAAGCAACATCTAATCCACACTGGCACATGCATCTGTCATAGACCAATTCCAAGAAACCTTGCCTCATCATGCACTGCAGTTTATGGAGAATTTTTACATGCATTTCAGCTGCATTCCAGTCCTTGTAGCTATAGCAAGTATGAGGGGCTTTAAACTAGTTCAGCATAAAAAACAGAATTTTAGCTTTTAAAACTAAAGGCCTTAGATGTTCATTAATGACAGAGCCACACAAGTGGTTGTACAAAAGCTCTTTGGACTTGTGCAGCCATTATGGTGAGCTCTCCTGGAAATCCAGAGAGGGAGAGAGGGGCTTGAATGAGCTCTTGTCAAGGTAATGTGTGTGGGAGTGTGGTGTGTGCGTCTGTGAAAGTGTATGTACAGGCCAGAAAGTGAATGAGTGACTCACTGAGTGAAAGAGAATCACAGAGACAGACAGCATGGAGAGGGTAATCATCAGATGGAGGTCCAAAATGTGACATGTGAGCATGTGCTTGTCTGTGTATTTATTGTACTTGTACACATATGTACACACACCTCACTTATTTTAGTCACTGCGTCCCATATTGTCCACCTCACATACATGTGTTTCAAAATGACCATGTGTGTGTCTTCCAGTCTATGCTATTTCTATGTGTTATCTGATGCACAAGCTCAGCGTGGGTGCTGCGAGGTTTGCCGACAGTGACAGAGAAGCAGGACACTGGGTAATGGAGTTTGTACCAGTTGAAAGTGCATCACACTGACAGATGCTAGCCCCCTTAGACACTGTGGGGGAGGAAGTGCTCATTCACTCTCATTGCCACCTCGTGGGAGGGCCTGGAGTACAGCTACACACACACACACACACACACACACACACACACACACTGACAGGTTATACGCATACATACACAGAGACAGGGATAGGCTACACATATTTACACACTGTTATGGGAGGGCAGAAAGAGGCTAAAAGAACACACACACACACGCACACACACACACACACGCACACACACACACGCACACACACACACACACACACACACACGTCAGGTTTTACATTGTATTCTTCTCTATTATAAATATATACAAAACGGTACTTCCAACATTAGCTGTTGCACCATTGAGGACACTGTGCTGACTAAAATCTGTTTGCTAAGAGCTTACACTCACCTCAGTCCAGCCTAATTACCCAAGACATATTTTCTCACTCATTTTAATTATATTGTGTGTTCAGGATGTGTGATGGTAAAAGAAACAGCAAAAACTCAACATGCAGCATCCATCTACAATATTAAACTGTAAACTACTTCCTACCAAAGAAAGTCCCTACAAAAACTGTTCTGTGGATAATCTTGATTAAAAGGGACTAACCCTCAAATGCTGAACTCAAATCAACCATAAGCAAAACTCGTGTTTCAAATTGAGAGAAATGAGTTTTTGAACACAGAGGGGAGTTCTCCCATTTTGGCTGTCTTCGAGTTTAATGAGAAGATCAGTAATGCTCACTAGCAACACTTTGAGCCGACCAAAATCCATCTATCACATCTGTCACTACAGACCTTTCTACTTCACAATGGTAACAGGAAGACAGCAACCACCGTCCAACCACACCTAGCTTTTTAAATGGATTAAACTGCTGAGTTATGATGTTCTAATGAGCGGTTTTAGAGGTGCTGGGAGATGTTTTTATGTTCGGACTGCACCAGGCTAACTGGTTCCACCAGCAGCAATTACATTTTAGTTTTGTTTGGTACAAACTGCAGATCAATGGATCCCAGAGCAGTTAAAAAAAAAAAAAAAAGGGGTCAAATGGACTCATTGTCAAATATGTGCCACACACAGAAGAACTAAACACACACTCGTACAAAGACTCATTATCACAAACAGGAACTCCAACAAGTGTACTTTACAAGAGCCCTTTCTCTCACAAACCGTCTGTCGCCTTTTTCCTCTCTCTCACACACACACACACACACACACACACTTTACAAACTTACAAAGCAATTTATCACATCCACACACCTCTGTGCGCACACACACACACAAGCACATGCAGTGTTATGGCACCAAAAATCCTGCAAAAAAGTACATTAGGAGTCCACAGACATTGCCCTCAGGAATGCAATGCAAGTGTGATCTGATTAGACTGAATGAAGGACTATAGAACACCACCATAAAACCTTTCACAATCCTAGAATTACGCACAGCAGCTTTCTTTTGTCCGTGTCCCAATTTCTTTCTCTTGTACCTAATTGTCTTATGCTATACTGTTACTGTTGTCCTTTCTTGCTGTTTTATAAATCATTTTGCAAGAGTGTTTTTTCTGTTCATTTCCAAAACTGTCCACTTTTATTACATTAGTGCTGCCAAAACTAGGAGATGAGTTGCTATTTTATTGAGTGTATATTAAATGTGGTTATTTCTGGGACACTTTCCCCTTTTTTCCATTTCCAGCTCCACAATTTTCTTGAAGAGATGTATCACTAAATGAATCTTACATAACCAGCTCTTATCTACACCAAACTTATCCGGCCCAAACTGACAAGACTAACCACAGCTTGAGAACACTACTACAAGCACAAGGCGAGGACACTGTCTGAATCATACTGTACCTTTCTCACTTTCTTATAACACAGAGATGGTATCGATATTTTAGACTTAGAAGTAGAGGAGAGAGTGCTACAGATGTTTACCGAGCAAAAACAGCAGGGGGACACTCATTCTCTCTGTTCATCCATCCCTCGGTCTCATTCAGTAAAAATATATTATCTATTATCAGCAAAGAGAGGAGTGTAGTGGAGACTGTCTGAGCAGTCAGGATGAGACTAATCTCAACAAAACAGACGCTTTTCTCTAGGTCCTCATTTAGCTTCCTCCTCCTTCTTAGAAACACAAACATATGCTTTGAAATGAATGAAATGAGCAGTACAGAGAACACAGCACAATCTTCTGAGACCTCTTACAAGCCTACACAATGGGAGGACACTTTTTCCTGTCGTCATTATCTAGCCCTCTTTCAGCAGGGAGATGAATCTCTGCCTTACACCCTGCAGAGAGTCCATGTTTCAGACGAGACAACATCTGAGTTATCACAAGTCAACTAACCACAACAGCAGGACACTCATTCATTTTATCTCTCCCTTTCCATACAAAGAACTCAAGTGTGTGCTATAAACTACGCTGGAGAAGAAAAGCACCAGAATGCTTTAGCTCGCATTGTCTGAATAAAATCAAAGACTTCACAGGGACAGCGGTAACATGCTTTTGTCAATGTGATTGTTTTTCTTTTTTCTCTCTCTAATTCAACAGCTTCTAAACCCTCTTGTGGAGTCGGACACAAGCACAGTTATGTCTGCTTTCTACTTTTTTGCAAAACGTGTTAATATTTTGAAGCTCCATGGTTTACATACATACACGTTTAGGTAGGTTTTCTTGTTCCTCCCCTCTGGGATTTCTAAATTTGTGGCACAGACCCCAAAATAGCTTAGGGCAATACTGAATTCTTAAGACCAAAACAGACACTGGTACAAGGGACCTGGAAAAAAAAAAAAAAAACAATATAAAATATAAAGAATGATGACCAAGGTACATAATGAAAAGCAGATTTTACAGTTCAAAAGTCAGTGCTCTCCAGAGGAACAACTGTGCAACAGGGACATTGTTTCTAAATTATCCGAAAGCTTGTTTGTCATTTCCGCACTGCAATTTCTTGTCCCCTTATTGGCTGACATTTACAGTGCTACCGATATATCTGCCATTATACAAGCTAATATCAGCTGATGTATTGGGCCTGGCAGACATAATGCTGCGTACACAACTCTACACATTATCACACTGACAGAGACAAGTCATTCATTCTAATGAGGGATGAACAAAGAACAGCAATGAACTGCTGCCCTCCCCCGACCTTTGGAGCCGCTCGGACCATGGATGCATTGGTTTTTCCAAACTCTGCTTTGAAACTAGACCACAGCTTATTTAGACAATTAAAACAGTTTAATTCAAAAGTTGTATAAAGGTTTATATTTAATTTTAATAACTTAATGTTAATTAATTGAAACATGTAATATGACTTTCATAATTTGTTTATGTGTCATTGTCTGGTGGCCACAAATGTCTTTACAAATTCTATTCAAATTGAGATAAGTGAACAGTTTGACATGTTACTGGCGCCAGAGGAAAAGTCAAGATCACACCAAAGTCATTTATCCTCTGGAGATCATTTCTGCACAAAAACATAATTTACCAAGTGTTGCTGAGATTTCCAGCCATTATCAAACAGTGAATCAATCATGTCATTTAAAATGCTTTGAACACTCTACAGGATACCTACAAGTATCGAGGCTACTAAACTCAATAGCCTCTTTCTTAGCTCAGGCTACCAAAGATAAAGCTAATTAGATGCATTACAAGTGGTTGTCAAACAGTCAAAGCATTGCAGCAAGAATGACGCAACACCCCTTGCGTCCCTTGAGCCGTTGCTCTCTCTGTTAATGATGCCAACAGCTGTGTTCTTTGTGCTTGAGCAGGAGTATGTGCCAAAAGCCTCCCCAAATGAGGCTTAAGCAACACTGCTAAATCAGCAACAAGTCAGTGGCACATTTAGCTCAGAACTATGTTTTTGTCTCAGCTGCATCTCTGGTGCTTTGCTGCAGTGTGGTCATGGCTGTGAAGAACTGCTCCTGGTTGAGCTAGTACTCTCCATTCCCCATGCTAATACATTTTCTTTTATTCATGCCAGACAAACTGCTGTTATAAAACATACCTCCACATTTTCACTTCTAGCACCTGCTGCTTGGAGCCACAAATGTAAAATTGGTATATAGTGAGACAAGCATGAGACAATATTTAACAAGATAGAACAAATATTTATGTTTATCATTACATTGCATTTTACAGTTCATTCGTTTCCAAATATTGTGGATGAGGTTGTCTCACATTCACAAATATTTACTCACTGGAACCTCAGGAGTCATAACAACACATACAGATAAATCAAATGTAAGTGCAGTGGTTTGCATCAAAAGGAGATATTTCAATGTTAAACAGTATATATAGTACAATATATTACAGTATATTTTAAATTTATTTTGGATTCTGTCTTTAAGTGTAAGTTGTTTTTTTTTGTAGTATAGACCAAGGTACATTTTATGTATACACTTAATACCATTAATGAGGACGAAAACACATAGAACATGTTTATCTGACCTCAACGATATGCACAATGAATGTAAATATTGTTTACACAGCCCACAAAGGTACATTATAATTTGAAGTTTAAGGAGTATATTCAGTTTAGGACAGAGTCCTAAATATATTAAATATAGGTTTACTATTGAAACTGTAACCTTCATCTAATTAACACATGAAACACACCAAAATCATCTATATTGTTTTCCACCGCTACCTTTTCTTTTGGCAGTCTTATGGAAAACTGATTCAAATTTGTGCTACATTTGGACAAACACTGAGGTATTGATGTCTCCTCTTTTACCGGCATCAGAGTAATTGCTCCAGAGACTCTCTCTCTCTCTCATCTCCTTTCTTTCTCTCTCCCCCTGCCTTTTCTCTTTATCCCTCTGCTGCTCTATTTGCCAAAGAATAGTAGGGATGTGGGACCAAAAACAAGAAGAAAACCCACACACATATACACAGAAACACAGTATCATGTGGCACACACCTGCACAGGTAATAAAGCCAATCAGACCACATTCAGACTGCAGAATGTCGTCGTGCATGCAGTCAAAATGAGACACCGATAGTCATTTTTCTTGTGCTTTCAACTGAATTTCATTTTTTATTGGCATATAAATTAATGTTGCAAAAGCATATGCAGAAAGAAAATAGCAGATAAAGTAGAAAAAACACAGTTGATTTTAATACAAACTAGAATACTGATCATACTGAATACTGAAGTCTTGTTTACCGTATTTCCTTGTTTTGTTTTATAAAAGGTGTAAACCCATCCATCATGTGCACACAGGCATGACACACAACATTCAGATGGCAGAATGCCCAGTGTGCAGGTAGACACACCCTATCAAAAACATGAAAAAACAAAATGGTGGGACACACATACAGGCAAACACACAAACACACACACACACACACACACACAGAGGCAGGCCAGCAGGAACAGGAGCCCACTGTAATGTGATTTTGTCTCGATTAAAATGGTGGGAATTGGATCTCAGGTAAAAGGCCATGTCAAGAGAGAACAAATGGGGGCGGCGGCACATGGAGGAAGATGAACGACTGTCTGGGAGATGGAGAGATGAGATGGAAGGGAGGAGGTGATGGAGGGAGAGAGAAAAAGCAAAGGAAGAGTGGGGTGCTGTGGGTCTATATTAATCCATTACGGAGAGGGTTCTTTCGCTCATATCTGTAACCCTCCTCTCACCAACATATGATGATAGCACTGACCTCGTCATGGGCAGGCGAAGTCATGAGCTCAGAGAGTAGCCATACACACATCCTGCTTCCCTTCCTCTTATTCTGGATTCTTCCATTCCAGTGTTAAGCTTCTTCCATTACCTCCTTTTGAGGCAGATTCTTTCTCCTTATGCTCCAGATTCTCTCCAACACTTACAAGTTCTCTTCAATCACCTGGGTCACCTCTGTAGGTCAATGAAGGGAAGGATTGTGGTCTGTGACTTCAGACATCTAAACCTGTGTATGGCTGGTATCTGTCCCAGCCACCTCCTGATGACTGCTGCTAAGTATAAGGCTTTATTTTGTAAATGCATATGAACGTAATCTAGCCAGCTAATTACAGAAAGTCAAAAGGAGAGAAAAGTGAAGTACAAACTCCAAGAAGCTCATGTTAAAATTCTGTAGGATGCACAGCAAAACACTGAGCTGAGGCACAAAAGTTTGCTTTATAGACACTGCTCCAGAAACGCAGCCTGAAACCCACCCAGCCAGACTAACTCTAATCTATACAAAATTCAGTCTGGAGATTGAATATGATTGATATGACACATGCGGTAGAGCAGAAATACTAGTGAATTACAATGATGGTTTTTGTTGTAAGACGTAAGAGTACGTGGTCTTATTACCTGTTCTGTGCATATCTTTGAACAGCAAAAGCCAGTTGTAGAAAGATTTGCAGACTTGGGACTGACATTGAGCAACGTCACGTAAGTCGGTGCGTATGTGCAAGGCTTGTTTAAATCACATTTACCTTTTGGTTCGTTACATTAACTACACCCATGTTTCAACTGAACAATTGGCATAAAATAATTATTTCCTTTTCTGGCTCCTCCTGGTCCACGTTCTGAATTTCCCTGTTGCTTCTGCTTCTTCACCCCACAATTTTCTTCACTCTCTCCTCTGCCTTTTATTGGTAGGTTGGTGAGACTAAAACAGGCCTCAGTTTGCTTCTTTCCTTCTTTCTCCACATGCACCCAGCTCTGACCTGGCTGTCACCTCTGTGATTGTATCATGTACCTACAGACAGGGAAACAAGGAGAACACAGCCACTTTGTAGAATTCATGTTTTGTGTAATAAACCTTTTTGACAGTGTGTGTATCTAGAAGCCTGGGCTGAACATGGAGACACTGATAACAACATACGCTATCTCATGTGTGTGCAACATTTACACACTGATCCAGAGACTATATGACAGCAAACACATGTACTGTCAGAAAATACACAGGCACTAGATGACACTTGTATATTATATGTAGCCTATAAGACAGCAATATTTGCTGCAGCAGCCTGCATACACTACAGGCACGACGAGATGCTCACTGGTCACCTTAATGTTCTGGTGTTCTGTCTCATGGAAAGCATTACTAAATAGCTGTTAAAATGGCAGGGTAACATTTATAGTGACAACGCTGTATTTCTTTTGATAAAGGCTAGACGTGCTGTAATCGTGGTATGAAGCATGATCAGGGTGGCTGCTAGGACCGAGCTCAGCTGCATTGCAGAACATTCCCCTGAGTGATTCTGGGCAGAGAAAAGTGATTGGTGATGAATCTCTTGTTAAAAGGTCAATACAAAATATCAGCTGCCCAGATTGCTTGCATTGATTTGAACCCGAATGTTTTGGAGAGAGACATTTGGCAGCGTCCAGAGAACGGCAGCGGTGATGAAATGCTTTGCTGAAAGGCCACCGTGACAGTGATAAAGATTTCTAAAAGCAAAACAGCAGTAAATTAAACTTTCAGAAGGAAGATCAACATATTAAATGAGCTTTGCAAGGTGCATGTCTTTTAGTTTTTATAATTTGCATCTATTCAGCACATCACAACCCACAAAAAGTGACCAACATGGGCCTGATGTATTCTACAGTCGGCTTCTTCTAAACCCTCTTTAAGCTGCTCAACTAAACACTGATTTTCAATTCACAAACCATTTAAGGCCTGAGGTCGTACCACTATCCAGTACTGCAAAAGTACAAAGGTTATAACTGTTTTAAAAATGAAAATATTTTACTTCTTTCTCATCTTCCACATGTGAGACTTACCCAGACATTCTGGTTTTTATGTCACCATTCCCCACCATGCTGCTATTTAAAAAAAAAAAAAAAAAAAAAACAACCTTCTCAATGGGTGCATCATTTTTGAGTTTACACACAAAAGTAGGGGTGTCTGCTAATCTGCAAAATAATTGACATTTGTTACAGCCCTGTTTGAACATGTTCCAGATCACAATCCACACACAACCACAAATCCAAAACTTATTTTTATCAGGTATTGTTGCATTTAAACTCCCTCATAGCTCAGCTTGTTAAGGAACAGGTTAGACATCTCGGGGGGCTTTTAAATGCCATTAATGTCTTAAAGTAGGTAACTGTCTCATCTACAAATACACTGTGTTCTGCCTGTTTGATTGAAAAATTAAACTTTAATGTAGTCCTTAGGCAGCATGTTTTAATGAACAGAATATGGCCAGCATCAGAAGTTTTTCCTGATTTATTATAATGATCAACTGACTGATGCTTTGGAATCTCATTATTGAATGTCATGAATTTCATGCATGTGTGAAAGCATATGAGAAAGAGCAAGACAGGCTTGAAAGATGGAAAACAGGTATGCATCAGTGTTGACCCCTGGACCAGAGCAACTGATGAAATTACCCTGCTGCTGAATTTTCTTTTGAATAGAGCCAACTGTGTGATGGCTTCTAGACACAGATGGCTGGGCTACATGCAATCACACACAAATACACACGTACACACCTTCAGTGCCACTTATGGAGCACTCTAGCGAACGAAAATGCCCAATCTCACATGGGTAGAGAGGGAAAATGTAGAGATGGGGGGGGGCAAAGTACATGAAAGTGGGAATTGTGAGGTAGAGAGAGAAATTGAGAAGAGGAAAATTGAAAGGCTAAGGAGGGGGTAAAAGACAGAATCAGGCACCTGAAGAGGTAAGGAGAGAGGACAAAGATGCACGTATAAAGAAGAAAAATGAAACAAATATCCAAACTGAACGAGAGGCAAGGACAAGCAGTGGAGAGGGTGAAACAGAGTACAGCTTATTTGAATGGCTCTCAGAGTCTTTGACTCTTTCTCCTTGTTCCACTTTGACTGTGCCTGAGCCTACTAATGTATTGATGTGAGATGGGGACTGACTGAAAAGAGTTTGGAGTCATTTAAAGTTTAGTTAGATTTACTGTCGCTCTAAAAAGACAAGAGTTAGACATGATAGCTTCAACTTAGTGGTTCTCTCCCACTCCGTGTGTCCTCGGCAGTCTCTGATTGTTCCTGCTTTTACTTTTCTTATCTTCTCCCATCGCTCTGTCTGTTTTGGCCACACTTGTCACTGCACTGCTATTTTTTGATACCGACTGATCTAAGATCTGACATTATGAGATCACACGTCTGGGCATCTTGTTTTGGCCTGAAAATGTCCATTACAAGTCTCCAATGGCCATACTTAGCTTCAAGCCTAGAGACTGCATTTTCCCCACTCACGTGTTCTGTGTCAACTTTTGGTCACAAAACAGTGAGCACTCATCAGATTAGCTATGAAAGAGCATAACTGTTTTAATTAAGTCTTAAATGACTGATTTGTTGCTTTTTGTTTCAGACGAAACTAAACTGAATATCTTTGCAAGGTTTAAGAAAATTATATTTCAGCAGAGTTTTTGCCTTTACATGTAGCTGCAGAATTGTCCAACTTAATTACTAAATCCCTATTCATAACCTGTGCACCACTGTTCCAAGCCAGACAGTATTCATATGAAATGAGCGTGATCTTATTAAATGAAACCTGCTAAATGGAACCAACTCTGCCATTTATGTTTAAAGTGGCACTGGGCAAGATTTCTAGCAGGCACATTAAAAAAAATCTGCACATTTACATGGAATGAAACAATAAACAATAAAGCTGCAGAACTTTTATTGGCCATGTGACATAGGTATGATTTTTTTTTTCCCTCTCTCAACAGCCAAAGTAAAAGAAATTGTCTTTTCTCATCGTGATTCATCACAGGGACAATGGGAGCCATGACAAGCACCATCATTGCGTGTTTTGATGATATCATGGTGAACAATGAAGCGTGCCCCCCCCCCACGCTTCCACAAGGGTCCGTGGTGATATATTGTGAGAAAGTGTAGGACTAATGCTGAAAACATCCCTGAAGGATTCAGAAGATGAGAAACATGTCAGTCTGCTCATAAAGACATTTCTGTATAACAGCTGCAAACACACACACACAAACATACACACAAGCCTGACGAGCAAAAACAACTAATGAAATCATTTCTCTCATAAATCCTGACATGCTCATACAACAAAAGTCGTGTCTGACATAAGCAACATCGCAACACACACACAGCTTTACATGTAACTCGCCTTATGTAAAGTGTTGATTTGCCTTGAAGGCACTGCACAGAACACAAACTTGTTTAGTCTTTATATAATCACTTTGTGTGATATATTATATCACAGCATTCTCAGGTTCTGCATAATCTACGCTGTGAAAACGCTTTAAAAAAACATTACATTTGGTCAGATGGTTCATAAGGTCATATAAAACATTTATCTGAATTTTATATCATTGATTTTTACAGCTTCCTGCAGATTCAGTGGGTTTCACCAATAATACTAAACAGATACTGCGATACTTGCACCTGGCTCTCAAATGATTTCTAACACTCCACATCTGTAGGATTGGAACATTTTCTTTCTATTATCATGTAGTTTTATCCCAGAATTTTCATTACCCACATGTATCCACTGTCCATTCATCCTTTTCAGTGCAGATACTGTGAGCACTACCACTTCCTCCTGTTCCTCTGCCTCTGGTGTCTCTTGGTGGCAGGAGACAAAGTGGAAGTGACACTTGTGTGGGTAAGGTGATATTTTTACAGCACATGGAGATCATTTATTAAAAGAAAAATGCCTTATTACACATGATGACTTAATATAGTCTCTCCTCAGGTCTTTGTAGCCATTTTCTCCCTGTATTCCAATTCTATTCTCCCTCACTTCCCCACTTAGTAAATCTATACATTTTTTCCCTTGCTCTCACTTCCTCACCCTCCTTCTCTCCCTCTCAGGGCTGATTAACTCACAGGACAAATTACAGCCTTGTATCTATTAGTGCAGTCCAGGTGCTGTGGCCTATTGAGCGATCAGAACTAAAAAGGGCTGCAAAATAGACCCTGCTGCCAGGCCCCTCAGATTTAGATGAAGTCTCTTTATGAACCAGAAGACAAAGCAACATGATGTTTTGGAGATTACATCATTTTGGTTTTGCACCAGCTATCTGTTCTGCAGTCAGTGGGCATCAGATTTATGACGTATTCACATTATTCTAACAGGCTGTGCTCTCTGTCCTTCTAAAATAAATGATTGTACATAGGGAGTTGATTTAATTTGTGCCATGCTGGGTCCCTAGTCAAATTAAAATGAGTGTTTACTCAGGAAAAATGCAAAACGGCCACTACATAAAAGACCTACAAACTGTAGGAGCCCTGCCAGCAAATGTAAAGGGAACATTATGAATGCCATACTCATGTGGGACTTTGCTGGGACAGAAGACAATTAATTTTTACACGTGTTGATAAGAATACTGTCAGACATGTCACCTTCAGGATATATATGGAAGCTGTAACTCACCACAAAATGTTTGTAATTGCCCTGAAACGGTACATACTGTAATAAGGATTTTCTCATAAGATGCTGCAGTCAGCAGGACAAGATCAATTTGTCAGTGCCTTCCAAAACTCCTATAAGTCACCAATGGAAAAAATAAAACTATTTTTGATGTGACATTTCCTTAAGATAAGGTATCTCTTCATAAATGTTAGAGCAAATGGGACTTGACAAATTGCTATCACGCACCAAAACATATCTTAAAGTGGAGAGGTGCTGTCAAAGGCTTCTGTGAACCAGACCCATCGAACAGCCTGGCTGAACCCCTGCATTAACTTTTATCTCACCAAAACCCATATAGGATCATTCCATTAAGCACAACTAAATAAATGTTACTAGACCCAATATTTTCTGAACATAAAAATGTCACATACTGACTTATGGGTGAGAAATCAGCATTTTGCAGTGTTTCTTAGCTGATCACAATCAAAAATATAGTCAGGTTTTAGTCCAGCGCCAAAACACAATACTTACATAAGTTATCTTTTATTATGAATATGTTTTTAAACAAATGGCTTTCCACTTGGTTTTAAAGCTCAGGCAGGCCACCTAGTCTGAAACAAAGAACTTCTGCAAACACCATAAAAAAATAAATAAATAAATAAAAATGGTGCACCTTGATGGGGAAGAGGAAAAAAAAAAAAACATAACCTTAGGGGGAAAGTACCGAAGCACTATTTCACACAAAAAGTGTGCATTTAATGAGTGTGGTTGTTGTTTAGGACATCATCTACCAAATAAGCTGATCATAAGAAGAGCTGAGTCAGGATTTAAGTGGCTCACAAACTGAACCAAACAAGTTCCTGGGGGGGAAAGTGAAAAGACCTACGAATCATACTGAACGAGACAGCAGGTTCCAACCTCATGTTCTTACTCTGGGTGGTGTAAGTCTCACTTTTGTTTACATTAAGTTCAGAAACTCTTCAAAATAGGACTGAAGCTCAGAAGCTTACTTGCACTCTCGCCCAAACCCTGCAGATATTTCCAGCACAATCAAACAATCACGAATCCAAAACGACACAAACCTCTATCATACGTACATTAATCACAGCCTCTCTCAAGTTTACGCTTCTCAACACACACTTACACATAGAAATGTTCATGCACAAAGCCAGGGCCACTGGTCCTTCATTACTCATTAATGGTTTCAGACAACCCCCGCAACTGGAGAGCTATTTCAGGGGATAGAATGATCTTTGAATCATCTGCCAGTGAGCCAATCCTTCCCTGTGCTCATCACTCTCCCGTCCGATTCTCATCACTTTTTCTCCCTCTGCTCTTTGCTTCTTTGCTGAGAGCAGGAGTCTGGCTATGGCCAGGACACGACAGGTTGGAGGATGTGTGTGTGATAGAGAGAGACAAGCTATAGAGCATCATTTCCATTAGATTATGCCAGGTCATGCTTGTCTGACACCCGGCTGTCAAAGGGCTCCCTCTATAGTTCGATGACCAAACTACATCCTGATACAAAAGGTCACATAGCAAGAAAAGATGTGAAAACTTTAAAAAAAGAAAGGAAAAAAACATATCTGCAAATTACTCAGTTTGGATGGACTGAACGAACCAAAATAATTTTTTTTTTCTCCAAAATGGTGACCTCCCACTGTATCGCCAGTCCTTACGTAAGCATTTTCATTTGTAAATGGCATAAACTGTTCTTGGAGGAAAGATTCTTTAATGTTCTGTCTAGCACTGAGCTTCAAGAATCTTTCATATGACTGACAGCTGAAAATGAAACAAAAAGCGTAACACGAGCAGATGAGGGAGATTTAAGTGAGCATTCCCAAGGCAAAAGAGCAGGAGTCAGCATGCAGCAGAGAATTACAGGTGTTTGCAACCAAGAGCTCAATATGGAGAGAAGAATGAGGTGAAATAATAAAAGAGTCTTAAAAGAGGAAAATGGAAAGTTCATTCATTTTGTCAGATGAATGCAGCTGTTGGCTACAGTCATGCCTGCAGTTGAATTAACTATCATGTTCAAACACAAAAACACCATAAAACTCGTAAAGACATGCAGCGATGCTCCAGAGGAAAGGGGAAGGATGTGTGTGTTTGTGAAAGAGAAAAAAGGGAAAGCAAGATATAAAACTGTAAAGCAGGTAATTAGAAGAGTGCACCAAAGAGCTGAAAGCACCAACTCTATCCCCTGATGAAATGAGTATATATTGCACAACAATTAATTGGAGAAACTTAAAAAAAAAGAAAAAGAAAAAAAAAAAAACGTACAACTTAATTAAATCTCTGTAAAACCAACTCCAGTCAGTTCAAAAACCTGACTGTTATCAGTCGCTTCAAAAACAGTTTTAATTATCCCCACATTTATTCACAATTTAAATCCTTGTATGCTGACATATTTGAATATACAGACTGACTGGAAGATGTTTATTCATGTGTGTTGCCAATAGTGGTTCGATAGAAAGGGGACTAAAAAGTGGAGAGAGGCCAATTCAGGTTAATGTGTCCAAAATAGAAACGTATGAGGAATGAAAATGTTGCCAAATTTACCCAAAAACCGATCAACACCACTGACGAGGGCCAGGTGTTAGGAAAGAGCAGCTAACAAATATCAGGTGTGCCAGCTGATTGATCAGTTATATCAATCAGGTTGGTGGCGTCACAGCGCCAGACGTAAGACAGAACAGGGACCACAGACACCGAGCAGAATTCAGACCTCTGCTCTCAGAAGGTTCTTTAGACAGCAAAAGTTGTTGATGTATACTGCGCATAAATTATAGCCTGCTAAGAAAATATTTAAATGACACTGGGAAGGCTGATGTTCAATCTGGTGCAACAGTTTACACTTGCGGCATCATCAGCCTAATTGATGCCAGAAGCAACTGGCTGACACACCTGGTGTTTATAAGCTGCTCCTGATTGTTTTAATGGTAAACTGAAAGTGTGAAACACAATTTTCCCATTTTTTTTTTTTTTTTTTTCGAGTAACTCTGCTCTTACACTCAAAACACATTATCTGTTGCTTCAACCAGTTACTTCAATCTGCATACTGTATATCATCATGTATGCATTGTATGTATTTATGCTTTGGAAACATGTACTATAATGTGAACAAAACTGAGTAGAACTGAATTGAGAGAAAGACTTGCATTTAGGGAGAAAGTTGTGGAACAAACTTTCTAGTCAAAGAGTGTGTGTCAGTGTGAATGTGTGCATCATGCTCATGTGTCAGAAAACACTGTTCCTTTTAGTTCATGTGAAGGCTCCCTGCAGGTACCCCTGCACCACTCGTATTTCACTTCAAATACACACTGAATCAACACTCCCATCTCACACACACACACACACACACACACACGCTTTTGTTGTAACTGCCAAGCTGCCATACCCACTGAGTCTTCCACGAGAAATTCCAGTGTTGCTGCAAAAACCAAAAATACCAAAGAGCGTGTGATCCCCTCCCAGTCGGCTTTTTTCCCTCCCTTGATTTGTGAAATAGAGGTTGCCCAGCTTTGAAATGACACTATAAATCTATCTGTCAAATGTTGCATGATATTGATAGTTAATAAAATGTACTACTCACGATTTAGCAAAACTAGAACTTTGTTTACCTTGTGACAGCCATGGGCCGTTTGGGTTTTCGCCCCCGTGTGTGTGTTGTTATGATATTATATTTGACTGAGAACCCCAGTGAAGGGATGCCTGGGCTATCCTCACCCACACCTTCCAACCTCCGTCCGCTGGGTGGAGCTGTGGACGGGTGACCAACATTAAAGGAGGATGCCGGAAAGCAGCTGCAGAACGTCTCCATGGACCGCGCCTCCTCGCCTGATTGGTTCCCCTTCACCAGCCTCCCTCCAATCAGCTGACTACACCTCAACGTCCATGTATTTAAGGCCCAGGATTTCCGTCACTCGGGGTGAGCTGTGCCTTGCCCATGGTCAGTTCACCTCGGTGTTGTGACTTTTGCCTCAAAACCCCTAGTTGTCGAGATAGTGTTTTGTATACCGCTTGTCGGGTTAGTTACTTTAGTTCTTGTTAAAACTAGATTCGCTTAGTTATTAGTATTTGTGTTGATTTTCTGAAATAGTTAAAAAGATCTGGAAATATTAGTTCATTTTAGAATGCCTTTGAGCCTGAGAGTTTTTGTTAAACGGTTTTGTTAAATACCTGGCTGTGCCCATACCAGAATCTGTTTTTTCGTTGTTGTATTCAAGCCCTTTGGCCTTACTTTGGTTTGTAAATAAAAATCGGCCGACCTTTTACCATCTGGTCATTGTGTTCTTCCCTAAAAATATCCCCTAGACAAAAAGGGATGTAACAACCTACATTAAAAACCAATGTTATTAGACCAGTAAACCAGGTTGATATATCAGTCAATATTTAGCTAATTGCAGACATATCTGTATTTGCATATATATGTTAAAAAGAAAACAGAAGTGTAGAAGTTTACACTGAGGTCATTTAAAAACTGCGTTGAATTAGTGTCTGTCCAAAGAATTCAGCATTCAAAACAAATGTGTGTTATAAAGGTGTACTCAAAAGTCCAGGCTTGTCCAGTGACACTAACATTGACACTGGTCCTAATTAAACTAATGAAATCACTCTACATTTCACAGTATCACCATATAATATAACATGAAGACATTCCACACTTGAGCCAGGGCATCAAGCAGAGTACGGTTAAATGCTTATAAAACGAAGATGAGTTTGCACTCAGCTTGTGATGCAGTTTTCTTTCATGTAAATAAGAAAAATATGAAGGTCTTGTTATAAAAGAAATGAAAAACAGATAACCAGCTTTGTAACAGTTAATGCATAGGACATGTTGCACAGATATTCTCTGTGTCCTGAGATACAAACTGTAAATCTGGCATCTCAGAGAACTCTGCATGTGGAAAGTGCAGAATTCCTTTGGGTTTACTGCAGGTAAAGTTCAAGAATGTCTGATTTCCCCTGGGACAAGTAACAAAACTCAGTCTGTGCCCACCTGGTTCTTTGGAAGCAACCGCCTGTCGTGTTCACTGCATCGCAAAGAGCACAGGGGGTGGAAGTAACAATCACCCTGTCTGAATCAGCCATGATGCTCATTGAATGAAGTGGCAACCACACTCCTCTGAAGAAGAAAGCCTCACCATGTTCATGATTGCCCCAATCCAGGCCAAACTACAGGAGCACTCCCAGCTACACCAAGACAACCTGCCAGTGATTTCTGAGATGAAAGTTAAGATTCTGATGGCCAGGAAATACATCTCCCAGACCTTTACTTCTATTTCCATTTGTCCCCCAATTCAAAGACTAGTCTTTGCTTTGCAATGATAAGAACAGAAGCACGATCCTGCCTTCAGGACAAGGTCAAAAGTTAACATTATTTAAACTAACTATTTGCACTACAAATAGCCTCCTCTTGGCAACTCATCAAAACCTACAGTATTTAGTCACTTTATCATGTGTGGACGGACAACTGAAAAGTCCCAGTGGAATAGTGGGTGCCATATTGTAAGCAGTCAGCATAATGCTTTAGTATAAATTAATTCTGCAACAAAGAATTTATATGCAATATAAAATAACCAGTTTGAAAGTATTAAGAGGACTGATTTTCTGGCGAGAAATATCTAGTACATTATAATAAATGAGACTGCAAATGTATGCAAAGGAGCACATTTGAATTTTTCTCTCGCTTAACTGCATTGTATTGATTTATGTTTACCAGATTTTTTTTGCAACCAATATGAAACCATTGCAGAATTAAAATGGAACGGTTTATGCTCCACTGAATCACATCACATCATTCTACATTATGTCACATCACACATTCAAACTAGGCAATATCAAATCACTGCAGCTTAAAATATATATCGTTTACGAATTGGATCATTGAACATATGTTGAGATGTGAATCACATGCGTCTCAGAAGGAGAGATGCATGCTCATTTGTAATCTGTTACGAGAAGGTGCCGGCAGCTTTATCCACGCTCTTTCTGTAGGAGGGCTGCAGCTCAAAACACACGCTATACAAGCTGTCCTGAAATAAAATTGAGTGGCCTCTAATAACTGACCAGTGCTAAAACCTTCTGTGCCTGTAGTAAAACAATATTTGACACAGTGTGGTGGGGCTTTTCTTTTGTTTGTAGCCAAAAATCAAAACCTCAGATGCGAAAGTGTACGGGCTGGATGTGTGTGTCTCCTCTAATGTACGCTGAGATCATTAGCATGTACAGATGATTAGCTTAGTAATCGAGCCTTATACCCAGTACAAAGAAGCACATCATTAGTCAACTACACTAGTTCAGGAGATTGTGGGAGTGTTTTTTTTTTTTTCTAATATGGTTCCTTTTCTTTATAAAGAAGACAATAACACATTACATGGGATGGAAAAAAGAAATTAGCACAAAGCCCACACTCAATCCAATATAACATTATTCTATAACAAACTATGGCAAAAATATTTTGTAAAAAATGAAGCCAAAAATAAATAAATCAATCAACGATAAGTATTATGTCTATAATGACAAGCCCACAATGTTGAGCTAGTTAAAACAGCTGTGGTATTGAAGTTTGAACTTCAGTGAACCAGGTGGAAACTATCACCTGCCTCCCTCTCACAGTGCCACTCATGAGCAGTCACAATCAATTTACAACTAGGCCCTGAGCATTTCTGCTAGCTGTCAGTGTGACACAGAGGTATGAGAACAGTACTGGCAACCTGTCGCTTTCCTCTTTCTTCATCCTTCTCCCCCTCTTGACTTCACCCCATCAACACTGATTCAGAGGAAACTGCTCATTGCACAGCTACCTGTTGAAGCCTATGATTAGAGAGCTATTAGGCCTGCAGTCAGAGACAAGGGCAAAGAGACAGAGACAAAAACACTGCAGAGTATACGGCTGCACACCTGCCTATGACTCTCTTCCTATAGAATGACAGGGTCAGAGCTGTATGAGGGCAAGACATCTGAGATGTAGCACCTCTCACTACAAACTTCAGAGCCAGCCTTTAAAAGGGAACTGCAGGGTGAGAAGAGAGAGCAAGAGCTGTTCTGGGAAACAGAGGCTAACCAAATAAAAAAATAACAGGAAGTCACTCAGAAGACGGAGACAAAAAGAGCTTTACTCCAGCTGTCTGTTCCTCAGACACAACTAATAAATCACCCTGACACCATCAATCAGGCATCAAGCATGAAACTCACATGATCAATGCAAATGCCTTCACACAGACGAAAAACTAGACTATCCTGTATGAAGAGGAGCAGGCTAACATATAATGCCTTCACAGACACAGATGATGAAATTAAAAAAAAAAAAAAAAATGCCATTACATCTGTCAAAAAAAAAAGCAAGTCTGTGTTTATCATAAAGCAGCAGGAAACTGCAGCATGTACCTCATTTTATTTTTAAAACTTGAAGGCAGCATTTCTCAAGTTTACTAATTATTACTTCATGGTGCCAAAATAATGATACTGAAGACATATCCCATATCACCACAATATCACCAGTCCAATTCCAACTGGAGACTTTTGCAGTACACACACACACACACACACACACACACACACTATGTCCTCACAAACTCATACAGACACACAGAGTGACAAGAAAAAACAAAAAAATAAATCAAAGTAAAACTCTCTCTCCTTGGAGACAGCTTGCCATTAGATACAGTATGATCAAAATCCCTTTCCTCAGGACTATACATTCTCGCTTCAAAACTTCCCCCCAAAAAGTATGGACTTTTTAAACTCTGACCTTTTGTTTCTCTAAGGAAACCAACCAGAACATTCTCTGCGAAATGAAGTTTCTCTTTAGTGCCATTCTCCCTGCAGCAAAGAGGAAAAGACAGGGGCGAGCAGAAAGAGAGGACAGCGCAGCCTCCTTGGATGTTGCCTTCAAACGCCTACCCATCGAGACAAATGTGCTAAGAAACATGAGACTTATATTTTTAACACAGCCTTCCCTAATCTAATTACCTCAGCAATTAGACTGCGCTGACATGAAAATGAACTCGCAGAAGGCAGCATGGGAGTTGTGACATGCTCTGTTTGCCTTGGCCAGCCGGAGGACGGAAAAAGCGCTTCAGAGAATGGGCATAAAATTTCATCAGTTTTTCTGCCTGTGGCAAGTGCGAGGCCAGTGCTTGTGTCCGTTCCAGTATATGTGCATTGAAAAAGATACAGTGCATACCTCCATACCTCTGTGTGTCCTCTCTGATCTGCTATGAGCTGAAAAGTATAATTTTCAGCTTCACTGCTTGTCACAACCTCCATTAGGAGAGTGTATGAGATCATGTGACCTAAAACAAGGCTTTCAGGAACAGATCCATACCTCCTCTGTGTTGTGAGTCACATGTTTGGACACTAGCCTGAGCTGGTTGGCAAAGGAGAGTCACACACAGACGGAGAGATGAGAGGGAGCACATGGCTGGGTTTAAGTACAGACGGGCATGGACAAACACCCCTGAGCAGGGTGAGAAAACAAGAATGAACCGAGAAGAAAGGCAAAAAAAAAAAAAAAAAAAAAAAAAAAAAGGACCATGAAGACATGGATGTTTAGCTGGCTGGCCATGCAGAGGAGAGGAAAATTAATATCATGGTGTGTGTGTGTGTACTTGCACCAGCATCTCTCCTCACACAGTCCCTATGAACAAAGTAAAACCAAAACTAAATGATGGGACATAATGGCTGATGATCAGTAGCAGTGGAGGTGTGGACATACACAAAGTGATATACAGTCAAGACATACAGGTGATACAAAGGCATAAGTTCAGTTATTACCCTTATTAGTCCCACAATGGAGAAATTGCATTACCACCCAAAGTGCACAAACACAGCAGTGAACACACACCCGGAGCAGTGGGCAGCCAGTGCTGCAGCGCCCAGGGAGCAGTTGGGGGTCCGGGGCCTTGCTCAAGGGTCTCACCTCAGCCGTGGTATTGAAGTCGTGCTCGTGGTATTGAAGGTGAACAGGGATTATTATCGGACTAATAAGGGTCCTATCAACAATTCCTGCCAGACCTGAGACCTGCAATTTTCAGGTTACAAGTCCAACTCCCCTATCCATTAGGCCACGACTGCCCACTAGAGAATGACCCAACATGTTTGATACACTACTACAAAAAAATGAGATTAAAAAAATCAACTACAGTAAAATAAAACAAACACATATGTGAAGACAACTTAAAAAACAGGTTAGCACACAAAAGACAAAGACAAAAACAGTAGGGACATGCCTAAGTCCCACCACAGAGTTTAATTCTTAGGTTAATATACTTTTAGTTTCAAGAATTTTTGGGCTGTATCTGCATGTTTGTCATTAAAATTGATGATTTGCAAACATGCTAACTAAAGTTTCAATTTCAAATGAATATAGAGGATCAATCGTGTACTTTTTTTAACTCAAAAATCCAGCATTGATTGAGCTAAAGCATGTATTTCTGCCTTATGTACCTGTTGGACTTTATCAGAGCCTTTTGGCACAGCACTGACAATTTTATTTAACCAAATATAAAAATACAACAATTTATATACCTATATAAAGATTTAAGGCTAACTCAGAAGCCATATGTATTTAATAGGCTAGCTAACATATATTCTATCTAACTAAACACAGTGAGTCATCCATGAGTAAACGACTGACATTGGATAAGTTCAAATTTTCCAAAACCTGAACAACCCTCCATGCTGGCAGATGTCCAGTCTCACTCTTAACACTGGCTGTAAGGTCTGAGTTTGGTGGGGCAATTTTTCTTCAGCACTGAAATGAATTCTACTACCCTGACAGCAGAGCAGTAAAAGCATGTTAAACTTGGATTCTCTTTAGGTCTCAACCATCAAACATGAGCAGACACAATAACGACAAAAGATGAGAGATCAAAACTTATATTGGTACAATAAAAAAAAATAAATAAAAAAATAGCTACATTACTTGGCATATCTGAGGAGCAAAAATTCTCTGAAAACAACACTTGGCCTTGATAGTTCATTGCATTTTTGCCAGAACATGTTGCTGTACCAGTCATGCATGCAGTGGCTATTTCATATTCAGTGAGTCTGTTGTCAGCCTGGTATGACATGAGAAATGGAGTTTCCTGAAATGTATTCCTTCACCTCATTCACTGCTTCTTCCATCTCTTAATTAAATCACTTTCATCCTCCTCTATTCCTCTGTCTTGCTCCTGTTTCCTTCTAATTCTTTCAATCTCTCTCTCTCTCTCATACTCATAGTCTCTCTCACCCTCTCTATGCCCTGTGTGACTCCCCAGCTGCAGCTGATTGATGATGAGAGAAATCACCCAAGGACAGGCACCTTGTTACAGACAGGCCAGTGTGTTCTGTCTGTGGGAGCAAACAGAGTTGGAGGGGGTGACTTTGGGGAGATTACAAATAAAGAAGCATCCTGAGATCCCTCTGCTCCACTTGTGTAGTGTCACCTTTTTTTTCCTCTTTCAGTATGTCTCTCCTTGAGCTCCAAGTTCCTCATCTTCTATGTTTTGGATGCCACCATTTCATCTTTATTTTGTTTTCAGTTCCTGAACCACCACAGGCCTGTTTTTAGCCCCTCCCATTGAGAGTCCTGTCACCAGAGGGACTACAGGATGCGGGTGATAGCTGTCAGCTGGAGGAAGGGAGGAAGAAGTGGAAGATGGAGGATAAAAAAAAAAAAAAACGTGGGGTCTGCGATGAGCTCCCTCCAAGGTCCCTCCAGGGAGGACTGGGGTGTTTTGAATGGGGGGCCCATCCCAGAGAGAGACAAGCTGCAGTCTGATTAATGACAGCAAAGCCATCGTATTCATCACTGCCCTGCATCAGCCCACAGAGAAACAATGTTTGTTGCCAAAACTGGTTGCTTTTCTGCCTCTAGATATGTTTTTATTCCTCCTAATGTTCCAGCAATTCATTTAGAAAAATGACTGATGAAACAAGTATCATCAGAATACATTAAGGTACATATTACATAAATTAGGAATATGAATAAATTGAAGTGAAGCTTTTTTATTGACTGTGTATAAAATAAAAGGGGAAATAAGGATAAAAGGAGACGGAGGCAGAAGGGAGAAATGATTAGATGATTAATTGGCTTGTCCAGCAGCAGAAAATTATCCACAACTTTTTGATCATTCATTGGTGAAGTAATTTTTCAAGCACGTGTCACAAAAAAAAAAAAAAAAATTTCTAAATTAAGACTTTCAACTAATCTGATAGTGGCCTGAGTATCTTCGTTTTGGAGCAGTTAGACAAACCCCACATATAGAACAGTGGTGTATTTTTCAGTTTTCTGAAATTTTACAGACCAAATGATCCATTGAGACAACAACCTGCAGATTAACCGATTAGGAAAATAATCAATACAGCAACTACAGCTTTAGATGAAAGCAATGGTGGGTTACAGATGTAAACATGGAGGACAGGAACAACAAGGATGTTACATCTGTCAACACTTGGATTCTCAAAAAATATTGCTGGATTCTCAAGAAGGTCTTTCAAAACAGATTTCTAGTATTTTCCAAACATATTACATTTCCAAGCAGAAAAAAGATTCAGGCTATGAGCAGCTAAACAAATTGTGATAAATTGATGCCTTCCATGGTTAAATCAGAAAGCTTGTTGTGAAATCCATAAACTGCTAGCAAATGTAAATTAATGTAAATAGCTTTGTTTTAATTTACAAGCAGAACGTACGAAGTGTCTGAGTACCTGATTCAACCTCCGGCATGCAATATACATGTTCATGCAGTGCAGATCATTACTTTGATGTCGTCTTTGACAACCACACACACACACCCACCCACACCCACACACACCCACACCCACACCCACACACACACCCACACCCACACCCACACCCACACCCACACCCACACACACCCACACACACACACACCCACACACACACACACCCACACACACACCCACACACACACACCCACACACACACACACACACACACACACACACACACACACACACACACACACACACACACAGAGCAAGGTTTCAATGCAGCAGTCCGAAGCTTATCAAAATGAAAATCCTTTTGATTCAAGAAGACAATTTCTCTCATATTGGAGATGTTTCCAAACATTTCAGTAATGAGAGAGAAATAATCATAAATAATCATTTAGGAGTCTTTTAATCCCAAAGCATGAAACACCACTGTAATTACAGCATATGCAAATATGCATATAAAAACTGGCTTATTAAAGATTCTGAAGGTACATTTGTTCCTTCTAAAACAACCAACACCTAGTCACTTATCTCTTCCCCTCTTCCTCCTCTCCTTCCTTACACTCTTCCTATGCTGTCCTCTCCTCTCTCCTTTCCTCCTCTCTTCTCACCAGGTCCTTCATAGCGTCTTACGACATTAACATGACTTTCTGGAACAAACACTTGAAACTGAAGGGCATATATTCTTACACTAACACAGTCACACAAGTCAGCTGGTATCTAACGAGGGAATCCCTGGTACGTTTCTCGTTACACTGGACATTACTCGACTTCTCTGGCAGCAGTGCCTTGCTTAAAGTAAATGCAGTCAAGAGAGAGAGAGAGAGAGAGAGAGAGAGAGCGCGACATGGTTTCCCACAGGGGAATCAACCTAATTTAACAGATCTTGCCTCCCAAGTGAATGTAAATCAAACTGCTCCTTGTCTGCTGCATATCACTAACAGTTCTGAGTGCAGGACGGGGGGGTGGAGCAACAGTGTGATAAGCCTGTCAAATGTGGGGCCTCTGGGATGGCTACACCTGTACAGATAATGCACTTTATTGAATTTTAAAGGGAATGCAGACTGCCAATCAAATAATGATTTAAATGCTATTTCTAGCATCATTGGTTCCAGCTGCTAAAGAGTTTACATCACAGTAATCTGAATTCTGTATTTTAGGTTTTAGACTAATGGTTGGACAAAATAAGCCATCTGAAGAGGTCAACTTAGCTATGAGAATTTATGATCAGCAATTAACCAATAAAATAAATTCAATCAATATTGTGAATATCAGTTTTCAGAAGAAGTGATTGTATATAATCTAAAGCCCACTTGAAAGACAGGAGTGTAGAAGAACAAAATTTAAAGATGAAGTTACAGGACACTGGAGACATGCTTACTGTAAATAAATGATACATAAACTAAAGGAAAGGCAGATTTTAGGACTTAGATGTCTGAGGGCTTAAAGTGGTGGCTCATTTCTCGTATCTACACACAAAGTGTTTTAGCCATGGTTTTCTGTGGCCTGCACGTCTGACAGGAGACGTGTTTTAATCTAAGCAGCTCCAGATGTCTACACAAGCAGCATGATAGCACACAATTTACTGGCACTAGTATGCATATAAACATGACCCATAACAGAGAAGCAGCTAAAAATGCAAATACAATGAATGGCATTTCCCTAAAGTGTCATCCATGCTATCAGTAGCATCAAATGTGCTTGGACAGGAAAAAAATTAACTCAGAAACATAATCTAAAGAACACAAAGCTTCTTCAGTATCAAGTTAGAGATTTTGTGGCGCCACTTCAGAGCTCAAGCCAACTATGTGGCAAGACTGAAGTAACTTACAATAGGTGGTTTTTACAGCGGCCATTTTATTGAACCTCACACCTTTTTATGTGGTGGAGCACCATAATAGTGAGCTCGCTGGTAGTGCCAAAATGGAGTTAAAGGAGATTCCACCAGTTCATATTTGTGATCTCCTTGATTTCACGTCTTTGACCTGCCCATTATCTTCAATCATCTGTATTAATAATGAAATAGGTGGTTTTCTTTTGTTGCTAATCTATCTTATTTGCTATTCAACCACTTAAGGCCATTTCACTGGAACTCAGAAAACTGGGCCCAATGGGCATTAATATTGGATGAAGTGGGAATATAATAATGTGAGTTCCCTCACTGGAGGCAAACCGCACTCAGTGCCTCTCTCGTGGGCTCTGCGGCACTATGTATAGAGGAATATTAATTACTGTCAAACCATTATGGTTATTATTGTGATTTCACATTATGCAGCTTCCAGGGGCAATCACTGGTGAGATGCTAAACAGGTATGAGCCAGTTACGGTGATGAGCAAAAGGGAAAGTTTTTTTTTTAAACTGCTTTTTAAGACCAGTAATTTTTCTTTCTTGACCTACCTCTGATTGCTCCCCTTTATCCACATCTGCCTCTATTTTTAACAATAAAAATTGCTTATTTCATGATGGCATATTACAAAAATGTTTAATTTATTCCATATACTTTATTTTCTCCTCATAACTATATATCATTCCCCTTTTCATTTGCTCTCTCCATCCTGCTTTTTAGGCTCTTCGCTAACTTCTCCTCCCTCCTCAACCCCTGCTTGCCTTCTGCTCTCTGTCTACCTCCTTTTGTCCTACAGGCACAGTGGATCAGAGGGTTTTAGGTGATAAATACCCAGTACCAAGGGCTCACCAGCCACCGATTCCTGCCACTTTACTGTGTCACATTGTGGCCGAGGCCTCATTAAAAAGGCATTAGCCTCCTCTTGGTCCCATGATGGAGGCCGTGTCTGGCTCAGTCACTGCCGCAGGGATCTATTTAAAAGTGGTGGCCGGAATGGATAAGGAAGAGAGAGATAGCAGAAACAGAGAGAGAGAGAGAAAGAAAGGAGAGAGGCCCAGAAAGAGAGATGGCCATGTAATGAAAGGGAAGATTTGGCTGGAAAGAGAAGCATCAATTCCATGTCTGTGGATGAACCAAGGACCAGGAGACCAAGGAGGAGGAAGATGAAATAACTAGCTGGAGCCAAGTCCACTTGTCCCCTGTGAGTTCATGTGCTTTCATAATTTAATTGATACCAGCCAATTAAAGCCACTCAGGTTTCACCTTGAGGGGGTATCAGGAACTGGGAAGAGGATACGGGGAGGGGGTGCTGATGGGGACAAGGAGATGGAGTGCGACAAGGTGAAGAGGAGAGGTGGAGAGTGCAGCATAAAAACAAAAAAGCATAAGACTTTGCTGCACATCATTAGTAAGTAAGTAGTCTGGAGGTGAAGACAGAAAGGGAAAAGTTGGAAGGAGTAAGGATGGAGAGGAGGAGCTGACAGATAAAGTTGCTGAATAAAGTATAAAGAGGAAACTTACAGCAAAAAAGGAAAAATGCCAAGTTACTTACATAAAACACTTCAATCTCACCATAAGATTGCAACATAAAAAGTATACTTTTTCAAAAGGTATGATGACATTGCAAGTCTTAATGCTCACTTCAAATTTTAATTAGAAAAACAACTGTATGCTATTCTCAGTAAAGGTCAGTAAAGAGTAAAAATTAAAGCATGTGTGTATGCCATTACAAGAAAAAACTGGTCTGTTTCACCAGGATTAGCAGACCCAGTCAACAACTATGGCCCCAACCCTGGGCTTAACAATCAACAACCTAAAACTGAACACGACGATATGGCTGATGGCACCTCATTACAGGTGATACAAAGCCCTGGAGTGACACCTGCACAACTCGAGGCAAGAAAGTCAACTAAAGAACTTCTGGACTTGAATACATGTTTGCAATACTGATAAAAAAAAGTCATTCATTTTCCTGTTCACTACGTCTCATAACATTCAACATGTGTGAAAAGTCCTGAAAGATATTGTATTAAATATAAATATATATACACACACTCACACATGTATGTAAAAGGGTTACTCTTGCCAGCAAACCCACAGAAAAGAACCACCAGTTCCCATCAGCGCTACAGACCTTTATAGCATATTTTAGATTGTTTTAGTTTTACAGCCCACAGCTTTATGGCTTAGGTTCACCGTTACTGCTCTCGTCAGTGAGGATATGCATCAAGCAGATGTTTCAGTGAAAACAACCTACTTTGTCATTAAGTTACAAGACAAACTACTGATTTTAAAAGCAGCTCATCACAGTTAACGGGGAGAGAGAGGCAAAGGAAAGATAGAACTCTGGGTCTGAGTCTGACAGGAGGACTGCCAGTCATGAAAAAGCACAAAATGTCTTGACAGGCAGATAAGAAGATATATATAATGTACCACTTCTGGTGGGCTGCAAGAGAGAGCTGCAGACAGAAACAAGTGGACAGACAGGCAAACAAGCCTATTTACCAACAGTGCACATGCCAGCAGCCCTCTATCCTCACTGAGATGGAAGGATGAAGAGTAAATGAACAGAAAGCAGTCACTTCCACTGCCTGACTGCCTATCCATCCACTGACAGGCAGCACGTGTAGGTAGATCAATGAAAGAGGAGAAAGATCAGGCAGGCAAAAGTTATTCAGGTGCACAGTAATGTTCCTGCTACTAAGAATTTCTGGGCAGGAGTTAAGGCACAGGTGAGGAGCTTGTCTAGACAGACAAACATAGCTCATCCTGCAGGCAGCTAAGAAAGGTCACAAATATTGCTGAGATAGGAGGAAGCACTTGCACCAATGCAGATCAAACAGATGAGGCCAGACAGGGAGGTGGGGATGGAGCAGAGAGCCACTTCCATTTTAACAACGTATTTAAAGTGATAAGGGATGTGAAAGGGTTCAGATTCGATAAGCTGATCCAGAACTCAATTCAGATTCAATATCCCATCCCTACTAGACAGGACACACATGGAAGAAAGCAACGTTAGAGTAGCCAACATGATTTTTACAATTTTCTTCTCTTGTACAATAACAGACGAACAGCAGGATGTCAGAGTTCACAAGAAGGAATATCTTTGTTCAGATGAAGGAGAAAGGACACTGAAGTGAGGCACAGTACCATGGTAGACCTGCACAGTTCTCTACAGACCAGTCCAAACAATGAGCAACAGCCAAGCAGCAAAGGAGCAAGCGAGTGGGTTAACACTGCAGCCAGACACATCAAGAGAAGAGGAGTTGTTTTATAATGATTCAAATCAACACACTAGAAAACAGATATGATCTTTTTGTCTTTTGTTCTACGGAGCAGCTTGTGTAGCTTGGTCTTACTGTCTTGTTTTTGGGCCAATTAATGAGTCTACAAACATTTGGTGTCTATCCCTGATATGGTCATAAAAGAGGCAAAATCAGATGAGACGGTTTATTCTTCTGTATCTGTGCACATCAAAAACCCTTGAGAAAACTATTTGCAACAAATCACATCTGTTGTTTACACGGCCACATTAATATAACTATAATATAACTATAGCTAGGCATATTCACACGTTTACTGAAAATTTCCACACAACTCCCACAATCTGTCAAGTCTTCTGAAAGAACTTCAACTCACACTGTACACTTGTACATTGTGTCCCTAGCTGACTCATAGTCTGTATCTGACTCATATTTTCAACTCAGATGTATCATGTTGTTCTTAAAGCCGAAAGTTTTAGGTCATATCAGTTCACTCAGAGTTTTGTTTATAGTTGATCAAGTTGGATAATGGCTTGCAGTGAAGCTGTTAGGGTGAACTCTGGGCTGATGCTTTTTTTTTTTTTTTTTTTTTTTAAAAACACAATGTCCCTGATTGAATTTTGGCCAGAGATTTTTGTTGCTTGTCAAACTTCTTTCTCTACCTTCTCCCATGTTCCCCAATTTCACATAAACTAAGAAATAGCTAATAAAAAGCAAAATACAAAGTAAAATATCCTTTAATAAAAGTTCAGCTGAGATTTGTATTTGTGGTTATCTCCCCAGTTACCACTGGCTCAGTTGGTGGAGCAGATTGGCCTCTAATTACAAGGCTAGTGGTTCAGTCAATAAGCTCCTTCTGTCCGTGCAGAAATGTCCTTTAGCAAGACATTAAACCACTAATTGCCCCCAGTGTATGTGAAATGTTGAGCTGCTTTGGTTAAAGTGTATGCAAAATAAAAGCACAGGATGACACACCCACCCATATATGTGTGTACCTTTAATACCTTTATAAAAAAAAAAAAAATTCTCCATACTGTGTTAATATATATATATCCAGTAAACAGACAATATCACTGGTCTACAAGGAGAAAGCCTTGGAAATGAAAGTAGCTAAATTTGAGTTGGGTCACTAATAAGGGAAAATTACGTCCTGAGAGTTAACTGGCTCCAGTTTCCAAGATACAGCTTCAGGTGAAAACTGCACCAAAATAATTCAAAATTAGGAGTGAGGGTGTGATTAGGCTCCATAGCTTTTCTGCAAAATGGCCTATAGCAATGAGAATAGTGCCACACCAATCATTAAAAATTTATCTTCAAGATGATGACAATAATGTTACTTTTCATTCATTTATTGCTCTTCATGTAACATTTTCATGCTTTTTTTCATGAAAAGCAGAGAGAATGGTTGGTCCCATTACTGTGTAGCTTCTACCGTGATGATCAGACACCCCCTTCACTTGTACACTCACCTGTGTACAGATCATTATAAATCTGTGAAATATCATGTGACCTTTGGCAAACCAGCAACTTTATCAATTCATCTCGTCAAAATATGTAAGAATTAGCACATTTTATCTCAGGGGGGGGTCCATAACTTCCCAAAATTTGCAGACCAGTGTTATTAGTACAGAGCAAAATCTTATTAAAATACTTATATTTGCAAAACAATGCAACCACGCATGCGTGAACTAACACAAAACTAGACTTTAAGTCCTACAGTGACTTGGTAAAGTTAGTTTAAAATTATACAAACTATCTTAAAAACAACACAAAGATAACAATACTCACAAGACACTAACAGACAGTTATCAAACATCAAGCCCTGAGGTGTCTGAACAACCAACAAAAGAAAAACGAAAGATAAAACGCTTATTAACCTCAACAGGCTCTGCCTCTGCACACACAGCAGCTGGAAATCAAAATGTGAAGAACAACTAAAAACTCATCCACACAGACAGAAAGTGCATGCAACTTACTTTATTTGTCGTCGAGTCTCTCTTCCTTCATGGGGAGCTGGTAGGACTTGTTGCTGTGATGGTTGTTTTACTACAAACCTCTTCTGCAAACTGTGTTACAGCTCCTCACACGTCCTCTTCTCAGCGACTAGTCCAGCTCCACCGCCATGTTTTGATTACCTGCACCTGGTCAATTCCCGTTAATTCACCGTTAACAGGCACCTGTCGTCACAGCAGAGGGGCGCTGTTTCACTGAGGACACCAAATGCTGCATCTTTTTATTAAAATAACAGTGTGGACTATAGAAAGAGCTGCTGTTGTTATGGTAACATACGAGGATGTAAAAAATCAATAAACAGAGCAGCACTGCATGCATGTCTGTCATATTTGAATTTCTTAAACTTAGCTGTTCAATAATAGTTTAGAACATTTTAAAAGAAATGGAGCAGACCTCTGAAGGAAATTTAATCAATAACTGCTCATAAATCCAACTAAATTCCTTAAAAACTCACTAGATACATTTAGTTCCCTAAAATCTATACCAGAATATATGGTTATTTCCCAGAAACACATTAGTAAATAATTAAAAAGCTACACAGCTGTAAAATTGAGTGTTCATTTACCAACAGAATAAGACTAAATGATGCTCCTGGTGAAGAAATACTGAATTCAGCAGGGCAAATACTGTGTCACAAATACTAGAACCTGGCAACCATGTGTGATTTGTTTTATTTGTGCTCAAACCTTCAAATTTCCAGAAAGAAAAATGCAGGGGAAAGGACTTTATTGACTACATTACCTTATAGCCTTCATCTTCCTGTATTTCATCATGTCTCCTCACGACTTATTTCATCCTGTCATCTTTCCTCATCATATCACACCTTATCTCATTATATCTCATCTTACTTTATCTCCATTCCCCAGTTTCTCAAGCTTAACACCCAAATACACATATTAATCGATTCAGCCTGTCCTCACAAGACTCCACACAGCTCTTTCAGACAGCCGACAACCTATACACCAGAAGCTGTATCAGGTTTATTACAAGGAAGTAGTGTAGATTTTAATCAGCATAAGGTCCCAAAGCAACTCTGAATGAACTGACAAAAAATAAAGTTACATAGCTTTGTAATAACTTCTTCTTGTGTAAGTGAAACAACTTTAGGTGAACACGATAGGAACTTCCAGCATCTGGAGGAAGTTGCTGAAAAAGCTGGACAGTAATGAGACGACAGGAATGCAGACATTTTGCTGACGCCTGTAGAACTATCCAGTCCAATTAATAATAAAATTTTCCCCACATCCCTCCATATTCCCTCTCCTTATTAAGAAACATATGCTCAGAGGGTGTTGAGTTACCTGGAAGACACTTCAGCAACAACCCCTCACAAAAAAAAAAAAAAAAAAAGGTCAAATAAAGTTGAAAGTATGTATCATGTCTCTTTGGGAAACTGGGGGTCACCTGTTTGCTACAATTCCAGTAACAGTGATGCTCTATAGGCCGAGGTGGCGTTTAAAGGGGAAGGATGGGTTGGTGCTGAGAACAACAAAAACCCAGAAGCACTTTCGGTGTCTGCTTACTCCTGAAAAGTGCTTAAACTAAAGGTCTGTTTGTGAGGCATGCCTGCATGGTTTGTCATGGAATAAAACAAAGAAGCTGTACAACTAGTTGAATTGTTGCGTATGGCCTAGTATGGCCTTCTGAAATGGAGTGCAGAAAGAAATGCACTTAAGTGATATTTCAAGCAGACTATTGTCATCAATTACTATCACAGTCGTCTTCAATATTCTTATCAGTCATTTAACTATAACTTTGTTTGCTAATGTATTTTGTCTGCTGTTTTTCTTCAATTCATTCAGGCACCTCACTTGTTTTCTGGAGAAAAACAAAGCTCATTTAGAAAAAACTACAAATTTACAACTCCTGATAAGAGCTTTATTTAATGACTTCATTTATTTACCATTTTTAAAGTTATTGTTTTCAAGGCAAGGCAAATTTATTTGTATAGCACAATTCATACACTACGCAATTCAAAGTGCTTTACAAGGCATATAATTACATTAAAAGCATGGAAAAGAGCATTTAAAAACAAAGACATTTAAAATAAAATTAATGTAAAGTAAATTAAAATAAGATGTAAAAGCACATTAAGAAAACAAGGATGAACAATTATTTGAAGGCAGATGAACCCTCCATACGAGTTGCACCAAACATTCGGTTTGCACTGGGAAATAAAAAACAGAAATAGACAGTAGAGACAGTAGATAATAACATGGCAGTACCATCATATGTTGGTTAAAAAAGTTACACAGTCTGTATATCAACAACTTCACAGCGTACAAGGACAAATGATGTGGGAGTACACCTACCCTGACATGGAGGTCAGTGAACAGTACATGTGTGCTTCAGGGTACAGACATTTCGAAGGACATAGAAATTGCCGACAGGGGTTGTAACATTTGAGGTGAAAGAGGTTACATAGACTGGTGAGCAATAGTTTTGAGTAATGGAAAGTGAACTAGGTTAGGTTAAAGGTTGCTAGTTCTGAACAGAGTAACCTCTAACCTGTTCTTTGGCAGATTTGTGCATTTACAGCGCAGTAAAAAGGCCACTCTGGCAGACCTTTAATATCTGCTGCCTCATAGAATGAGACGTATGATGGATAGGGACAGTGCTGAGGTGGTGGTGACTGCCATCTGGGAGTGTGCGATACAGAGAGGAGTGATTGACTGGGATTTAGTGAAAATGGGCCTCAATGCGTGGCCTGACAGGGACTGATAGCCTCACTATCATCATTCTGGGTCACAGCAGGGGCAGGCTGTGCTCTGTCTGGGTGGCCAGGATGGAAGGACAGCAGCAGTATAGGAGACATATAGGTGGTGGTAAGACATCTATAGACGAGTTTTTATGAAGTTTACTTTCAGTTTTACCTGAAATCCCAAATCAGTCACAGGTTGTTCATAATTCTTCTTCATGTCATTGACCTTTATACAACAAATTAGAAAAAATAACTTTCCCTGAAAGAGATCATTGGTTGACCTACAGGCTTTTTATCCAATATCACCTACCCTCCTCTCCTTTTAGCTTTCGGAGTGTAAACCTTGCAATGACAGTTTCTTTTCAGCGTGGTTTACACTGACACACAGTGATATCAGAGCAGACATGCACACGGGGTCTGAGGTGCAGTTAACACAGGAGCAATGAGGCGACTGGAACAGCACTTAGAGAAAACTAGTTACAGCTGTAACAGAAATACAAACGCGACAGACATTTCTTTCACATATGAGCTGAAGCCATATAAAAATTATCTGTAAATTTGTGTGTATCACTATGTCAATTGGCATGACACTGAAAATGTGGACAGCACTTTACTTATTTATTGTTGATGCAAAATGAATGAAGAGTCCCTGAAGTATGAAGAGTCTGCTGCAGAAGCCAAAGACTCAATCTATTTTAAATCTAACCCCAGCAGCACCAGCCCACAGTGAATATCTTTGAGCAATTTGTCTGACACGTAGCCTTCACACTGAGGTAGAATGATTAAAATGTAAAATCAACTACACTTAAATTGTTTGTCAGGCTTTAAACCCAAATCCCGACAAAGACATATAAAAACATACAACCACAATTTAACCCATTTCATTAGTAAACAATCTATAGACTAATGTAAATCACTAGAATGTAAGTGAGATGTGTTGGAAAAGCTTTAAGTGGACTTCTCTTGTTTAATTAGGCATTTAGGTCTATGAGGATCTGACAGTAAAACATAAAAATGGCCAAAAATACAGAAACAAGACATCAGACAGCTACTGAGACGTATGTGCACAGGTTGCACATGTCAGTTGCTCACCAAAATGTGATCAGGTGTTACAGGCCTCAACATTTCCACCAGCTCTGACCACTCTCCTTAGAAACAAACAAAACAAAACACTGTAAAACCCGTTTATACAAAGAATCATGTCCCATCAAAATGAACACAATAGATTGAATAGATGATGTTATTTATTTTAATCCTATTAGTGCCTTTTAAGCCAATGTGCAATAACAAGCTGCAGTTGGTGTGATAGAATAAACAGACTCAACCGACCATTAGAAATTAATTTATGCTGTCGATATGGTAATTCACTTTCAACCACACTAATTTACACTTACACCTTTTTTTCAGTTTAAAATGTTAATCCATTTGTAATAAAGCTCAGCATCAACAACAGAGTGGATGAGAGGTTGCTTTAGTCTTCGCTGGTGTGGGGATAAAGACATTATTATCATTATTACTACAGTATGTGTCTCTGTCACTCACGTTACTCTCCTTCTCACTTTACCTTTCATTCATTTCTATTTTTTATTTCCCTCTGTACCTGCATTTCTACCTCCCAGTCCCTCACTCGTTCTTTTTCTATCTCTCACCCCTGTCCTAAAAAGCCTATAAATCACATGGTGATAGACTGGCCCTGTTGGGAATGTCCTAACCCGAGGCTTAGAGCAAAGGTAGCTCATCAGATATAGTTCTTCTTTGTTCTGGAACCATGTCGCGGGGGGATATTTACATGAAGGGCACAGGTCCCAGTCTTCCCGGCATGAAAATGGGGAAGAAAAAGCCATATTCACAGAAACGATCCAAGGACAATAAAAGCCTACGATAACAGATATTTTCAAGGGACCAAATTGCAGGTTATATTCGGACTCAGACCTCTAGGGGGACCAAATACTACGATCGTCTCTATTTATATTGCAGCTTTGTGACTTCACTGAGAATGGGCCATCAAGTTAAAGTGAGTGTTTGAGTTCAAGAGGCGTATCCTACAAAGTAAAGCATGTTGCTGTTGTGATGAAGACACACTGGATGAACATCAGCCTGGGGTGGTGCTCACTTCCTCCAGCCTATACCTGTGATAAGTGGTTTATACCAGAGGCCACAGCACTCTACGCATTTTAACATTGTCATTGCTCTGTCGACAAAAGTTCAGTTTAACTCATGTTTCACACAGTGAATTAGACACTTCAGTTTGAAATGACCTTCATCCCAACATGCTGCCTGACCACATTCCTCCGCCAGTGAGCGACTGTGGAAGGCTTGCGAAAAAGTCACACTGTGAGAGGCTCACACCATCCATCACACCTCGCAGGAAACACCAAGTAGGTTGTCACAATCCTAGACACAAATTTCACTTTTTATGTATTTATCTCTGTACAGGAATGCCAAAAGCAATAAGGTCACCTCATATCATCACGATTTGCCAAAAGCTCCTTCTGCCATACGTCACTCATCCCAGACTTTTAACCCCAGGTTCTCTCACAGTAGGATTAAATATTTATGCAACACAGCGAGGGCTCACAGTTATACCAGCAGGAGTAGCACAGTTAACATGATGCCAAGCAGAGTTATCACCTTATTGTTAATGAATATAGATACTATATACTCCAAGCTATAGACATCTGCTACACCCAGGATACAGGTGCTTGCAGGGTGCTGCCAACTTTCTTTGCAAAGCTGCCGGGCTTTGCTAGAAATCTATTGGCGTTGTACTTCCCACTATCATCATCAAATCCTGAACTTCCTTAAAGCTCAGCTCATTGCTGATCGTTTGAAATTCAGCTGTTTTACATTTCTACATTATGCATTGCTCTGCAGATAGTAATGTTGAGCTCTCATGGAGTTCCAACTCTTTGGAGCAGACTGAAGCAGCTCAGTAACTATGGGATGGATTGCTACAAAAATGTCTAAATGTCTAAACAAGGTTTGCATTTGTGGCTCTGACATACATTTAAAGAATGAACTGTACACACCATGATCACTTTGATCACTGTGATCCGCTCATAGTGCCACCAAGTATACGTTTCTTGTCCTATACTTTGGTTTATGAGTAAGTACCTGCAAAACCAGCTGTATTTAGTGCTGATTAATAAATATTTTACTCAATCAGCATGTGCAGCATACTGACCTATAGTATGTAACACAGAGCATAAGGTTCCAGGTCTGTATTGAGATGCTATGAGTGTGCAATCACAACAAATACACTAATAACAGCCACATGTGCTGATGAGCTGCATATTTTTTATGCTTATTTGAAATCAGAAATTAGTGCTATTGTTAAAACAATGAAGAATAGAAGTGTAAGTACAGCACATGTTAAATTGTGGTTAATAGGCCAAATATTGTTGCACATAAACTGGACTGTATGTGAATGTCGTCAGTAGGCAGACCTCTTTCATTGGAAGAGATATTAACACTGTACAAAGATGCTTATAAAAACTGACACTGAAGTCAGTGCAACTACAAAACAGAAAGCAGTGCTCAAAACTATCCTTGACAACATGCATTAAGTTTCCAGGACTACTGGGGTTCTTTGATAAATAAAAAGAAAAAACTAACTCTCTTGCTAAGCCTGCCTGTAATTGCTTTTCATTATTAAGTGGTCAAAGGCATGACCTGATTTAGCAACCTGAAGTTTCATTCTTCCTTTTCTTAGTGCCTTCCCTCCATTAGCTTCACCGGCTCATGGGAGATGATTCCCTCCAAGAAATCGCACACAATAATATACAATGCACAGTGACAAGAAATAAGACTTTTTAATAAATGAAAATAGGAAGAAAATCCTGCCAGGAGACAGGACATGGAACCTTTTGCGTGTTGCCTGCTGAAAGTGTCTCGGCCTGTATTATACTGTGGAGTTTTGGGGGGGGTTCTAGATAAGGGTAAATAACGCCTTTTATTGCCTTGATTCCTTCAAAGATAGACTCAGCTGTGTAATATAGCCACCAAGATATCAAGGGATTGGAGAGAAATAAGGATAGGAACAAGGTAAGAAATATATCATATGAAAGATTTTTCTTCTTTTGGTGATAAAATGTATGCAAAGACTAGCTTTCAAGCAATACATATACATTTTTATTATCCTATGAGGCCAGAAATCATCAGGAATTACATTTCTTTCCAGTCAAGTGATCTTTTTGTTTAATTAGAAATGTCAAGAGTAACTACACTGAGGCAGATTCTCCTCCTGTAACAAGATTATGTTTTATCAGAACATTAAAAATGCATTAAACCTTATGATAAAGGTGTATTTTATGTGATTATATTGTCTATCTCCTGCTACGATTAATGATTATACTTTAGCTTGTAACCTATGAACACCCTGACCTATCTAAATTCAGCCTGGTAATAAGGTCAAAACTGACTTCAGACAGTTTCCTTTCATTACCTCCTTCTGACACCTAATGTTCCTGTTCACATACAGTAGCCCTGACAAGCATCGATTCAGTATTAAACCTGCTATGGGACTCAGCCTAGAATCAATACACAAATACTCTGTGACCTCTCAGAAAATCCCCTCTCACTATCATCAAGTCCTCATGTGGTTTAAATAATTTCTGTCAACACAGCTGACTGCTCCCCAAAATGACTTTTTATTTCTGTCTTATTAGCCATCATATGATAATATGACAGTGATTTATTTTTCAACTCACTTTTGTACCTGTTGATAGTTTCTGACGAAGTGTGCCCTCATGCAGCAAGTGGATTGGGCTGTCATTCAAAACCAAGGTCGCTGAAAAGTCAGTCACAACGTCAATTTTAGTATTTTTCTCCCTCCACTTCAACATTTAGGGTGAGAGGCAGTCTGGTTCACTCCTCTCAACCAACACAAACATCCCAGGATTCTTGTATGTGCCTAAAATTTGAACTGTATATTCATTCCTGTATCCTTTTTTAGGTTTTTCTTTCTTGTTAAGTATCTATCCTTCTAACTATCTGTCTATCTCAAGGCATCATGTAATTCTAGGCTTAAAGAATACTACTTTCTGCTTTTTGGCTTCAGAATAAAAACTTTTTTCTATGGTGCAAAGGTGAGGAATGAGATAACAGTGCCAGCTAATTCCAAGTCAAGTCAAGTTTGTTTTATATGGCCCGAAATCAGTAACAATACATTTACTGCTGTATAGACTTTACAAGCTGAAAGCACTCCACCCATGGTTAGATAAGGGAAAAAACTCAAATTAAAACCCAGGAGGAGAAACGGGGTAGGAATAGCTCTTCTTTTATGTTCTAAAGAATGGATCTAGGGAACAATGGCCAGGTCCCAGTAGACCTGAGAGGACTCTGACCAGATGACGTGAGTATTACAGGAGGTCCTGGACAGCCTACAGTGATGTTCACCAGCAAGGACCACACCAGTGGGTGAGATGCTAAAGAATTGTTTATTGAGTAATAATGGGAAACAGAACAAACAGGCATGCAGGAAAGGAAGGCACTAATGTTTGAGATAATGAGCTAAAATCATCCTTAATAAGAATTTAAATTACAGACCTTTACCTTTCTGAGTTGAAGAAGATAAGCTGCCCATTTAAGCCAAAAACAGTTCTAGTAGAAAATGTCTTTACTTAAAAGGCAAAACTGTGACCTTTGACTCTTTCTGTGCAAACCTAAATGCCTATGTCTGCCCAGAGTTTGTTTGTGCATCGTATCCAGGATTTAACTGTGGCAGTGACAGCAGTCAGAGCAACAGAAAACCGCAGACATCAGTTCAAAATATTGCTTTTGTGTTTTTATTGTACAACATTTTATTGTACATCTCCTGCAGGGACCACAGGGCCTCAGGAAAGACAGACTGAGAGGGCTTGATATATTTTTTATATTGTCTATATAAGTGAACAGTTCCCCCATTTGCTCACACAGTGAGACATTGCTTATACATATATATATAGATAGACAGATATATACATATATACATACATACATACATATATTCTATTATCTTTAAATATTTATCCTTTATAATAAATTCAATTAAGATTGTTGCACACTTGACTTTCGTCCATGTTCAGTCTTAAACTTTGCCCATCAGAGAAGAAAAACAAGCAGTCATAGCTTTAATTACAGCAAAGCTGCTGCCCAATTAAAACCCAACATGATCAGAGAAGAAGCGAGCAATGACATGTTGAGACTTATTTACTCGATAACATATTTGCAGATGGCCATATGATGCTGCATATGGCTGCACCACTCTCCTTTTGTAAATAGATGGAATAGGAAGCAGCTGTGCGGATGTTTACTCTTCAGTGTTCTGACCACAGTGCCGTTATTTGTCATAGACTACAACTCTACAATGCTTGAGAGTATGTTAATATAAAAATAGGCAAAGATACAGCATATGCTTTAAAATGGATTCAGTTGTAGTATTAATTTACAGAGGGGAGTCAGAGAGATGAACAGTCTCAGAGCACCTGAAACCCAGCACAATGCTCAGTCAGTTTAAATCACATCATTGTTCTACAGAACCTGTCTCCCCAAAAGCTAAATTGAAAAGAAAAAGAAAAATTACTCTTTCCACAATGTTTTATTCTTTTAGGTGCTGCTGTGAGGATATAAAACCTGTTGTACATGTAGCAGACCATGTCAACTGTCACTCCTTGTACAAAGAGAACAAGGAAAATGGCAAAAGGGTCTTTCAGCAGGAGACCAGCAATAATCTGTGTTAAACCTACTTAGCTGTTGTATTACTGAAGTTCTTGGCAGGTGTAACCACAGTGTAGCCTCGCTCAGTCAGTTTGAATAAGCTCTGCATTGCTATGATCACCATGAAACGTTAGATTAGCATGACTCGCACTCAGACATGCCAGGAGAATGCTGATTCTGCTCTCTTGTTGCTGTTATGCCAAAGTAAAACAATAGTGATGCAAGTAACAAATATCTTTTTAACAGCAGTGCATTCTGTTTCCAAGGAACAATTTTGGAGCCATAGTCAAGAGCATGACTGCAAATATCATGTAAATATTAACGTAGAGAATATTTTTGTTAAATTATTTAAGTGGAATTCCTACAACCTCGTTCTGCAGTGGCTGTCCTTCTCAGAGGCCACATAGAAGAAAATACTCAAATTAATGCACCCAACCCACCACTGCTAATGTGATTTACACTGATTATGCAGGAGAAATAAAATCAGCAACTCAGCAACTTAACAGTCATGCTATTCTTTCCAGGGTCTTTAAAGTTATTAGTTGCTTCCAGGAAAACAGGCAAGGAAATGAGCACCTGCTACCAGAGACTTGAGGCAGAGCACTTAAAAACACTCTGCACGTTTTTTGCGGCTGACCAAACAGGCATGGAGGTCTGAAGGTCAACAGCTCTGTGATGCATGGCAGTGGAACAGGGCTTTTTGCTAACGGCACGCCAGTGTTGCTTACAGCGAGGTCAGCATTTTGCTCACTTCATTTTATACACACTCCCCGGCTCCAAGACGACAGAGACACATTATCAGCAGACTGAAGAACCAACAGCCTGCCTTCACTCACTTAAACAGTGCATGTGCATACACCTAGTGCACCTTCTGTATATCCATAAAGAGACTTATGCATTTGTTGGTGGGCTCCATTTGTGTCGAAGTAAAGTTAAAGCTGCACTGTCTCATCAACAACTGACCCCATCACAGTACAGTGGAGGTAAACCACTGTACCACACAAGTGTTGTGTCAACAGAACTTCTTCTGGTTATTACAGTGTCCACTGACCTCTCAATGAACAGTAATCATAGAGACTACTTCTTCAGTATAAAGCAGTGCCAATGAAAACTCCTGCCAATCTGTGGGTTTTTTGTTGACTGTGACCTTGGAGAGACAGTGAGCTCCACTGGAGGAGAGGCAGGAAAATATTCTAGTCAGACATCTCAGAGCTTCAGCACATAAAATCAATTTATCTGCACTGGTAAATATCACAAAAGGCATGTAAGGAAATATATGTTTTTGTAATGTAAAGCAATTCTTTAAAAAGAGCAGACATATTGTTTAGCAAATTTTCCCTCCATTGCGCCTCCTTCTCTCCCTCTCAAACGACCATTAAAACATGACATACTGAATCAATAAGTGTACTATATCTTCAGCTGAAGAAGTTAAAAAGTCATACATCTCCTCCCTTTCACGGGGAGAGAATTATTGGTAGACGATTTGTATTATAATGCTTCTTTCAAACAAATGTTAAAGGAATTTTCAGACTCATCCCAGTCTTCAGCAGCAGAGCCGTTGTTAGTCATTGCTGTATCTGTAGCTTTATTTTGATCTCTGTCTCTGCAGTGTGACCATTTAATGATATGCCTGATGTTCTGTGGTGACTCAGACCGGTGCCACAAATACCCTGCACTCTCAGTGACATGGAAGTAGATGCTGGGATATGAAGTGCTTCATTATCTGTTACTGCCAATTTTGTATTCTCAACCTCTTTTCTGTACAGAAATGTATTATAACTCATGTTTATAAAAACAGAAATGAGAATGAGGGGCTGATGTTAGCTGTAGTTTAGTCCCATCTGTTCCTCAAGAGCTACTTCATTTCATGATTTGGATCCCAGGTTAACATATGGAGTGCTGAGGTTACCGAAACATCCGGTAACAGGCGTTAAACTTTGACAGTCTGGTCATTTGCCATCAACACGAGTGGAAGGGAGACAGTTAAAATTAACGGGGGACATTATATCCACTACATAGTTCACTCAGTAAATTTAAATTTCAGACACTTACAGGCTTGGTCTTGGCGCTGTACATGTCCATGATGTGCTCCAGTTGGTAGCAGACCACAGACATTGACAGTCTTCTACCAGCAGCAGATGTCACTCACCTGCTGCCAAGGTTAGACTTGAGTTACAGACTTTGAGCATCACTGTTAATCACTTTAAGAAATGAGCTGAATCATTAAAATGACCATTTAAAAGAAACAAGAACAATTCAGTGCAAATGTAAATGATCAAAACGAATGTTAATAACCGTTATATTCTCTTCTGTACAGACAGCGTCCATTGTTGAAATTTGTTATGTGTGTGTGTGTGTGTGTGTGTGTGTGTGTGTATAATGTGAAGTGGGGAATAGTGGTAGCTGTTGCTCTTGATACAGACCCCCCCTAATCATATCACTCACCACTGCATCTAATAAAAAGAGAGGCTGGAAATGAAGACAAATTGATCCCTCGTCTTATTTCATCATGTAGGGCCCCTGCCATAAATCCAAGAGAGACAGGTGTTTCTCCAATGATCCAAGAGCCAGTGTCTGTGTGTAATTTGTGTCTCACAACACTAATATTTACCACTAACTTCATCTCTGCATTATTTTGTGTCTAGAATGACAAGTACACACTTGGACAGGAGATGCTGCCACATCACATCTGCATGCAGAGACCAAGACACAGTGTAGGGGGGGGTGGTTTTCTTTGACGCTGACCATCCTGGCAGCAGCTGGTTTTAAAAGCAGGTGTCTCTGGAGAGTGTTAAAATTGTATAATATAGAACATCCAGGCTATATAGGTTGTAAGCACATCTCATAAAATCACACATAAGGGACCAGTTAAAGGAATGCCACAGAGCAAAAGCCATAGCTGTACAGCAATATCAAGGTCTAAGTGACAGCAGTACTTTGAGAAAATATCAACTTTTAGATATAACCTGAAATAATAACAGAAATGAAATATTTGAACTTATTCTGGTGTCAATGTTAAACCCATCTAAACAGAAGGTGTCACTTCAATTCCTTTTGCTGGTCTATCAGTGAAAATAACACTGATGGTAATAACCCCAGAAACTGTCGGCTGGCTTAGTTTTTTGTCTCACGCTCACCACACAAACTGTTTCTCTAATAGTCAAACACTGGGGTGTTAATCAGCGGGATAATTTCAGTTCATCCTCCTGGAACCACAAACATCTGCACAAAATTTCACTACAGTTCAAAAGATGATAATATTTCAGCCTAAAGTAGTGGACCAACCAACTGAATGACAGACCAACAAATAAATAAATGTTACTAAAATTGTCATTTCAAAGATGCCCTCTCAGCACAGTAATAACAGGGTACTTGCATGGTGAATGTAGCCCAGGCTTCCAGCTGAAGGATATTCGGTCTCCCTGCCATCCATAGTGTCGCAAATGGCGGCAACATACTGTAACATCATAGAGCTTAGACATCTGTGTACATCACAACTGTCCTGTGATAACCTTTGTTTTCTTTTCTCTGCAGCTCCAGCTGGTGCAACATGTGGCCTAATTCCACATACAACATATGAGTAATAATAAGGGAAAAGATCCGCCCGTGACAAGGTGAACACTAAGGCATCTGAACTTAAAGTGGGACTTTGTGTTTGAGACCCTTTGTCTCCTTCCCGGTCTCCTAATGAATTGGTTTTAGTCTGTTTTGGAGCAAATTATCCTTCCCACTCCTCCTAATTTTCCAATTTGCTGTGTCATTTATACCAAATTGTGGACCGCACTGGGCTGTATTACTCTCACAAATAGGGTGATATAGTTTATTGAAGGTCTGCTTTATACAGAGGGGCTGGTAAACCAAACATCAATTGTAGGCCATACAGAAGATGGGGATTTTTTCCAGAAGGCTGGGGAACATTGCAAAGAGGCTTTAATTATTTCTCAAAGGCAATCCCAGCCATTGCTCCACTGCTCATTTTATGGTCACTTTCCTTTTCTTTCTTTGATTCAGGTAATGAATCGGCTGAAAATTCACTTTCTTTTTTCTCTGCTCTGTTGCCCTTCCTGGCATTTGCATCTAACCAAATAAGAAAAGCTTGTTTTGAACCTGTCAGGCCATGCCCAGCGTAGAAATGAATGAAGGCACAGAGCTCAGATTAGTACCTTCACTGTTAGTGCTTTCCACATTAAAACCATATATCTGTAGACTGTCTCCCTGTTAGCAAAGTGTGAACCCTGGAGAGAGAAATGTCTAACAAAGAAAGCCGGATTTAAACACACAGGACTACACTATGAAAGATTCAACTTCAATGTCCAATTAACCAAAGGGGAACAGTAAAAAAGAATGTGATGTTAAACTAATTAAACTGGTGACCTAGTAAATATTCATTTTCTGCCATTTTCATTGCATTCAGCTTTTCCTCCGTTAATTCAGCTACATTTAGCATTTAAATACAAACTGAGAACGCAACTTTCTAATTTGACGTGCTTTCCACTAATTGCACTTCAACTAATTTTAGCTGCTTTAAGTTTGAACAAGTGCACACACACCTCAGCTTTCTCTAGCGCTCTAACTAAATCAGCTGCTTTCATTTTTTACAGTTCAGCTGACACTTGAAGTTTCATCTCTTCGTCTTCAAATGACAGTTTAGCTACTTTCATTTCACACACTTCAATGGTTTAACTGCTTTCAGTGCTTAAACGCCACATCAAATATTACAGCTGCTTATTTGTCAGTTACGATAATTTAAATGCTTTCTTGGCTTAGGCATCGGCTCACATTTCTGATGAAGCGGCTTTCAGTACTTACAAACTACAAATCTGCTTCCTACAGGTCTTAAAGTACATTTTACAGACTTAAAAGAAGTGGATTTCAAGAGATTTCTGCAGAAAATGTAGTCTTTTCTCTTTCCTACGAAGAGGCTTTCATCTGCACTGCACTGCACAAACCTGACAATTACAATCAACAAATGTCCTTTACACATAACCCATAAATGTAAATCACAGAGCAGGTTTAATGTCTATAACATTGTTAGGTCCCCACTGCAAACAAACGCTGTCATGTCTCTCACAGATAAATGTCTGAATTTTGGAGCCACCGAGGGACCCTTTGACAAGCAAATGTTTGTCTCTGTGCAATCAGTAAATGGCATTAACCTCCTGCCTCTCCTCAGAGCAGCCCGTTATTTTCAGGGCCCAATTTCCACAGGATTTTTTTGGCAGCAGATGTTCTTCTCCACCCCGCCCATCATCAGGGGTGCCTGAGCGACTGTGGGGCCGCCCATCAAAACGCCATCAGGACCCTGCTGGCCACCAGACGAACACATGCCCAGAATGCATCATGTGGGGGCCGTTCAATCCCATTTACCTCTTTCTCCCGTCTGCCACTTCACTTTACCATCAGCTTGTGTCCTCATAACTCTCCATCACCAAAGCAGACAGAACAAAGCACTCTGTTACTTTTGGTTTGTGCTGACAAAACAACTTGGGAAAAGATGAGTCTCAACCCCTACTGGCTCACTAGGACTGAGTGAGAGAAAGCAGCAGACGAAGGTGTGGGTATGTGAATAAATCGATTAGTGGAGCACTTGACGGATGGGATTTATAGGAGGCCTCAACACACCAGAGAATTAATTTTGCTTGGAGAACATGCCTTTGCCAGGTTCATTTGTCTTGGAAGGAAATCTGGCACTTTCCTGAGGTCTGGGGGCTCAGTTAACCAGTGGCTCCAGCAGTTTGGGGACAGAACTGTTTTTTTGACAAATACACTATATTAATGTCAGACATGTTTATGATAACAGATTTTGAGAATACAAAATTACAGAGATGGCAAGGATTGGTAAAGTGAAGTAAGGTGCAGAGAAACAGGATGTGTGTGTGTGTGTGGGGTCAGAGGGGGGCTGTAAGTATAGTAGTCACTTTCATTTTAACTGTTCTGGTCTCTGAGTCCTGAGAAAAATATCTGGCTTATTTGCTGCTAAATGCTTAAAACTATTGATTAGTGCAGCTTTAAGGACTACTTTACTACTGTTATGTTTCTTTAGATCTTATTTTCCTTGAAACGCTTTAGAGCAGGTAAATGTAAAAGTGCACTGAATGGATGCTAATGTAGACTAGTTGGTGTCAGCATCTCTGTACTGTGCCTCTCCCTCCCACTATCTCAGGTTCCAGTCCCTCATCCTGAACATCTCAGCAGATGATTTATGTAGCAGTGTTGCTCTGTGACCTCAAAATCCGCCCCATCCATACCGCACCTGTCACTGCGCCACTGCCTGCGTGCTTACTGAAAACCAAGCCATCCGTGCAAAATGGCAATTTTCCACCCACCTAGAGAATAAAAAAAGGATCCAATCCACTCAAAGCAGAACTAGGAAAATTCTATGATATGTAGAGCAGGTGCACGAGGGCTTGGTACTCCGCTAACGAGGGAGCTGAACTGCACGCATTGCTGACCACAACATCTGTCGTTTGTAGGGATGCAGTTTGGTTTTTACCTCTGCAGCACAGTTTGCACAACGAGAGACAGCAGATGATAAAGCGCTTAAGATATGCAGATGGAAGGGACCGGGCACGGTTTCAGCTGGGGGGCAGAGTTCCCATGCTGTGGCTTGGTAGCATATGATGCATGAGATTCCAACAGGAATAGCAAAGAGTTACATTTGTCTGTTTGGGCCTAAGGTGAGGCCTGGTCTGACCCAGTTCACCATTCCAGGTGGACATCCTAACGAGCTCATCAGGCCTAAAGGAGCTTAACAAGCTTCTAATTGGCAGTGTTATGATGTCCCTGAAGGTCACAATGCAGGTTTCTGTGCCAGCAGCAGGACTGGCTGCCACTTCCTGCCAACAGCATGTCACATGACCACCACTGTCCCTTTGTGTAAACAAAGTCACAAAAGGACAAGATGAACTTCTCACATATGCAAAACTAAGCATTTTGTAGCTTATAGAGTATAATTACACATTTACAAGCAACATAGACGACAACTGGCAGGAAAACTGCAGTGCTACTTTAACAGTCCTTTGAAGAATATTTATTAACCTGCCTGTGACCAGCATCATTAATAAAACTCAGCGCAGTCTAACTTAAGACACCAGTAATTTAATTGTCTCTGGTAATTTTCCATACAACTCAAAAACCTGATTTGAAACTACCACAGTATTCTTACAGCCAAGTTACAAATATTTACCATCTGCAGTAGAATAAACAAGAACTTAAATCACACTTTTCCCTCTTAAATTTTTGTGTCTAACTCTTAATTTTAAATATCAGGAGGGTAAGTCAGCAGGGCTGCACTGGCTACTCTACACAAACCTTTCTATGGTGAATTGCTGCCACCTGCTGATCACTATACAAAAACACTGCTTGGTAAAGCCTGAACTACCCACAACAAAAACCAACAGTAAATTCTAGCATATATAGCAACAGGATTTCTTGTGTACAAGCTTTTAATTCACAATATTAATGAACCAAATCATTCTACTCCCAAATAAACGATATCACAACTGTAAAGCTGTGTTAAACATCCTTTATCAGGTTTGCAACAATGAAGGGTGATCTATGTACATAAAGGTATTTGCACTAATAATGCAACTGTAAAATGATTTGTATAGAAACTGAGGACTGAGCTCAGTAAGGACAATATAAAACAAAAAAGTGTCATAAGCGTACTTAGAAACAAAGAAGGGACAGTAAATTATATTTGCAGATTTCAAGAACTGAAACATTTGTTCTTGAAATCTGCTTGAAATCTTAAAAGTCTTACAACTCCTAAAATCTGACAGGCTAAAAGGATTAACACACTGGAACAGCACTAAAATCAGAGGTACTAGGCAAAACCCCAATCAGGATTTAACCTAATTTTACAAAAGCAGCAGAAAATACCATTTAAAAATGAAAGGTAAAGTATGTCAGGGAGCAAAATGCATTGACATCCAAAATGTACAATGAAAATATTTATTACACATTTGACGGTGAGGTCACTCTGATGTCCCACACAGGGTTGTGAGGCGATTCTGTCAAAAACAAAAACAAAAACAAAAACAAAAAAACATGAGAATACAAGTATTTCACATTTTAATAGCTATAGCAAAATACATGGATACACAAATGTACCTGCAGCAGCCGTATGCTCCTCATAGCAGTTTCATCCAGCAGTGACAGGTCCACTGAGTCCATCTGACTGGCCAACAGCTGAATGCTCTGGATCAACATATTACAAGACACAGAAAACTCCTCAATACCTTCTTATTCTGAACAATTTAGCATAACTTATTAAAAATAAATGCATGTTACCTGTTTAATTCCAATAACTTATGAACTATAAACTATATTGTTTCTTCCCAGTCAGATTTGTCAATAAAAAGCTGTCTCTTCAACAACATGCCTTGTTTAAACAGTTTTTGTTAAATAAAATATCTTGTCTCATCCGTCCAGAGCTGTGTACTTACCTCTCCAGTGGCAATGGGGACGTTGATAACAACGTCACTGCCTGCTGCAATGGGAGAGCCGTTGACTGAAATGCTATAGACTGTCTCTTTGTGGCGGGGAACTCTAACAGCAGGAGTCTTAGGAAGTCTGAGGAACACAGCGCACAGTCCATTAACTACTAACTGACAGCTGATAAACACTGCAGCTCTAGCATTTTTTCTTTTTTTTTTTTTTAAATTCAGTGGCATTCAATACACAAACACCTAAAGGACTTGCCTACTTTTATGTGACATTTTTCAAGTTTGCTCTCAGATTTATATCCATCACTTCATTTGGATGGATAAGTCTAGCCCTGATGATCACACTACCCTTCACTAGAACTGCATTTATGCAAACAATGATATATACTCTGCACCAGTGGACAGGCAATGAGACATTGTTGCAGAAAGCAGGGGAGCAATATATTATAACAGAAAAAGTGGCAGTGTGTGGCTGTCAAAGTGAAGCTTACCGTGGGTCGAAGCGAGGGGTGATGAGGGGAGTAGGGCCCATCAGCAAAGAAGAATCCAGCATGCCCCTGGCAGGAGTGACCATGGGCTTCTTAGTCGATCTGTAGAGAGAAATATTAGTCAGGCTACTAAACCTGAGAAATGAGTTAAGTAAAGAAAACAGTTAATATAAAAAAAAAATGTTTTTTTAAAAAGTCTTACCGTCTGGTGGAAGTGCTCTGCTTGCTGATTGCCAGTGCCTTTCCTCTTTTTGTTGTAGTTGGAGGCTTTTTTGTTGCTTTCCCCTAAATTAAGAACAAGTATTTAAATAACACAAAAGGGATTCAGACAAACCACATTACATAGAAAGCAACCACCCTATATTTATGCTCAACAAGGCTCGATAGCACTGCGTATTAGTGTTTTTGTTTTGTTTAATCTGTGTGAAAGAATGAAAATCAGCTACCACCTTCCTTATTGTGCTCGGAGTGTTTTCATCCTCTGAAGTGGCTTTGGCTTTTTTCTTTGAGACTGTGGATTAGAGACAAAGTGAACAGGATGAGACAGACTTTAAAATGTACTCATTTTACAAGACTCACATTCTTGACCAAAACAATCTGTCATACAGCCAATCCACATTACCATCAGTGATAGTAGTTTGCTGAAATTGTTTTTTTCATTTATAAATACACAAAAACTAGTTTTAACATACTTTTCTTGACTGATTTCAGAAGTTCTGCATGGTCTTTGACAGTAACACTCTCAAGAATAGCAGCTTCTTCTTCTCTCTGTTAACAGATGTTGAGCAACAAAGCTGAATGTTTAACACAGCTCATAAACCAAAGGACTGTGAATCAAGAGACAACATATAGGATAAAAAGATCTTCAGCTCACCTTTTTATTATCCACTTCTGGTGACTTTGGTTTCTCAGACTCTATAGAGAGAGGGAATATAAAAATGAATTAATACTTTTCATAATCATGAAGGAAGAAAGGATAAACCAGTATGGCTGTTTCTAATTTTACACAATATATACAGCATTGGTGTAGATACTGTGCTTTACAATGGTGCAAATGTGACACTGTGTACATGTTCATTTCATACACATTTCTCCATTAAATAACCAAATTACAGCATGTGCAAAATATAAATGGAAAAATTGAAGTCATACCATATAGTCTTCATTTGACATAGTCTCAACAGGGTTCACAAAACGAAACCTTAAGACTTTTAAAAATCTTTTAAAACCCACATAGACTTATATTTAACAAGCGTTTTTTCATCAGGGCTTCTTTTTGATCATGAGGGGGGGTCCATAATCACTTATGTTAGTCAATATTGAAATCACAATTTTAACATGATTAATCATTGAGTTCAGAAACATGATGCATTTATTCAACTTAAAAAAAAACTCCCGTCGTTAAAAAGATTTTTAAAATTTTTTTGACTGAATGCTGCTGCTCTCCTTTCACCATCCTCACTCACTGTGATTTAAAATAAGCAAAACAGGATGTAGCAAAATAAATGTTTTTTTCTTGATTACATTGTTTTTGTGATCATTTGGTGCAGATAATCAAAATATGATTAGTTGCACAGATTTCCATGTAAACCAATAGGAATGCTAAGACACAGACTTGTTACCAACTGCCTGAATTTATGATTTATGTAACATTTGCCAGTATTTCACATTAGTACATGAGAATAGTTCCTCATAATATATCTTCAAACAAAACATGGACCTCTACAAACAGTGTAAAATCAATTGATGCTTTCCATTAATATTTTTGCACAAAGCACATACAAAAATGTTTCATAACTAACATTACTGCCTACTGCAAGCAGGAAACGTATTTTCAATTAAAATTTATGTTGTTTAAAATCCTCAAAGGCTGTTTTGTTATCACTCAAAACAAATGTTCAAACATCAAATCTCAAAATAGCAGAGTTAGGTGTTTGGAAGATCAATTACATGTTTATTAAAGAAAAATTACCTCTGCAGCATATTTGCAGCACATTTTAAAATAATGTTCATAGGATCAGAGTAGTTTGGCATTGATGAGACTTACTGCAATACTCCAGCCAGTTCATCTGTCTGACAGCCATGGGGAGCTTGATTAGTGCCATGTTGTAGCTGCTGTCAACATCCTTCATCAGCTGGTCGATCTTCGCTTTGAGCTGTTCAACCCTGGTCTTTACTGTGATAACAAAGTGTTATTGATGAGAATGTGACAGAATACAACACCCACTAATTTAAAAACTACTCCAGACTGGCTCAGACAGGCAGCTCTACATGCTACTCAAGCCAGGACCTATTAATATTAGTTGGTATTCAATCGCCTTTCAAAACATAAGTGCATCAGACAACTGAAAATCGGTTAAATTCAGAAGCTTCAGCAAAGTAGAGACTATATTCACCCTCTACGTCGAAGTCCTGCAGAAAAGCCTCTAGCTTGGCAGACTTGGGGTTGTTTTTCCGTTGCCTGGTGGTCCTTTTCCTGGGAGCCATGTCTACACAGATAAGCAGTGGAAAACAAGTTCACCCACACTAGACAGGGGGTGACGGTAATAACACCAAGTTAGCCACATTACAGCAGAGCTACGGCCGTTTTCTTCCCACATGTCCCTGACTCTTTAGCGAGCTAACAGTTGATGCTAACAGTTGATGCTAACGTTAGCGAATCAGCCAGACCACGAGTTTGAGCCACAATTGGGCGACTTTCAACTGGATTTTTCAGATGTACAAACTCTTAATTAAACACTGTATATAATAAAGTTTTACTACGGGAACACATATTTAAGAAGCAATTATTTAGCGTTACCTGGTTGCGCTATTTTCCCCCGCACAGTCGTCCCTCCCTACTTTCACAAAGCCGTTTTCAAATCTCCGCGTGGGGAGGGGCGATACCCTAAATCAGCCAATCAGGACTCGCGTTTCTTAATGTTACGCTAAACTTGTTCTCGACCAATCACAGCGCCAAACGTCAATATTTACATCAGCAGGGCGGAAATGCATTCCAACATGTGATGTTATTACCAGCGAAGCTAACCAAAGGGTCGAAGGTTTACAGAAGCCGTATTAAAGAAGGTCGTCGCTGTCAAGGCGGACCAAAATATTTAGAGTGAAGTGTCGTTTAGTGTACACACGAGGCGTTGATTGTTTAGTTAACTAATGTCTAAAATCGGCGCCAGAAATGTCCAAACCCGCATTGACATCACTTCATCAGGCACTGAGAAAAAGCTTCCAGTGTGTGGAAAACAACCAAAAGTTATGGAAGAGCGTTTTGGCCGAGTGCACCCCTCTGTTGTCGTCTCTTGGGAATTTGGCAGAGCAATCCAGAGCGCTGTCCAACGTCCAGATCTCCAACACGCCGCTCAGACTCTTTCCTGACCTGGAGGGACGGCTGCGCTTCAAACTCTTGCAAGCAACAGATACGGTGCTGGGCAAACTCAACGATAAGATGTAAGTACCTAAGTGAAACATATATTAAGACTATAGTGATGAATCTTTCCTTAGGATGTGAACTGCGACAGTCATAAAATGACTTCTCTTCTCAGGTTGCCTCAAAATCACCTCTCACCCATGGCCCAATATGAGCTACGGCCCTCTACTCACCCCTAATTAAAGTGATTCAAATACAATGCTGAATCGGTAAATGCCACTAAAGCAAAAGTGATGTACCATCAGCCCCTTTATTTCTGCATCACTGCCCGTTCCTTACCTGCTCTTGTTGCCTTTATTGTACCTTGTGGCAAATTGTACTCATAAAAGCATACTGTACATAAAAACAGGATACCCATGTGCCATTTTTATGATAGTGTAATTCGACACAAATCTATTTTAGAGTATGTTCCATGTGAGCTCATCTATCCATTTCTTCCACTTTCCTTCAGGACTTCTCTGCAGTCGGTCCGGGATGCCATCAGTAACCAGGTCTGTGCAGTCTTCCAGCTGTACGAGCAGAACACAGACAGTCTGGGTCTGCCCGTTGTAACCGAGCGCTCAGCCACTGCCCCATCAGTCACTGACATGCTGGAGTGGCTGCAGGATGCTGAGCGTCACTATCGACACCAGTATCCTTTCTGTTCATGCTTACTTCAGGTTGGGTTTGCGTTATGTTTGGAGACTTTTTCTTTTTTTTTCTCAACTCGTGTTCAGATTTCTGAGGAGGAAAACTCTGCTCCAGACGCTCAGAGCAGACAATCTCTCACTTCTAGAATCTGCTCCTGAGAGATGGAAATCCCTGGAGTCTCCCACTGCAGATGACAACATCACAGGTAAAACTGCCCTGTATAAATGTGTCACTTCATTGTAATGTTAATGCAAACAAATACATTAATAGTCTCATGTGTTCTTTTCGATTCTGTTGTATTTTTATTTTAACAAAGATTTTCTACAGAGCTCTGCACACTCATATTTGAGTAAAGCCCTCTGTCAACATTGGAGATTTGATTGAAAAATGTCAAAAATATTAGTTTTATGTCAGGATTTTGAATAAGATCTTTTCCTTTGGCAGTGCATTGTATTTACTTATCCTTTTTATATGATTTAAACTGTAAACCAACTAATCCCTTTTGTCAATTTTCAGATACACTTTGCAAAGTGTCATTCTTTATGGAGTCAGAATGAAGAGAGTAAAAGCGAAGGAATAAGTGGATCAATTTATGAGTCTCTCTTCATACCTATTGAGGATAGAAGAGAAGAACAGAAGCACTGAAGCAAAAACAAGAACTTGCATTTATACCTCAAATGGACACATTTTTGTACATGTTTGTAAAAGGACTGGATTTTTATTTTGTCATATAAATGTCCTTGGATGTTGCAGAAGATGCATTTTCACACTTGTGGCATTAGTTCATGATGTGAAAGTAACTGTATCACACTGTGGTCTGCAATGATCAAACAGGCCCAATTTATTTTGTTAAAACCAGCACACTCACACAAAGATAAAGAAAGTTGCAAAACCCAGTGGAGCACACTTTAACAAACTTGTTTTATTTCGTACTGTGGATGTAGGCACACAGACTCAAGGCTTTCTGTGACAAATCCAGACATAATGTCAATAAATAACTGATTAATAAATCACTGCAATCTCCAACACAAGCCATCATAAAAGCCAACAAAATGCTTTGTTGTGAATGCTGTTGATTTCACCAGAGACAATGGGCTTTCTTCAGGCAATACTGTAAACCATAACCGTAGAAATAAAACATAATGAAAACAAGCTTAATGTTACAAATAGATATGCAAAATATAGCTTCAATATAATAATAAATATATAGATGTCAATTTATAGCTTAAAATGAACAGGGTGTAATTTAAGGAAAGAACCAGTTATCTTCCTATACGTACTCCTTCATTGGTAGACTATTAGATGTAATAGGTTTTGGGGGATCTGGTGCTGAAGCGGGAGAATTCGCAAAGCTACGACCTATGTAACCCCTGCGGTATCTGCCGCTCCTCTCCATGAGAGGGCAGGTGCTGCTCAGAACTGCTCCACTGATCATAAGAATCACCGCAGCTGCCCAGCCCAGATAAATAGCCTGACCCAGCTCTCGTTTATGCATCACGGGCACGCTGGGGTTGTAGAAATCCTGGATGACTGTGTTAGCAGTCCAGGAAATCGGAATCAGAACGCACAGGCCTGTCAGAATGAAGAGAACCCCACCAGAGAGTGCAATACCAGCCTTGGCCCGGCGGTCATCCCCAGCACAGGTGGTGCACTTCATGCCGCAGCAGGACACAGTGCAGGAGAGCCAGCCCATGAAGATGGCCAAACACATAAGGGCACGGGCCGCCTGGATGTCTGGAGGCAAGGCTAGCATGGAGTCGTATGTCTTACACTGCATGTGACCTGTGGTCTGGTAAATGCAGTTCATCCAGATGCCTTCCCACTTAATCTCTGAGGTCAGGATGTTGCTGCCTATGAAGGCCGACACTTTCCACTGAGGCAAGGCTGTGACAGCGATCGCCATGATCCAGCCGGTCACCGCGCAGGTGAAGCTGATCAGCTGCATGCCAGTATTCACCATGATCCCAACAACTGATTCAAGTTACAGCTTCTTCTGAGTGTCTTTCTTACTTTTTCTCCTTGGTAAGTCTTGATTTTTGCTCTTATCCTGTTATTCTTCAGTCTATTGCTTTGGCTTTCTTGTCTTCCTTCTGTACAGCTTGGCCAAGGTTCTTACAGTGCTTGCCCCAGTGTCACTTTGTCAACAGCCATTTTCTTCTCTCTTTCTTTTTCTCTTCAACATTTGCTCACTGTCTTCACGTCCACGTGTCCTCAGTTCACTGGGTTATCCAGAAGTAATTGCCTGCTCTCTCTTGACAGTCATTCACCTTTACAAAGGATCAGAGGCTTACACACTTTCTCCTCCTTTTCATTGCTGAGTTTGAGTCAATGCATTATTGAATAGCTGATAGCTGTGCAGCCACCTGTGGCAGCCCGTGGAAGCAGGATCGATCAGGCCTCACGCTCCAAGCTTTGGGGATGAAATGGATCTCAGCCAGGCTTTTTTTTTTATATGAGTGGAAGTGGTTCTTTCCCCTCGACAGGTGGTTCAAATCCAGGAGGCCGATTGTTGAGCTGCACTGTATTTCAGATCACTCTCCTGCTTTGGTGTAGCCTTACCTAGATGGATCAGACTGAGAAAACCTGATACTTGGCATCAAGGCCACTAATGTTGCTATGAGTATCCTGTCACAGCAAGGTTGAAAATACTGATACTCAATTACACAATGAAAATCAGCATAGCTTTGTACCTGTTTAACAGATATCCAGTGTTTAGTCCTCACAGAATCAATTAAATATCCACTACAGACAAACAGTCCATGAGAGTCAGAAGAGGTTCTTCCACTCAGTCGAATCGTGTTTTTTCCAAGAATCAACCTCAAATGTCACAGGAAGCAGATTTTTAATCTGTGTCTCTAAGCAAAGGTTTCCAGAGGATAACAGCCAGCAGATCTTGTCGTCAGACGCTGCTGCTGTAGCCAGCTGAAGGGTCTCGTTGACAATAAACAGCTCCGGCGCTCCAATCCTGCATGAGGCCACTTCAGACTTCAGCTGCTGCCTGGCTTCACCCTCCCCCCAACCGTTTCTTTTGGTAGCAGCGCAGCCCAAATGGGTCAGTCCGGTTACAACATGGGTATAAATTACAAATCAGGGCTGCACATTCAGACTTCTGTGTAAATACATCATCAGTTCACACTGTCCTATCTTCAGCACTGCTGGTGACATGAAAGCAACACTGAACCCCAGGAAAAAAAAAATGCAGAAGGGAGACGGCAAAACAGGGTGAGACAACAAAAGGAGGGAGGGAGGGATGTGCAGGGGATGGAGCAGAGTTTGTAGGTGGATCAGTTAACACAAAGACTACATGTAGGGCCTTTCCAGTGGGGATTACACACTTTGTATTACTCCATACCACACAAACTCACATGTGTTTTAAAGTAACACTCAAAAATTAGCTTTCACCTTCCCTTTTTGTCAGCCACAAAAGAGACAAAAAGACTTTATAAAGCAAGCAGGGGTTCATAGTGATGCCCCCCCCCCAAAAAACAACGATGGTCATTGAAATGGTAAAAAGCCACAGAAAAATATAAGAAAAAAAAAACATCTTCACATTTTTCCATTCAGATGCTGAGGACAATACAAAACCCTGAATTCTGTAACTTCTTTCAAAATTTTGTTTAATATTTGTTTAATTGAATTTCACTTAAATGCCTCCTTGTGTGAAACAATCTTCTGAAAATAGCCAGCCCATATTATATAAATTGTTATATATATATATATATATATATATATCAATGTATTGTTAAACATAAAGCTAGAGGAAGAAAAACAGGCCCTGTATGTAACATAAGGATCTGACAGCAGCTGTCTCTTCATATTCAGAAACATCCCCTCCTGCCTTAGACTGCTCTTGCTGCATCTGCATAACCGTAACCTTGGTGTGCCACGGTACCAATGAATTATATATCGTGGCATCAAGATCTGTGGTTCAGGTTTCCTTTCTTCTGTAGTCTCTGCTCTCCTTGGTAACGGTGGTCATGACAACCAGCCAGGACACAGGAACCGGGAGTGGAGAGGGGATGATACACAAAGGGAGGCAGAGGAAGGTGACACATACCAATGATAGGTGGCCTGTGTGAACAGATAGATGTGTACGCTGTTAGGAGAGGCCAAATTCAGTGTTCTTAAATTAGACTACAGTTAATAAGGTAATGCAGCCCCTCACTTCAAAAGTGACTGACATTTTGTGAGTGACTGTTGTTTAATAGCACTTCATTGATTATTGCGTGAAATGTTGACACAGTACAGTTGCACAAACCTGGGTCACTCAGCAGTTCTTTAAAATTCATAAAGTCCTTTTAAGATAATAATATATCATGTACTGTAAGTTATTAATTATGCTCAGTGGCAATGCAATCAGTAAAAATACTGAGCTGTGGCTGTAGTACTCCCAATGCCGTTTTGTAAGTAACAAGACATTTAAGGTACAGGGAAGAGCCCATTCCTTTTATTCTGCCCATTTACCTGCCTGATTTTTAAATGGTGCCAAACAAACAGCACAGACAGTCCAAGCTACTGCACCGATTAGTTCCTGAGCTACAGTACATGATTACAGCAAAGACTGAAACTCCTCAGGTTCATACACTGTCTCAGCGTAAAGACAAAGATGACTGAACACGGTATGGGCTCAGAATGCATGCATCTACATTTGTTGGCATGGTAAGAACACAGGGATGTATGAAAATAACCAAAAAAAGATGATCAGCAAGTTTTTCTAAAGACCATCATTCCTATCCTTAGAGGACTGTTGAGGTGAGAGAAGGGCTACATCGATGTTTTACTGCTCCCAGTAGCCATGCGGTCTGGTTTAGTTTGGTGAAGAATGCCATCTAGTGACAAAGTACATGCACATCTAGATCCTGGTGTTAACTGGTCAACTAGCGCTCTCCGGAAGACATGCCAGCTGTCCTCAATGATGAAAACACACAAGTTATATTATAGGCATAAAATACCAATTTATTACTTTGCACATTAACACAAGAATTCCCTGCAGGCTAAAAAAAAAAAAAAAAAAAAAAAAAAAAAAAATTATTTGAACATATCACATAATAGCAATAACAGTGAGTTAAAGGCCTTCTGCTGGGGGCAGAGCTGGGAAATGACCCACCCGATTACAACTGGTCAGAAACAGTTCAACTCATTCACAGAATGGGAACGCTCCGTTCACAGCACTGGCACGTTCCAATTCCGTGACCCTGTTGCTATTAGATGATCACAGCTTCAGACCACTAGCAGAAAAAAGCAAAAACAAAAAAAAAAAACAAACAGAGCAGAGCTATAACAACCCCCCCAACCCGAACAAAACAGGAAACAAAAAAGGGAAAATAAAATAAAATTAAAATACACAATACACTGTCAAATTACAAATCCATTAAGATAACAATATATCAAAGTGAGAGGAATTTAAAAATAATTCATGCTCCCTTTTCTATTGGGGCACAGAAAGAATTGTGGATATTTTTTAAAAGGTTAAAAAGAGGTAATCCTCCTCCATTGATGCCATGGAGACCCCTACACAAAGAGGAAGTGCGTTTGTGACGGGCTCAGCAGAGTTTCAATGGAGACATGAGGGCCCCCCAAATACCCACCCACCCACCCACCTCTGGAGGCGTGGCCACAGGTACAAACCAGGAACTAGGAGACAAAAATGGATGCTCACTACAGTAACCTGGCAACAAGGAGAGGGGTGCCGGTCTTTAACGGGTCCACGTTTGAACAAAGTACCTCGTTTGAATTTGAACACGACGCAAAGATCTGGCCCCCCTCGCCTCTAAAAACAGCTTGTACCCCCCGAATTACTGACATTTGTGTAGGAATCTCTAAAATACATCTTGGAGAGACTGGACAAATATTGCTAGCCTAAAACAGTCCCACTAAATTGATAAACACTTAACCAAAAAAAAAAAAAAAAAAAAAAAAAAAAAAAAAAAAAAAAAAAGCATTTATATTTTTTCTTTCTCATAAATATGATTCCAAAAAGATTTTTTCTTTTTTTTTTTTACTTTTTAAAAGGACAATAATCTGGCATGCAGGCGAGCAAAGTCTACATTTTATTACTGTAAAGAAAATTGTCTAAAGCCTATATAACTATTCCACCAAATGCACATTCCCACTGATTGATACAAGCAAAGAAAATAACCAAAAAAAGTAAAACAATACAAAATAAAAGTACAGAGACAATAGCGAGAGTAGACCAACAACCACAATGAGTAGAATTATAGATTTGTCTTTCCACATTTGAAAACTAGAACTGGGTTAATATTGCTTTGCAATGCCATGGTACAAACAGGGAGTGATAATTTATCTGAGTGGAGTTTAATGATGAAGCACTGCAATTTAAAAAAAAAAAAAAAAAAAAAAATTATTATTCTCCATTAGAGAAACCAGATGAATATTTAATCACAGCCCACGTCGCTTGGTAAAACTAGTGCACATTTAAAAACCGATCTCTCCCCTTTAAAACAGAGTAAAACTTATTGCATGCAATGCCTGGACAACACCCGCCCCGTTCCCCCTCCTCACTACCTGCTCTTCGCTCTTAACCGACGCCAACGCGCACGCCTTCAACAGGCAGGTGCTCAAACACATTCATAGTAAACCTGCTGCTTTATGGGTGGTTTATTACAAAAGGGTTTTCAGTGAGCTGTCCCCCCGATGAGGCGTGCACGTCGACCATTTCTCCAAACCCTCTGTCCTACAGTGTTATCCAATCACAACACAAGGGAGAACCACTGGCACAGCTGTCACCATCATTTCTATGGCAACAGTTTGCTCAGTGTTTGTTTGGGGGTCCAAGGGCAGTGCTTATGCTTATTGTCAATTCATTTAATCCAGTGTTAAAAATGCATAAAAATATGAAACAAACACCATTAAATAGTAGACTTTAAGATGGGTATACTTCAAATACACAGTAATAGAAACCATTTTTAAAAAGTCTACAATTTCGACTCACTGCCTATGGCAAACCACTTTTAACAAATCCCTTAATCTAGGTTCACTCTGACTACAATCCCCGATTGTCTCCATCCATTTGATCCAAACCAATACCAGCCGAGTGAACACATCTGTCTAACCATTCAGGGTGCTACAAAACACCTCCAGTCTGCTGCTTACCTTTACTGACATAAGAACCTAGAGAGGAAGCATAGATTCAGCCATCCCAAGGAAAACTACTTCTCACCATTTGCCCGAATGCTACAGAAAAAACTTCCAATTCAAAGCTCTACCCCTTAACCTGCAGCTCAACAACTGATGTCTATTCCTGAAGTCACACAAGAAACTATATAACTGGCTTTGCTGCAAACCTTAAAATTTCATCACAATAGTAACAACATTGACAACAACGATAACAACGGCAATGGTAAACTACTAATTCTAAACAACATTTTTTAAGATAGCCACAAAACATCTTATATTAAACTTTTACAAATCTGCTTTGTTGATTCGTATGTATAAATGCATAAAGGTAAGAGAGTTTGAGAGTGCCCTCTGTTGCTTGCCTAGCATCCCGGGTCAGTGCAATGAATTGGCCACTATTAGCAAAGGAGACCTTTTTTAAAAAAAAAAAAAGAAAAGAAAAAAAAAAAGCTATGCTGGTTTTGGGCCGTTTAAATTAGTTTAAAAAAAAAAAAAAAAAAAAAAATCCAATATAATTTTTCAGATAGTCAGGTCCAAAGAAAAGTACGATCCCATTTTTAACACAGAAAGCAAGGGTGATAAGACCATACTCTTGTGTTTAATGCCTTCAGCCATTTAACAGGTCCCAATGCTGAGCCAGTCACAGGCCAGACCACGGTCACTACTGCTACACATCAGACCTGACTTCACTTATTAGTTGAACTGGATTAACTTAGTTATTAACAGCTGGTTTCCAGTGGTGCAAATCCCACCAATCGTGCACTAGCAGCAGACTAATGCACATGTTCAAAACGTAACTCAATGCATTTCAATTAATAAGTGAGCCAGGACTGCTACAAATACCCACACCAGCCTCTGAGGCCTGTTTAAGTCATATGTCTCAAAGTTGCTCTATAGATGTAAATATATGCTTATATGTACTGTATGTGTGAATATAAAAACAACAAATCTGAGGCATTTACAGCAGTTATCTCCTTGATTTCCCTTTACAATTCAGTGGCCTGCCATGAAACACATGCACACAAACACTCATACAGCAGTACACGTATATACAGAGACTTTTTCCACACAGACACACACACACACACAAACTTGTCTATACTTCGGTAAGATGGGAAGAAAGTAGTAATGGGCATGGACACACAGGTCACCTCGCTTGTAAAAGACTGTAAAGGAGAAAGTTAAAACATACGCTCATACAAAGGAAAAAATATATATATATATCATTCTCAAAAGGTCGACTCCCCTCCATCTCTTTTCATGTAGAGTTCCCTCCCCGCCACCCAATAAACCCAAGACCTTGTGACAGATTTTGCCCAAAGGGGCGTTGAGGTAAAAGTAGATAAGAGTCCTGCTTAGCTGGGAGAGCTAAAGAGCTGCGCTGACACATATTGTGCCAATTCACTCCCTTGCTCAGTGTATCTTAAAACACGAGTGCAGACATTCAAATAGAAAAAACAAAAACAAACTCAAAATAATGGCTCAACTTTGTAGTATGTGTTTATGGTTTGTTTTTGTTTTTTCATGTTTTTTCTTTTGTGCACTGGGAACCCTTACGGTTCACAGTGCTGGATTGCTGGTTAGGAAGGCAGCTCGACTGGGAACGCTGGCTGGAGACTGTTCCATGAAACAGAACCTGCTGGATATCGAGATGCAGCAGATTTTTCTGTCCAAGAGCTGCTTTGGTGCAGATTCAGAAATGTACAGTGAGTGTGAAGACAAAGACAGACTACAAGAAGAGAGACACTGGAGAAGAAGAGAAATTAACAAATCAGAGCAGAAAAGACAGAAAGAAAGGGAATCTGTGGGTTGACTGGCTGATGTGCTCATTTGCTTAGGCAAAGTACATGGTGTGCTGGGTATCATAGTGGATCTGAACCGCTTTTGCCAAGGCCTGTGGGTCCCGGCCGTTACTCTGGCCCGACACGTGGCTGCCTTCAGCACTGCAAGACAAAGAGGGGAGATTTACTTGAACTTTGTCAGGAATAGTATAATAATAAAATGCAGGTATACCGAAAGTGCACATGCAAAAACAAAAATCCATACTGCTCCCTTTTCAAAAATCCATACTGATACATATTAAACAAGCAATGAAAACATTTAATGATACTTTTCAAAACTCTAAACACTATCCAACAGCCCATGAGTGTCCACTGCAAAACTCTTATTCTCAACCTTCAAGGACCCTTGTTGCATACTATTTTCTTCGGCTAGCTTCCTTTCTGAACTGCAATATACCCAAATAACTAAAGAAAACAAAAACGATGTTCAATTTAGTATGAAGCAAAGGAGCTCCAGCTGCAAAAAAAGCCATGAATAACCACATTACAAGGGGAATAAAGGATAGGCTGATATTGAAATAGCCAAGATGTACGAGATAATTTTCTGAACAATATTAGGACTAGAGTTACATGTAACCACAACAAAAACACATGATCCAATGACACACACTGACAAATCTTTACACTAGGCTTCATTTAAAACAAAAAAAAAAAAAAAAAAGTTATAATCCTGTAAGCACTGTGGCCCTGCACATTAACTAACTTATTTGAGCCAGTTTGTGAAAGCGATGAAATGCCATCACACAACACTAAGATGTGCTATTCCAGCCGAATCTGAGCTACTTATCCACCTTAAACTGGAACATCAGATAACCATGATTGCCTCACCTGTCATGGTCTTTGTCCACCAGGTGGTAGCGGGCTCGGAAAGCCACTAGCCTGGCATAATAAGCTGGTGCTGGGATGGAAACGGAGCGTGTGCAGCGGACGTAGGTGTGGCACAGCTGGTAGGTGAGCAGCTGCAGTTCATCTGCAGTGAAACAGTTGTCATCCCACAGGACGTGGTAGTGGGAGGGACGACTGGTTCCCTGAGAGACAGAAAGGTTGTGATCAAGAGCATTATACTCACTTGCTGACACTCAGTTTCCTTGAATCTAATCTTTGCAGATTCAGTATGATTTAGATTAACAGTATTATGAAACTCGTTATCAGATGTTTGCAGGCTATAGTGGCTCACTGGCCATAAACCAGACCTACCTTATGAATGTTTGACATTTTTGAAATCACCTGTGAAACTATGTGAGCTTTTATCTCTCACCTGAATACCAGCATGGCTGCACAGGTAGAAGTCAAACTCAGATGGATGTGTGATGGTGCTGTCCACTGTGGTGCCAGCGGGGACATTACCACTCTTCCCCACCTGCAGGGGGCGATCAGTGTTACTCACACTATACATTGTTTGACATTATACAATATCACACATTATAATAAAGTTATTTACTGACCCTCTCAGCTTTATCGGAGCAGAAGAGTCGAGTGTGGTGACGTTTCTGGACCACGATGTAGGTGATGCCTGGTCTGTAATCCTCCTCCAGACTGATACATGCCTTCCGGATGGCAATCAGCTCCGGCCACGCCACCTGAAAAAAAAATGTATGTAATTTTCTCTTTCTTTCACAAGACCCTGTTGATTTTGTAGTCATTTTCATATAGCATTGTTCATCCAAGAAAATATGATCCAAAAAAATGCCACAGTTAAAGTGAGAATAAGCTGGACACAGATATGATGGTAAAATACTGCTGACTCCTCACCTGTTTCATTTGTCCCTCTGACACACCACCGCGATAATAAATGATGCGTGTGGGCTTGAAGCGGGTGGACTTGTAGAACTGTATGAGCAGCTCACGCACCATGTTGGTCAAGTCTTGGATTACCTCCTGGCTGAATAGTTGTTCCTGGAAAGATAAGAAAGAGGGTTTAAGTCTCCATCGGACTGGTACTTACTAATCAATTTTAATAATTATTAAAAAAACAAAAAAAACAAAACATATATATATATATTATACTTAGTCTAAATACAGCAGCAGTGAGCAATGACAAATAGATAAAACGTTATTAATCCCTAGAGAGAAATTTAGGTTGAATGCCAAAGTGATGCATAGAATTATAATACACATTATCATCGTATTAACAGAATAAAAGAAACTACATCAAAACGTAATTTTTTTTGAAAACCCTAAGATATTCAAGATATTGTCAAATGACAATGAAAGCTGCAAATCTTCATACCTAACAAATGAGCTCATTATCAATGATTTCATCAAACTTTTACTATGAAGTATATACAGACTACAGTTACCTGGGACATATCTTGTCGGGATGTTTGGACTCGCACTGTTGCGCAGTAACGGCTAGGGTGGCCATCCATGCTGCCCACTACTGCTGCTATTGATGGCTTCTTCCCATCACCAGCTGGAGGATGGGTCACATCAGCACCCAGGAAGATGACTGGCTGCTGGAACACAGAGGGCCTGAACGACAAACACACAAGAGACACAGAGAAACGAGACAGTCAAACTTTTATTCTCAGTATAGGAAAAGCATGCAGATTGTTACTTCAGATTGCACTTCACTACATCATTCAGGGGACTCTTTGTATTCAGAAAGCATCTCACCAAACAACTATATTCACAGACGAGAGATAAAATTCATGCTGACCTCTGATGAGGCACCAGGACATTGTTGATGCCTCCCAGCTTGGCATTGATCTTGAGGCAGAGGTTGGAAAGGGTTTGTGGGGACGTCTTCACTACATTCTTCACCTGCACACATTGGGTGGCCATGCCGAGGAGGGTGTCACCTACCCGCTTCACCTCAGCTACAGAAAAGAAGATGCAAAGTTCAACACCAAAGTCTTCTTGTATTATACTTCAGACAACTTTATTAATCCCACAGTGGGGCAAATAGTTTGAACAGCATAGTCTTATAAACTATATATTAAAAAGTTCAACTTTACATCCTTTGCTCCATTTCACATCTAAAAAGCTTTTGCCCTTTCCTCATTAATTAAAATTCAAAAATTATGAATTTCTTACCATAGACAGGCGTCTTGCCAGGCAGGATGACCACTATCAGCTGCAGACCAACATAAGACATTTTGAGGTGTTTGAACATGGGCTCTACACTGTCAGCTCCCTGGGCGTATTTACAGAAACACGGCTGGCCCTGAATGGGCATCCCAGCATCCTTGGAGATCTTTCGCAGCTGGTCAGTGAAGCTCCTATAGAAGAACATTACAAGCTCATCAGAGATCGGGAGTGCAGACATTAAGACCCTCTTTTAAAAAATGCTGGTCTACACATATATACAGTTTTTGGTTTTAGTTGAATCCATATAAATTTCTAATTAGAAATAAAAAAATGAATAATTTTTCATTTAACATCATCAAGTCTATATTAGTTACACAGGTTAGCCTGTTAACTTGAGATGTCATTCATTTTAAAAGGTATTTCATGTTAACTAATGTTTACAACAAAATGTTTTGTAATCCAGCCAACAGCTAATGAGACACCTCACTCTAAACCACAACCTGCTGGCAAGTTAAGAGGAAAAATCTGGATGGAACAAAAGTCATTAAGAGCCATGATGATGCATCATCACAGAAGTACGAATGTCTGTATCAAAACTTCATACCATCCATTCATAACCTGGTGAGATATTTCAGTCTGGTAATAGATTACAAGGTTCATTTACATTTATCTTCACACCTTACTCCTTATTAAAGATTAAAGTTTAGAGTTTTTTTTTTTTTATAGATACATCCCTTTGTGAAGCCACAACACAACATAAGACAGAAATCCATGACTCACTTGAGCAGGTCCTCCCGACACTGTTTCTGTGGAGCGAAGCAGGCCACAGCCCAGACCTTGATCTCGATGCCGGCGTAGAACTGCTTCCCCCTCATGTCCCACACGCCCTGATTGGGTGTGGCAACGGTTTTGTTCTGCGGAGAGAGTCCCTACTCTCTTAGTCAACCCCCCAGTTGGACGAGTCAATACAAAAGGTACAACAACAATCAACACTTGATTTTCTTTACATATACCAACAATGTAATAAAAGTCCACCCAGTTTGTCTCCAGGTGATATATGCTGTTAGACTTGGCACAGTTCAAGTTATGATACATTTATACCAGTTGTACTGTTTTTTGACATTAAATAGTTTTAATATGAAACTCTTCCATTTTTAGCCAGACGTTAAAAACATTCTGCACAAGACATCCGCTTCAAACTCAACATTGGTACGCTTGTCTACTGGGTTCCAGCTCAGCTTCTTATTGCACATAAATGTCCAGTTTTTACAGCTTTCCATATCAGTGGCCAAGATATGAACAGCAAACAAGGCATTGTATCTAGTCAAAGGGACATCATTAAGTGAGTGCTCCTACTTTGAGAGTGGTTATGAATACAAATTCAAAAGGGAAGTGGCTTTCAATTACTTTAACAAGATCTGCAAGAGACTATTAGGTGTTTTTTTCCTCCAAAACAAGAGAGCACAATAAACTGCTTGAATGGTATGCCAAAAAAAATACAAGCTTTTCAAACTCATTACAAACTTTTAAAATAATGAAGGTTTCAGGAATTAAAACAATTTAAGAGATTACAGACTGCTGTTAGCAATAGCCAACTTAGACTGTAGCCTTTCCCATCTCACATGTTGTGCATACATTCTCAGCAGCATTCAGCTTTCTGTGAATACTCTGCTGCATCTGTATGTCATTAAATAAAAATGAAAGGTGTGTATATTTCATTCATACCAAGTGATCACAGAAATGGGAAAAGCTTTCAGTCCACCATTAAAGGCATTTTAGTGGAAGGTGATCAGACTCAATATCCCAGCAGGCATGTAGCCAAGTTTTTCAGAAAACAGTTGTGAGAGGATCTTAACTAAATGAACCAACATATAGTTCAGGCAGTCAGTAGAGGGATGTAAGCTTGGCCACACACAAATGCATTTTTTCTGCTTTAATTCTGTGGAGGAACAAGTACAGAAAGCCAGCCGAGAGCAAAACCAATTTCATCACAGGGACCATTAAAGTTTCATCTTATCTTAGAATCACTGAATGCTGCCTCTGATTGAACTGTTATATCCCAGCTCCTGTAGTATCTACATTAACCCTTTCATTTACAGATGAGCGATAAAGTCACATTCACTCTGCAGGTTTAACAAGAGAATATTTCAGACAGATTTTACTTTAACGCCGGGTGGCTATGAGTCCAATCATCCTCCTGATGGCAATACATTCACCACCCCCCCCTTACACACAATCCTTGAATCCCAATTCAGCCTCTAAAATTTTACAAACAGGAGTCAAAAAAATGGAGTAAAGCTAATTTCTTGTCTTCATAAGATTGCTCCACTTGACAAGTTGAATGCAAATGACTGCCTTTCAGTTCCATACAGGTCATCGTGTCCCTGCATGCACCATCTCTTAAAGGCTGATTTGAGATTCAGCAGGTGAATCTCAGCAGTCTGCAGCAACATCTCTTTTATTCAACTTATACATTACTTAATGCAACAAGAGGCAAAACCTCATCTTTGTGCACTGTAATATTTACATACACTGTACTCATGGGAGTGAGTGAGGAGAAAGACGATGTAAAGGACATGAATAAACTAAACAGGCTGCTGAGATGAACCACAGGATTATACATGGGGCAAGTTCCAGGTCTTACATGTAATGGGTATATTGTTCAGCCCATTTTTAACACTCATTAACATCAAACACTCAATGTTAAATTGGCTATGGCTTAATAATTGTTAATTTCTGATCAAAATGTATCCAATTATTCAAGTCAAATCATGCATCTCGCACCCTTCTCAGTGACCTCTGCAAACCTGGCTCTCCCCCCCATTTCCCACATTCACTCTGTGATGCCCCCCACCCTGTGTGTTGCGCCCCCAGAGTGCAGCCCCTGCCCAGTACTCACCCTGCCACAGTCCCTCCCTGTGTCTGTACTCACCCGGCCCCCATACTGCAGCATGGGCGCAGGGAGAACACGCCCCATAACCTCTGTCATGTCATTGTGCACTACAATGCCAAATTCCTTTAGATAAGGGTCTGGGCCCCCGACCATGCTGTTGCTTTTGACCTGGGAAATGAGGAAAAAGTAAAGTGGATGAATTGATTGACATTGGCCAGAGAAGGAAATAGAACTGCTAACAAAATTTCTCTCATTTTGGAATAAAAAAAAAAGTTCACAGCAGTGGCTACAGGTGGAATGGTCCTTAAATAAAAAAAAAAAAAAATCACAGCAAATGCCAGCTGTTTATCTTAGTCCCATCCCAAGAGAGAAACAGCACCCACCAGTCTGCTGATCTCTTCTTGTCTGTCAGGGGCCGATCGAGCTGTAGCTTTGATCATGGTGGATGTCTGGTTGTCGGTTAGTTTTTTGATACAGCGCTGGCCTGCTACTATGTTACAGACCTACAAAGCAGGAACAAAACATCTTATTGATTAAACAAAACCAATCACAAAACAAGAACAATTAAAAAAGGAGAAAGTTGCAGTTGCAAAGGATGAAACATTCAGCTATAATGTCCAGCTATAAATTCAATCCAAGGATCAGAACAGCATCTCTCACCTCCAGGGGAAGGTAGGTGTGCTTCTGTTCCTGACCTACTTGCAGACAGGGTAAATGTGGATACTTGAGCTGCAGATTGTACTTCTGTTTGAAATACTGAGCTACTGTGCACTCCATGGCTTGGCCATTCTCAAGCTGTAAGGGGAACCTGTAAATAATTATAAAGTATGGGTCAAGTTTAAAAATGTGCAGCAGTAACACAAAAGCAAAACATGAACAAAGTCACATTAATTGCATTAGAGTTCTGACGTTTTAAAACATTACACTACACATACAATATTGTCCTTAGTGACATGCTGCATGAGGGCGAACAAACTGAAGTGCAGGAACGGCACTTACGTTTGATGGCTGGCAGGTCTGCGTGTGACATTGCACACACGATACTTTCTCTTCATCTGACCACAGTGTGTGACCTCAACTTTTAGGCCTGTTCAAAACAAACAAAACAACATGGTTACAAATGAATGAAAATGATCCAGACCCTTCTCTTGGCAACACTTAAGTGTCTTGACAACATATTATGATGATGATCAACTTTTGCTAGTTTGGAATTAGGAACTTGTAAATAGTAAATTGTATGTCAGATTCTTACAGCCATCTGCAGTTCTCCTTCACACATTTCAGTTAAACAAACCAAAAGGAGAATGGAGTATGTTGCCAGTGTCAGCCCTAGAAAATATGCAGGTGAAGTTTCACGGTCTGATTCAAAATTGCATCTAATCTGAAAAACACCATTAGCTCCTGCAAAGTTGTTTGGAAGCTGATTATGTAGTATCAATAACAAATGAAACGAAAGCTGCTTGGAATAGCAGCATTTTCTCTATTAAAACAATCTACAATTTATGAACATTAACTCTTATAGAAATATCTGTGTGGATCTTACTGATATATTTTCTGATTTGAGACTCCACAGTTTCTGTTCAGGTAGACACATAATCCTTGGTTCCCCTGAGGTTAAGATTAGTTATGGTTATGGTGCAGATTAAGGCAGTGTGTATTTGTAATGCACATACAACATTACAGTCTCAAGTAGTGGATGTAGTTTCTTTAATACTTACACAATGCATAAAAACAAAAAGATGTGTGTGTGTTTAATTCTGACTCTGCTCTAGTCTTGTAAATTCACAAGTCATTTAATGAGTGTCAGTGTTTGTTAATGAGTGCTCACCTCTTATTTCCTTGGTGAATTTGACACGTTGCGAGTCAGTAAGTGGCTTCGTCTGTTCGTTGATGTTCTGTATATCCAGCACCTCGCACATGAACTCGATCACAGGCTGAGCACGGTAGAACGCAGTGGCTGACACTGTGGGGTAAAACAGATAGGACATTATTCAATCAGTTCTGAAACCAAGACGAATTATTCTGTGATAAAGGCAGACTCATAGACTGAAGGAATGTGGAGTGTGGATGCAGCAATGTGATAGGGTGACAGAGCATGTAATAATAAAAATGCTCATTTCATCAGCAACAGCTACAGACTGTTTAACATCAGATACACAGAACTGTATAACTGACAGAGTCACATCAATTAGGACAAATCACTGCATTCAGATTTTTAAATTAATATACACCAAGCTAATTTAAAAATCACAACTGAAACTTATCAGCTCTGCTCACAACTTTACCATCAATGTTGAGCATCATGTTCCACATGGCAGGACGGACGGACTGATGGAAACCAAACCACACCTCCCTGCCTCCACCAAGGGGGTGGTAATAGCCCTCCGGAGGCGAGAAAAATGAACGCCCCACTGGAGTGTACCTACGTGCACAAACACGAGATTAATCACTGGCACAGTCATCGAAACGAGTGTTCTCCTGAAGTGGCACAGCATCACTCAACAACCACAAGTTTACTATTTTGTGCCTAGAAAATTGATCATATTTGTTATAGAAATAAAATGAAGTGTTGCTGCTCCATTTGATTTGTTTAAGTAATCAACATTACTTAAACCTGGATGAGGAATTAATTTAAGTAGTAGAAGTTTGTACATTGAAACAATAAAAAAAAAAAAAAAAAAAAAAAAGACTAGTCTGTATATCAATAGTGACATAGGTTTCCCATAATGCAATAGTGGGTCAAGGAAATTTGGGGTGCAATTTAAAGAACGGTCAGTGAATGTGATCTATTAGGATCAAAAATATATCAGAAATGCAGTGCCCTTTGGTTCAGTGGTATATAACCTGCTATAAATGAGCCCATTCCCTGAAAATGGTTCCCTAGTGCTGTCATGAACTATGGTGAAATATGATTGATTGAGTCAGAGTAGGAAACTAAATGAGACAGAAACAAGATGAAAAGCAATAACTGACAACACATGCAAAGGTGGGTGATGTCAGAAACGCTGAGATTGATGTACAGCGGTACCTCATGGAAGGCAGATGCCGTGTGATAACATCCAGGGCCTGAACGGAGTCTTCGGGAACCTCGTTAAGGTGACCTGACAGGGCTTCCAACAGCATCTGAAGACTGACAACAGACACCCACTGCAAAGACACTTTGAACGTCTGATCCTTTCCCTCGCCAGGCAGGGTCACCTCCAGATCCACCTAAAGATGGACGGTGGGGGGAGGGGGGTGCGAGGCAAGGACACAATGGGAGCAGAATTAGAGAGAAAACAAACAAACAAAAAAAAAAGATGAGTGGAGGGAAATAAAACAGGTGACAGGGAACAGACCAGATTAAAAGAGAGCAAAACCGAACACATCCTTGATGAATCAATTTGCCTTTGAATCAACAAAAGATGAGTCAGTAATAAAACATTTCATCAGCACACACACACACCCACACAGTAAAAGGGTGAAAACAAAAACAGTAATTAATTTCATCTATGAAGCATCACATCAATGAAAGCATTTAAGATTTTTTTTTAATGTTACATTTGTTTTTTCTAGGAAAGCACTTTGGATGGAGCTAATTCTTTGTATTTATTTTAAAAATCACAAAAATGTATTAGATTAGCCAATATTTACTGCACCCAAAATATGTGAAAATGAAAGACCAAGAAATATTTAAAATTATTAGTTTTGTTACCTGAGAAATTTATTTCCACAGAACACTACTGTTTTAACCCCCTTACATACAAGATAACTAAATGAAAATATCTTACAGTTCCGATCATCTTTAGGAAGTATGGGTAAAGCGCTTGGAATACCAACCCTGTCTCTCCCTATTGGCAGTGGATGTGCTGTGTACATGTTCCTCTTCCCATCATAGCCAGGCTGTCGGTCTCCAAAGATCTGCATCTTGAAGTGCCGCACCATGGTGTCCACCACCTCCCTGGAAGACAGGTGAAAACAGGATAGTCAGACACAAACAGGCATAAGCAACCACATAAGTAAGTTAATGTTTCTAGTGACAACATAAAACTTTTAAACAGTGGAAAACGTTTTTCTCCTCGTAGAGTTTGTGCTAGTAACAATCCATATCGAAGACAAAACTCATCCCTATGTGCATTTTCTACTCCAAACTTTGCTGCTGGTTTACCTGTTAACCCTCCGAGGCCGTTTCTCAGGCTTGATGTCGATATCATAATGATAGACATCAATCTTGGGAATCTGAACCTGGAAGTGGTTGGCAAGGAGCCGGATGGGTTTCCCCACCGTGCCAAGGCCGGGACGCCGTGGAGGCTGAAACAGAGAGGTAGGGGCAGGCGGGCCTGGAGAGAACAAAGAAAAGGGATTGTATTTTAATAAGACAAATAACAACCTAAGTGACTTACTTTACAGAACTGTACAAATGGGCTTTTTGACAATGCAATCAGTGTAATCATGACTTCTCAAAAGAATGTCAGAAACAGTTACAACAAAGAATTAACAACGAAGACAACATAAAATGTTCATTAATGACTCCAGCTACTCTGGAGGGATTTGGTCAGAAGAAAAAAAAAAACAAAAAAAAAAAACTGTTTCCATCTGATGACCAACTCTTAAAGCCAGCTGCCAAAATTAACACTGGTCAGCAACTGTCTTTTATTATGATGAATGCATTCATTAGTCCCATTACTCTTCACAGTACAAGCTACCTTGGAGCCTCATTTGGAAAAAAGACAGACAAAGAAAGCATAATTGGCATTGATTATGAATTTAACAATGGTGTCACCAGTTAGAGGGCGTGAGCCTACTCTGCATTAAATATCAAATCTGACGCAGATGAATGTGCACGGCATAACGCCAAGCTTGTTACAAACCATCTCATCAGTGACACCTGCTTGAATGCACTGCAATGGCCTCACAGACCCACAGGCGCACATGCACGCTTCGACTGATCCGTGACTCTGACCCCAGACCTACAATGGGTCAACAAGAGGGTGGTGAAACAATGACCTCCAATTATCCTTCAGCCCGCCCCCAGCCCCACCCAGACACACAAGGGCGCCCACCCCTCACGCCGAGACAAAGACCAAGCTCCTCTCAGACAGACAGCAGCAGGGCCATATGGATGGGTGCCACGCTGAGAGCCTGGGATTACCGTTACACAGCTCACAAACACATACATTACATACAGACTTGATGTGCATAATGGCACACAGGTGTGGTGACACTGAATTTTACATTGCAACAAAAAAGCTGCTTTAATCATTAGTTAAAAGCTAGTTTCATGTCAAACACAAACCCTTCATTTACATCAACATGGAACGACAACCTGTCAGAACATTACTCTGCTATTTTCCCAAGCCGTGCATTTCCCTATACAAGACTGTCTGCAACATGCTCAGATATACATCATTGGTTTGAAATTAGTGGGAATGAAAAGAGAACAGAGACACTTAAAAGTCCAAAACACCAAAAGTTAAACTAATACAGCGTTGGTAGTACTAAAGGCAGCTGGAGAAGGTTGCTTAATTCTTCTGTCAGCTGATGGATAAGAGATTGTGGGGGTTCTCCTGAACGCCATGCACCCACATGCTCCAGTTAGCAAGTGAAGCATAAGAGCACAGACAATCAGGACCCTCACCACGCTTCCTATGCCCTCATCTAGCCTGGGCCCCAAATCATGCCCCCTTTCCCTACTCCCCACTAACACAAACAAACCATTAACTTGATTGTAACATCATTCAGCTTTTCTAAATCACTGTGTTTGTTGTACAGTCTCAAAGGAGAAGCTGTTCATTGCATGTCTGCTGTTCTTTGTCACGACTTGGATTAAAATTATCTGATGATTCACTCACTTTGTCCTACTGGCCTTGTTACTGATGGCAACAAAAGGCGTTGCAAGTGTTCTATGTTATGCTGAACATTGTGTGTGCAGTTGTACATTATGCATCAGAACTACAATACATAAGCACTACAATTCAGTAGTATTTCAGAAGCATTCAGATTTCCATGTTTGGTGCATTGTATTGATGGTGTGCTGTAGAGGCTTACATGCAGGAAATCATGTTTTGATTACATTTGGCCTTGGTTCTATTTACATGGGGGTAGATGAAAACTAAAAATGCAAAACTACAACTAGATACCAAACCACAAAAATTCCCATAGAGTTGAGTCAAAAATTCTTTCATACAATCTTAAAAAAACCAAAAAGAACACAGGTTTGATGTTTCATAAAGCTGATGCACACTGCAGGGCTGCTGTTGTATTTCTGAATTTCGTATCTAGGACTTCAAAACCCTTTTAATCCCACACAAAATGCACTTTATTATTCAGTTTACTCACATCCAACATTAAAATATGATGGCCCCAGTAAGAACAATATAACCTAGAGTTTTTTTCAGTACTTCTCAGCAGTATATAACATTTTCTAATGATATAATTAACACTCATTAATTCACAGCCAATGATGTTAGTTAAAAATCAACTGTCGTAACAACCACACTTCTAGGTTGTGGGTGTGTAAGCAGTCTGAAAAATATTTTAGAGCATTACTGCTTCCTAAACATAGGTAAATTAAATTTAAAGACAAACATTTCAGGGATTGAATGCTTTTTAAAATGTAAAGACCTACAGACATCTTATGCATTTAATGTATAATACACTAGATGGGCTTTTATTTCTCTGCTCACTGGGTGGATGTACAGGTATTACAAAAGGGGTTTGACTTCATATGTAGCACACCAAGTCTGGGGACTTCCTCTTCTACTTTCACCAAAAACAGAGTTGTACCTATATATAGCCTCCTCAGCTGCCACACTATACCATGCTCAGAAATGTGTGCAAGTGTCTCAGTATGAAATACTCAAACCCATCCTTCCTCTACAACACATTCACCACTGTCAACACCACCAACACACACTTGAGAGTTTTAAATAAAGGGTTTATAGATAACTAATAGTTATTGTCCATTAAACTATGATTTTTACAATGAGCAGCTTAATTTAGTCTGTAAGAAAAGTGAAAATCTCAAAATTATGTCTTCAAATTGTTAATGTCATCTGACCAACATTACAAACCCAAATATGATCCGTTTACTATCACACAAGGCAAAAAAAACAAAACAAAAAAAAAACAAAAAACACTGCTTTGAAAACACTGTTTTGTTTAAAAACAAAAACTAACATGATCAATTTAATTACATCAACTGAATTGTTTTAGCCTTGAATGGGTTTACCGTGCACTATTTAATTGACTGGGTTGTTTTTGCTTTAATCAGTACTGTCAATTAGGTTGATCTGCATAAAGAACATGGCAACAAGTGCAGCCAACAGAACACTAAACTGTGGATGACATTTCTTTCTGTGAACCATCATGTTATCTTTACGATTAAAAGGTCTTTCCACATACAAAACAACCTGAACTTATTTTCAGATTAAAGTGCTGATAATGTTTTTTTCATAATTTATTAGTCTGAAAAACTAAAGCGACACATGCCACTGGCTGCTTCCCAGAGTGCAAGGAGCTTTTTGAAAAAAGAAGATCTGCAAGTAACGAACTAAAGTTCTTGGGCAATGTTGGGTCATTTCACTATTTTGCACTGCTGCTACAATAACAGAAATAACAATAACAGAATAACAGCTTGGTCTACATTGATGCAAATTAAAATATTATACTGCCCAGACCTGGACCAAACTGTTGTGTGTAGAAAATGAGCACTGGCAAGCAGACATATTTATAATAAAAAAATAAAAATAAAAATCACCAACAGCTTTGAATACGAAAGAAATTCAGCAGTAACACCCCACAACTGCTGAGGGCTCAAAACATCATAGTACAACCTGATTATAAATTGAAGCTACAAATGTGCAGCAGAACATTGCATTCAGATTCCCTCTTTCAAGTGATTTTTTTCCCCTCATTCAAACGCATTAACGTTCAAAAACAAAAAATGACGTTCATTAATTTTGAGTTTTAAAAAAAAACTTTTTTGATGTCAGCTTTGTAGTTTGCACATCCCTTTAGCAGGTTTAACAGGCATTATTGAAGAACACCAAGCTGACAATCTGTCTGAGGACTGTGTTCTGACAAAAGAACATAAAAACTGTAAAATTTAACAAAACCAGACATCACATAAGGAGAAGCTGCAGACTTGATGTTTAAGGCTTAATTTAAACAACCTGTCACATTTCCTCCATAATTTTATGCTTCTGCTCCAAGTAAAACAGAGCTGCATCTATAGTGAGTCACAGAGGAAGTGAAATTAGCTTTTCTGGCACAGAAAATGACAAATGCACTCCAGGCAAACTAGTCTTTCTGCTCTTTATGTAGTCTGTGTGCATCTTTCACAGCATTGGGTCCAAACAGACCACGAATGTGTTCGAGCAGCAACACAGTAAAAAGATTAACGTCTGCCTCTCTTACCACACAGCTTCTCTTCACTCATCTCATGTTTGAAAACCATTAGACTGTGTGCAGCGTACTTGCATTTGCTGAGCAGGGTTTGCCACTCATGCACTGTAGAGCCTACTAATGGTATGTGTCTCTGGTAATGACAGTGGCATCAGGCAGAGACAGCTGGGCTTAAGCTAAGCGTGTGGATGATGCCGTGGCGTGCGGATGAGTCAGAGACTAACGGCACTGAATGTGGAGCGTGCTGATGCCCACACCTGCAAATCACCTGGATTAAGGTACTCCGCAGGACTGAGGGAAAGCAAGCACTGACAAAATACTGACTAACCATCAACAAAATGGATATAGCCATGTCGTTTAATTTTTAGCTGTTTTTAATTGCAAATAGTCAAACTAAGATTTTTTTTTTCATTATTCACATAAATTTCACCTGTGCAGTGCATGTTTATTGGCCACAAACCTGCAGCTGGATGTATTTTCTGACTGGAAATAAAGCACCAACTGTCCACACAAATGTGTGACAGCTCAAACTCAAATTAACATGAATCTAATTTTACTTGGAGCTGTAGCTGATTCAATTATTTACCTCCAGGTTTTGGCCTTGTCCTCAACCCTGTACATGAAAGTCATATTTCAGGATGATCATGAGTCTCTTGCTCAAGTTGAAACATTTCCAACTTGAAAGACTAATCTTTTACTCAGTTTACCGCAGCTACCGAAAATTACTGTATGTTTGCCTCCAATCACGCCTTTCCTGTGGTGATCAATGCATTTGTTCCAACATTTAACACTGCTTCAACACTCACACCTCACAAATTTGAAAACAATAAAACCAGATTAAACCAGATGCTTTGTGAAGACACCCAGACCTACATTACATCATTATACACAACTTTTCAGGGCCCTGCCTAAAGAATTAATGCCAGACTGAAGAAAAGCCAAAAAGTGCCTGCTTCTGATGAAATCCCCTACAACTCAAGGAGAGGCTTTGCTACTGTTGAGCCACAGCACGACAGGGCATCCAGCTGTGACGCAACTTTCCCAATGTTCCATCAACTAGTTTCCTAATTCAGCTCCAACGGCACAAACATGTTAAATAGGATCTGATCTTAAAGTACCACCAATTAAGTGAATCCAGAAATCTGTAAAAACTGATACATGCACTTCAGTGTAAATTAGCAACATGGGCAATTTGGATTTTGTGGAGATATTACTGGTAAAAGTTGATATCTACATACTTAACACAAAAATGGTAAAAACTACTGCACGTTTGCAGTTAAATGTTCCTTAAATTCTAGAAAACACTTATATGCAACTGGCGGGTGGAAAGCCCAAATGTTAAATTTTGCAATGTAGCAGCTGCTAAACACAAAACCTTGATGGCGTGCACTGATTGTGCGTGGCAGTGGACTCGATAGCTGCACACTATGTCCAAACATTTGCCATCATAAGGCACCATTTATATGTTTGAATACTGCTGCAATGAAAAGTCCCTCCTTATATAAATACACCTATATTTTCTTTTGCCACCGCTTTCTTTTAAGAAGCCTTTGTGCAAGATGTGTGGCAAAGCAAGGAGTCAAGAAATAAACATTTTCTCCACTGTAGCAAAAATAGTGGATTGTCATGCAAGATGCATTCAATTGTTTATTTATCACAAGGCGCCATTCACACAGAAAAAGAACAGCTTGTCTCTATGAGGGGAGAAAAATCAGCTAAACATATTTTGCATGTTATGACAATGAAAACGCATTGTACCGTTCGGTGATTTGGTATGTGAGCTCTTTTCTGCATGCTTTGGCATTTTATCACTGCACCGCTGCAAAATAAGTGCCTTTGTTATCATATAGGAGATGAATAGTATGTAGCTGCCTGCAGACCTGATCGATAAAAGCGCCATCCATCCTTGCTGTGCTCTGTACAGGCGCATGGCTGCTGGCCAGGGAGACGGGCGCGTAAACCAATGACAGCCTCTCATAAAACCAATAAATGCAGATTCACAAAACACGCACGTCTTCTCATTTTAACGCCAGTAACATGTGTTTTGTTGGCATTCATTTTGTTTTTCCACCCACCGCTGTCATCTTGGACGGGGGCAGCCCAAAGAGACGCGCTGTTCCTGATGGCGATGGTGCAAATTTAAATGGTTTAGCAGAAAACGGGCTCGCATATTTTGATATATTTCGACGAATTTTGTGGTATGGCCCCAGAAATTAGGTCGTAGTTATGTGGCAAAAAAGAAACCCATCGCGAACAAACATGAACGTAAACACACTACGACGCGGAAGGAAGGAGGAAGGAAGGTCCTAGTTAAATCCCCACTCACACAATGCCAGCCCCGACTCGACGAGCCGTGAGTGCTTCAGATTAATAAAACCGCGCAGACATGGCTGGGGAGCCGATAAAAACGCCAACCCCGTCCCTTACAAACAATAAACGTGCCTCTCGTTCGATGTACACACACACAAACACACGGGCTGGGCCTCGGTGTGTTTGTCCCGTCAGCGCGTCGAGGCCTCGCTGCAGCCGCGGCCCCCAGTGAAGCGATGCATTTGCGCACAGGCGCCCCACACACGGCTCGCTCTCGGCTCCCCGCTCCTTTTCTATTCTCTTAAATTTCTTACCGGGTCCGAGCGCTTCCATGGCCGAGGCCTCTCTCTCCGTCTCTGTCCCGGCCTGGCGGCTCCGTACCGACACTGAAATTGGGGGCGGTATCGCGAAGCTTAAAGTGACTAACTAAAGAAAAGGGAATTTAAACAGCTGCGTGGACGCCTGTTGACCGGACTGACTGACCCGGACTACCGCTGCTGCTGCTGGAGCTGAGGATTTGTAAGAGCGCATGCGCCAGTTGGAAGCTCAGTTGGCTCGCTCTGCGCATGCGTAATTTCCTGTACTGCATTGACTTGGAGCAAATAATAAGGGCTGGATGGAAACAGTAAATAATCAGAAATGCACATTAAATTATATAAGACAAGAAAATATAAACAACACTAGGGTTTGTAATAATATAATATCTTCTTCTTCTCCTTTTGGCTGCTCCCTTCAGGGGTCGCCATAGCGAATCATCTGCCTCCATTTAACCCTATCCTCTGTATCCTCCTCACCCGCACCAACTATCCTCATGTCCACCTTCACTACATCCCAGAGAGAACCTCAACATCTTCAGCTCTGCTACCTCCAGCTCTGCCTCCTGTCTTTTTATCAGTGCCACTGTCTCTAAACCAGACAACATTGCTGGTCTCACCACTGTCTTGTTCACTTTTCCTTTTATTCTTGCTGACACTCTTTTGTCACACATCACACCTGACACTTTCCTCCACCCGTTCCAACCTGCTTGCACACGTCAAAAGACAAGGAAACTATGTACATTTAATCAAGTAGCCTATTACGTATATTTGCACTTGTTCATTATGTGTTGATTAATACTTTTCTTCTCTCATCTTCCTTTAATTATCTCACAATCTCTCATATGTATAGGGTGGTGCTGACCTCTTTTTTGGAACCACTAAACTAAAGCAAAGTATTAGATTTAGATTAAGTTCAAGCAGCTGCAACAGTGAAATGGCCCATAGACACTGATTAATCAGTATTAAGATAAGATAAGATTTATTTGCGGGGAAACTTACATAGTAACAGCAAACAAAGTAAGGCACAAGATAAAAAAATAAGATCAGAACAAAAAAAAATTAAAAACAAGATATTTACAATAAGTTAGAGAAAATAATAAATCAGTAAAATGTAAAGTAAATTTACTGATTTGGCTGAATACATCTGTGGACTTATGTCCACACAAAGACACAAAACAACAAAGCTAAAACCCTTATCCCCGCCCGCCCTGGCATGTCTGGTGAGTAAAATATGCTCATACCAAGCGGTGTCGTCACAGTGGGCGGATACAAATCTCCCCAACGGACCAATCGGAAAGCGAGAACAGAGCGATTGACACCTCGGCGATGAAACACTGCGGGCCAGCTGTCACGGCGCGCGAAAGATCAAAATTTCACTTCGTTGTGTGTGGAACAGGCGGGAGGAAGAGCAACGTCCTGCTTAAATGTCTCGCTAGTGTGCTTCAAAACTCTAAAACAGTCTTTGCCACGCAGACATTTACTTATCGACGTCTGTGGTGGCTGCCGTGAGTCGGCGAAGCGTCGTCTCCGCTGGTTGATTTTACCGAAAGAACGTAAACGGTCCCGGCGGACAAAGATGAGCCTGGTGATTTCTCAGCAGGTGAGGGGATAACGATACGAGTAGCGTTGTCTAGTTTCTGTTTATCGGTTTGTGCACGTGTGTCCGTTAGATATAAACATTGGGAAAAGCCTGGAAAGTTCAAAAGTACTCTTAAATCAAAGCGATTTGCTGTTAGCGCGTATTGTTAGCGTTAGCCAGCTAACGTTAGCTAGGTTGGGTCTAGCCAGCTCGTACTGTGGTTTCTGAGTTGGCCTGGTCACATCCACTTAGTTTCAGCATTTTCCTTCGTTAACCACAGGATAAATCTCGTATCTAAGTAGGCTGTGACCCAGACAACCATTCTCAGGGATAGATCGCTTCTACCTGGGCGCATTTTTTGATGTAGTGCACATTTAAGGCTAGCTGCAGACACTGAAAGGAAGCCATGTCGCTAGCTAACCTGTGTGCTCATTGTTTGGCTTATTGCAAGGCGCCATTCGTGTAATGGAGCACCTACTTGGTTGCTTAAAGACACAAATTGATCTCCATGCTTCACAATAACTTCATATGACACTTTCCTGAGTGTTTTCTTGCACAGAGGCGGGAGCTAAGGGTTGTAGTCTGACATTTTTACCCAGTACTTTTGGATTCCTATAAACTTTGGTTTCTGTACATGGACCTTGATGATCACCTCAGGAAGTTTTAGGTAGATTGCATAAGTTAGATGTATAATCAGGGAGTACCTCTAAAAACAAGATCTGTGTTGGAGTGAAGTGTCGCCTTATTAAAGAGGATTTGCAGAGGAGCTTTCAGTTTCACTCTGCAGGTCTTTTTGTCTGATCTTTACCATAGAATGCTTAACACTGAAGGTGGAGCCTCATGTTTCCCACTTAACTCGCAGCACACTGTGGTGCCTACATACTAAATACACTTGATTTAAATTTAAATGTAAATGAAAATGCAGTTTAAGATTGGTGGGTTTTGTTTTGTATTCAGGCTGAGGAGCTCCCAGCTGAGACAGCAGCAGCAGAGAGTGATTCAGACAGCGGGATGGGCTCTCCAGCGGAAGAGATGGTTATGGAGACAACCAACAATAGAGAAGAGCTTCCAGGTAAAGAAAAAACAATAATATATGAATTAATGCAAGTTCTCTAAAAGTGTGATAAAATAAATACTAGAATAAAAATATATCTCTAGGACTTTACTGTATGTACATACCAATTAAAAATATAAATTCTTTTCCTTCCAGACAGTTGTTTTGAAGACCTCTACATATGTAATGTACACTTAATAAAACAAATTACAAAGAGAGAATGAGGTTAAAACAATAGTCAATACTGAAGCAATGGAATACCATACCAGCACAGTACTCTGAATAAACAGCTGAAACACCAAAACAAGACTTACTACAGCCCATCCTGCATCACAAAAAGTCTTATATGATTAGGGATGACTATCGTGTTATTTACCTGTTTCTAAATTTCTGCATTTCTTTCAGATTCTGATGATGGTGAAGACATCAAAGCTCACAGAAAGCCTCGACGTAATGCTATTAGAGACAGCGACAGTGAGGAAGAGGAAGTAGCTGGACAGAACGGCGTACACGTGATCTTACCTGCTTCCAGTGGAGAGGAGCCAGAGACTGGAGAGGCAGAGGAGGGGAAAGAGCGAGGGAGGCAGAAGAGCAAGAGAATAAGCCGGGCTCCTGTTGATAGCGAAGACAGTGAGCCTGAGCAGGAGACGGGTGGTGAAACAAAGGCGCGACAGCAGGAGGAGATGAAGAAGGAAGCAAAATTGATGAATGGACGAAAGAAGAGAGAGAAGAGCCAAAGGCATCTGAAGAAAAAAGAGAAGCACAGCAAAACGATGGAAAAACTGAAGAAGAAAGAAAGGTTCTCTGAAATAAATGAGGTAAAGTGTAACTTGGATTTATATTTTTATTTTTCTACTGTTGAACTCTTTCTACATTGTGTTTGGTGAATTAGGGTTCCTACTGATCACTGTTAAAGAATACATAAATAGCAATTTGCAATTTGTATGCAGGACACACTTCTCCCTCGGGCTCTGAATGACAGTGGGTGTCTGCTGGGTGACACAGACCTGTTTGACACGGGTCTGGATGATCCAGAAGAGGAGGAAGAAGAGTCTCTGGATGCCATCCGAGCAGCCATTAAGCAAAAACTGAAAAAACATAAGGTACCAACTTGATGACTGTGAATACCTCCAGATTATTATTTCATTCTCTATCAATCATAATCCAAACATCATCTATTGGTAGTGTCAAAGGCTTTAGTAGGGATCTAAGCCTTTGATTGTTGCCTTTAACCACGGTTGTCAGCCAATGGGTGCTCACATTACTTTAAAGAACTGTTTTAAAGTTAAAGTATTTGTTGGTGTAGGATCCTCTGCTGAATGAGGAAGATGTGGAAGATGAAGAGGCACCAGAGAAACCCCAGCGCGTGGTATGAAGTGGCAAAATGCTTGAGTTCGTTCTAAGTACAGTATTTAATTAATGACCAGTAATAAGGAGCATTTTCATTTTGGTGTTCTCAGGAGAGGAAAGCTGCACGAGCCAGCAAAGAGGCAATGAAACAACTCCACAGTGAGTCTCAGAGGCTGGTCAGAGGTCAGTTTACAAGAAACCATGTGTGTCTTTTATGTATTGTGACAATGTGATAGCTCTTCTGTTTACTGCTTATTTACTTTTGCCAGTTAAACATCCAGATAACTTGGTTTTGGACTGTAATTTGAATTGTGATTTTGATTTTAGAAGAAGTATGTCACGTCATCCATGCTAATGGAACCTTTAACATGTTCTTTTTAGAGTCTACACTTGGCCTTCCCTACCACATCCCTGAGCCAAAGACCATTGACCAGTTTTTTAAGAAAAGAGCCAGGCCGGAGGGACCTGCCATGACATTACTGAAGTAAGTACATGCATTTAACATGTTTCAGTTCATCAATCAGCTGCATAGGCTCATTTGTTGACACTGTTTTACCAGTTACATTGTTTTGAGCATAGACCAAATTGCCAGCATTTAGTTGCCATATCCTGAATTTCTCTTCGGGAATTAAAGTTTATCTCAGCTCATATTACCCTGCACACATTAATGGAAATCTCCTTCCTTTTAGATCTACAAAGTATTCAGCCATGATGTTGGAGCCATCACCAGCTCCTCCTGTAAACCCACCCACTGAGCCCCAGCAGCCATGTATAGAGCAGGACTCTTCTCCCTGTCTGGAGCTCCAGCCTTTACCTCAGCCTGCTGCCACTTCGTCCCCACAGGGCCTCAACCAGGCCAGGGAAGTAGTCGCAAGCCTAGATCCCGACCAGGAATCTGGCCCAATGCTTTACCTGTCGGAGAGCCTACAGGACTCAGTCACAACAGATACAGTAGTCGCATCTACTTCTGACTCTTCCCTCCAAGAGCAAAGCCAAGCAGCTGTAATGTCTGACTGTGAAGCTCTCCTTAAAGAGCCTTTACCTGGAGCTTTGGTTAAGCCTGTAGCTGCTCATTGTGGGAGCACTGATCCAACACCAGCACAGCACTCAGCACAGCAACCCACCAAGCCAAAGAAGGACAAATTGGCCAGATTAAAGGAGCTTGGACTGGACCCTCCACCTGTAGCTAAATTGTGCCCAGATGATGGTGCATTTGTTCAACTTGAGCCTCCACAGCATAATCCTGGTGAGACATTACTTTTCTGGAGGTGAACAATAAAAGTCAGTCTCAAGTCAGAATAAATCCTGGAATTCTCTCTCTGCTTCAATCAGGTGTAGAGGCCCTGAAGGTGCGTTACCTTCGTCACATCCAGGCGCCTGTACGGCCCCAGGGAGAGCGTACAATGCAGCTAAACATCATCCGCAAAGACAGCACCCCATCTGGCCGGGAGGAGCTGCACACTGAGTCAGTCACCGTCACTGTTAAAGAGGGAGCAGATGAGCCAGTGCCCACTAAACCTGGTACTAATGCTTTTGACATTCACTTTCAAGTCCAGTCAAATATCAGGAAATTCTGAGAGGGGCTATTCAAGGCAAGGCAGCAAGAATGCTAAAGCTTTTAAAATAATAAATGCTCAATGTTTTTGGGTATGGGGCTATGATCTAGATCAGCTAATGTAGGCTGTGAGTAAACAAGCTTTGAATGGAAAATTAAAATTTGTAATTCCCTGACGTTTCTAACCTCCTCTGGGCGTTTTTGTAGGAGAGAAGCTGCTGACCCTGAAGCAGCGTCTACAGTTTGCCATGGCCCAACGGCGACAGGAAGAGAGGATACGCAAGGCTGAGCTGAATCGTCTAGACAATGAAGACTGTGGGGAGGAGGAAGAAGAGGAAGAGATGACAGATGAGTCAGAGGAAGAAGAGGTATGAGGATGTGTTTTTTCATCATTACGTTGGACCAATCAATTTACACACATTTGTATGTGTCCCCTTTTTGTTTTAAATTCACTGTTCCTGTTCTCCATCAGGGTGTAGATGAGTTACTGGGAGGCGATGATGGTGTGGAAGAAGAGAAGGAGCATGGAGATGGAGTGGAGGAGGAAGGTAGCGTGGCTCAGAGTATCAGGAGCCCTTCTCCGGTGCCATTGAACAGACCCCTGCCGACTCCTGACCTCACTAACACAGATGGCTCCCTCATGCTGTTCCCCAGCTCTCGCACTGGGTTAGTGAATCTCTGGTTGTGTGTGTTTTTATGTCTTATACTTTGACTCTAGAGATGTGAGTGTATTGTACTGTGGGCAGTAAAGCACTACATATATATTTCTTTCTAGTGATGGAGTAAGAAGGTCTGGCCCCTTGGGACAGGACAGCAGTAATAAGATGGGTGAGTACAGTGAAAAATCTGTTTTTTTTTACATTCAGGATGGATCAGTGTGAAGTCCTCATCAGTTATAAAATGCCTTAAATAGAGCTATGTTTTAGTTTTTACATTCTCATTCCGGTTAAACGAGGCAAGATCCTAATTTTCTTTGTGAAATTTTGACGTTCTTATCTCTCTCGCTCATCCCTCTGGTCTTTAGAAGAGGACGATTCTCTGTCCCTGGTGAAGGACAACAGCCACAACAGTAGTTTTGAGTTTCCAGGATCCATGCTCACCTCTTACCAGCCTGTCAATCACCAGCGCTCCTCAGGCAGAGCTGTTTTAAACCCGTCCGTTTTCCGTTCCCCTTCTCCCTGCTTCTTCAGACCCAGCTTCCTCGGTTCTGCTTCTAAGGTGAGATCCACGGTTGTTTCACTTTGTTTAATACATACAACATTCAAAGATATATCATCAGGGTTAAACAAAAGGTGCTTGATTCAGTCAAACCAAAAATCCACTACAATTTTAGTGTCATAATTCATTCAGTGATCCCAGGAGCTGCTTTCATTTGTCTTTAATCTCTTCTCACCATCAGAGTTCGGGGAGATTGTCTGAGCCCTCTCTCTGCCTCCCTGTTGAGGACTCCCAAGACTTGTATGCACCTCCTTCCCCAGGTGCAGATTCAGGCCCATTGGGTGGAGCGGCCTCAGGCCGTGGCCTTGGAGGAGACTCCCAAGGACGCTTCTCCCTGGAGGATGACACCCACTCGCAGTTACTTGACGCAGATGGTTTCCTGAATGTAGGGCCTCGACCCGGTGCACCTCGCTCCCACAAAAGGCAGTTGATCCTGGACAGCCTGGATGAAAATGCAATGGATGCCAACATGGGGGAGCTGCTGGGGTTGTGCTCTGGTGTGTTTGGGACAGCTGAGAGCAGCTCGAGTAGGGGCAGGGGCCTCGGATCAACACAGGAGGATGAGCTGCTTCGGTTGTGCTCTGGAGAGTTTCCACCAACACAGACAGGGGAGGAGCAGATGCAAACGGAGAAGAGTAAAGAACGAGCACAAGATGAAGAATCTGATGATACTATGGATCAGCTGCTGGGGCTGTGCTCAGGCAAATTCCCTAGTTCAGGTAGGAGAGCATCCATTCAATTTATTTACTTTTATTTTACTTTTATTTGTTGATTTACATTCTTACATTCTGCATGACTCCAACATGGTTTTAAAATGTCTCCTTCACCACTGAATTTCAGGTTCAGCTCACTCAGCTTCACCAGAACAAGACAGGTACAGTGCATACACATGATCAAATCTGAGTGTTAGTGTAAGACATTTGTCAAATAAGGAATTTAGTTTCATGTTTCTGTGTCATGTGAATCATCCAGTTTGTCCAACTGCATCACTGTGGTCCTGTTTTTCTCTTTGCACTTATTACCTCGTCTGCTTTGAAAGGAAAGGGTTAAAGGAAAATTTATTAGAATAATTATTTGCAGTGTAAGATTCTCATAGTGATTTTGGTCTCTAAAGTAAAAAGAAGCCAGAGGAAGAAGAACAGGAGGAGGAGGAGGAGGAAGAGGATTGTGAGTTCCGGCTTCTATCAGATGTGGAAAGCCACAGCGAACAGGTACGTGCAGGTGTCTCTTATAATTTAGTTCCACTCGTTATATAAATGACACACTGGGATTATGTGATTGTGAATGACGAGTGATTTGTTGCTTATAGGAGGAGAGTGATGAGGATGGTGTAGATGCTGGTGAGGATGAAGAGGACAATGATGTAGAGGAAGAGGAGATGCAGGGTTTGTTTGCACCTCATCGGGTCAAGAAAAAGAAGAAAATGTCAGTGAAAAATCATTTTCAACTTAATTTTGCACCATTCATCTGATACTACAGATTTTTAAATGTGTACAAACAAACATCCTGTTCACAGGCGTTTGGCCGATTACCTGGAGTCCGAGGCCGAGCTGTCGGGAAGTGACGCGGGCAGCGATGATGAAGACCTCGACAGAGGGAGCGAATACGAGGAAGAGGAGCTTCTAGAAGAGCTTCCCTCTGATGAAGAGCTCCAGGACCAGGTCAACAAGATTCACATGTGAGTAACAGCTGCTCTTACACCATGTTTACTTTACTTTACTATTCCTGTTCTGCTCTTATTATGCTGTACACAACATAAAAAACAGTACCAGTCAACATGAGAGAAAGAAAAATGCGAGATGGATCACTGTAACATCTGTAACTATTGTTTTTTTTTTGTTTGTTTGTTTGTTTTTTTTAATGATCTTTAAAGGAAGCAGATACTGGATGATGACAAGCGTCGTCTCAGGCTCTACCAGGAGCGGTACCTTGCTGATGGCGACCTGCACTCTGACGGCCCGGGACGAGCACGCCGCTTCCGCTGGAAAAACATTGGTGGGTTAACAGTAACAAATGCACTTAAATATCACATGCGTGTAATTAATTATCCCTTTTGGAATGTCTTTGGATTCAGCGCAGTAGTTGTTAAGACATAACCTTAAGTGGTGGCTAATGAGTTTGTTACTGTTGGGTCAAAACAACACCTGAGATTCAGACCAATTTATTTAAAGGTTACTGAGCTTTTTCCTATAACCTATCCCTGTTAAGAAACTCACCTGTGAACAGATACACACAATAGATATACATGCTAAAACTTATGTGGTGCTGGGTACATAACTAATTAGTAAATATTAAAGATTGTGGAAACACTGGCTGTAATTTGGAGGTTTAAATGCTCTTTCAGTGTTGTCATTCAGAGCTGCTTTACAAATCTTTCCTGCAGATGATGGTTTCAACATGGACCGGATGGGAGCAGAGGGTGAGGAAGAGGAGGAGGGAGATGAAGACATTGACCCGAGTGAAATCCAGAGGAGGAGAGAGAGACTGGAGAGAGAGCAGTGGCTCAGAGAACAGGTAGGTCGTACTGTTTGCAAACGTGTTAGAAACTCATGCACGCAGATAACGATAGTGAGGAAGTGTTCTTACATTTGCAGCAGTGAGATTTAAAGAAGCTAGTTTTTGTAACATCACTGCTGTGTTGGTGCCAGGGGGCGGTGTTGCTCTGTCTTCAGTCCTTTCCGTGTCTCCTCACAGTCGGAACAGAAAGCCAAGAAAGGGGAAGATCTGGATGCAGATGATGAGAAGGTTGGAGAGGAAGACAGTCACTTTATGAAGCTGGCCAAGAAAGTGACTGCCAAGACTCTCCTGAAAAAAGGTTGGTTTGGTATGAGGCCCCACAATCTGAGAAACACCCAGGCATGTTGTTGTCCAGTAATTATCACAGTCAGAACTACATGTAACAAACAAACACAAGGAAACAATATTTAAACACACTCAGGTATAAGTAATGGTTGAGGGGAAAAAATGGGTGAATCCAAAGTTTAGGAGAATTGACAACATAAACACATTTACCTTTGTGTCCAGGTCAGGTTGTAAGATCCAGAGAAGTATGCTTTAGTGATGTCTGGTGAAAACTGAAGTATCACCTGAGACAAAGCAGAGCTACACACACAGATTCCTGGCATGGGTCCCAGGACACAGAGGGGAAACTGCTTCCAGTTGCTGCTAAATGGCATGTTGCTGCAGAGCGTTCACTTCCCGCCGGCTGTGGCATTTATGTTGTTTTCCTGGAAAAAGGAAATGAGAATAAAACTGAGTGACTGCATGTGATGTTTATGAGGTTTTAGAATAGTTTATTTCACATCCTCACATCTCAACACCACACTGGACTCTGCCACAGGGCATTACTCAGATTTAGAGATCTAAAGGCGTCTGCAGGCCTCGAAAAATCTTTAAAAACACTAATTTCCTTTAAGGTACTGAAAAAAGTTCAATGTCACTTACCAGTGTAATATTTTCTCTCATAGGCTGTTATGATATGAGGTGCCAGGATAATCCCTGCTGGTTTTTCGTTATGCTTTAATATCCAGTGTGATTGTTGATAATGTATTGAACTGCATTCTGCAGGATCCTATATTTCTGCTTTACTCCAGCAGCTTGATTATTTAACTATCCTCACTCACATTTACCATTTTCACAGCAGAGCCTCCTGTTGCACCTCAGCCAGAAAAGAAGGCATCATCTTTATATCCCTTCCAGAGACCCACACAGCCATTACAGGTATGTCACTGTGAATACAGTGGGGTTTTTTTCTAGCATCACGTTGAAGCAACTACCTGTAGTTGAGTTTACTCAGGCAGTTTACAACATGTATTTAAAGTTTAGAGAACGACTAAATTGTTTTTGTTGTTTCACAAACAGGCAGCACCTGACTTCATAAAAATAGCACTACTTATAACTTGTTGCCTGCAGCTGTTCTTGTGGCTTTTAGTCTGAGAAAATATCTCATGGTTCTTAACCAAATGTGAAAACCATTTTACTAGGGTCAGCAGGACTTCTTTCTAACACATTCATCATGTTTTCTGCTTTTTTTTTTTTTAAACTTAGCCTCACTAGACAAATATAAAGTTGATTGACCTTAAGTCTTTAACCAGTAATGTTTATTATATTTTCTCAGTCTAAGATTTGTTTTATTGATTTCGTGCAGGTGAGGAGGGGTTCGCTGCTGAATCAGCCGCACTCCGTCCTCCAGAAGCTGGCTTCCATCTCTGAGGGGAACCCACTGGCGCCCAGAAACAGTCGGGGTTTCCTGTTTCAGACACTTTCTCCTGAGAAGGACAACTCAACGTCAGCTGGTTCCCAGAAACAGGTGACTCACTGAACTAGTGGAGGTGTAGGAGTAGAGACACAGGAGCACTGGCATCACATGGATAAATGACAGCCGAGTGTTAATGTTTTAGTTTGCCTAAAATAGTAACCATCGTTTGATCACTGATAGCAGCAGTCTGTAGTGACACTGACACTCATCCATTGTCTTTCTTGTGTAATGGTAACGATCCCTTTGTCAGTCTGGATGGTATGATTTTAAAAATTCTTTACTGTTGAATGCAGACAATAAATGAAAGTATATATTATTGATGATCTTCAGCAGCTTCATTTTATAGTTCTATCTCTGACAGATCTCACTGTTCTAAAATAAGTACACAAACAAAATGCTTCCAAGTACTTGGAGAGACTCCAGCGTGATCGTCATGTGAGTGTGAGGGGATTATTGTTTTTAATATGATCTAAATATGTGACACTAGGTGGAGCCAGAGCCCACGCTGTGCACTGTAGGTCCTCTTAAGTACAAACAGCAAAAACAAGGGTGTCAAACATCCTTCATTTAAAGATTTCTTCTTTTTTTTTTTGGTGAAATGGTGGATTATACAGCTGTTAATTTAATGTGCAGGGAATCGTTCTGTCTGTTGTGAAAATGATTTTAACTGTGCGTGTGTGTTTTATCCTCAGATGATAAAGAAGAGGGTGCAGGTGGAGGCTGTGAACCCAGCAGCCAAGAGGGTCTGCAGGGAGAACAAACCTGCTGGACAGAGTAAAGGCCCCCAAAGGAGCATCTTCAGCTACCTGGACCACTGAGTTCATAATACACTAAGTGAAACATCAGCCAAATGATAAAAGCCCAAAGTTTGCAGCCACGTCCAGTATTTCAGCAGCCAGTGACACTTGACAGATGTAAGAGGCAACATGAGGCTGAAGTGTCTGGTAAGCTGTCTGTCTCTTCCAGGTACACAAATATACAGTCATATGTGTTTACATTGCCTTAAAATGGCAAACTGAGGATCACTGAAGCATCTTCTTGCTGACCAGTTGCTCTACTTGTCTAAATTAGTTTAATCTATTACATTTTGAGTGACTTTATTTGGACCACTGGGGAAATGTTTTATCATGTAAATAGGATTGATTTGCTTTTTTTTAATGGTTGGGGATTTTTTTTGATTGTTTTAAAATGTAATTCTTCTATATTGTAAATAAAAGTGTATTTTAAGACATTACCCAGTTTGCTTTCATCCTCCCGGTTCACACTGGATGAAGCCAGTGACAGTGTTGGTTGGTAAACTGATATGGACTGACATGTACAGTACTTAATGTTTTTTTTTATTCAAGACTTAAATTTCTTTTGGGAAATTGCATGTACGTGTACCACACCTTTTGTACTAGGTACTACGTGCATGATACGTACATATTGATTGTATAGTAAACACATTAAAATTATACTTTTTAGAGCTAAGCTTTTTATTGTTGAGTAACTGTTTTTAAATATCTTTTGACCTCATTGTGTAACATTCATTCATTTAACTTGGAAATATTTTTCAAACAGCAGCACTACAAGCAGTTTTACACTGAGCAGAACAAAGGAGGTCATCGGTCATCTTTAAAGTTCACACCGTAAATCAGAAGTTACTTGAATATACAGTATCACCAAGTTGAAGATGATGCTCTCATCACTTAGAGATAATGTATTGTAGATGTATTTAATTCAGTTAGTGTGGAGATTTTTCTGACTATCATTACTGAGGCTTGGGTTAAAGTGGATAAATATAAGTACAATTTAAAAAAAAAAGGCTTTCAAGGACAGTGTTTCTGCTTGGATTCATTGAACAAAAAGTCAATGGTTCAGAATTCCTTAGACACTTTAATGGCATGTTGAAATCATAAAATCACAGAATCCAATTAATATCTTCCAGCTTTCCTTCCTCTCTGTTCTTGGAAGAGTGTTTTAGACTTAAAAACACTTAAATGTGCATTTTAAGTCACAGTTTCACTTCTCCACTGGCGTTCAGTGCCTGCCTTGCTGAAGATCTACCCATTCTTGGAGACTCCTTTGTTTCTTTCTTTCACTTTTTCCTCCTAGTTTGAAGCAGAAATTGCAGTTTAGAGACTAATGATTTGGTGAGAGTCTAATAATAGTCTGGCATTAAAGGGAGGGTCTTCTAACGAGCCCTTGCATGTCTCTCCATCTCATTAGTAGCCCTGGTGATTAGCAGAAGGTCCTGGGGTTAGGAATGGACGCAGGAGGCCCCATTACACATCATTAGGGGCCAACGCCAGGAGGCCCTGGAATGAACCCCATGGTGGGTCCCGCCTATAGTGAGCTGTTGTACCTGGAGGCAGGCCGAATTAATCCTGGTGTTAAGCCAGTCATGACATTTTTACCTTTTTCAAAGAGGCTTATGTTTGTTTGTTTGTTTATCTGAGAGTCAAAATTTTCAAAATCCTGGCTGGGGCCGAGAGATGCTTTGAGCAACGGAATAATTAGATGGATTTTATTGTTGAGCTGCATCTATCATTACTTTTGAGCCATTACAATGCAATTAATCGAGATAAAGACTTGATTCCAAATCCTAAGGGTCTGTTTGCAGGGTCAAGAAATTAATTCTAATTAAGAGTTTAATAGGAATAATGTCTTGGCAAGAATAATTCAGCTTTTTATTCCTTCTTCTGTCTCTGCATCAACATCATTTCTCAACTGAATTTCACAACTCTGTTGAAGTCCAGAGAGGGAATTACGAGGTCAGCGCAGTAAAACTAACCATCCCACCCCCACCCCTGACCCCCCAAACTCCCAGTTCACTCCACACTTGAAAGAGGAGGAAGGTTACATGTTTTGGCATCGAGACCCAGCTTCTAAATATCTAGAGGACATGGATCTGGCTTTATTCAGATCATGAGGAGGAGAGAGGGCAGAGGCTGGAATAATTGAAAAGAAACATGAGCTGCAGCACCCAAGGCTTTGTGCGCTTGTGTCATGACGTATGCACTGTATATGTGTGTGTCTCTTCACGTCTGTGCCTAAAATAAAAGTGTATAATTAGTGTGCAAAGCAACCCTGTGCTGAATTAGTGGTTCAATTTAGCACGTCTTAACTGATTTGGCTGATTTTTTTTTTTTTTTTTTCAAACTGAGTGCTGGCTGTCAGCTGAAAGTCCAGCAGGCTTCCCTTTACAGTCTCTGTGCATCTCAGCACCGAGGATCTGACAGAGTAGCCCATGGGTGCTGCCGGCCGCCCTCGGCCACTGTCACGGCTGAGACTAGTGCTGGAGCAGATGTGGACCTGAACTGAGGGAAGTGGGTCATGGTGCTGCAGGGTGTGCACAATTCAAACAAGGTCTTATTATGCACAAGGTAAGTCATGCTCCTTTTTTTACTTTTTCTGTGTGTGTGTCAAAGGGAGAAAGGGTGGTTAGTGTTAACATTACAATAATCTTTCTTCCCCCAGGAGGCTTCACAGACGACCCTCAGTCCTCTGAGTTCAGACTATCTCCCTTTCCATCAGTGTCCTCTGTAGTTGTCTTTTGTAACTTGGGTTTTTCTTTTTTTGACAGAGAAAGAGATAGAGAGAGAGATGATTTTGCGTGTGACGAGGCCTTGGGCAGACGGCTGTGTTTGATGTATTTTTTATGTGCTTAGGCTACTATGGGAGGGAGAGGGAGGGGAGGGAGGGAGGGAGGATGCCTGGAGCTGATGCACTTGAATGGGGATGTTGTTGAAGGAGAAAAGGGGGGAGACGATAGGCATAGAAGTGTGTGTGTGTGTGTGTGTGTGTGTGTGTGTGTGTGTGTGTGTGTGTGTGTGTGTGTGGAGAAGAAAGGTGGTGGGGCGGGGGGTGCAAGGTTTTTTTCTGCCGCCAGCGATGACATGTCAGGGGGATGAGCTGCAGCGAGGAGAGAGACAGTGAACACTTGTTAAGTCTGTCTGATGTAGCCTCCCTATACCACACACGCACACACACACCTCCAGAAAACACACTTGCATGCACACATATGCGTTCAACTGCCACGTCCTTAGATCCTGAGACTGACAATCACAAAAGCAATCAGTTACCAGTTTGAAGCATCACATTGCAATAAATCCTGCAGTTTGTCATGTTTGCTGTCAGTGGTGCATTGTGGGTAGCATTTTGTATGCCTTAAACACACGTGATGGTAGATATACTGTGTGAGACCTAAAAAATAACTCTCTGTTAGGCTTCCACAGTCTACTGCATCATCAACTTGAATTCTGTGTTCAGTGTCTAAACAGAAGTGTTGGTATTTACTATTGTGCTATCTGAAATTCACTGAGATTTCCTCCATTTCCCAGGATGCTTTTCGATAACCACCGGCAGATGGGCAGGATCTTATTGAATTCAATAAGAGGCAGGTGGAGAGAGAGAGAGAGAGACAGTGATGGCAACAGCACGGTAAAAGCAACAGATGATATTTTTCTTCCACTGGGTGAACGTCATTTTTATCCCTCATTCAAGTCACAACTGTATGAACAGCTTCAATAGTCTCTGGATGATTCTCCTGTGATGGAATTCCCTCTGAATAAAGTTGTTGTGAAGCTCAGGCCAAACCAAAATAAATATAATGGCTTTTGCATAGATGAGTCATATTTAAAGTGTTCTATCACTTAATATAAAGGAAAACTACTGTTTCTTTTAAGGTATAATTACAGTCAGATTATCAGTATAATCCAAGGAAGCAGGTTAACAGTCTAAATGCTGTGTAACCAGTCACTGTATGTCTGTTTACCCTGCACTGAGGGAGTATTATAAAATGTGTGTGTGATCATGGCTGAAGGGCTGTGTGAACCTGAACACACCAGGACCTTAAATTAGAAAGTAACACTGTGGCTGCAGGGGGTTGATATATACAGGCCTGTTGCTCTATGTTCAGATATACATTACACTGCTATGACTAACACATCGCAGTAACATGACAGCGTCAATGTGTCCCCACATTGTTCCTATTCCCCATGGTTTCCCTCGTCTCCAGTCCCAGCCCAGTTTAGGAAGTGGTATTAGTCAGCCAGTCCTGTTTTCCCAGAACCACAGTGGCAGTGGGAGGATGGGAGGAGGAGGAGAGAGGAAGAGGAAGATAAACATCACACAGGAGGCTTGGAGGAGGGGGAAATTGGGAGGGCGCAGTGTCCTGCGTCTGCACCGACCAGAAAAAACAGCCAGAAAGGTAAGAACAAACCAGAACCTCATGCCGATAGATTCACGTGGGTCCGTGTCAATCATTTGACTTATGCAACCGGCAAATGTGAAATGAAGGGAAGAGTGTGAGGTTGTTTTTACTGAGAAGGATAGAGAGGAGACAGCACTGACATGGGGTGAGCGTTACATAACGCAGCGGAGATTCAATATTTCTGGCTTCTGCATTTCCTTGTCCAGTTTCCTCATGTTTACAGCGCATATCGAGTCTCTTCCTAACGCATGCAGCTGGCTGGAGATGGGTTAGGATGTAACACGGTCCTATTTTAGATTTGCATGGTGTCTTATTCATCACTACGCCGTAAATACGCAGGCACTGAGCGCCATTGGTCGTTTTCTGTCGTCGTCCGTGCAAAAACACCCAGCCAACACCGGTTTAGTGTTTTTCTCCTTTTCGTCGCGTTAGTGGCATCGTGTAGATCTATTTGATGGGTAAAATATGGGGATAGAAATCCGTTCATGAGTAGATTGGCTTATGCATTATTTTCCGACTTTATGACTGATTATATTACATTTTAAGGTCCAGCTCCAGGGTCCGTTTCATTTGGATAATCACTGTTTTTTTTTCTTCTCCTGGTGACCGTCAAGCATCGTCTGTGCCCGCTACATGCGCGCACCCGACAGAGCCACTGTCGCTGTCCTTCAGCACCACGTGAATGCGCGTTCACGGGAGAGGAGGGGGATTGATTGACAGCAGCCTGAAGTCAGGATTAGAGAAATTTCCATTCTGAGGAGACATGTAAATATTTGATGCTAATAGAAGCGGAGTGCGCAGACCAGCCTGTAGTTATAGACATAAACAAGGAGTTTGGTGAGACTCAAGTGTGTGTGTGTGTGTGTGTGTGTGTGTGTGTGTTGGGGTGCTGTGGGTCAGCAAACTAGATTTAATTTTTATCATTTTCTTCAGTTTTATTATCGCTCGGGCTCATTCATGCTGACAGTTTTCTGAAGTGTACCAGTTTGTTAGGCTGCCGGTGACGTGTGTGTATCTGCTGGTTCTGACTCATGTTTGTGCACCACACTGAGCTGCAGAGACTGGAAACAACATATCTATCACAGAAAACATTCAGCCTGCTTTACTTTGCTGCCAAAGTCAATTGATCATATGTAGATAAAGGGGTTGAGAGCTTGGCTTGTTTTGAGAACGCTTGAACTTCTTTAAAAGTGTGTTTATCCCAGATTGGAAAGTTTATTATGGAGCAGAGTTGAATTAAGCTGCTCTTTGTGTCTAACTCATGAGAAGAAGACAAGGAAGATGTGCAGACTGTGACGAGAACAGTGTGTATTTGATAGTTTTTTGCTCTAAGATACTGCTGACCTGACTGCACAGCCTATTCCACTGGGTGTTATTTGAAATGTCTTGATACTGATGATGCTGATGCAGAAACGTTACTTTGCTCTATGTGATTTGTTCGTTTCTCCACAAAACTGCTTCTTCATTTAATAAAGAAGCAAACCTGCCTGTTATAAAAGTAGTCCAGACACTTAGAAGGACTGAAAAGCTGCCAAATTACACATCAAACATTCAGTAGTTTTTTTAGTACCAAATAAAGATCTTTAATTTTTTAATTTCATACCAAAACCCATTGATTGCTATACCAATAAAAGCAACATGCTGTTGAGTGTCATGGTTTATGGATCTTAAGCTGTTGATTTGGATGTTGTATTGATATGAATGGAAGTTTTGGGTACAAAACTTAAACAGACTCAACATCTGTGTGGTTCTGTATGTATGTAGGGGACCTGTAGTGGTTTAATGTTCCATCTCTTGCTGTTTCAGTGAGTCTCAGTCGAGGTCAGTGATGCTTCACCATCAGGACCAACCTCTGAAGTCCTACAGAGGGCAGGGAGGCCACAACATCAGTTCTTCTTCTTCACTCCAAAACAGGAAGTGTGATAAAGACGGCAACTTTAACTTCCTGCGAGACAAAGATGAAGAGGGCTTTTTAGGCCATGGAGGCGGAGACGAGAACCGAAACCAGGTGCGTCCCCGCAGCTTGGGCTCATTGGGCCGCGATCCTCTGAGCTCCTCCCTGCCTTCTGGGTGTCATTCCAACTCAGGTCTCTTGTCACCACGATCACGCCTGCCCTGCTGGAGCCCTCTGGAGCCTCTGCCTGAAATCGAGAGCGGGGATGACGCCTGCGGTCGAGTTCCCCCTGATGGAGCTGAAGAACGGAGGATGGAGGAAGCGGAAGGGAGGGTGATGATGAGTCAAGATGACGAGAAGCAGATGGGGAAAATGGGGCTTCAGAGGAGGAAAGTCAGCCTGGGATCCAGAGGAAGGGAGGAAGAGGAGGATGGAGGAGGGCTGGAGGACAATGACGAATGGGGCAACAGCGACTCTGAGTCTGAGTTCAGCTATCGGTCAGGGGGAAGCATGTCTTCCCTCAACATGGAGAGTGGAGGCGAAGGGATGCTCGTGGGAGCCTGGGACCGCATTGGAGTCGGGGAACCAAAATCAAACCATCAGGAAAGTGATCAGAGCAGGAACAGCAACAGAGAACCAGCTGGACAACACCAAAGCTTTGGCCGCAAGTCACTGACAAGAAGCAACCTGGGAAATCTCCTGGAGGAAGGAACAGAAGAGCTAGACGACAACGATGACCAGTCTTCAGACACAGACGGTGAGGTGCCTGAGCTGATGGACGCAGTGTGGACTCTGCAGGACCGTGAGCGCTTCAAGGCCCAGGAGATGGAGAAGCACCAAGTGCAGCTGACCATGTACCGCCGCCTGGCGCTGATCCGCTGGGTCCGCACCCTGCAGAGCCGCGTCCAGGAGCAGCAGAACCGACTGCAGTCCAGCTTCGACGTCATCCTCACACACAGGAAGGAACTGCTGCGCATGGGCGCCGCCGCCGCTATAGCTAACGCCACTGTAGCCAACGCCCCTCCCACTGCTGCTGTCAGCCAATCATAAACAGAGAGTGAGAGAGAGGGAGGAACTGGACAGGAAGTGGTTAAAGAACCCATTTGTTGCTCTGTTTGCTTCAGTCCTGAAGACATTTCTCCATCATCCTCTTTGCCATTCTTAATCTTCACACTCATGCTGCTGATTGTAGCGACACAAAAAGTTGTGTTGAATTGTTTTGCACTTAGAGCATCAATAAATGTTTGTGACGCTTCTTCATTCAAGAGGACATGATCCTTGTCTCTTCACCTAAACAAATCTATGACTTAGGATGTATTAAAATCAAAGCAATGAGAACATGAACACTTTATTATGAGGTTAATATGAGGTTTATCAAAAATGTTCTGTGTTGTTGTCTTTGTGTTATTATGCTGTTGTCATTCTTTAGCTGTGAGTAAAAAACACATGCTGTTCTAAAAAGGTATTTTCAAAAGATAAACAATGTAAGAGGTGATTTATAGCCTGAGATGCTGTATATAATTCTGTTAAATTAAAAGAACAAATAAATGATCTTATATCTTAACTTTTTGGGGCTTTTCCTTTTGTTTGCACATTCATAAAGCCTGAAGAAATGATTTTTTGGTTTATGACATTTGTATTAAGTTAATGTGAAGGGAGGTCTGGGGAGCTGGCTGGTTATACCACTTTAAGATCCCAAAGCAAAATTTTATTTCAGATCATCATGCTGATTCCAAGGAGCAGGTTTATCAAAGCCGCCACAGTGCAAATAGAACTGAAGAAGGCCGGTTTTTATCTTCTATAACTGCGCTTGCTTTACTGGCGCCCTTGGGCAAATGACCTTTCAGCTCACAATTGCCTCTTTGTCAGCTGAACAAAGTTGGGTTGTATCGGCTCATCACACGGAGCTGGGGAGTGTGTTTTCTGTGGGGAGTGTGATAGACCGTGTGAGGCTCAAGCGTCAATCTTTCTGGGCATGGCTGCTGCCGCGGGCGCTCCGAGATCATCTCGCCTCTTTCTGTGTGTGTGTGTGTGTGTGTGTGTGTGTGTGTGTTCAGGGAGATACCAGCCGCTTTGCCACCCTATAATCCCCATCCTGAGCTGAGTCGTAGAGACCCTCGCCGCGCAGGAGGCCCCCGGGGAACCTGTCAGCCTGCGCCCCGGGGCCCTGCTGGTCCTATCCGGCCGCAGTGAACAGACGCTGGTCCGGTTGCGCGCAGAAGAGCCAAACCCCGGGGCAGGTTTGGGATAATCCCCGGCTATGCCTCCGAACTCACTCCCGTTTATTTTTTAAAGCTTATCGCCTTTCATGGATGCAGGCATCTCAGTTAAAGTCTAAGTCGATTTACATATTGATCCCTTGTTCGCTGGCTGAAGGTGGATGTTTGCGAGGCGTCAGAGCTGAAGGATAACATGTTTACACTGGAATAGTGATTTGTAAGCAACGTACAATCAACCACCTCTGAAAAAGGACACAGAAGAGGAACAAACGTGCCTTTGCTGGTGATTCTGTAAATCACCGAGACGCGATTTCAGGGTAGTTAGGAGAGGTTAAAAATCCGTCCAAATAAAGCCCATGAAACACGGAGATAAATGAGCCGCTTCAACTCACACTGGGAAACTGGGACCTGATCAGCTCCGCCTCAGGAAAAGGTATCGGTACCTTTCCAGCAGCAACAGTGTTTCAGTTCGCATGTGCCCGTATTAAAATATCATTTTGCCAAAACCACTTCCCCCAGATAGAAAATGAAAAACACAAATGTGCCACTTTCTAATAAGATCAGTTCTGTTTAGCCCATTAGGTGTTATGAATTGTTTGGTTAAAGGTACATAAGTTATCTTCTATAGGCTATTTATATAATCCTCATTTATACAGTAGATGTAAGTCATTTATTAGTTTGACTTTTAGGTGAACAAATGAACAGTAAATCTATTATTTTCAACTAACCACCATGGAAGTGTGACATTTTAGAAAGTAGCAAAATCTTTAAAAGTATAAATAAGATTTAAATCTGAACAATATGAAAACACACACATGCACAGACACGCAGACATTCATCAGTGTTGGTGTGACCGTCAGGACTCCTGCTGCGGGCGCACAGAGCATTGCGCACACTGTGCGTGAATGTTTGCGGCTCTTTCTTTCTTTCCAAACCTGCTATTTCAGTCAGTAAGAAAAGGGGGAAGAAAAGGAGACATGGAAGTGACGGGTGTTTTGTTAGACGCGTGTTGTTTTTTTTTTTTTCAATGCAAAACTTCCTGGGGAGCAGAAAGGTGCGCACAGCTGGGCCTTGTGGCACCCCCATGGCGACGTGTGGTGCCAGGAGGAGAATCTGCATTTTTCTGTTGTGCAATAAACTTCACCTTCTTCGCCTCCAAACAACAGCGAGAACAACGAATTTCTGCGTTTTAATGGTCTTTTTTCAGTGCAACGCCTTTATTCAGCAGAGATCACCATGTAGTAGAGACTGTGCTCAGTTTTCTAATCTAAAATGTCACAAATAAACACATATGATATTCTTATATTTTGGGTGATTTTTAATACTATAATATAAAGTAGAAATATGCTTCACACAAGCATTTACCTGAATACATGTGGGTTCACTGATACAAATAAGTTAGATCTTTTTTTAAAGACAATTAAAACAATGTAGGCAGTAAGCAATTTAACTATTAGCTAATAATTAAAGACTACAGTGATGTAAGGGTTTATAAGGGCACGGTGCATTATGGGGACATCGAACAAGCTCTCTTAAGGTTATTTCATCGGTTTGGATTCACACTTGTCAAGAATAAAACAGTCCATCCAAAAACCTGCTGCTGAAAACATTCCCCACCAGAAATCCAGATTTTTCACACTTCATGGCCTCGCACAGACACGCATCTCTGACCTCGAGGACACCGGAGTAAACACTGTCCAGCAGGGGGAGACACTCCATCACGGACCCAATCAGATCAGACCGGCACCGGCGCTTGTTTCCGTGTTTAACGCCAGGGCGCAGCAGTGCGCGCACGGGTGGATCATCCAGCAGTGGTGCAGTTAACTGAGGACCACCTGGGATCCATGAAAACGTTCCCACTGGGGGGGAATAGGCTGTTTTTCACTACATGTTGAACAATATGATGCAGTGCGATCTGATAGGAACAAGGTCAGTCTGAAGGGTCATGAGATGGACCTGGAGACAGAAAATATTTCAGTTACACAAAAGTAGGTTAATCTTTGCAGACCTCTCTTGGATTTTTGCTTTGTTTATCTGTGAATAATTTTCCTTCTCCGTACCCCTATAGATCAATTTAATACAACAAAGAAAAAGGTCACTTTTTGGTTGAACTAGATGCTAATTAATATAATAAGGGGTCACAACACAAAGCACTGATATGGCCTAAGATCAAAATTACTCCTTAGTTACTTTAAAAGTTTTAATACCTTTAATTGGTCTACAGATGTTTACAGTTGGTGCCAACTTTATGGTCTTTATCTTAAAACAGTTAAAATACATCCTGTCAAAAATGATATGAACGTTTTATTGAGTTATATATTACCATCTACATGTTCACATGTCTTTAACTTAAAATAATAACAGTCTGGGTGAACATGTCTGCTCTAAAGTGCAAATCGATATTGAACAATTGCCCAATTTTTAAAAATCAGATAATTGGTTTGTGATGCAGCCCCTTTATGAAAACCTGCTGCCATGAATGAATGAATCTTCTTATGTATCTTTACTGTTAGAAACATCGTCTTATTTCTGACAGAATCATGTGCTGGATCAGTTTGTGGCAGCTCTTCACTGAGGCTCTATGATACATATTCAACATTTTATACGCATTTCCTTAAAGTTTAGACTGTAAATTCTGGGATGTTGACTGACTGGGTCAGTGTGGCTCAACACAGCACGGCTGCACTACTGGGTTCACTTACTCAGTAACAGGAATAAAAAACCTCCATGAGCTTTTAGGGAGTTTAGTGCTGTTTTTACATTAATGTTGACTTACTTAGCCAAATTAAAGGTACGGTTGTGGACAATTCTAATCTACTCTAGCTCATAAAAATAATAAATAAAAATTTTAAATTGTCACTATTTGTTACTGGTTGTTGTTTTGAATGTTATATGCATATTGTTTTGTACAAATAATGATATTTTAATGACCTGTGCTTGAAACTGTGTAAATAATCAAACAATAAAATATAAAAAAAAATAAAATAAAAATACACACTGCAAATTGCTGGGCTAGAATCTGATCCGGCCTGGTCATTATAGCACCACATCAGCCAGTACCAATTGGTGGAAAAGCACCTGAGATTCTTTTTAAATATTTGTTACTGATCTACTGTTGTTGCTGTTAATAATATGTGAATGCCCTGCAGGTTTACACGTGTTGTACCTTCTGGCAACACATTTTTAATGGAATCCTTTTTGTGTCTCACACCAAAATAATTTATTATTCTGGCCTAGTTTGGGTGAAACAGTAAGACAAAAATCACTGAGTGAAAACAACTTAGTACCAGGTATAGTTAACCCAGCACTGTGTTGCTATATTGACTCAAACTGGGTCAATTTTGACACAGTAAATTTTAGTGTGGAGGCTGTAAAAGGGATTAAATGTTCCTTGCTTAACTGTGCTGAAGTTCAAGTTCAGAGTTCAGATGCTTCTCTACATCATTTTTACATAATTTCCTCCTTCGTCTTCAGCCCATATAACGTCAAAACAAAGCAAAACGTAACATCCGTGCCTACAGTCAGCTCTGCTCCTCACTGTACTGAAAACAGTCCTTGATATTTTGCACATACATCGCTGTGTAAAGCTTTAATTCTCCCCTCAGTCAGATTTACCTCCCTGTCTGCAGTAGATGCAGACAGTTATATCATTCTGTCCCAACACTAAACGTGATTAAGATTCCTCAGGATAAACTCTGGGGTCTCTGCTCTTGTATTCAGATGCCCTTGACATGAAAAAGTTTGGGAATCCCTGCTGCAGCCGCAGCTTTAGCTGTTGTGTGGAGCTTTTTGAACACAGAAATACATATATACCCTATCACCCACTCTCTCTCCCCTTCTCCCCTCTGCCTGATGTAGTGTGACAGTGTGTTCGCCTGCAGCACTCTGCTGGCGTGGAAACAATCAGCTTTGACAGAAAGGGGGTGGCGGTGGGGAGGGGGATAAAGGGAGGTAGAGGGGTGGGGAGTGGAGGGGAGGGAGGCAGGCATGAGGGCGGGTGGAGGGGAGGCTGCGGCCTGAGGCCTGTGTATGATGAACTGGATAGAAAGACCTGTTATCAGAGGAGAGCCAACACAACACAGAGACACGGATAAATAGATAGATAGATAGATAGATAGATAGATAGAGATAGAGAGAGAGAGAGAGAGAGAGAGAGAGAGATGAAAATTATATTTAAAATTTCAGCACATAATAGGCATTTGAAATTTAATGCAGGAAATTGTGCACTTTTATTGATTTGCTTTTTTTAATGAGTGAGTTAAAAGAAGTCACACAGACACTAGTTAACATATTGTTGAATGTTCATTTGTGGGACTTTTGAGGTGAGTTCTTTTAATTCATAGACACTGTGCTTTTAAGAACTTGCCTTTATGTTGTCCCCTTGTTTTTTGTGATGTGAGTGCTGTGTGTTTGTACTGTGTTATTTTGTGTCTATACAAAAATATAAACATGATATTTTGGTTAAACTCTTTACTGGTTAAACTCCTTCAACTTTAATAAAAATGTTAAAAACGGTTTGGATGTCAAAGACTGTTTAAATAAATAAAGTAAGAATGAAAAAATGTACCTGTTTAGTCTAATTAGTTCAATTTCTGATCATATTTTTCTATTAATTATCATTTAGAATTATTACTGTCATACTTGCTGAGTCCAGTAATTGAGTTTGAATCATTTAAAATCAATTTGATCTCGTTATTGGTCAAATTTGGTGCCTAACTTGATGCCTAAATTGAGAACCATAGAGAAAAACTAAATGTTATCAAAACTTTAATTGACAAAGGAGCGAAATCAGGAGAAAACCGCCTTCAAAATATTAAATTTAATTAACCAAGACTGTGTTGTAGCAACCTGTTAACTGGAACAACACACCATAGAGCGTTTAAGGCCTTCATGACTCTAGTGTCACTCACCCACTTGACTCTCTTGACTAATTCAGTTAAAGCAGTCCACTCCATTAAAAGAGTCCCTCTCAAGATGCTTGTCAGTCTTTGATTCCAAGACTTGAAGCTTGTGTGTGTGAGTAGGAGGAGGAGGGGGGGTGTGTGTTCATGGTTCAGCTGCCTCGTCTGCTATAACCAGCTAATAAATATGAAAACAGCAGGTTAAAACTTTTTTATGCGTCCCGTGCCTGAAAGGATTATACTCTTCTATAGAGTCCCGTGAAAAATCCCCCAAACCTCATAATGCCCAATGTTGTCCCATAAAACTATGTCGGACAAAAGACGGAGAAAGGGGGCTTTTTCACGCATAAGGGGTTTTCTCAAGAGCACATTGAGGGGAGCCCCGGCCGGGATCCGCCCATAGATTATCTGGCTGTCGGTGAAAGCACGGCTGGGAGCGGCAGGTGCGTGTGCCAGGCACGGGGGTCGCAGGGGCCCGGTGACCGTGCAGTGGGTGGGTGAACTATGGGGAATACCGCGCAGCTGCCGGCAAGAATGTTTGCAGATTGTCACTTCCATTTAACTTGCTCTTTTTCTTTTCTCCTCTCCCACCCACCCTGACCTAGTGATGGAGCTGATCTCCCAGGTTTCCCTCCCACTCCCAAGCTGCAGAGACAGGGCTAAATGGTGACACCATGTCCACAAAAGAGACAACTGTGCAGGTCGCCTTCGCCTCAGCACCATGAAATTGTGGATTAAACTGATAAGCAGCGGGAATGATAGAGATCCCCCCATTTCTGAGGGAGTTTTACGGGCCTAAGTGAATGCCAAGTAACTCATAAGGCAAGGTTAACACACTCTTTAACTCTGTCTCACTTTAGTCCCCTGAGGCTTCCTTCATACAGGTTATTGGATTTCAGATTTTTGAAGCACAGACATCAACATATGGTCTATAGATGAAGCTGAAGCTTTTTAATAATGCAGCTCATGAATTTATCTCTGCAACTTTGCCAAAAATTAATTAAATAACACAAAAAAGCAATTTATACACCACTGAAATTCTGACTAATCTTATGTCATGTGACCTCTTATGGAAGCATCAGTTTTTATCTTTATTTTCATGCATTTACAACAAAATCTGTTAGCCAGTCGACCCCCATGTTGATCCACGTATCTTTGCCTGGAAATGGTCTCTTTGCACCATACCTCTACCTCTCTAATCTCTGCTGTCCAAACTGTGTCCCCTTCCAAACTGTGGCCTCAGGGTATGTGTCGGTCCTCAACATAATCCCCCTTAAAACTCTGCAGACCCTGCTATTCCACTGGGGTTTGGCAGGGTGGCACAACACTCAGTGCTTTTTCACACCATCTTCCAGCAAAAAAAGGGATTAATGTCCCCACTATTATGAATAATGAGAATGAATAACAAACAGCCGTCTGTTTATCCTGCACGATTAAGTAAAGGAAAGACTGTCTTTTTTATTGAACTGTCTCCAGGGTGTTTGTGGAGGTGACACACAATCAGCAGAATGTTTCATGAGTTAATTTTCCATCTGATGCTTTGTGCCAAAGTACCAGCACTGAGAGCTAACTTTTCATTGAGTGCTGTTTGGATCATGTTTGAGCATCCAAAAAACACACAAAAAGTTCAGGTTTATGTCACAAAGATTAGAAACTTAAGCAACTGAAAACACTTTGTTGGACATTGCCATAGCTGTGCTCATGTCACATGGTCATGTCATCTGTATTTTTTAAATCTCATTTTATTCATTGTGAATTTTGAAAGTTTAGTAACAGAGTAGGAAGGGGTTACAGCCTGCTATTAAAAACATACATTTATAGATACTGTGTGAATGAAGTCAGATATTTTTAGACTCCTTATATTACAATTTGAGTATGGAAAGTGCATGAACAACAACCAAGTATCAGGACAAAGTGTGTGAGCAGTAACGCTCAAAAACTACAAAAAGGACACAGCTGGTTCTAAATGTTGTCAGATTTTCACCTTTGTATCTATGTAATGTGTAATTCTCCATTCCTTGAAATGACACACACATTTTAGAAGAGGAGACCTGAGAGTAACACACTGAGGTAAAAGAATCAAAGACACTCTTGGTCCTATAAGTGTTGACAGTCATTTCTACATATCCTTAAATAGCTCATGACAGTGATTCAAGGGATGATGTATGACCGACAGCAAACAGATCATATGTGTTATTAAATCACACCAAGTCAGAAACCATCGGCCTTTCTCTGTCTTTCTCTATTCTTAACGTTTCTCTTCATCACATCTTTCCCTCTTTTTTGCTCAGTATGTTCCAGCACTGTCCAAGTCCACAGCTGCCAAAATGGACAACGCAGCTACAGGAACAAGAATCTGGTCTCATGGAACAATAGATGGTGCTAAGAGCAAAGTTGCTTTCAGCATCTTTTCCCTCCTTTTTCGGTATTTTCCAAAATGATCTGGATCCTAAACTCAGAATCCACAGCTGCCAGAACTGGCAATGCAGCTTGGAAGGAGAATGTGAAAATGAAATATGAAACAGTGGTGTGATAAACTGGTAGATAATCATCTTTTCATTAAACTTTCATCCCCAGTGACTTAAATATTCAAGAGCCCAATTACAGAGCTTGTATCTCTCTCTCTCACACACTCACTCTGGCTTTTCTTAACAAGAGCAGTCAGGCAGAGGGGTGAGTGGCTTTAGGGTTCAGTGAGAGCATCATTATGAAGCAGAGGAGGGAGGGGGTGAGAAAGAGATGACCCATCGTCCCTCACCAAGGACAGAGAGCAGCAGGGCCTGATGGGAGGCTGTCCAAACACTGGGATAAGGAGGAGAGGAAAGAGAGATATTGAGAGAAAGACAGGCAGCAGATAGACGTGTAAAGCGCAGCCACGCAGCTCTGACGGATGGAGGGATGGTGGTGAGACAGAGGAAGAGGCAGAAACACACAGACGAGCTGAGAGGAGTATAGATTTTCCAGGCAGATAGTGGAAAGATGTGTGCATCCTGATGAGCGCCACAAACAGGGTGCATGACTCTCTTGTCTGCCTGATTCTGTGTGTTGTATGTGTGCAGTGTGTGTAAGTGTGTGTCAGTGTATTAGCAGTCAGAGCACTGAAGCCCACGGGCGATTCCTGTGTGTGCTTGCGATAAAGGGAAAAAGGGAGGAAGTATAACGGGGGAAGCGGGGCGTGGAGGAGGGTGGGTGAGGGGTGGTTGGGTGAGAGGAGAGATGAGGAAGTTGTTTGGGGGAGGTGGGTGGTGAGGATAGAGAGGGAGAGAGAGAGAGAGGGAGAGAGAGAAAGGAAAGAGCATCAAGCAGAGCAGGGAGCTTCCTCTGTGCTGTCAAAGCCTCTGGATCATGTCCCCATTGGTCTTTCTCTTTCACACACACACACGTTCCCTCACCCAATTGCTCTTCTCCCTCAAACCAGCCCCTCTCCACCCTCCCTCTCATGAAAAGAGTGTCTTGGCAGGGTAATTAAGAATGGCCTCTAAACACAGGAGTATGGCAGGAACGCTCCAGATGAAAGTAAATGATTAAAATAATTACAGGCTGAGAGCTGACGAGCCGGAGTGTGGGGTGGCCGCCGGACATTTGTCGGTAATTAGATAATTAATCTGAATGCAAATGATGAGCCCTAACGAAGCAGTCAAGCTGAACCAGCGACAACTGCCGTGAGTGAAATGTGGGGAGGGGAAGAGAAGAAAAGAGAGGAAAAAGCAGAGGGGAAAAACACATGAATATGAGTGTAAAATATCCAGCCTCCCAAAAATCAGCATGAACAGACTCAAAGGAAAAAGCAAGCAGAAGCAGTGGAAGCAGCAGCATTGTAAATCAATAACTGTTTCTGCCAGTGACAGCTTAAAACACCCTCCTACTTCACTCTGTTTGTAACTTTTAGTCGTAGTGACAAGCACATATAAATACCTTGTTAAAAATATACAAAAGTCAAACCACCATGTGTTGTGCTCTGCAAAAAACAAGAAAAAGTGCCTCTCCTACAGGGAGCTGAAATGCCTAATGAAGGGTATGAACATGAAATAGCACCTGAGGAAGAAAATAGAGCACGCTTTGCACACGCTAAAATGCGTGAGCAAATTGTGGATTTACTCGCTCGCTGCAGCACACTCAAACACACACTCATTATTTTTCCACGTGTCTCTTTCTCACACACGCTCACAAATACTATCAGCATGTCTACGCGCTCTAAGCAGAGGTAAACATCCAACTTCATAGCTTATTCAAAGGTGTTTTTTTTTTTTCTGGGGTGGTATAACAGCTTAGAATATACTTGTCAGCATCCTCTACACCAATGTGGATCACTTTACATTTAAATAAAGATATTCAGGGTTTATGTATTAAAGTTTCTCCTAATAATGCATTGCTGATAAAGCTGTGGCAGTAATTTGTGGCAACGGGCCATTAAGGACTTGTACTCATGGCTGGATTGCCAACCAGGCCAATGCCCATGAACCCCAGACAGAAGTACAGTATCAGCTATGACAGGTCTGTGTCAAAATCTAGCTTTAAGATGTTTGTTTTCTTTTGTTTATATTTTTTCTATTAATCTCTTTGATGTAAAGTCATGTTTTTTCCAACAGTGTGTGAGGTTATGGGTCACTCCAAACCTCCACAAAAGCTTCAGTGCTCACTTTATTTGGTTGGTTGCATCATGTTCATCAAACAAATGGGTGACCTCCAGTTCCCTGTACAGAAGCTTCTGTGTTGCTTCTCAACTTGTACATTCAGGTTTTTCTTTGATTATCCATATGTAGGTCACCTGTAAGTAATTTAATATCTGAAGTCAATCAAGTGAATGAATCCACACAGACAGAGCTTCCATTAGCGAGGCAGGTGTCAGGGTTGATAACATCCCCCTTGTTAGTGTAAATTATGTGACACATCTACTTACACCTTTAAGACACTCTGGAGGAAAATGTTTTACCTGTCCACCATTCTCATTAAGTCCAGACAGATCTCCCGCTCATTCATTGAGTCTGCCTCAGACATAATCACCGGAGACTGCTGCCGCACATAAGAATACATGTTGTTAGTCAACATGGTTGGCTGGTATCTTATTATGCCCTGTACAGACTGACATGAACAGTAATGAGTGCAGTCATCACCAGAAATAAGAAAATAAGCAACAATTTGCTTTAGGAAAGTTGACTCTCCACTCAGATTAATTTGCCGTTTTAAAATCATCCAACCTGTGTGAAATTTTAAATACTAAAAATTTATTTTGATTTGTTTTTTTTTTTTTTTTAAATGAGGATTATACTATGACTGTAAGAATCTTACTATATAGTGGCAATTTTGATAAATAAATTGGTTGAGTATTTATTTAGATTTATAGGTTGGAAAAAATAACATATAGTATGTATGTACAACCTTGCACTTGCAAAACAGGTCCAAGAATTGTCTGAAAGTCTTAATCTGACACTCTGACTGTGTCAAATGTGGATACAAACAATATTAAAAGGGAATTTGGCACTTTATACTATAGCTCTTTAACTGTGTTCCTTGCAGATGTTTCATAGTTTACAAACTACAAATTCAATCAACCACTTTATGACAAAAACTGGAAGTTAATTAAAATATTCAATGCTAATTTAAGAAGAAACTTACATAATTAAACCGTCATTCCTTGTCACACAGGTCAAAACAAACAAAACAGCATCTTTAAATGTGTTTCAATAACAATCAAAACAGGAACATGCTTTAGGTTTTAATTTCGGACCATTTCTAAACTCCACATTTGTATATGACTACATTATGTGTTGATAACGCCACACAGTGAGTTTACCAACATTAAGACAATTTAAACCAACCAAACTTGAAAGACAAAACTGTGAGAATTTACAATAAAAATATACAAAACTTGAATGTTTTCAAAAAGAAGTATTGAAACATTTGTGAAGTGTTGTCCTCATAGAGTACCAGTCTTTTCAGCAGGTCAGTGACAAAAATGACTTGCCATGAGTGATTCCTTCAGCCTGTCCAAGTCTCTCAGCCTCACATTTTACTCTATGACCAGCTCAAACTCCTCTGCCTTCTCAAACTCTGCGTTCATCTTAGCAGCCAGAGCATCCAGCTCTGTGTTGTCTATCTGCTGCACCTTCTTCCTCCTCCTCTTCTCCCTCACCACAGACACCCCGGGGATATTTGGATCCGGTTCGGGAAAAGCTGAACCACAGTCCTCCGCCTCAAGCAAACTCGTGAATGAGTTCAGACCAGACATGGATCCGGAAACTTCCAGACCGGTCTTGGATTGCCCGACTACCCGGACCACCTCAGGGGTCTTCAGCTTCTCAAAGCCGAATAAAGTCTCACGAGAGTTGGGGCTGTTGAGGGACTTGTCGCTGAGCCGGCTATAGGACCGGCGCACTTTATGGGACCACACCTCGTCCTCTGGATCCACCGCCGGCTGCTGAGGGCAAGAAGCCGATGGTGGGGAGGGGATGATCGGTGAGGGCATCGCGGCCTTCTTCTTGGCCGAGGAGGAGCCCCGACGGCCCGGGACAGAACCTGGAGTGGAGACTTTCTGCCTTTTCTCCTGTCTGTCTTTGGACTCCGACAGCCTCGGCGTGTTCTCTTTGTTATTCTCAGAGGGTGCAACTGTTTTCCTGGGCGCTATTTTCCTCACCGTGATGGAGCGTTTAACGGAGACGGCACCCTGCGCCATTTTGTTGTCAGCTTTTACATTTGACTGGAGAGAAGCACTCAACCGCGGTGACCGTCTTCTCTGCGAGCCGGTAATATTGGTCGACTCTGCTATTTTGCTCCGAGGCGTTTCTTCGTTCATTCTGATGCTTTCCTTTTGAAATATCCAATTCTTCTTAGAGAAACTTTAAAATCGGTGCTGAAAATAAACACAACTCCGACACACACAACAACCGCAGCCCGCTCAAATCGCCCGCCCGAGTCGCGTAGAAACAACGGAAGCGTGTTTTCCCGTTGACGTCAGTTCTCTGCGCCACCAATCTCAAAGTTTTGCTGTGTAATCCGTGGCTCAGAGACCTCTACTGTATTAAGAGACTCCGCAGATATTCTAGCTCATAGCTAACAAACACAATGGAATATTTGATCGGTATTCAGGGACCGGATTTTGTCCTCGTCGCTGCAGATAATGTGGCAGCCAGCAGCATCATTCAGATGAAACACGGTATGACAGCGTGCTAGCTTAGCATTAGCAATTCAGCCGGTTAATGTTGTTAGCTAGGTTAGCACACAGTCCTGGTTTCATAGCTCTTGTTCACATTAAATCCGAATTTTGCTTGCAAATAAACCCTAAAGCTTTTCTTCTTTATTGTAGTTATATGTGACTTTACATAATTCCCCACCATGTAACGTATCGCTTTCAGTGTCACTGACAGCTAACAAAGCTAATAGTAGCTAATTTGTGTAGTAGCGTTATAGAGTTATTTATGTTTTCGCACATTTTTGGCATTTTTATTTGTTCTATACTTAATAGCCGCCACATTAAGAGTTTGCCATGTTCTGCTTGGAAATATGAAAGTCACTGTGTTTCTGGTACTGGCTGTTTTACAGCAGGTTTTTAGCAGTGAAAGTGAAAGTTAACGCTGTTAGTCAGCAAATGGCCACTTAGCTGCATCATTCATTCACTCCTGTTTTCCAGACTATGACAAGATGTTCAAACTCAGTGAGAAGATTTTGCTGTTGTGTGTGGGAGAAGCAGGAGACACGGTGCAGTTTGCAGAGTACATCCAGAAAAATGTTCAGCTCTACAAGATGAGGAACGGTAAGCACCTCACAGATGATTTATTTAATCTAAAACACATGGCGGTTCGGTGCCTTTTCTTAGTATCCGGTATGTTGTGAGGAAACATATAACTTCTAATGAAGCATTGTGTCTGATGGTATATTTTTGCTTCCAATTCTTTAGGTTATGAACTCAGTCCATCAGCAGCAGCAAACTTCACAAGAAAGAACCTTGCAGATTACCTCCGGAGCAGGGTAACTATTTCCTTACACCAAAAAACACAATCAGTTTTTATTTAAAGTAAATCACCCAAAAATAGAATAAATGTTATTAATATGAGCAAAATCTCTTTTTTTTTTTGGTAATTCACATAAGTTGCAAACTCTTTGTAGTTTTATCGACAGAAAAATCTTAACTTAGTGAACTTGCATAGATGACAGCACTTATACACATTATTGCTGATAGAAATTCTAGCTGTTGAGCAAGGAGTTGTTAAATTTCTTAAAAAGCTATGAACACTTCATTTTTGGCATTTGTTATATCTTTTGTTTGACATGTGCAGTAGAAAATTTGATCATTCAGAATAATTTGTTCCTGTCGGCACTAAGCTTATCTGAGTTGTATTATTTTTTACTGCAAGTCTACTTTCCATAAAACAGTGATAGTAACTTTTATTTCATGTTTTCCTGTGCCCTGGGAAAATAGGGTCTTTTTTAGTGAATGTGATGTGATGAGAGGTTTGACTATAATCATAACCAAAATAATTGGTTTAGTGTAGTAACACATTTTCTTAAGTGAACCTTTTTGCTGCACACTATAACATTAAAAGTTGATGTGTTTTATGAGTTAACATTATACTGGGTCCTCAAAGCAGATATCCAGTGGTATTAGAGCTCTGACTTTGATTAATCTGTTGATAGGCTCATATTTATTAATATATTTCCAGAAAGTGTGAAGTAATGTATTAAATGTGACAGAGGTTTGTCCCTGATACTTCATGACTGCAGCACTGCCTTTCACCCTGACTGCACAGTTCCTCTGGATATATTATCAGAATACAAAAAAACTTCTCAAATGCTAAAATGTAATCACAACTGTCATCTAAAGGTGCAGAGTTGTAAAAGCAGTAAGTCATCACATGTTAGAAACTGGAGCTGGGATAAAGTTATGCATTGTTGATCAGCTTTCTGTTGACCAGTCAATTAATCCTTCTGCATATTTCGAATTTATTTTTACTTGTAGTACAAGGCTGCTAAAACCTAGTTGATTCACAAAAATGACCATCAGCAATTTTGTTAATTAATTTATCATCACATATTCCCCAGTTCGGTTATGTAATTTCTCAATTTTCTGTGTTTTGACTATTCTCACATTTTCACAGTTTTCTGGTGTGAATCGTTGCTGTACCATAATTTCTATTAGTGTTTGCATGTGCAGTTGCTTGTGTTTTACTGCCAAGATGTCTTTGCTTCTCATATTTGTGCACTGTGGCTCTTGCACTAATTTGTTAAGAGTAGTGCAGCCGCTGCCTGTCACAATAGCAGAAGGGTGAAAATAATTACAAAAAACAATTAGTGTGGCAGGGAAGGGAATGTGGGACACATCGAACGGGGGATAGGGGCAGAGCAGCAGCAGGCGGAGGGGGAGGAGGAGTGGGGTCTCAGGGGAAAACAACCAGGCCCAGTAGACAACACCACACAGAGCAGAGTGTGAGAACGAGTAGGAGTCAACATACACACAAATACAATATACATGGACACAGAGGGTCCTATAGGATCAGGATCAGTTTTTTTTCCCTCTGAAGGTTGTACATGTTGTGGAGGATAGCATTTATATTCATGTCTTGCCATAAGCTGCAAGTGTATCGTTATTTTTGTGCCTCACGGTTATGAATTTGGTTTTATGAGTGCAGGATTTACTAATGCCACGTTCTCAGGAGTGCTCAGAAACTGAAGGAGTAGCACTTTCTCCTCTGCATCCCACACCTTCCTCCAGCTATGCTCTTTTCACATTCATCAACCTCCAGAGTACACGGACATTTGCAAATTATGTTGGATAAACTGATTTTTTTTTTTTTTTTTTTTTATGGTGCTTTTCCTGTAGAACATCCTGAATATGTAGAGTATATAATGTCTTGCCCATTTGAATGTGAATCAGGGTAAAAGAGCATCTGTTTTTAAGTCTTGAACAGTTTAAATTTTAAGTAAAAGGAGAAACCAGCTGTTGTCAGTAATTCTTCTGTTTGAAGAAATGTATGAAGTATGTGCTGCAAGAGACATTTAGTGTGGTTATTCTTCCACGGCTTTAGGGCTGCAACTAACTATTATTTTCTTTATTGGTGAACCTGCCAGTTACTTTTCAAATTAATTGACAAAAAAAACACCCATCCAAATTTTGCAGAGCCCAGGGTAACATCTTTTCAATGCTTCTAGTCTTTGACTGGTAATCCAAAGCATTCAAGATATCCAGGTTATAGGAATGAAAACAAAGAAAAGCAGCAAATTGTCATGTTTGAAAATCAGTCAGTTTTGGCAGTGACTTTAAAAAATGACTGATAAGATGATAAATCAATTAGTCAAATAGTTTCAGAATGAAATTCTGTCAGTCAATTCACTTAATTGTTTCAGCTCTATATGAAATGATAATTAGAACAAAATTACTTTTACCACACATAATGTCACCAAAAATGTAAAATATAATCATTTGCATAGTTCTCTTGCTTACATATACATTATCGCTGACCTTTAAACCTGAAATGTGGTTTCTCTGGCAAGGATTAAACCCATTTTTGACCGAAGAGTATTTAATGTAGAGTAGCTAAAACATTGGATTGTGCTCACCTCTTGTCTGGGGTACTGGCTGCATATGTTGGAATTTTTTCAATTAGTCTGATTAAATCATTGCAGATTAAAGTTTAGCCTAGACAGAAAGGAAAGATAATGATCTGCTCTTGTATATCAAATCTGTTGTTTTTTCCTGCCATCCTTAAATCATTCAGTACCCCCCCCCCCCCAGTGTGCCAGTGTGATCCCACTGGCGTGTCCAGACCCCTAGGTTAAGAATCACTGGCTGATAAATTAATCAGTGCTATATTGTTAATTCTGATGGCCTTATTCCTGGAGGATAAATTACAGATGAGTCCTTTAGTCTGAAAGATGTCGTACCCCAGTGGCTGCAGACCTCTGGGAGGTGTAGTTAGCTGAGCGCAGAGCAAGCGAAACCTTGCTCACATATGACTATATACTTATCAGCCTACCGTCCAGAAAAACAACTTCACTAACCTCTGGAGTACTGCATTCACTCAAGCTTTGGAGAGCAGACAAAGAAAAAAAACTAGCGGTAAGCATAATCACCTGAGGCCTTGACTCTGCTGCATGCACATCAGTAATGATACACATGAAATTCACCACAGAGCAAAACAACAACTGCAAAGTTTTAGGGGCATATAAACTCAGCATCTGCTCTGCTTCAGTTTGCTTTATTTTCCTGCTTCATGAACTGTAATATATTTGTGCAGTGAAGATACTGATTAAATTGGTAGATATTGAATTGACAGGTACAACCATGTGGTGGCCATAAATGTTTAGCTGGGTTGTAGATGCAGGGGGCTGAGACATGAGGTAAAACCGATAACTGGTAAACTCAGCAGAGGTGACAGCTTTAATAAATATCATGTTTTTTTTAAAGATATTTATGTAGACGCCTAAAAGCCTTAAAAGTCATCTGAATATCCATATGAAAGTGGATGTTTGCTGGAGTAAGGAACATTTTGTTGATGTGTAAGTGTCTTTTTTTTAGTTTTTGTATAAGGCCGAAGCAACAGTTTGCCTTAGCGCTGTGGTGATCCACAGCTGGCCCCATATGGGTTTGTAAAATATTTTTTAGCACGGGCACACAGTGGGCACAAATAATTACTGGCACCATATTGCACACGGCTCCCCTGCTCCTGCACAGATGAACAATTAATACAGCAGATTGAGGAGAAATGCCAATAAAGAGAACATGCCCTCGGGCAGGGTGCAAAAATAGGGGGAGGGATGGAGAAGAAGAGATGAGAGGGAGGAAGGAAATAAGGGAGTGAGTGCTGGAAAATGGAAGACGAGAGTTTGGGGATCAGTTTGTGGTGGGTTTTTTTGTTTGTTTGTTTTGTTTTTTTTTGCAGCATGACTTTAATTTGTCACAACTAAAGCTGGTTTTATATTCAATCCAACTCCGCCAGTGTCTTAAAGGAATTTGGCATTTTTGAAAAAGGCATACTTAATTTGTTGCTGTGAGTTACATGAGACGATTGATAGTCTCTCACTTCTGTACAGTAAATATAAAGCTACAACCAGATGCTGCTTAGTTTAGCTTAGCATAGAGAGTAGCAACGGGGGAATCGGCTAGCCTGGCTTTGTCCAAAGGTAAATCTGACTACAAGGATTTCTAAAGCTCACTAATTAACACAAATGCTGTAACAATTAGTTTGTTGATGAAAAGAAAATTAACAAGGAGCTATTTTGGTGTGTGATTGTCTAAGTAGGTTTCCAAGCAAAAATGCCATCTTGTTTGATGGGTCTTCTTAGATGTGACAATTTGTCTTAGTTGTAGTAAAACGTGTACCGTTGGGTATTGGGCTGTTGGTTGGACAAAACAATCCGTTTGAAAATATTATTTGGGCTGTAGCAAAATATAATGAGGACGACTGGATGATTAAATGATTAATCAAGAAATAAATCTGCAGATTAAACGATAATGAAAATTGTTTGCAGCCTTAATTAACAGGGTGTATTGTAATTGTTAATCGAGTTAACATACATTTTGGGGTTTTACCAGGAGGTAATGTGAGATAGTATTTTTTTTTTTTTTTTTGGACAGGCTGGTTTAACAGTGTCAAGATAAGCAACCCAGCTCCAGCTTCATACCAGAGTAGTATCTATCTTTGCATCTGATGCTCGTCAAGAATGCAAATGATTTTTCCCAAATTGTCAAGCCAGGTGGAGTGGGTTTGTGTCTGAGCGTGATGGTAGTAACATACAGGTGAAGCTTTGTTTGGCTGAGAGCGAGAGCCACGTGGGGGGTAAAGCATGATGTGTATTGTGTTTTCATGTGAACCTGGGTGTGAGTTCAGGTGCCTGGGTTAACAAGATGCCTGATTCCCTCTGAGGTGACATGGGAAGGGAAGGTTATTTTGCTGCCAAGTCCATATTATTGTTATATTGTAACCAGTGAGACAGGTGTCTGGTGGGTGGGGGTGGTGCCACTGGGGTGTTCACAGTCTCACGGAGGAGTTAAAGCGCACACACACACACACACACACACACACACACACACACACACACACTGAGATATTCATCCCGAGATTCACGCCCGTTGTTTACACTCATGAACACACTTTCTCTTTCTCACATGTGTGTGTGGGTTTAAAACCATCGTTAACACACACACACACACTAAAGCCTAATCCTCTGGGACTATAACGATCATCCCTAACACAGAAATAAGCGAGTCAGTTGAGAGATCAATTGAATGAGGAGGGCAGGTGTGCACATCACAAATCGCCTGGTGTCATGAATCCTATTTGCCTCCCTGCATGACGGAGAATGCAATATAATAAATTTCTTCTTGTATTCTAATCAAAAACCCTGCACTGATTTTCCCTCCATCAAGAATTTAGGCCATAAGTTGTTTTGAAATCCAAAATATTCCCTAGCTTGAAAGGGAATTTTTTTTTTAAAATGAGGAACAGTGGCTCGCAACAATGAAGAGAGAAAATTAGTGGAAGAAGAGAAGAGGCTGGAAGCGCAAAAAGATGTAATTTAAAAAGAGAGGAGGGGGAGGTAGGGGCAAGAGAAACGACTTTAGAAGTTTTTAATGAGCCCTGGCGCTACTCCAGGGCACAGGGTGAGGGCGACGGAGAGGGGGAAGGGTGGAGGGAGGCAGCAAAAGAAGAGCAGACTAGCTGCGTTGGGGGCGTGACGGAGGGAGCAACAGGGGTGCTGACTCCCAGCAGATGTCACACTGCCAGTGACACCCTGGTTTTTACCCCCCCGCCACACACACGCACACATACCTCCTCTGTCCTGTGACACCGTTTCACCTTTCCTCTGCCTCCGTCAGTCTCCAGCCTCCCCTCTCTGTGCTCTCTCACTTCAGCCTCAGTGTGCATCTCCTTCTCTCTCTTGTTGCTGCTCATGTGTTAATGTTGCCGCTGCGTGTCACTCCATCTCTTTCCTGAGCTGAAAAATCAAAGTCGATAATGAGGAGCAATTTGGTTGGTGGAAGTTGAGAAAGAGAAGTTGTACTTTTCAAGTGGGGATTTGTTTTGTGAACTGGTTGATGAAACGGGTTGTTCAGGTGGACCATTATGTGAGAGGAAGTGCAGGAAGTCTGGTGGTAGTGGTAAAATCCTCACGTTTACAAATCCAGACAGGGTTCATTGAACAGTCATTGAATGTCTATAGTGACTCTGGAGACATCTCAACTTCACTTCAAGTTGTCAGCACTTTGTTATAATAGTGTTTGTGAAGACAGGTCAAGCTAACGGTCAGATAACAGTAAACAATCCAGGATTTTTGGTGGAATTGTCTATTTATATGTCTAAAAATTGTCAGATGCCAAAACACTTAAGAGGTTGTTATAAGACTACTACTCCAACTGCCTTTCAGCTCAAACATGAGATAAAAAATGCAGCATTCACATTCCAAAGGGATCCATCCAGGAATTGGCACTGGCATATATGTGATTGGGCAGCCCAGCAAGTTGCCAGATGAGTTAATACAGGTTGAGTCAGGCTGCATGAGAGGGCTGTGTTTTTTACACAGGACTGAGGTCGGTGTGAACACTGCCCAACAAATAAAGCTGGAATCGAAAGTGAAGGATCCAGTGTTTTTTGGTGTAAAACATTTTTTAGACCCATATAGGCTGATGCCATGATTGATACAGATTTAAATGTTTCATTAAATTGCCAATAACCCTGAAAAAAACAAAATCAGCCTGATAGCTGAAAGCAGTAATATGCAGGTATGTGTGTGCATGTTCTTTTTTTTTTTAGACAGTTTGTCTACAGGGTTCACGTAAACATAAAAAGTGGCACATGACTAAATGTTCTTAGGTCGGTAGTAAAAATAAAAACAAAACAAAATGATACCAGTACTAGTCCACATTCCCAGTTATCAAGTTGTAAAAAGCCTTGTTATGGATATGGATATTAGCTTCACTCCCTCCTCCTTTCTCTCCAGACTCCGTACCATGTGAACCTGTTGCTGGCGGGCTATGATGACACAGACGGCCCGGGTCTCTTCTACATGGACTACCTGTCTTCCTTGGCCAAGGCCCCCTTCGCTGCTCATGGCTACGGAGCCTTCCTCACTCTTTCCATTCTTGACCGCTACTACAGACCAGGTCAGTGCAGAGAAATGCCTCGTGCAAGTTTTTGGCTGTTTATTGTTCCTGTGAGACAAACTGGGAAAGCAAGAAAAAAATGCAAAGTGCAGAAGTTACGGAGTAACGGTGTATAATTACATTAGGAAAAAAATGTATTTTTTAAACTGTATCCCTGATGCCTCTGGAAACTATAGTCAGTTTATCATCATGCACCTCACTAGATTTTTCTCCCCAGAATCTACTTAAGATCTCTGTTAATGAAAGATGTTTTGTAAGTCTAATTTTTGTGTTTAATTCATGTTTCTGCATTCCCACGCTCACTCTTCTGTTTTTTGTTTTAGATCTGACCCGGGATGAGGCAGTGGATCTGCTGAAGAAGTGCTTTGAAGAAGTGAGTTTCAGTAGTTACATTGTCTTCTTTGTGTGTGTATATACATATACTGTTAAACGGTAACTTTGCTTTGCACATTTTTAAGTGTTCTCTGTGGAAATTGACCAGAAAGTGGACACTTGGAGTTTGCAAATACAAATGTACAACATAAAACCACCCAAAGATTTTATATAAGCTTTACTAAGTATGAGAGAGATAAAATTAAAAAAATAACACAGGATTTTTGGAGCCATTGTGAGTTGGTACACTTGATAAATAAGTGCAGGTGGGAGACATCAAAAATGCATCAAAAACATTTTCTATGTGAACTGGCCTTTAGCTTGTTTCACTGTTTTCCTTTCTCACTCTGCTCTGCTCCTTTTCTGCTTGTGCTTTACTTGACTATATGTCTGTTCTGCTCGTTTGTGATTTAATTTTAATATTTCTTCCCATGTCTTGTCTCTTTCTCTCTCCTCCAGCTGAAGAAGCGCTTCATCCTGAACCTCCCCTCCTTTAACGTCCGTTTGATTGACAAGGAGGGCATCCATGACCTGGAGAAAATCACTCTTGGTGCCAAGTGACTGCTCACTTTTTTTTTTTCTTTTTTTTTTTTTTGTACTATTGACCTTTTGCTCTTTCTGTTCCAATAAAAGTGACACGTAGTTGAGATACAAGCTCTTTGTCCCTGTGGTGCTTTCTCATTGCTCTCCAGTCTACTCATCTGCACGTAGAAAGAGAACAGCCTCCTGGCTGTGTGCTTTTGCACTCGGTGGGTGAGTGAGTGTGTGTGTGGGTACTCGTACACGTGTAATAAAACATGCATGGATACTGGTGTGTGTATATATATATATATATATATATATGGCATTATTTAAAAAGAGGATAAAGAGTTTTCATAGAGACTTTATCTCTTCTCACGTGACCCAACTACATACAAATATTGGCAAATTAATTGTGAAGTCAAATATTCAAGGTAAGTTTAATTATTGTTTACCGCTATATTGTTTAGCATCACAACAAAAATCACACGATCGATGACTAAACATAACATGGACAAAATTTGCAGAACTAACGAATCAGGTTACATGGAAGAGTTCTGATTGTGATTCAGGTTCTGTACATAGGCAAGGTTGTCAAAAATAAATCCAGGTTAGATTCAAGAAATACATTTATTTTAATGATGTACTTACTCTTCCTTTGCACTGTCTAATGCAGCACCAACTAAACCAAAACACCCACTGAATTTGAATACGTTTCAGATGCAACCTTTATTCACCCAAACTTTGGAAACTTGAAAGTTTTTTTTTTTTTTTTTTTTGTGACAAGTTGGGTGTCAATAAATATTCCCTCACTAACAGAAAGGCCACTGCATTCTGAGACAGCCATTGTTGAAAATGTAGAATCACAACTTATTTTGTGAGAGGAGTTATGTTGGTTTGAGTTCAAACTGTTTAGTTTATAAACATTTTCTCCAAAACAACTTGCAAAATTAATGTGCACCTTCATAAATACTAAGATTTGAGTCCTGGCACTAATGAGTCCCTTCTAACTGAAGAACAAAGCAGCAATCACAGAAATATATGGTATTTGTATAAATTATGACTTTTCTCAGATATATAATATGGATATAATTTCAGTAATTTGGAATGTGAAATTTTTGTTTGTGACATGAAAAAATAACCTGAATTATTTACTAACAAGTAGCTCAAGAAATAATTAAACGTCTTTAATTTTTCCTCATTTCTGTGTTTCAGGAGTGTTACAGTACACAAGCATTCTTACATACAACTAAATGGGAAAACCAGGCCAAGTTGGTAACATCCCAGCTGAATAGGTATGTGTGTGTGTGTACAACGGAGAGAGTCTGTGTGTGGGTGTGTGTGTGTATGGGTGTGTGTGGCTGCATCACCGTCTCCTCTTTCCACCACAGACAGGTGATTAATAAACATTAAACAATCCCTGTTCTCTCAAACACACCGGAATCTGACGGGAAGAGCAGCATATGTTTGCCTGGAGGCAGAGAGAAAGATGGAGAGCGGCCCCGCTGAGTGTCAGATAGATGGAGAGAATAGGGGAAAGGGGGTTTGGGGGGGGTTAGGTTGCAGAGAGGGAGATAAAGGGATGGGGGGGAATTGACACAGGAGGGTAATGAGATGGGAGGAGAGAAAGGGAGATACAGCAGGTAGGAATGAGTGATGTTTGAGACATGTATGTGTGCAGTCCCTGGAAAGCAGTAATTGCAGTGAGTATCTTGTCCTGGTTAAATAAAGTGAAGGACGGCACAGGGGAGGCAGTAGGTGGGAGAAATGAGGAACAGATGGGTTGAGGTGGAACTCAGATGTACGGCTTGTTGGGCACTGGGGGTCACACCGCTGTCGTTCTTCTCCCAGGTACAGTGTTCAGGGCTGCAGCTGTGACACCACCGTCCTCCTGGGCTCCTGCTGGAGCCCTGCATGCATAGAGGGGCCCTGATTTTTTTTGAGTGGCCCCTTGGGGTGCACAAAGCTGATTTGTCCTAAGCCACCATTCAGGCAACTGTGATGAAAAGGGTCAGCCCTTAAGCAAGACAGTCAGTCCCTTCAATCTCCAAAGCTGACTCTGTGCTGATGAGCACTGAATGACAAGTAGACTCACTGATTAGTTATTTAGCAGAAAATGAATCAGCTGTACTTCTGATGCCTATTGACATCTTTCAATTTTGAAGACTTTTTAGAATCAGGATCGAATATATTGCAAAGTGTGTTTGACACAGAAGGAATTTGTTTCTGGTACAAATTCCTGTATCGTTATTGAATAACAATAAGGTCTAATAATACAAAAAGTCTAGCTTTCCTCCTAATGCTGGATTGCTGTTTGGGTAAAACAGGCAGTTTGTAGATGCCACTCTGGGCTCTTGAAAATAGAAAAATAGATTGTTGCACTGCAGTAATTTAGTACTGCGTTCTTTAAGATAGGGATATTACAAAGTGACAAATTAGAATAAAAATGGCAGTAATATCTAGCATGGCTCCAAAAACACTGAAGCCTGTAGGCTGCTTCCCAACTCTGTTGTTAACGTGCTCATAATGACAATACTGATATTTAACATGCTATCATTAGCACAACACACAAATACAATAGATTTCTACAATAGAGGATAATAGGACTGTCATCCCTAATCCAGGTATTTGACATTTGGCATTTGATACCAAAGTTTTGGTCAAATTAAAAGTTTCACCTGATGACGGTGCTTTATAGACTTTTACTACAATTTGTCCTGAGGGAAGCGTGAATTTCAGTATCACATTTCAAGATGATCCATCCAAATTAGTGGTTTCTCTCAAAACCACAACCTCATGGTGGTGGTTTAGTTATAGACTGATGGATATAAATATAAAATATAAAAAATAGACTTAATCAAGCAATCAAAAAAATAGCAGATGAATCAATAATGGAACTAAGTGTTCATTGCAGCCCAAGCCATGACTTTCTATTGAAGTGAGAATAGACTTTGCCTGCAGATATTAATAAAAAAAAAAGTCATTATTGTGAGAGACAGACTGGAAACATTAAAATAAAAACACAATAAAAGAAAATAAATGTCTATTATTTCCTTTGAATTTAGAAGTAACTTAGTGTGTTGCAGTCAAGGGTGCCTGAAGGTGCCATTACAGTTTATTGTTCTGATATTTCAGATGAAAACATAAAAACACACTGATGAAAGTCAACCGATCACTTCTTAATTCTTTAATAATATATTACATTTATGCTGTAACACAATAATTAATAACAACAGTAATAACATTAATAATAAACATACACAGAAAGTACAAAATGATTTGCATTATTTTCTTAAGTTACCAACACATAGTACTTCAAAATAAAAGAAAAGAAATCTCCTTTAGCTGCCTTTGCCTCCTCCTGACCCTACCATGAGAGAACCCAGAGAACTCAATTTCCCATGACCACCCACTATGAAGAACTACATATGGTAGCTGTGCTTGTCCAATCAGGTGCTTAAAAAGTCTCCCAAAGTTCCAGAGGAGCAAAGAGCAGGTTTTTGTCTTGGATATGGCTTACAACACTTCCCAGATGAGTTCAGTCCAAAAAACGTTGTGTTTAAGAGAATCTGTGTGTGACATTGATGAAGGCAGGGGCTTCAAAGACACAGGTAAAGGTGACATGTTTACCAAAATAAATAAGGAGTAAAAATAAATAAAACCATACTGCCATATGTAGGAACTCATCCTGCAGAGATGTTTTGTAGACGCCATCATGACACAAACCAGCTAGTGAGAAAAGAGGTCCATGCGTCTTTTCGATTGAGGTGGTTGTAGACACACATTACAGCAGAGATATCATCACAAACCCCGCCTCCTCAATGAGAGGGGCCGCAGGGGTTTCTGGGAGGTAAAAGTCTCAGTCTTTATCCTGAGGGCAAAGGTAAAGATGCAGAGGGACATGAGTCAGTCTTTGCCCTCTCTCTCTTCCTTTTTGCCTCTCATCCATCCGTCCACACGTCAGCCTGTCCTCCCTCTATTTGCGGTGCTTCATCTCCTTGTCGTTATGGCTCTTTCCTCCACCTTCTCCTTTGTCCAGCATTTTGATTGCCTCCATCAGGTAGCTCTGGAAGGCGGAGAGTGCAGCACAAATGGCGGGAGCACCAAAGCCGTGGGTGAGCAGGCTGAAGTGGGTGAGGCTTCCCTGGACACCGGGCTCCAGGCAGGGGGTGGGTCGACTGCTGCCCAGTGGAGAGCGGTCCTGGGACATCAGGTCCATAAATTCCTTGCAGATCTCCCTGAGAGGGTGAGAGATGAGGCGTTAGTGTGGTATTAAGACATGCTGGGACTTTTAGCACTACTGTAGGTTTAGTGTTAAAGACTGTTTTGTCTTCAGGAAAAATAATTTAAATATTGTTTTCCTTTTAAACCCTATGTACAGCACAGTGTGGAAACATTAACTTGCATCCAGCACTGGATGTGCCAAATGATAGGTCTGGAGCTTTATTATTGTCAACAAACTTCACGAAGAAAACCCAAAACCAATCATGTATTGATCCTCCAGACATGCTGCCCTAAATATTCTCAACTTGACTTTATTTTTAACTTTATTTATTCACCGGTGCATCCAACCCACTGGCTGGAAATAGTCTCCGACAATAATCTCTTTGAACAAGGTTAGCTAAAATCCAGTTTTAGAAATGAAAGTATATAAGTGCGGCCTGTTTATAAAGGCTTTCCATCTTCAGTGATTAGCACAGACTGGTTGGGGACATCAGCAGATGTTGAGGAACATTCTTGGTTGTGGTCTCCATATGAGATCTGTTGGTAATATTGCCAGATTGTGGAGAAGTAGGGACGAGCCACTCACTTGGTGGCGAGCAACATGCTGCGTCGCGTTGGCAGCTGGTCGGGCTCGCTCTGCCTGCACAGATACTCAGCAGTGGCTCTGGCTGGAAACTCTGTCTCACACACGTAACCAAAGTCCCGCGCCAGGTGGACGGCCTCACCTGCAGAGACACAGCAACACAGTGAGACTGTGTCTGATAAACAAATAAATCAATACGAAGAAGAATAAGGAAAAGAAGCTACTACTTCTGTGTGTTTTTAGGAGTCAGAGGCCGGTGCTTCAGTTAGATTTTATATCAAGTAATTATCCATATAAATGTTTTTAAATGATACACAGTGCGGCTCCTTGGGTTGAGTCAGCTCAGGGCAAACTCTGCAGCCATTTTTCTCACTTTCACAGCTCTAACAATTCACTGCTTTTTGGCTTTGTGACGCAGCCGCAGCCTCAGCTTTTCAAATGACACCCTCCACGTGTGTGTGCAAATGCACGCAGGCAGCCATCCATGCTATGACCGTTTATTTATGTCTGCTCATGCGAAGATATTTCCATGTGAATATGTGTCTCTATCTGTCAGCATATATGCAGGTCACTGTATATGTGTATGTGTGTGTGTTGTCCCTACCCTCCACTAGAGATGTTAGGAGAGTGACGTTGGCTGCCTTGCGTCGCCCGGCGGGCAGGTTGAGGCCAATCTTCTCCAGACGCTCTCTCAGACACCGGCCACCATTCTTTGACTTCGCCCTGAGGGGAGACAGAGACAGAGAGAGCACTTTTTAGTAGATGGTCCTTGTGTGTGTGTGTGTGTGTCCTACCCAGTGTCTGTTTGTCTTTATGAGTTTTGCTGTGGTGTGTTTGTGTGTGCCTCTATCTCTATATTATGTTGGATCTGTGTGTGTAAGCTGAAATCTCCCTATGTTCCCTGTCAACAGTGATAGCGTCTTGTATTTCAGGATGTTTTGTCTTTAATCCTTCAGCTTTTGCTTTACTTTCCTTTGCTTGTACTAATCCCTTAATTATATGTCTGAATTTAAAAATATTAAATATATATCCATCCAAAAATATTTATTGATAGCAGTTGCAAAACTAGTATCTAGATACTTAAGCAATTTTTCTTTTACAAAATTACATCAAATTTATAAAATAAGTGTTTATTTTATATGTAAAATCTTAATTTTCTAAGTAATCACTAACTATTGCTCTGTTAGAATAAAAAGAAAAATTGTTCCCAGTATTAAAATAACTGTAAAATACAATCTTACTCGTAGTAGCTCAGAGTGATCAGCAGTGATGTATCTATCTGCTGTGAAGGGACTGGCTTTTTAGCGTTTACTACCCTTTGGATCTTTTAATTATATCCTCTTAAAGTATTTCAGCCTGCAACCCACATCATAAAGTTGTTCTCCTGCCCTGAGGCTGTGGTTCATTAAAGCACATTGCTTCTCTTGTGATTTAGTCCCATGACCCATTTTGGGTCCTCAGCCCCATCCCCATAGTTAAGTTAAAGTGATCTTATTCTGAAAAGCTTCATGGTAAAAAAGGCACAAAGGTCGTCATGGATGGAGCAAACAGTGGAGAACAAAGGATGTTTACACCAACGTTCATGTGGTTTCACACATTTTTGTACAAACTCATCTGCATCCCATGTTTAAAGGTGCAATATGTAGATTTTTAACATTAGTCTAGCATTAGTCTCTTATTATCATTGTATAACTACATATATATATATATATATAAAACTGTAGACAATGTTGTGTTTGATTTGATTTTAGGCCTTAGCATCCTAATGCAGCCTCAAAAGTCATCTCTAAAACTACACCTCTCGCTCTCTGTCTTGCTCTTACCTGCGGAGGACTCCACCCAGCAGGGACGCGTTGAGGCACTCAGGCGGAGAGAGGCGTCGCTGCACCTCCCCGACCGTCACCTTGTATTTGGAGGTGGAGCTGAGCAGTGACAGGCGACCGGGCACAGAACAGAAAACCTCAGCTGGATTGGACACGGTCCCCACTCCGAGACCCTCCTTCCCGATGGACAGGGCCGACAGGGAAGAGCCGTTCAGCTTGGACGGGATAGGAACTGAAGATGGATGGTTTAATAAAGAGGATGGAGAGAAGTAGAGGTGAGAGAGGGGGACACATGAAGGAAGATTTCTGTTTTTTTTTACATGCACACATGATGGGATTCACCCTATTTGCATTAACTGGGTCTTATCAGGAAAAGTATGAAAATCAAAGCTAGGAAAATTTTAATGGCAACAAAAACCAGACCCAGTGATAAAAGCAGTAATGATGAATAAACATGAATATACATCATCAGTGGCGATAGTGTTGTGTGAATGACTGAGTGACAGTGCGCTGCTCCTAATCTATTCAGTGTAATGCTCTCCCCTGCGTTGACAGCTCTAATTCTGGGGTGCTGCTTGTTGATTCAGTTGGTTACAGTGCAGGTGTTTGCATTTTTACTGTGCATTTTTAAATAGTTTTATTTCACACCTTGAAGAGCTCAATTCACACTCACTTTTCTGCACTGCGGTAAACTTTGAAGACCGATGGGGTTTTTTGTTTTTTTGTCTGTCTTGTTTTGGATGGAAGGGGAGTTAAGGCCGGTCATCTGAAGGCTGATCCAACCAGAGTTGCCTGAGTTGTCCACAATAGCTGTTGCAGCTGTGGAATTTAATTAGCTTTTAAATTGTCACTTCAGTCGTTATAATGATTCATTTTGGCACAAACACTAGTGTCAGTCTTTGTTGTGCATCTTTTAATGTGTTCACTTGTGTTGAAATTGAGTCTTAAATCCAAAACACCCTGAATCTGCAGTTGCGTGGGCAGACCATCTTAATGGAAAGGCTTTAAAGGAATCAACCCCTTTGTTTTTCTTTTCTCCGCTACTAGATTATCTCACATGAATACAGAAAAAAGATAAGGTACATGTGTCCATCATAGTTGCTTTAGGACTATGGCTCATCCAAAAAAAGATCATTTGTTATTTATATTGTACAGTATTTAGTATCTCTGAAGTTTTTATAAATTCTTCCCCTATGTCAACAGAAGATGAATGGATTTTTCTTTGTTGTGCTGACAACATTGATAAATGACATTTTTTAAAATCCACACAATGTCTTTCTAGAAACAATCCACAGATCTCTGAACAGTTCTTTCTATCAAAGAAATAGTACAGATGAAAACTGTTCAGCATGTTCTATGGAGGGCCCAGTGATGGGAACTGTATCTGGAAAATGGTTGTGCTGTTGCATAGTTTAAATCTAGTTTTTAATGGTCATGATTAGCACCTCAAGTCTTAGAGTACCAGGGAAACATACTGCAATTATAACAATCCATAAATTTGTGTAGTTTGTTTACAGGAATGTGCAACATGTCCCTAAATGTGAAATAAAATCTTTCTAAAACTCATCTGTCCTTTGAATCCAAATGGCTCTACATTCTCACTCTCCTTTTAAAAGTATATCATCTGTATACACTGGGAGGCCGGCTCTACCTCCAGAGTCTGTGGGCAGCGGTTGGCCTCTTAGGAGCGCCCTACTGTGCAGCACAGATTTCCCAAAAATCTCTTAAAATCCCCTCTCTCACAAGGATTCGAGAAAACGGGGGCAGACGAGTCTCCTCAAACACTCTCTCTCCTTTGTCATCTGTCTGCCTTGACTCTTGACTCTTTCTTGCACCTCCCACTCTTTATCTTCCCCCTTTCCTTCCCTATATCCTGTCTTGTTCTGTTCTCCCTATTGGATTTTCTTATTCATGAGGGCTTTAGGTTTGCTCTGCTATCTTGCTCTAAGTTCTTTCCATTGACTCTCACGGGGGTAAATGATCGAATTGAAGTGTTTGACAAAGTGGAATCACCGTCACTACAACAAATGGCTGCTGGTTTGCTGCAGCAACATGATTCAAACCGTTTGATTGAATCTAGAAATGTACAAAAATCCTCTTCAGGGATTTGATTTGGAGAATTACAGCCTTGTTTTTGTAAAAAAAAAAAAAAAAAACAAAACCGTCAGACCGGCCAGGGAAATATTTAAAAATGTGAATGGATACTGTTCATCAATCAGAAAATATGTTTTTCTGGTTTGTATGTGAGAGAACAGTTGTTGAGAGCAAACTGTTAATAATGATTTGCAGGCAGCACTGCACTCAAGTGTCATTGTATCACCCGAAATGAACGAAATCTGATACTCATTCATTTCAGAGCACAGGAGGTGTCATCTTTAGCTCGGTTCTCCAAGTAAATCTTCACTTTCTGTATGCGCCACTACACGCCCGTCTGCCAGGCTTTCTTTGGCTGGGTGAGGTTTCCACAGTATCACACTGCACCAACTACAAATCAACTTGGATTTTCTAATCGTGCCCGTGTGTCTTCTGCCACTCAGTCGGTAATATTAGCACCATCATACTCTGCAAATTTCCCCTCAACTCCTCTTTTATCATGTTCAACTCCCTTTTCTTCTTTGCCCCACTTCTCTTCACTCTAATCTCCCCCCTCACACACACACACTCACACACACACACACACACTTTCTCTCATATGACCATGAACAGTTCATTAAGAATATGTGCCTTTGGGGTGAAGTCTGCAGCTGAGTATTAGAGGACTTCTTGACTTCAAATGAAATAGCAAAACAGAATTATTTATAGTGTGTGTGTGTGTGTGTGTGTGTGTGTGTGCGCGCGCGTGTGTGTGTGTGTGCGCATGTATGTGCCTCTGCATGTGTGTGTATGAGAGCAAGAAAGAGACTGGTGCTAGAGTGCCCCTAAACACAAAAACCCCTTCAGCATGTATAGCACATTATATAGGTGCACACTTAGACACAAATGCACACATGCACTCTCAATCTTTCTCTTCTCTCTTGCCCACTCTCCCACCATCTCTCTTTCTGCCACACACACACACACACACACACACCTCTTACCTTTTTTAATGACAGAGTGGTCCAGGATGCCCAAGGCTGATCCTTCCTCCATTCCCTGTGTCAGACAGACAGACAGTCACTATCATTTATCCAGCCACCTCACACACACGCACACACGCGCACACACACACGCACACACACACAAAGCTTGTCTTTCTGAGGCCCAAGCAAGATGGAAGGTCCAATGTTTAGTTTTCCCTCACAGCAGTGATATGAGCTCTATCCATATCCAAGTAAATAATAAAATCAGTTCCTCAAGTTGAATTAGATGTAGAGCAAAAGGGAAAGCAGGTGGTAAATGATGGAAGCTGTAAGATTATTACAATAGTTTAAACAGTTCATTCATCTTTCTACACAGCTTAAAAAGAAACAGCACTCAAAATGTTAAAATCGTCTAAATTTATGTTTTCATTTAAAAACTTCATGTAGTAAAAATGTTTGATTCATGAATCATTTCTGGACATGTAAAGTTGCCTTTTCTAATTCTCCAGTGCTAATTTAAATATTTACTCAAATGTAAGAAATACTGTGAAAATTTACACGGTTTAAAATACCTGAAGACTTTTTTGATATGTTGTTTTTTAGGATACTTATTTAATATTTTTCAAAAATGTTAATATTGAATTGCACTGGCCTAAAACGTGATTCAGAAACAATCTAGAACGGGCTCCATAGCTGCTGATTCACAGCCTAAATTAAAGCCACTGCAATTTATTTGATCTTTTCATTTACTGAGAATTAAACTGTCTTGCAGCGCGATTCTCGGATGTCTCCTTTGTGGTGAATTTATAAGGGGTTTCAAACGCGAAGGATATAATCCATTAATCAAATAAAGGTCCCGTTGTCAAGTGGGAGCGTTTAACAGTAACATGCCCGGGTTGACTCCTTGCCTGGCGCTGCTCTCCAACGTTTCTTTTCTATTAATGACCGTGCAGATCAATTGGTCTCGCTGTGTTTTTCTGCGAGGAGGCAACAAACAGCGTCTGCAGCTGCACCTGCTGCAGGGGAGCTGACTGCTCAATAAACCATAGAAACTATTCTTCTCCCGAACCTGCAAGAGGCAAAAGGCTGCAGAATGAGCTGAATCACTTTGTCTCTGTGCGAGACATCGGATAATACTGGATGGATGCACAGATGAATAATAAAGTGGCATGTGTCCAAATAAACACGAACTATTACAAAATATATTTAGAAATCGTTTTTTTTTTTTGGAAAGGCTGTAACTCAGACAACTTAGCCGGAGCTCAACATCTGCATTAAATTAAATTAATGTTAAACTCGAAAAACACATTATTGGGCAAAAAGAGACATATTAGAAAATTTCAACAGACCATCGATAATTTTCATTTAAAAACTGGAGACGTCTCTTGATGTATCATTTCTGACATGACTAGAATAAACAGCTATTTATATCTAGATATTGTGAAGAATTTTAGCCCTGGTATATTTAACTATAGATATATACTTTTTTTTTTTCAAGTGCTGAATAACCAGCGAGATACCGTTTCCTTTTTAGACACCAGATAAACCCCAAAAATGATAAATGAAAATTTACATCAACAGACTTAAGGCCTGTGGGCATTTTTTTAATTTAAGAGATAGAAATTTAGAAAATCCATGGAATTTTTAAAAATACAACATTGTACCTATTAATTATTTTTACTTAAACCACTTTTTAAAACGTGGTGTCATTTGGAGGCAAGAGGAAAATGAAAGCTAAATTGCCTTGAGGCCTTGTTACCATCATTCATATGTTTTCTGATCATGACATGTACTTTTGAACAGCTTTTGTATGATATCTGATTATTATAGAGCAAATTAAATAGAGGAAATATACTCATATACTGTGTATACTTTCATATACTTTCTGCGCCCTTGCGTGCCTCTTACGCATTGTCTTTGCAGTGCGCCGCGGCAACAGAGAACCAAGGGAATGGCCGCTAAAGTAAATAAAGTCACCTGAAGATCCTCCAGGCCGTGGTGCCCCAGGTGCATCCCGAGAGGACCGTCCCCGAGTGCGGCAGCCCCTTCCCCGAGACCGTGCAGGAGCCGGGGGACAGCTGGATACTCCCGCCGGGGATCGAGGCTCAGAGCCCGGTGAGACTGTGACAGGAGCCCCCCCTCCTCGGAGCGTGACCTCTGCGAGTGCCATGCCGCTTGCTGATGCTGATGGATGGAGTTGATGGAGGGGTAGGGGTCTGACAGGTGGGAATACGCTGAGTCCTGGCTCTGGGAGTATGGCAGGGAAGACTGCGGATATGGGGGAGGAAAGTACGGAGGCTGGAAGTCGGAGGCCGGAGTGTGGCAGAGTGGCGGAGCCGAGGAATACGCGGCCTGGTTCAGGGAAGACAGCTGAGAGAGGCGCCCACTCGGCGAAGAGCCGCTTAGTCCGTCTGCGCGGTCCTGCAGAAAATCATAAAGTTGCTTCATATCAGAAACTCCAGTCCTCATCAAAGTGTTCTCCCAGATGTGCAAAACTGGACTGAATAACTGAAAAACTGAAGCATAAATTGCAAAAACTAATGAAGATTATGGAGAGATGTATAGAAACTAACTTAAAACAATTTTAACGTAGCACTCAACATCAGTAATAACTGAATAAATAACTAAATATGTCCATTTCATTTAGACGTGTGGAAATAGCAGCAGCGCTTGAAGTGATGCGCACTGGGCAGAAGACGCCTTTGGCACCGCTGTGTCAGAAAGGTCACGGCCACCAAGAAGCTGCACAAAGGACAGGTAACGCACAACAAGGACACTTCTCTAACAGGGAGAGGGGTCCACCTGTAAATAACCTACACTGACCCCAAAAGTGAAAATTAAAGGAAAAGGTTCATTCAGGTTGACAAGGCGCAGAAAACCAAGTGTGATTTAATTTCAGCCTCACAAGTTTGGCCTTGATATAAAACAAATGGCAGCATGTGTGAAAACATGCAGTCCACTAACCTACATTTCTGCTCGCACACATCCTGACAAAATTGGATTTTTGTAAAGCTGGGTCACCAAAATCAATGCAGCTGTGGTGGTTAAAGCACATACGTCACCACAGCGGGCAGCATTTCACGTTTCTAATTTTATTCCTATAAACTTTATATTCAACGCTGTGGTGCTGCACTAGACCACCATCCTCTGTCGCATGTCACAGTTTTCGCAGCGAGTGGACACTTGACTGTCAGTCGGTCTCACTTGCTGTGACACTGTGCAGACAAAGCCCATCTCCACGGACAGATGCGCGGCGCCGCAGCAGTAAACTCAGTGTCAGACAGGCTCAGTGGGAAGTATGAGCAGCTGATACTTCTGATTCTACTAGACAGTAAAAAAAACGAACCAGGTTTACAAGAAACGTGTTTAATTGTAGGCTGAGAATCATAAACAACGACCAATAATCAGTCTAAACTGTCAGTGTCACAGGTGTTAAAATGCAGAACCACTGATTAAATCATCCTCCTTTCTCTCCGCCTCAGTTTACTTGAAATTAGCTGTTTTAAAGTGATAATAGCAAATTGTTCGCGTTTGTTTTTTTTTTACGACAACTGACAGTTCCTAAAATTGTGTTATATCAGTGATGATCAGCAGGTGACCAACAGTCCAAAATGCTCAAAGCGCGCGTCTCTATCAAACTCACCATGGCAGAATAGGTGTGGATTAACATCTGGGCTACTCTCGATACCCCCAAATTTAAAATTCAACAGGATGCGCAGGCTTCCAGCGACTGAAATGTGTCACCAAATGTTCCGAGATTTAATCCAGGCTGCGTTCACGGTCCATTAAACTCAAAGGTGTTATTTACTTTTCCTTATCTCCCTGTTTACGGAACTCTTTACGCACAGATGAAAAGCTGACGCCAGATACAGATACGCGCACAACACACACAAAGTCCTGTAGCCTCTCCATGAGCGCACTACTTATAGGTTTTGCGCGCACCCGGCAGAATGAGGGGAGGGGTCGACAAGGGTCCACATCTCTTAAAGAGATATATTCATTACGTTCATAGACACATTGTACTTTTACATTTGTTTTCTTTAAAAAATTATATATGCTCCAGGTTTTACGCGTCGAGTGCCGCTAAAATATGCGTTTAATGTTTACTTTACAAATATCTTAACGAAAAACACATTTCTATCATGACATTGATATTATCTAATCATTAACATCTACATTTAAAATATTGATGTTTTTACGCACAGGCACCAACGTCATTTGGAGTCGAAATTATGCAGTTTCTTAGTATTAAACCTCAAACAATGTAATTTTCTTCATATCTCACCTGCTGAAATCCACACTGAATCACTCACATGACTGATCTATGAACTGTCGATTATTCAGGTCATGGTCACATTATGCAGTCTTTTCGTGCAACGATGATGCTCTTCTACACAACAAACCTGCAGAAAGAAAACACGTGCCACTGGAAAAAAAGAAAACGATATGGTGCTTCTTTTACCTGGTAACCATCAGTCTTGGTGCGGGATTTCCAGAGCATGCTGCCGCTCAGTCGGTGCCAAAGCTGCAGCCGAGGGGTTAACGTGACGCGTTGGATGGAGCGGAGACGGGCTGAAGGTACAGAGAGGAGTGAGTGAGTTTGAAAGGAGATGCTGGAGTTTGTGTGGATGAGTCAGAGAGAAAAGAGAAAGAGGTTTGGGGGGGTGAAGAGATGGCGGGGTGAAAAAGAAAGAGGGCGGGAGGTGACAAGAGTCGACAGGGGGGTAGCTCAAACTTTTTCCACGGTTGGTACAAGGACTCTAAGACCAGGGATAAGCGAAACGGATGCTCGGTGCCTTCACAAGGCAAACAATCACCAACGTAAATAAAAACGCGTTTTCTTTCTTTTTAATCCGTACATTATTTATTATCACTGTAAGTTTACAGTGTGAAGTGTTGTCAGCCTGAAACGTGAACACAATTTAAACGTAAAAGTAAATAAACATTACATTTAATAGATTGATGGGAAAATGTGTTTTTTGTTGCTCGTTAAGAAAACACTTAAGGTCATTTATTTTACTTACAGCTATGTGGCTATTGTAACAATATATTAATGACCCCGCATTGTCCTTTGTGGTCATTTTGCGGTGGACAGTATGTTATATAAAACATTGCAATGGAACCAAACCGCCCTAATAATCTTAAATAATTCTATCACTAATAATTATATAATTGTTTATAATTCTATATTATTAAACACAAAAGATTTTTGTTGTGATTGATCTGCCCAATAAACTCTGTTAACGTATTGATACGTTGATACTTCACAGCTCAATGTCCAAAAGTCTCAGCGCGCCACCTTCTGGTTACTAAGAGAAGGACACTTAAGGAAAAAGCTTCTCTTCAATCACCTACAGCAAAAACACAGATATGAACATCTTTGTCATATCTATTTATATATTCTATTATTATTCTTGTACCATATTTATTTATTGTACCATTTACTCCACAGTGCAGCTGACTCTGAGGCTGAATTGTTGTTCTGCTCAGTGGTTAAAAAAATCCACATGAAGCTACAAGATAAAAAAAAAAGTGATATTGGTAAAGTTTTATCAAAATAATTCTTTATTAAATGCATTTACATTTCATCCTCCTCAAGTACAAACCAGTGTGTGTCTGTCAGTTCCATGTGGAGAAGCTGTCTCAGTAGGTTGCAGACATACTGCTGCCCACTCCACTGGTGTAAATAGTGAAAATCAAACCAGTCATTTCAGCCTGATTATCATTGGACAACTACACTGAAAAATACAATACACAGCAACACACAGTTTCCCTCTTTTCAGTGTGGGCTTAGGCATGCTGGGCTTTTCATCACATTACAAAAATACTTGAGAAAACATGATTCATGGCAGATTGGCAGTAAGTAATAAACACACCAGTTTGCCCAGCTGTGATCTTTATTTTTTCATAGTGTGACAAGTTAAAAATACTGTCATAGAGCAGATTGTCAGCGGCAGGTTGGTTTCACTCCAGCTATCATCTTCAGGTTCCTCATGCAGCTCAAGGCCACTTTATCACTTCTCACCATCATGTCTCTGATCTCCTGTTTACAGAGTGGGCATTGCTCTGCCATGGCACTCAGAGCTTCCTCCAATGCATCCTGTGTGTGCTGGTCAGGCAGCATGCTACACTGACCCAGCATGGTGAGCGTATGTTTGAGCCAGCCTTCCTCTCTGACCAGGGTGGTGATCCAGGGCTGAGCGCGGACACAGCCTCCCAGAGCCTGCATACCCAACCTCCAGAGCTCTGCAGCCTCGTCCCAACTCTCTACCCAGCTGACGCTCACCTTAACCGGACCGGGGCTGGAGCCAGAGTCCAAGGCACCGCGAAGGAACCGGAGAGCTGTGGAGAAGAACCGCCTCTGGCCAGCTTCAACCGATCCTTCAAAAGAAAAAAGCATGGACTGTAAGTGGGACCTAATGTTACTGAACCAAAGCTACCAATAACATTCATTCTATACCTGTATTTAAATTTAAAATGAGATAATAACAGCAACCAGTAACACATTACAAGTTTTATAAATAAAATGTGCTAGTGATTCATTTTACAGTCACAGCTGCAATAATGAATTTTAGCCACTAGGGGACAAAAAAGCCATCAAAACAAACTGACAGAGGACAAAGCCACCACCATTTCCCATTTTCCCATCATATTGGCAGTTACCTACTTTAACACTGTGCACACACAGCAACATTTGGCCATTTGGAGTCGTGTTACTGTCCACCTGATTAATGTCAATCCAATATATGCTCTCTTTTAGCTGCATTGGACTCTTAAGAAAAATATTTTGTTCTCACTACAAAGGCTTGGGTTACACTCCATGCTCAGTAAAAAAATGCAGTTTGGTGCTGAGCAGGAAACAGCTGCTCCTAAATGTTAAGGTGAGCGACCCAGACAGAACGCCCATAAGCCCCCAAACTAGAAGCTAATACAAGCTAGAAAGCTAAGAAGAGGTGCTGTAAGCGACCTCCTTCACTCTGCAATTTATTGACAGATTAGTGCAGATTTTTATATATATACTGAGAGAATTACTCAACAATACAAAGAGTAAGTAATGTTTACCACCACAGTCTGCATCTTGTGTACAGCAGCCCACATGATCTGCATTCCCACAGGGCTTTTTCAGAACAGTTACAGGAAGAAAAACAAAAGGGTAACTAATATAATTAGCTATGGCCACAGTGCACTTAGGTTTTTGCTATTTCCACAGTCCAGGATTTAAGTCCCTCAAACAATGGATTCTGAACAATAGGACAAGAACAGATATAAAGAATAACATTAATGGTTCAATTCCATTTGTCAGCTTCAGTTTCAGAGTCCTGGAATATCTGTGCATGTCTCACCATCTACAATGGAGCCACCGTTCATGTTATTAATAAAGCCTGTGTGATTCCTGTTATGGTCAGAGTCAAAACATCTACCGTGAAAAGGCCTATCAGACAAACACAGGAACTCCAAAGTGTGTCAACAACACTGGAAGGAAAAAAATATATAAAAGCACCAAAGTAAAATTGTACATTTTCTGTATTATACTCTAGAATTTATGTAGAGACTCACAATGCAGTGCAGTGTATCTACATGATATTGAATTTTGTGATTTAGTGGTTAATGTCATGACAAATAACATGGTACCAAGTGCGTGCATAACAAAGACCTCTTTCACCTGAAGCAGCTGATTTCAGTCTGCCAATCATTAGTCCCAAAGTGCAGTAATTTGCTGCAAGGACGAGGAGGTGGGGTTTATGCACTAAAACTGGAAGTGCTTCGCTGAGAAGTGCCTCCAGGGTCCTGAAACATGGGTTCGTCCTAGACAACCAAAACAGAAAAGTTAAATTTACACCATTATAAACTCGATCAGTTTTAATGGATATGAATAAAAATACACTTGATGTTGCCGTAAAAACAACAGATCACTGATTTCAGGTGAGTCCATCACTTGTAAATCAGCTACCTGACACTCTCTGGCTCTGTTACAGTGAAGTTGAGCAGGGCTGAGCAGGTCGTCTCCATGCTGGGATCCCTGGCTGATGCCAGTCCACTTTTCCCTTTGAGCGAAGTCCAGCTCTGTGACAGAAAGTCCACCAGCAGATTTGGGGTGTTGTGGGTGAGCAGCACCTTCCTGGGACCTTCCTCAGCTGACAGGTGGCACAAAGCTGGGAGGAGATATCTGGAGAGGAAGAGTGTGTGTAGGAAGAAGAGGGAAAAAGAAGGTACTTTTAGAAACCTGCAGAAATAAATGGAAGAAAATATATTTTTTGTTTTTACTGGTTGATTCCTTCTCATTATTTTCACCTCAGAGCTTCTTTGCCAGTCCATGCCCCCCTCCCCTCACTGACAGACATCTTGGCCATCCAGTCAGAGAGGCCCTGGTTTGCACTCTCATCTTGCAGGTGGATCTGGGCGTAGCTGAGCAGGAACGGCAGTAGTGCAGTCACTTCCTCCTTCAGACAGGAAGTTTCCTCAGCCAGCCATGAGCACAGAGCACGAAATGTGGCAAAAATAAAAGGGTCACCATAGCGGCTTGGATCAACCTTAAAGAACAGGAAGAGTGAAAGGAAAGTCCATGGACTGAGAATAATGACTTCTAGTCAATTTTTTCATAGATACTTATTTTTGTCACTTTGTCACAGGAGATGTATATTTTCGTCACAGCACTGAGACAAATCCCTAAACGCACAAGTAGTTAACAGAAACTCAAACATTGTCTTCTTACCTGTTGCAGGTGGTACATTATGGCAGAAAAGGCCTCTTCCAGCACCCTAAGGACCTGCCTACTCTGCTGCAGGCTGAGAGAAGAGACGGAGCTCTGAGGAAGTGTGGTGCTTGGGGACAATCCCAGACTGCAGGCCTGCTCTATGGCAGCCTCCATGATCCGGTAACAGCCTGAGGATTAGAACAAGGAGGTAGTTTCACAATACTAGCTTACTAAATAACCACTTTGAATAAAATAAAGAAATTAGGTTAATGTTCTTCACTAATGAAACAATACGTACGCTAAAAATATAAATTCTCAAATGAAGTGCTTTCATATTTCTGCACCACAAAATAAAGATTTAAATTTAAGAACTGGCTAAGGAAGCAGGGTGGAACAGTTTTCCCAATTATTACAATTTTGCTCCACCTAAGAAAGTAGCGTTTTACAGCATATATAAAAACAAACTTGTGCACTGTTTTGTCTGAAATGTGGTGGTCTGGATCTTCAGATCTATAGATCGTTTTCATTACCAAGCCATCACACTTCTGCTGTGATCATGTTCCCCAAAGTACCTGTCAGTGTGTGCTGCAGCTCTGGGCTCAGCTCATTACCAGGTGGTTCCTCCAAACCCATTCTGACCTCCACGCAGGCCCGGTTCACCAGTAAGCAGCAGAACTTTGGTGGTCCCACCAGTTCCCACCCATACAAATCCACTAGGCATGCACTGAGGACCAGGATTGGCCCGATCTGTCTTGGTGTCAATTTAGCCTGCATCATGGGTCTCAATACCCCCCACACACGGCTCACGACTTCCTTCAGCTTCTCACTCTCTACTGCCACTCCTACTGGGGGGAGAAAGTGGACCAGCTGGGAACACATATCCAGCCTGGCCTGGTCTGTGCACTGGCAGAAGTCTTTAGAGAGACTGACCAGTAGAGTGAAGAGTTCTGCAGGATGCTTGCTCCAAGCTTTGTCCTTTGTTTTATCTGACAGGATGCAACCAAGCAAGGAAAGCCCCCTCTCATGGCTGAAAGTCTGGTTTTGTTCCACTGCTTGGCACAGAGCAGGAACGGTACCCCTGCTCAGCAGTTGGTCGGGACCCCTGGGTAAGGCACACACAGCCATTAGTACCTGGTAGCAGTCAGCAGCCATGGCCTCATCGACCTTGGAGGATGGTGATGGCTTTTTAGATGTTGATACTCTGTTTGATGCACTGTCATCATCACCCCTTTGGTTGCTAGTCTCACTCTCTCCTGGAGATTTTGCCACATTGGCAGGATTACTTTCTGGGTTCTGTTCCTGGGCTGTCTGTTTCTGCTGGTCTGACACAGGACCATTTGCTAAGATGCCCAGCAGAAGCGGGATAGTGGTGAGGAGCTGAGGATGGCAGGCCATGTCTGGGTCGGTGCTCAGAGCAGCCAAAAGAGCCGTGCCCAGTGAAATGAGTTCATGAGGGGGTAAGCCAGAGTGCTCACCCCCTCTGACTGCTGTCATCAAAAGCCGAGCTGGCAGGTTGAGCCCCACAGCCTCGAAGATGCGTCTTAAGGTGGGTTTGTCCAATTGGCTTGCAGGGCACAAACGAGTAATCTAAGAAAGAGAGAAGACAAAAACAAATGAAATCACAGCTACAACACACACACCTCGGCAAACAGCCTTTCAGACATTTGTCTCTCTCTTTTTAATTGGGTTATATCTGGGTTTGTTATATTTGGTTGAAAGGTCAGTTGACACATATAGATTTTCCAAAGATACAGATCTCAAAACTTGGGTAGATAAAACCACATCTATAGTATCAACATGGTTAATCACTAGTTGTTCATCGAGTCCATACATACTACCATTACAGGTTTAATGCAAATAGTTGGTTTGCTGCTAGGAGTGTGTTTATATTAACACCAGGATCCTGGTTATGATCTTTTTTTAAACCAAATATCCAAGCTTGAGTGATATGCTACAAACCATTACAATAGAGCATGTTAACACAATATCCAGGTTTCTGATTATTCTTTGCCTTGTCTGCAGTTGCATCATAATAAAAGTCAGTGAAATTAAAAACATCCTGATCATTTTTTATGGAAGTCTGACAGAATATAAACGGTATTGCTGATTTTATCTTCATTTACTGGTGATCAGAGGGAGAAGCAAAGTCGGAAATCAAGCATAGTTACACAGATACGAATAATCCAGCCTCTCTCTCTCCTCTCTAAACTCCTGAATATAGTGAGCCAGGACCATATACCTGAAATGAATATGAAAACGGTGTGTGATGTGTTACTGACACTTACCAACAGAAGAGCAGCCAGTGTGTGACTGTCATTTTTAGCATGCTTGAGTGCACGGAGACACTTCTCCAGCACCTCTCTCTGGGTATCAGTCAATCCACCTCCACCTCCTGCATCCCTCTCCGACTCTCCTCCACCTTCTCCTCCTCCCTGGTCCTCTTTTCCAGGGGGCAGGCTGCTCACGGCAGGTATAACGTCGGCACCGTCAGCCATTGTGACCTTGACAGACAACACATAAATAAAAAAGTTAGCGCTTTAAAAAAAGAAATTAAAAAATCGTACAGAAAATCAAACCGTTAGCGCTACACCTTTTGAAGGTAACAAAACTTTCTTATTCACTAATTTTCGGATAGGTTTTTAAGTACGACTGGCCGCAATTCTTTAAATATTTAACGAATTAACGTTAAAATAACGTTAAAATAACTCACGTCCTCTTACGCACAAACAGCTCGTGAGTACTTTCCGGAAGTAAGCCGTCAAACGAAGAGACATCGGACCAATAAAAAAAAGGCTCATAAATGTGAGTGAACCAATCAGAACCGGGATTATTTGAAGGTGGCGACGCCATTTTGGTCTATGTTGTAACGTCAGAGACGCGAAGAAGCGTTATTTCTGAGGTAAAAGAAGACTTTTCTACTAATTTCTTCTGTTTCTTGCGATAAAATATACCACGCATGGCAAGAGTAATAGGTTGAAAGATTTGTTTTGAGCTGAACCTGTGCGTCATTGGTCGGCAGGTGGCGCAGGGCGGAAGTAACGTTAGCTAGTGCTTGGTTGAACCGCATTCAGTCGAGCTAGCTAATTTAAGATGTAGCGCATGCAAAACTAAAATTATAACAGTTGTTTATTTAATATGACTTGTTAATTTAATTTAGTATACATTTCCCTTTAAAAGTGTCGTTAAATCAATCCACTCTGCTCCTGTCGGTCACGATATGTTCCAACGGTTCTGTCACCAGGTGTCTTATTTTGAAAAGCCCGCAATATGTTTAAACGGTTGTGTCGCTAGGTGTCTTATTCTGAAAAGCCAGCCAGCGGAAGATTTATTTCTCAGGCTTCTTGACAGCGGTCACAGAAACACACCAGCTGTACCAGCGACAGGAATACTGACCCAGTTTACTCTAAAGAGGCGACAACAACAACGAGGACGGCGGCACAACACTTCACGGCGACCGGTCAAAGTGAAAGCCTGCGTCCTTTTTTGTCACTGTAAGTCCTTTTGTACTTTTGTGTATTTCGTGGTGTCGTGATAGTTGCCATTACAAACACCGGATGAATCCCGCACGGTGTGTAGTGAAAGAAAGATGCCAGCAGCTGTTAGCCTCAAGGTGCCTTAAACGAGGGTGATCCTGGATTATACAGGTGAATTACCTCATGGCGTTCTGCTTCAGTCTTAATCTCGTAGTACAGAAAAGCCAGTAACTATGTAATGTAAAAGCAGTATATTAGCTAAAGTGACATTAATGATTCAACCTTTACTGCCTTGTGATTTTGTAATTATGCAGTGGACCACGCAATTGGACCTTTGGGCCTGTGTTTAATTATCTGTAGCTAGAGACACACTACCTCGAGTAAATCGTGTTTCTTTTCAGGCTGGTAATGCATAATACACGAGACCACCATTTTGGATCAAATGGCTCAGGGATGTTATTTCAGTACGTTTACTCATGCATTTCATTTGATTGACTTTCATGCTTTCAATCATCCACTTATTTGCACATTCATCAGTCACTTAATCCAAACTCTGCAAGACTTCACATAGAATCTTATAAAAAAGATCTTCACCAAAAATTATTTTCATGATTTTTAGTTTGGTTTTGTGAGGTAGGCTAATAATTTACCTAATAAAATAAAAGTAATTATAAATTCAAAGATAAAACCTTCAGTATTATTCCTTATTTGGTCAGGTCTAGAACATAAAATCATTTTCATCTGGGAAAATATTATTTTTCAACTTTGTGATTGTCTTTGAGACTTTAATAATCAAATGCCTAAATAAATGACTTATTTTATTGATTTGCAAATGACATTGTAGACAGTGCAGTTATTTATTTTTTTTTTTTTGTCCCATCTGGGAAATTTGACCTGCACCATAACAGAAACGGTGAAATTAATCCGCAATTGTCTCTCATTAAACACAGCAAAAGGGATATCAAGGACAGTAAAAACAAAGGGACAGTGAAAAGGAAAATAAAATGGCAAAACCAAAAAATAATATAAATTTCCTATGATGTTCCTGTACACAGGGTTTTTTTCATCTATTTAGATATCATGCTAGGGTAAGGATCTTTCTGTGGTTGTCACAGCAAAATGACACATTTATCATTATTTTTGTTTTTTTTTTGTGTGTTTTGTTTTTTCTCAAGGACTCTGTCTGGAAGAGAAATGAAAACTGCATAATTTTCCTTTCCCATAGCTGACAGAAGAAACTGTGTGTGGGACTTGGTGTCATTACAGAGAAAGCTCCACCAGTCTGTACGCCTAGGAGCCAATATAGTGCTGACAAGTGTGCTATTGACTGCTGCATCTGAGAGAGAGAGAGAGTAAGAGGAGGAAGAAACAGCCAAGGAGAGAGGGGTGGACTTATCTTCTTCAGATGTAAAGGGTTTCTTTGGTCACAGAGATCATTTTACAGCAGAATCCTCTCAGGGGAAAAGTAGCCATTGAAAAGTTCGTAATGGCTGAGCTGTCATCAGCCCAGGTTACCAAGTGCACCTGAGCGTTACTGCTGCACACACCTGCCTCTGGCCATTTACTGAGCAGTAAAAAATCAAATCCACACTGCTGTGACTTCAGCAAGGAGGAAAAAATGTGACTCAACCCTTCAAATTGTTTTTGTCTGGATTATTTTTACCTGGAGCATTTTGTGGCTTATTTGGGAAAGAGAAACACGCACAGGAGGTCAAATGACTGTTTGTGGATTTTGGACTGTCTGATCTCTTGATTATAGCAGAGGAGGAGGTTGCTGGGGTCAAGCATCTAAGCACATGATTGAAAATTCACTCACGGAGGCAGGCCATGCAGGTTGGTGTCAGCAGTTCTTGTTATGAATTACTTCGTTTTACGTATTCAATATCCAGTACCTGATAAGTGACTGAATTCTTTCAATTCTGTGTTATTGTTGCAGGATTGTCTCAGGTATATTTCCTATGTATGTTTAATCTGTTAAACAACATCTACAGTGTATGATAGTAATAATCAGCTTTTAATGAAAATCAATATCATGTACAATATTTAAAGCTTAGAAAATAAATAGCTTATACTGTAGCTGTAAAATATATAAATCCTGTACACCCCCATGGTATAATCCCCTTCTGTTGCAAGAACTTAAGAGAGAGGAATGGCTTTTTAATGTAGACTGTCTGAATGCATTCCTTATCGAATCAGCCTCACTAAAATGTGATTTTACTTGAATAAACAGAATTTGTTTCTCTAAACAACATTCTATCATACATGAAGAGCATAATGTTAATTGATCTCAGTACAGTACAAGTCTTTGGCTTGCTCCTTTTTGTGACTCATTCAGTAAGTTAATTATTCTGCAGCATGATTTAATATCATAGCTACTTACTCTGAAATGAGAAACTTTCCTGCAGTGAAGGACGCTACACATTAGAAAGCCTGAATGAACTGTCATTGTGTCTTCAGCATAATTTAAAGAATATTAATTGTGTGCTGTAAAGTTAGATAAAGCAGCTGTGTAGGATGTTACACACTTTGCATCAACAGTTCAACTTCAGTGACAAGAGCTTAGGAGAGAAGTAAAAATGTGTATTTATTTGCATGCTGCCAATACACTAAAGAGTATTCCTAAATATTAATCACTATTCATTCAATCAAGACTACACATGTAAGAAAATGAAGGACAGATTGCACAGTTAAGATTTTGGAAATTTGCATAATGTTGTTGGTTATGAATTTGGCTAAGACAGAGTGACTAGACGCCTGTAATAAAGTATGCAAATTACCTCTTTATTTACTATTTCAACTCTTTCTTTAGCTGATAGTTAAGGGAAGGAGCTCACAGAATTTTGAGTCAAAAGCTATTTTCAATACAATATGAGCAGAATTTTTCATTATGAAACAGAGTTGTTTGCTGCTTTTTCAAACAAGGAACAAAAGGAGCAGACTGAATTGTTACACGGGAATGCTGTGGCATATTTGTTTTCAACAGGCCACAGAATTGACCTAAGTGGTCGAGTCTTGTTTGCATGAACATTTGCTGATGTGATTAACACATGATAACGTTTTTAATACTTCTCTCTCTGTCGTCCCTTCTCTAGAGTAGTATTTGAGCAGCTGAGCCTGTGAAGGCCTCAGAGGTGACCATGTTGGATCTCTTCCTTAGAGTGCTGGTGTTGACCTGTCTTCACCTGTCACCTCACAGCACCTCTCTGCCGACCTAAGTCCTCCCTCCCTCTCTCTCTTACTACATCTCTTCCTTCTGCCTGGCCAGGAGAAAGGTAAGCTGGGCTTCTTTTGCAGGTTGTAGTTTTTCTTTAGTAGGTGTGCTCAGTTATTTTTGCCAGGTATTTAAGTAAGCAAACTGTTGATTTAGCTGCAGTGGGGTAGAAGTCAGTTAGAACTCTAATGGTTAATGGGACAGTTATCATGCTTGTAATGAAACAGTGCCCTCAAAGTCATTTACTCATCCTGTGCAACTTAGTATGACAATGAAACCTTTTGTATTAATGCTCACCTAGCACCTTGTGCTGCTTCATTGGGCTTCCCAGCGGTTGGTACTTTACACTATGGTTAATGAGTTTTTTTTTTTTTTAATGAGTGTACAGTAGATTGATTGGCAACAGTGCAGTTTTATCAATTCTCTGACACAATTGTGCAAAAAGTGAAGAGGTCTGCATGCTTTCTGAACCCACTGAAACTGCATAATTTATTTCAGAAGGAATGGTATGGTGGGGGACTTTGGGATAGGCAACAGAAGTTAAAATAAATTCCTGTGGGTTTGAACAATGGCTGCAAAGCTTGAGTTTGCACTGCCTGAATTGCTGGTGGGATGCTTTCTCTTTTCAGGTCCTTGGTCTTTGTGGGAAAATGTCCTATGCATACCCCAAGCTGCTCACTTGGAGTTTACCTCACCTCCTCCTGTTACTGTTGACTTACCTCTTTCTCCTGGCTCCTCCCACAGGTAAGATACACCAGTCACATATTTAAATTCAACTGGCAAAAGTACATTGTTGACAGAGGTGATAAGGAGACTTGCACCTGTTCTACCAGCACTCATCTGCACAGTAGATTCCCACGCCTTTGGTTACTCAGGATGAGTCATTATGCTTCCTATAGTTTTATTATGATAGTTGGACGATTCTGGGTTTTTAGTTGGTGCTTACTGTCGATTAATTTGAGGAAGGTCGATACTGAATTGTTTCTATCATTATATGTGTGTGTGTGCTCCCTCTCTCTGATGCCACTCTGCTCAATGGCTTACAGTGTGAAACAGAACAATAAAAGCTCTGTGAGCAGATGTGTGTTGAGGGTGGGGGACAGAAAAAGAGTGGACAAGAAGTGAGATGACAAAAGGAGGGGTCATTTTTCAAACCGACTGTTGTGCTTTTGTGTACTTTTAAACGTGGCCACATCTGTGTTTTTCCAGACTTGAGATAAGTTGACATCCAATAAAGTCAGCTGCTCTGAATTGCACTCAGTACAAGAATTTATTTATTTTTTACGGAATACATGGTCAAAATTTCAGCAAGAGCCTGTGCATGTTTTTAGATTGTGTATTACTTATATAGTACTTTCCATTGTTAGTTGCTAAGTCCATGTTCCCATGCTGGAAACATTCTCACACACACAACTCACAGAAAACAATGCATGCATGCAATCCAGCATTACTGTTGGGTAATTTTGTCTCACTGATAATCAGCTTCACTCTTTAGTGTGCACTTCTACAGATGTATCAGAGGCATCTTACTGTAAGTTATTGCTGATACAATCAAACTCTTTCCTGGTATTGTTAGTTCATGTAAAGACATTCAACTGGTGAAATATGGGGTGGCTTTTTATTGTGAAACATTGAGGAAATGCAAAGTATCTGTAAATGAGGTTGGTGCTTAAAGAAAGCATTCATCAATAATATGTCTACAGAGATACTTTAGACATTTTTGACAACAGATCAACATTAAGTATCACAGGGAATGATGGAACAGGATCAGCTATGGTGAGCTTTTTAGCTTTTCAGCTTTTTAGGAGTAAAATTTTACTCCTCCCTATTTGGAAAATGCTAAGCTTTTACAACATGAAATCAGATCAGTTTTTCATGGCATAATGGAAAAAGGCCAGATATTGACATATTTATTGAAAGAGCACAGGACTGTTTGTCAGCAGGGTAAACATTTGCATTAGTATCCTTCTGCTACATTTGACATTTCTGCACAACAGGCCACTCACATCAACCAAGAACTGAAATCTTAATATTTAAAACGTGATAGAAGGTTCTGAGGGTCTATTTAAGTAATTGTGTTGTCTTAAGTGGCATCTCATAAATGTAGAAGATAAGGCTATTGGGTGGACTTCTAATAATCATTTATTTGCTGTATGTAATTGTCACATTGACTGACTGTGTATTTGTGTGTTCACACTGGCTTTGGTCTGCAGCACTGAAGTGACCGTTCTGTACTGCAAGACAAAAATTAATCAGGTCTAAGTTGTTCTTCTTTGTAGCTGAAGTGTTGCTGATTCAGAGAGTGCCTCAGCTGCTAGTTTGCCTTCTGCCTTTGTGTGGACATGCATTTCAGTACTGGTGAAATATTTCCCATATTTGCCTGTTATTTTCTCAGTGTATCACTTTGTCTTATTGTGCTTGCTTACACAATGAATTTCTCATTTGGACAGTTTCTGGTTTATTTGAATACATTTACACAAGATGAATAAGAATAGTTTCATCAGTGTTGCTGTTGAAGAGGCTTGCATGCACTCACAGGGCAGCTAAGTGCCAGCTCACTGCTAATATGAGGCTGATATGATCTGGCTCAGAGGGTGGAGTTTTGTGCATACTGTGTACTGTGCTTTGCGTTTTAATCAGTCTTGTTTTGTTAGGGAAAAGCTTCACTTCCCCTCTCTCCTGCTGACTTGGCTAACTGCTCAAACGACATATTTGCTCTCTTGAGAGAAATGTTCTGTCAAAGTCTAATCTGTGAAAAGTCTGGACTGGAATTCAGTCTGGAATGTCACTTTTCCCCTCTGCCTCTTACAATGGCAAATGAACCCAACAATGCCCTGATTGATGTCAACAAATAAACTCTTTAAAAGGCTCTGAAGCATTTCCTAGTAGCAGATCCTTTCACCCTTATTTCATGACCATCTTCCTTTTTCATTTTTTGACTGCATCCCTGTTGTCACATCTTTCATGTGAGTTGTAAAATATCACCACTGTACATCATTTTCTCCTTCCTTCAGGCGTGTCAGCTAATCTGTGCAGAGTGACTGGTGGAGTGTTGGGGATCCACTGGAGCAGCATCATCAGCTTGGGTTGGCACCCCCTGGCAGACGGGAGAGGTGGGGCAACATGTTGGGAGTCCTGCTGCTTAAAACCAAGCTGCAACGCAGTGTGGAGCCTCGGTGGGCGTTGTGTGCTTCTCAGCTGCTCACTTAGAAGGGGCTGTTCCCTCTCCTACCTGCCCCAGCCTCACCAGGAGTCCCTGGGCCTCCTTCAGGTGCTTTCTAAGGTATGGCTGGAGGTCATTATGCCAGTGACATCCATGTAGTAACTTATACAGATTTAACATCTGGTAAAGAGAACACTTGTGTGGATCAGGAATTAGTATCTGCAGATAGGCAAACAAAATATGCATTTTAATTCAGATATATATTCATTATGACAAATTAAACATTTACAAAAAATATTTTTTTAGGCAGGTTTAAAGATCTTTTTTTTTTTTTCTCCTCTCTTTAAGGATCCCGTCACAGTAAGACGTAGAATGGCTCGCCACGTACAGCGTACCAAAAGCCACAGACCACACAGAACGACCCTTAACAGCACGGTAACTGTTGGTTGTTTTCAGATGTTTATGTTGACCTTCACGTTGGTTACTTACCAGATGCTGTTGTGGCTTCTTAAAATTCTTCTTTTATTGTTGGAATCGCACTGATTGTTTAGCCAGATGGTGTGGTTGGTGTACATTTGGCAATATTGAAAGAACCATATTACAAAAATACAAACCTGGAATGAACGTTCCCCAAGTTCTGTTTCAAATGTTCCTTGTTATTTGAGACCTTCTCTCTAATGCATAGATAGTATGGCTGCTGTTTCTACAGGAAAGTCCCAAACTGGAAATGGTCAATCCAACACCAACAGCACCCAGCACCATCACTCTTCAAACAGCTCAAAAGAACATTAACCTGTTAACCAATGGGAGTTCATTCATTGCTCCAGCTTCATCACAGCACAACTCAACAGCAGACGACACTGTTTACACTCCTGTGTCTTCCAATAGTGGTGATGTCACTTCTCCCACAGTGACTGTAGTTGAAATCATCACAACTTCAACACAGGCTGGTAAGGGAACTATCTGCAGCAGCTAATGTCACATGGCAACGATCACCTATTTCCAGCTCCATCAGTAATTTGTCTTGTCTTCATTTATTAATTATGAATTAATATTAAACACTGTAACACTAGTTTTGCAGCCTTGGGTGAAGATTTTACAAGATTTTTAGTAGAGTGGTTGTCTTTTAAGCACGCATACTCAAAATCCTACACAGCTTTACTGTTCCTTTTCATTTCAATTTTGCTGCAGTTGATATTTGACAAAGATGTACTTTGCTCATAGATTTTATGGTACACTATTCAGGTATTATTCCTTTGCAAATGAAAATGACATGTCCTTTGTGTGTGAAGTCAAAGCACATGTCTAAGAAAAATGTGCTGAGACGTGCTGGGCTTCTGCAAACGGGAATAACTTGACTGATCAGTTTCCCTGTTTCCTTTCCCTGAAAAACAGTGTTGCAATTGATTTGGTATTAACTACAAAATGGCAGCAAACAAATTAATCCATGTCATTACAGATAAAATCTTTTTAGCTTTAACTAGAATATAGTGAAAACACAGTTAATTTAAGTTAACTGCATTTTAGAAGGAGCATATTTACTAAAATGCCAATAATTTGGTCTTTGCCTCAATAATTTATAGAAAATTGTGATCCATAAAACTTGCATTTGTCTCTGGTTGAAAGCTCTGCTGTCCAAGCAGTTCCAGTCCTTTAGTTGCCATGACAACCTTGTAGTTGCCCTACTGTCATTTTGGCATCATCTCTGATCCCATGTTGTTTTCCACAGCAATGAGGGAGCTAGTGGTATCAGCAGGAAAGAGTGTGGAAGTCACTCTGCCACGCAACGAGGTTGAACTCAACGCCTTTGTGGTGCCAACACCCCCCCCAGGTAAAACCATGGAATTATGGAAGAAACTATTGCAGTTTGTCATGTCTTTCTGGAAGAATATTACACAGTGATGAACAGGAATGCATGTCATAATTTTGTTAATCCACTGATCCCTCCTCAAAATGCTCATGATATGCAAAAAAATGCTCTGATTTCAGTTAAATGCATGAGCATTTTTGTTAAATGTGCTTATTTATTAAATGTTACTTTTTCCCTTCAGGGACAACCTATGCATTTGACTGGCGTCTCATAACTCATCCCAAAGATTACAGTGGGGAGATGGAAGGAAAGCACAGCAAGACACTTAAACTGAGCAAGGTACAGATCCCAACCATATTTATATTCTGCTAAAAATAAAATATGCAGCACCGGGACTAGTGAATGTACAAATAAGGTTTGGTAACTGTGTAAAGGAAACATATCACCTGAAAAAAATTATATTTCCTTTATCCTTTCTCTGTTTCTTTAATTTCTTCTCCCTCAGCTCACTGTGGGCCTGTATGAATTTGAGGTGACAGTGGATGGTGATGGGGCTCATGGAGAAGGCTATGTTAATGTCACAGTCAAACCAGGTCAGTTCAAACATTATGCACAAGATTTCAGTTATATTTATTGACGTCTAAACTGGGTGAATGTTTTGTGTAGGCCTTTTTAAAACGAACCAAGGTTACAACAGAAAATCTAATACAATATACTTGACTTCAAGGGAACAAATCTGGGAATTTCACAGTGTTGGAGTTTTGATTTCAGCTCATGATTCAACCCAGTGTGTATTTTAATTATAATGACATTACTTTTTCCTTTAAGATTTTACTTATTGAATCACATCTTTTTTTCTTTTTTTTTTTTTTAAACAGCTGTTCAGGCAGTGACTGCTGAAACCCAAAATAAATATATGCAAATGCTGAAATAGCTAAACAGTAACATCAGTTAACACTGAGAGGTGTGGGTCCTAGGCTGCAGCATGTCTTCTGAAGGCCATGACTACTATTTAATGGCATTGTATTTTCTGTCAGTGTAAATGATGTTGTCTGTCCACAATTATGCCTCATGTTGACTACATAAACTTGGATCTTATTTCTGACAAGCTTGCTTTCCTCTTGCACACTGTTGTAATTATGACTTTCGCCAAGGCAGCCACTGACATGTTCATACCAGTCACAAACTGTTGCTGTACAGCTCAGTCATCGAGTTAATTTGGTGTTTTCCACCTGACAGAGCCGCGAGTAAACAAGCCTCCTGTTGCCGTAGTTTCGCCAAAGTTCCAGGAGATCTCCTTGCCAACCAGCTCTACTGTGATAGACGGCAGCCGTGAGTCTCGCACATGATGCACAAAATATCCAAACATAATTTACATCAGCTGAAGACAGAAGTCTTATGCACGTTACTGTTTCTTCTCATGCTATTGTTTAACTGACCATGTCCCCTTTGTCCTCCCTCTTTTTCTCCCCTCCCCAGAGAGCACTGATGATGACAAGGTGGTGGCGTGGCACTGGGAGGAGATTAAAGGGCCACTCAGGGAGGAGAAGGTGTCTGCTGACACCCCTGTCCTCACACTTAATAGTCTGGTACCTGGGAACTACACATTCAGGTAGAAATGGACCTCACTTGTCTAATGGTTTAACTTTTAGAGCTCCCAATGTTTCAGATGTAGTTTTAGAGAAGTCATTTAAATTTGACTCTTCTAGGTCAGAGGTGATTCCTTTTAGACTGCTATGTATTTAACCTACTGAATGTCTTTTCTCAGTTTGACAGTAACAGACTCAGATGGAGCCACAAACTCAACACAGGCCACTCTCTCTGTCAACAAAGCAAAGGACTACCGGCCTGTGGCTAATGCTGGCCCTAACCAGGTCTGACTAGTGTGTTTCATTATAATGGCTTAGTTCTTTGAGCCACAGACTTCACATTTGTATGATTAAACAACTGGTTTGGTTTACTCAACCTGGAAAATGTCAAAATGCAGTTTTACTTATCAAACCAGTGCACTCCTGTTAACAAACAAGTTTTCCGCTTCTTGATCCAGGTCATTCAGTTGCCACGAAACTCCATCACTCTGTATGGCAACCAAAGCACAGATGACCATGATTCTCTGTCCTACGAGTGGTCGCTCAGCCCAGAGAGCAAAGACAAGGTGGTGGAGATGCAGGTGAGATACTTGAGAAACATATTGTAGCACAATTAAGTTGTATATTTCAGCATGTTTCAGAAGCGATTAATTTTTTTTTTTTTTTTTTTTTTTTTTGGTTCTTGTGCTTTTCAGGGTGTACGAACCCCCATCCTACAGCTGTCAGCCATGCAGGAGGGAGACTACACCTTCCAGCTGACTGTGACAGACTCAGCTGGACAGCAGGACACCGCCCAGGTCACAGTCATTGTGCAGCCAGGTAAACAGTTGCACAGTAAAAAGTATGTTCATTCAGCTGTGTGCACTTCTGCACCACTTAAACTCAGCTTTTTGACATTTAAGGTCCACATCCTTTGTACACAGCATTTCCTGTGTTTGCTCTTTCCTAAAGACTGTATATAGATATCCACATGATATGTGAAGGTAATACTGAGTGACAGTTAATACTGACTGTTTTTATAAAGGTCTTGATCTGTAGATTGTGTAAAGCTGAAGTCAGTTTGCCAAACCCAGGAGATGTACTGTATGTGTACACTGAACCTGATAAGCACCTTGTGTATACTGTAAATGGCAAACACACACTCACAAGATGTTTTAACAGTGTTTGAACAGGACCTCTAGTATTAACATGTCTCCCTGCAAGGTCAGACTGAGTCAACCATGAGAATAATAATATATGACAGATAAGCAAGAGTGCTGTTATTCATAGGTGGGTATTCTGGGTGTCTTAGATCAAACCTGCTCCTCTTTAACACACTTTGGCCTTCATGTACTGTAGCAGAAATTATACAGTTGAAATAGGACAGAAATGTATTGTTCATGTGTGTTGTAAAATAAAATTGTCAGAATATTTTTGTCATTCTGCTCTTTTGTACTTCTACGTCTTCTAGAAAACAATAAACCACCAGTAGCAGATGCAGGACCAGAGAAAGAGCTGACTCTTCCAATTGACCGAACCACATTGGATGGCAGTAAGAGCAGCGATGACCAGAAGATCGCCATCTACCACTGGGAGCAAACCAGGTCAGTTCAACACGAGCTTATATAGACATCTATTAGGAAAAATTTCTTTTTGCAATCAAGCAACAAAAATTAAAGCAACAAAAATTAAAACAACAGAAGCTGCAAAACTCCATTGTCTACAATGCAACCAAGAGCTTCTCTTCCCTCTTATTTTTTTACAGTCTGAATAATAGACCTTATATCAAGTAAACAGAATTTAACTGTAGTAATCCCTTAAAACCATGATTGTAAATATAAATGTAATGGGATTCAATTGCATAAACTTTGCATCAACATTTATGTTTTATATAAAAGTAGATTCTCCATTTGACTGTCTCTGTTTTTGTCCATCTGTTTCTCCACCAGTGGTCCTGCTGATGTGAAGATTGAGAATGCAGACAGCGCTGTTGCCACGGTGACAGGTCTCAAGGTTGGCAGGTACGAGTTCACCCTGACAGTAACTGATGAGAGGAAGCTACATGGTACCGACACTGTCACGGTCATCGTCAGAGAAGGTTAGGAGGTGTGTGTGTGGAGATGTGTGTGTGTGTCTGTGTCTCTGTGTGCATGTGAACTAATCATTTTGCAAAATCGCTGCCTGAGGTCAGAGTCAGACAGGTGAAGATTGTGGATGTTGTTGTGAAACATGGCTGGGTAATTAAAGAAACATTATATAGTAGCATCATGATTGAAGCAGTTTAAGGGTGTTGAAAAAGAGGTGTTTTATCTTAGTAAAGAAAACAAGTCCATATACCTAAACTAATGCAATCTCCCTGACACTGCAGTAATACAAAGTATGGGGGCAGCCTTATTGCATTATATGTAGTAGTTATATTGTGTAATTAACCAGTAAATGAATGAGCAATGCATAATATTTTTATCTCTCTTCCCTATGTTACCTAACAAGTTGCACTAACGAAATTAGATTCTGGTGCTTATTAGTCTTTTAAAACCGTTTTGAGCCACTTCTACAATAACAGGTCACAACATGTATATTAACCCCGAAAAGACAACTAGTATGTGTTCTAGCTTTTTCTTTCAGGTTCATCCTGTGTGATTGATATAACAAGAACAACCAGCAAGGAATAATGGCTTCATGATGGCTGTTGTAATAATCTTTTGGTATTTCATGTCTTGTTTGACATAGAAGTGGACCAGCCACCAGAGGCTCATGTTGTGTCAAGTCCACCCATCTCTCTGCCCGTCAGGACTGCTATTCTGGATGGATCTCGCTCGTTCGATGACAAAGGTGTAATCAGCTACCTGTGGACCAGGGATGACAGCAGCCCAGCTGCTGGGGTGAGCCTCACATTCTCTTACCTATTGTAATAAAGACCTATGACTGTACTTTAGAAACAGCTCTTTCTTAAAGTTTATATTAAAGAGAAAATCCATCCTAAGAATACAAAACTATAAGATCATAAATCTGTTCAGCCTGTATCAAGTAAAAACAGCTACTTGTCCTTCGTAAGCAAATTTGCATATTCAGTGTCTGGAAATATGAATTATAATTTTTCTTCATTACCACAGGATGTACTGAACAGCTCTGACCACCAGGCAGTGCTGTTCCTGGGAAACCTGGTGGAGGGGAAGTACAGTTTCACCCTGACTGTAACTGACAGTAAAGGACAGAGCAACAGTAACAGAGGCACAGTGGAAGTCAAATCAGGTAAAACAGACAAAAATGCAAACCTCCAGTATGTTGATGCTGAATGACAGACTTCCACTGTGATGTAAAGTAACAGCTGCTGCACCTGGCTGTTAGTCTATGTCATTGTTTGATGATGAGGCCAGTTTAAGGACAGTGGGTCTGCACAATTTTGTCACAAAATGGCTCCCAGCTTGTGGTATAATAACTGATATATTTTTACCTTTTAAAAAAATAAATAAATAAAGTGTCTGTATGCCAATAGTTTCCACACAGCAAGGAGCTCAACAAACAGCAGAAGGTCGAGAATGTCAGTGTGCAACATACGGTCCACTGTCCACAGACACACTCAGTCAGAAACTAATCCGTCACTTGGTGTTCTGGCCTGTTTCCCAGGTTTCAGAGCATCAGATGGATCTTGGAGCCATCCTGTTTTTCCCCATGCCGGTTTCTGTTTTTTTCCAACCTCCTGCCTTCATATCTCTTTTATTTTTCACTCTCTGCCAGACACATGGGAACGGGACTTGGTGGAGCTCGTGTTGGAGGTCTCCGTGTCCCAGTTGTCCCACCGTCAGCGTGACATGTTGCTGCGACAGGTTGGGGTTTTGTTGGGTGTGCTTGACAGTGACATCATCGTGCGAGACATCAGTGCTTTTAATGAGCACAGGTGAGTTGACCTGCACCTTTTTTATTTGATTACTTGATTTGTTGTCATTTTTACTGTATTTGATTATACCCCCAACCGTAGAGCTGATAATGAGACAATTAAACCAATGCATGAAAACGATAAAGATGAAATTTTCTTGATCTGGCTTGATCGATGAGTGTTACTATACAGTCTAAATAGCATTTTTCCCTTCTTTGTCCCTCCTCAGTACTCGCTTGGTCTTCCTGGTGTCAGGCGGTCCAGGGCGCCCTCCTCTGTCTGGCCGCAGCGTTGCACTTGGCCTACGCAACAAACTGCGGAAAGAGAAGAATGACTTTCTTATCTACAAGGCCCGACGAGTGGACACAGTCAGTGAGTACCACACTAGTAGGGTTTGTAGGGAGATGCACACAATAAAAAATGAAGCAGCTAAGGGTGTCTGTTGTACAACTATACTCTAATAGGTCGTAAGGAATCTAAGTTACAGTTTAAGTCATAATATTTCTTATCGATCTTAATTTTTTCTTTGAGCCAGATGCCACAGGTAGGACACATGCAGGCAGGCACAGGGCTGCTTTGACCTCTTGAACTCTATTACTTAGTAAATGGTCACATAATGAGAGGGAATGATTGGTAAATGTCAGATTTCCAAATTTTAAGGTAAAAGTTCTATAATCTCGTTCTTGGCTCTTTTTCTGTTGCCGCTGTGTTGAAATTGCCAAAGTGTTATCCTCATTAATGCACCTATCATAGGTTTAAAATTCATATTGTGTGTTATTCCAAGTGCGTGTCCTTACCTTTCTCAGGCTGCTCTCTGCAGGATAATTTACCACTCTGGGATAATAAAGCTCTACTTTCATAACACCCATGTCACTCTCCCTCAGTCTGCCAGCTGAACTGTTCCGGTCACGGTGAGTGTGACTCATTCACACGACGATGTGTCTGTCACCCTTTCTGGATGGAGAACTTCATCAGAGCACAGCTTGGAGATGCAGAGAGCAACTGTGGTGAGATGAGAATTTTATTAAAATAGCTTTGTCATGTTAGAAAGCAGATGTATTGTTGTGAAACTGTTTTTCTCATCTGCATATTTAGTTCTGGCCTCTAAGAAGCTGCTTTAATATACTTTAAAACAATACATATTTGCATCACATAATCATAACATGCTTTTGTGTCTAACAAATATTCTTTAGAGTGGAGTGTACTATATGTGACTATAGCATCATTTATGATTGTGGTTGCCATAGCAACTGTAATCTGGGGGATGGTGTGTTGCTGCAAAAGGTGGGTTCATTTCTTAAAATGTAAAATATTTTTATTTTTTGTACAAAATAGTCCATTCCATTCAGTTATTGAGTTTTTTCATAAACTGCATCTGCTGATGTACTGTTTTTTTTTTTTTGTTTGTTTGTTTGTTTTGTTTTGTTTTGTTTTTTTCTGGAAGGCGGAAGAGCAAAGTGCGCAGAAGCAAAAGCCGGTATAAAATATTGGAAGCTGATGAGCAAGACAGTCTGGAGCTACAACCACCTAGGCCTGGTAAGATGCATACATACACCATTACCACTACCAGTTTGCCTTTTGCCCCAGTGTACTTGTCACTGTTGCAGCCACGAATCACAGAGGAAATCTGTAATCTGTGTTTTCTTATCAAAATTATATTGAGGATTTAATAAAAATACTCAGCTGTAACGCAGCATTGCGTCACACTGTTGGTTGGAGGTCACACTTTTCTTTCTTGTCTCCTGACATCCTTTTCTTCCAATCTGTGTCCCAGCCCGCTTGAAGCCAGTTCCTGCTCCGACCTCCTCCGCCCTCATGCACTCAGACTCGGACCTGGACAGTGATGATGGGCAGGGCGGGGTCCCATGGACAGAGCAGGAGCGTGGACATCTCCTGCGGCCCCAGAATGGCTCCCTGCGGAATGGTCAGGGTCCAGTGAGGGGCAAGAAGCAAAGAGAGGAGTTGCTATAGCAAGAGAGGAGGAGGGAGCTTGCTGCTGCCCTCACACACCCACACCTCCTCCAGCTGCCACACCCCTTTGTTCCTCACTCTACTTCTTTCTCTTTTGCTGTTCTTCAACACAAAACCTCATACCTCTCAGACAGACTGTGTGATATCTGGATTTAAAAAGAGAGAGTGAAGAAGAACAGACTGGAAACATGTTGTCCCACTGTCTTGGAAAATACACCACTATATTGAAATTTCCCTGTTCCCACACTGAGCCAAAATGTCCATTTTGCTGAGATCAAGGGGTGAGCACTGTGTTTTAAATGGTATTAAAATACAATGTAGGCTATATTTAACAGAGAGACATAAAGAATGTACTGTTTCCCATTTTACACTGGCACACTTTGGTTAGAGACTGTGGGAGAGTCTGGATGGGGGGAGTCTCTGCTGCAGTGACACAAACCAGCCACACACCTTGCCTCATGTAGACATGCATGTACACTCACATGTCAACCTGATGCTACCAAACACTGCCATTTAAAAACCAATGGTGAACTTTGCTCTGATGATTTTGTTTGTAACTCATCTGATGGCAAAACAAAACCAAAAACAGAGCCACCAACAGCAATGGACCCTCCTTTCAAAATAAAATATATATCTATATATGTGCATGAAGAGTGACTGCAGTTCTGGTACAGTTAGTACTGGAATGATCGCCTGCATGTTTGTATGGTGTGTGTGCGCATATGTGCGGATTCCTCCAAATGCTGTGCCAAAACATGTTTGTTCAGAGCAGTTTTTAAGTTTGTTCTGAACCCACTGAAGAGTCACACACTGTTAGTAATGGCGGTCAGAGGTAGGTCTTTTGAAAAACATGCTTTTATTCTGAAGGCTTCTCTCTGGATGTAATAACTGGAACAAACACACACACAGGAATACACAATGCTAATGAGGTTGGTCTCGACGGGGGAGATAATGAGAAGGATGAAGTGGACATTGCTTTCTCGCTCACCACAATGTACATTAATGACTGCTTGAACTTTGAAGGTTTTTTTTTTTTTTTTTTTTTTTAACAAACAACCTTTAGGCTGTGATTATGTGTCAATGCACTTTGATTTAATGTCTCTCAGCTGCAGTTATATTTTGTCATTTGTTTGAAAAGGGAGAAGTTGATATGTGATTGTTAAAGTTGGATGGTTTGGCCATAAATACAGGATTTTGATTTATATTCAAATTGTATAAAATTCATTATTTCTTTAGTCCAGAGGCACCTCAGTAATTCTTACATAATTGTAAGACTTGATTATATGTTTGTGTAAATTATGGCAAACAATTTTCAGCAAACAATTCTAATATTTTTGACTGGAAATAGGATCAGCGCACTTGTTACTTATGGCAAATGTTTAATTAGTCACAACATCATAAGGAAATCTGTATGAGTGACATAATTTGGTCAAAAATTTGACACAGATCTCTAAACCTTCATTGGCAAAATAATTAGATGTGTAATCAGTACAGTTTTACACTCCACTAAATCCTGAAGACAAATGATTTCTTCTGACTGTATTGTACTGAGGGAAAACCTAACCAAATGACTCTTCCCAGCAACATGTCAGCGTGTGATCACTTTGCATGCAGAATATGAAACTGACCTGAAAGTCCATGTTTTTGAGTCACTTTTTTTGCTGTTGAATGTTCTAAGTGTTGATTTAGTTCAACCTGTACTGTGTGAAACAAGAAGTCTTTTGAATTACTGTCGGTTCATCTCATGCTGATGTCAGTTCTGCTGCACTAGTCTGGTCTTAAAGCACCCAGTATACATTAGGCCAGGATGACAGGTATATTTTATTAAAACCTGGTGAATTTATACGACATTATTGCAAACTTGTGTGGCAAACTAAAATCACGTGCACCTAAGTGCCAACCTTGTAATGTCATCTTCTTCCCAAGTTTTTTGAGTAAATACCAAGATTTTTGATTTACTGTCAAAACATGTTTGTGTGTATGTTTTTCTAAAATCCTCATGCTACATGTAAAACACAACTACATGTAAGGCACAGTCCACTGTGAAGGCAGACAGACAACTGTTCAATGAAGGGAGTTTATTTTGTTTTCAGTGTTTTAGCCCATTTTGATTTGTGTGCCCAGGCCTGACACAATAGTCTGCAAATTAAAATAAAATCTTTTAAGTTTTCAGAGAGAAGTCTGTGTACTCCCTGCTATTCTGATGTAAAGATTTTTTTTTTTTGGTCATTTTTAACAGCTTTTATTTGCTTCTTTCCAGTAGTTGGTCACTTTCTTCTTCATTATTGTGCCTTTAATATGTCTTGTTCTGTCAAACCTCAGACTGCTGTGTTTTGAACTAAACACTTTAAACTCCTCTTCAGATACATTATACATTCACTTAAAACCCACTGACTCTAGTGTTGCTCCACTGATAGAAACCTTCATCTCATTCATAGTTTGTATCCTCATTGACATTTGTCAGCTCATTAACTCGATGGTTGTTCTTTGCTGCACCATTAACACAATTTGTTAGATGATGGAGTCGACAATAGATGTTAGAAGCCTGCCTGCTCATTCATCTCAAGATAACACCAGGTGGAAGCAGAGGTCAGTAACTTTTGTATAGTAGAGTGAATAGAAAATTACCAAAAGGCAGTAAATACAATTTTTGAGTCTCAGCAGGTCTGGTGTCCTAGAAATACAAGCCCTTGAGTACTGTGCATATTTTCTGCATGTGTAACTGCTTTTCAACAGGTCATGCATGGAAATGTGCAGTGAAATAAACTTACTGAATGTAATAATGTGCATCAGAGGCCAGGACAGCTCCAATAACAAGCTCTGACAGGATAGAGCACAAGAAACATGCAACAGCGAGGGCACAGTGAGTATGCATGTTACACATACCTGCAGATGGATGCATTTGCGACATGAGCTTTCATTTTGAGGCATGCTTACGTCTTGATAAATTCCATATTTTGTAGATTTATGAAATGAATATAAACATTAAAATGAGCCTTTGTGTAAATGTTAATGCACTGTTCCTGCACAAAGTGTGCAAAGTCCTGTTAACCCTGCAAAGACAGGAACCTCGTGATCTGCGGGAAGTGTGTGTTGGTTTCTCCACATAAAATGTAGAAAGACTGTCGGTCATTTGCGAAGTGATGTCTGCTCATAGAGGAAGGAAAACAGTTGCTTCTCCTTCTTTTTGTCGCCGTCCAGCGCCGCGCACATGCCTTATATGGAAAAGGAATTAGTTGCGCGAACATGGGCGGAAACGCGGCGCGGTGACAGCTGGGTAAATTCACCGACACAGGAAGAAAAGAGGGAGTCCAGTCTGCTGTGCACACGGCGACACTGATAGCGATATAAAGGACCAAATCACTGCTTGACGACTTTAGCAGGTAAGCGGCATGCGGCCGACGAACGGTGGCGTTCGTGGCTCATTTGACGGTTTTTGCTGTAGCGTTAAAATAAAGCGATGGGGACAACAAGGCGGAAAAAAACTCCAGGAAATGCCGAGAGAGACTGAGGCAATGAGCAGCAGGGAGGAGGAAATAACAGACCACACGTACGACTCTAACACAGCTGCAAATCTGCGCAGCTTTGTGCAACACAAACTGTTTTTAAGGGGTTTTCAATTTGTTTTTCTCCCGGGTGGTGTTATGACACATTTTGTACGCCACATAGATTTGTGCCCTCGTCGATGAAACAGCTCTCGGGCACAAAAAAGAAAATGTATTTGGCTTTGAGACCACTCAGGCTGTCACAATGCCTCTTCATCTGTCCTGTTTCACTGAGACTGGACTACTTGAGTTCCGGTTTTGGGCCAAGGGAGACATAACTTGCTAGAGACAGAGTTCCCCATAACACCCACCCAGGTTCTGCTAGCTAGCTTTAGCCTCCCTAGCCGTCTGATTGAATGATCGCATTAACATCAGCGGCTTGAACTTCATTTGTCGGAGCCTTGAGCCCACCGAAGTAGGACTGAGAGGACGGCTGGAGCTCAGCGAGCTTGCGTTGGCCCATTTTTGCTTGTGCGGCTCATCATTGGCTCCAAGTGCAAACATACTGATCTGGACGCTCCCTCCTTTATGTCTGAACGTCTGGCCCCCAGGCAGAGGAGCACAAACACAGGCCTAACCCCCTCCACTGCTCCTGCATGCTCATGGTGCTCAGTGCAGAGCATTTCTGCCTCATGTCCACAAAAGTAGGTCTCTGATTGCAGCTGGCAGGGTTTTACACTTTGGAGAAAAAGATCAAATGCAGGAGAAAAAGCAGGGATCCAGTCTGGGTTACGAACCAGCCAAAGGCCCAAGGGGCGCAAGACTCCAGGAAGACTCTACTCACTTTTTATATTAACATTTAACCTTTATTGCATCTCTCAAGTGAAATATCCCTGCAAAGTATAAATAAATTTAATAAGTTATAAACAATGTTCTTTAAATCCTAGTTAGAAACTTGGAATGTTATCAGGTTCCTTCACCTCTGATGCTGTGGTTATTTTAGTTGTTTTTGCCTTTTATAGTGCTCAAAGCTAAGGAAAATGTTATGGCACGCTTGGTTTCCTGGCTTGAGTCATTGCTATATCCGTCCTAATGTCTCTGGAAAGTTGTTCCTTCTTCCTCGACAGGAGTGGAGTTTCCTTGGTGGTCAGCTCCTGGCTTGAGCACACAGTATGTGGTCACTTTAGGAAATGTTCACCATGTAGCGGAGACGCCCAATACAATCAAATGTGTCTGACATTTGGATTCAAATTGGATCGGAACAGAAAATGTTTGTGTCATTAGAAGTACAGTTAGTCTTCTACACTAACTCCTCTCAGCAGCTCATAACATTTAGGTGCTTGTTTTTTGGTGTTTACTTCCACATGCACCTTTAGGGGCCACTCCCTTCCTTTACTCTGGTGACTCACCTTTCAGCCTGCACCAGGAAACAAACAGGTGAACTCTGGTTTCTGCAGGTTTATCTTAAATCCTGCTGCAGCCCTGAACATTTAGACATGTAGGTCAAGGGTAGAGAGAGTGTGTGTGTCCTGCTATGATCTAATTTATCGCTAAGCCTCATGGAGAAGTTGATTTCCAACTCTCTCTGAATAAGTAAGGAAGAAAAGGGATGTTTTTGCATTTTTGAATGGGAGTATCCTGCATTAAACAGACTGTAAGAATAGTGCTTCATCATCTTTGAGTAATTAAACCCTTTGTCTTTAGGTTTCAAAGTAAACAGCCCTCCTGGAGTAGTTTCAGTAAACATTTCAGGGTAATATAAAGTGCCTGATACTTTGTCCCACTGGTATGATTTCATTTAAGAGCTGAAGGGCTGACATAATATATAACCTGCCTACACCAACATGATTAATGTGGGCCTCAGGGGCAGGCCTGAGTCTAATGATGGTACAATGCACTTTTCACAACTTTTCCAACCATGAATGCTGCCATGCATTAAATCTCAGCGAAAACACATCCTAAGGATTTACCTAAAGATATTTGGCTTGTAACAATATCAAATCGGAGAGAAGTGGCACATACAGGCAAGAGGTTACAACTGGGTTTGGTGTTTCCTGGAAAAAGGACAATCTGTTATGAGAATATTAGAGTGGACAGCTTCAGTTCAGCTCTGTTTGTGAAACTTTGTGCCAAAAGGCAACGTGTTGTGGTGTGATATCCAGCTGTACAGTTTAGTAGCCAAGTTAGCTGGCAGCCTGTTTGTACAATTTAAATTCCCCATGTTATTACGACTAGACAGGTGCCTACAAATTCAGCTTCAGCTTTGTCACAGCCTAAAATGCGAAGCGCTCTGTGTTAGGTTAGATAACTGAAGATTTATTCGAGTGCTTCAGTAGTGAAGGTGAGATGGCAGCAGGTTGGTTTTGAGTGGAGTCATTAGTGAGAGTGGTCTGTGTGGGTCTGTTCACTGTCAGCCAGGTGTAAGTACCTGAGCCTGGAGCCGCTCTCAGCCACATGATGAAGCCAGTGTCTGGTTACAAACAGTTTGTCATGTTAGCCTTTCTCATTAGGTGTGTGTATGTGCAAGATTATGCTAGACCTGGGTTTAAGGTTGTTTATTGTGTACTTGTGAGGCGTGGATTAGGAGTCAGTGTGTTGCTGGTATCAGATGTGGCACCATCTTTAATATTGGTGATGTGTAGCTGCTTACTAAGGTTGCACAATAGCTGCTGTCCTGAAAGTTTGAAGTAGTTTGGTATGTAACTCTGTAGCATCTCCAGCTGAAATAGTTTGGGATAACAGGGCAGGTCTGCACTCTGAAGAGACTACAGAAATAAACTACATACTTCTGCTCAGCAGGTCCTGACCTGTTTACCAGCAGACCCATTCTCATTCTTTTCTCTTACTCAACCACTCTTAAGGTGGCATTCAGTGATTTTCAGTGCAGGGCTGAGAAGGTCTTCCAGATTCACACCTTTTGGCTTCACGTATTCAAATGCTGGAAGATTTGATCTGTGTGAACAATGCAGGATAATTGTGACCGTCCACCAGTCAAAATGATTGAGAACATCTGTAATAACATCTGTGTCAGGCATAACTTTTGAGTCATGAGGTATTGAGCAAAAAGTGGTAAATTGATGTTATGTTGCTGTGTTGGAATGACATCCAGGATTTTTGGTCTTTCTTTCACGTTTGTCAACTTTAATCTTGGAAAGCCCAAATAATAGTTAAATGTATGTTTCTGTTGTAAATGTGATTACTGATGTGTTGCATGTATTTACAGTAAATACGGTGCATGTAAAAGCAGTGATTGTTTCAAGTCTTGTAGGACTAAATCACCATAATCATGTGCTCAGGATCCAGAGGCCTGCTGTTGTTATTCTAACCAAGTAGCTCATTTTTAATTGCAGCAATTGCCTTCACCTTTTCTCCCAGGAGTAATTCCAATTAGAGGGTTCAGAAAGTACCACCGTGTCTCGATGATTTAAAAACAGCCAATCGAGGCAAACGCAACTATTAAAAACTGGAAAATCTTTTGTCTCTGGTTTGGGCATAAATTGGCCCATAGGTTGTGATTACATCTTCTACCATATTTTCAGTGACAGTTCAGCAACTATACAGTAGTGCCAAATGAATAAAGTTTATGTTTTTGGCTTTAAAAAATAAATTGTGCTAAATGCTGATGCTAGTCCCCATCCAGACATTTTTACTGTGTGGTTCAGTATCATGTGAGAATAAACAGATGGATGAGGCATCAGTTAATGGTTACAAACAGGTTGCATCAATTAAGAGCTTTTGAACTGGAGAGATCAGAGTTACAGATATAACAATGCAGCATTTGCAGAAAGAGGGTTTGCTGAATATTATAAGGGAGGTCAGTAAATGCTTGTTTTCACCTGTCAACTCTCTACCTGACAGGCATGGCAGAGTTGGCGAGTCTGGTGCAGCGGCTGGAGGTGGCGGTGGGCCGTCTGGAATCCATGTCCGGCCCAGGGGGCAGCACTGGAGGTTCTGGCGGGGGAGGTAAAAGGAGCCTAAAAGAAGCTTTTTCTGGTTAAGAAATCAGATAAACGTGTGAATGTCTGCCACAGCTGTTCAGTACAGCTCATCACTGAAACATAACAAATCCCTGAGCTGCTGACCTCTTATCTCGCAGTAACGTGTGAGGCTGCATCTTTTTCCAGCAATGCAGCGAAAAAGATATTTGACTATCTTTCCTTACAGCCACATTACAGCTACTGCTGCACATAAAGTAGGTTTGAGGGCAGCTGTTGTTAATGACAACTGTAAAACATCTGAGGATGTGATGCTTGTTAAAACATCCACCTGCTGTGTTGACGCTGTGTCTGCCAACTTTTTGAAAGTCTTTTCAGGTGCTTAGCAGTGTGCTGCTGTAAAACAGAACTGCTCACGTCTATCAAGCATTTTTTTGTAATCCCTTCAAACCTTTCAAACTGGATGCTGCTGCTGTTGTAATCATATCACCATGCAATCATGTTTGTTCCTAAATGTACTTCAGATTTTACTGCTCAAATCTAAAAGAAATCCAGTGTATTTTTAATTTATGTCAGTTTGTTTTATTTTCCGTATCACTGAATGAATTTTTATGCCCACTTCTCCTTTTTATAATCTTTTGCAGCTGATTCAGTGTTTGTTGAGGCCTTCGACCAGATTGTCAGTGGTCCTTTGGCTGAGTACATCTCCCTCAGCCAGCAGATAGGAGGTGACGTCCAGAAACACGTAGGTGACAGTTTCAGATGGGAGAGAAATTAAATGTTGCTTTTGGCACTTTTATGCATCATATTAGCCACTGACATGATCATTTGCAGGGTAAGCTTGGTGACATGAAAATGTACTTAGAAACCTGAAAAATAAGTGGTGAATGTATGTTTGTCAGTGTGGTAAGATGTGTAATTCATGGTAAATGATAGAAAACACTGAGTTGTTTTGTTTTCCATCCCCATCTACTCAGTTTGTTTTTGCTCTCATTCTTTCAGGCAGAAATGATGAAGCAGGCATTTTCCACTCAGAGACAGCTCCTTGTAACAGCCTCATCCTCCCAGAAGCCCTCTGATGTGAGTTAAACACTGAGTAAATGCTCAGTCGGTCAATCAGTTATAACAACTTGTATTTTTCATTATTCTTGCCTCCCCACAGCCCTGTCACTCTTCTGTACCAGACTCAAAACAACACTATACCTTCTCTTACTATCATTTCACACAGTGATGTTTTACCTTCTTTTATTCACTTTGTGAAAAAATGGTACCAGCACTTATTTACTTCCTTTTTGTTGAATTTTTGCCTTTTTTACTATATGGGGAGTTTGAGGCTTTTTTTTTTTTTTTTTCTTCCAACTTTTGTAAGTAGATGTGCATCCACTATGGTGCAGCCCACACAGTGCTGGGAGAAAAACTCTGTTTTCTGTTTTAATAAAACTTTATTTGTATCTTTGGTTACTGTGTACAAAACAAGGCTCTCAGGAACTAAAAATCCAACACTTTAACTTAAATTTGTCATATTAGATAAAGTTTTAACTGTGAAACTTGTCACCTCTCGTCTGCTCAGGCAGTCCTGACGACTCTCCTGCAGCCGGTGTCCAAAGCCATTCAGCAGGTGCAGGCTTTTCGCGAGCAGAACCGCAGCTCTCCGCACTTCAACCACCTCTCTGCCGTCAGCGAGAGCGTGCCTGCCCTTGGATGGGTCGCCATGGTGAGGCTGCAGATGGATGGGCGAATGGGCTGGAAGGAAAACTTTTTAGCAGTGTAGTTTGTGTGTTACAGTGGGTGACTGTGTGTGTTTACGCTCTCTTCTGTGTGTGTGTCTGTGTGTGTGTGTCTGTGTGTGGGGGCAGGCAGAGTCTGTAATGGCCGGAAACAAGCCTCTCTTTGATTCTGTCATCACTGTCTGGTGAGGGACAGTTTCTTGGCCCACACATGGGCGACAGCAACAGAGCTCCATTGTTACAGTTTAGATGATTAACTCTTTGTTTGTTGCTGCTTTGACTCTTATGACTAATTACACATAGTCAATGCTTTCATTCTTTGTACTCCTACTTCTGTATGTCCGTCTCATAAATGTGACTGCAGCACCCAGTTTATGGAAAACATTGATATTTTGTGAAATAACTGTGTTTCCAAGAGTTCGGACAGCGGATTTATTCCAGTCTCATGTTTGCGTTCTGCAGCCAGGAGACAATGAGCTTAGCTTAGTGTAAGGCCTGGAAACAGAGGAAAACAGCTTAGCCTGGCTCTGTCCAAAGTGCTTACTGATGCCTCTGCAGCTCACTAATGACATGTATAGTCTAACAATACTCTTATTTAGAAAAGACATGTAACTGGTTTCCAGCGCAGAGTTGGATGAAAATCAATGATGGAGCCACCAGACACTTCACATTAACACTGAACAGACAAACAGTTAATGATCACTTTAAATCTCACAAATTAACATATTAATAAACATATGAGAAATATTATTTCTACACTAAAATAAAACTATCTCATCTGATGCTTAACACTGAAACAAATAAGCAGATTTCCTATAGTCTATTTTATCTCTAACAGTCTTTACACTGTTAGTTACCTCTGTGCTGTAGCTCCATGTAACAAGAGAGTATTTCAATCTGTTCCTTTAATTGCAGTTTAGACACTGATGATATTCGCTTTGGTTTCTGTTGTTTTAGGCTCCTAAGCCGTGCCCCTATGTTAAAGAGATGCAGGATGCCGCCATGTTCTACACCAACCGTGTGCTCAAGGAATACAAGGAGAAGTAAGTAAAGCTTCTCTACATTTAGGTCTCTACATCGTCCACAGCGGTAAAGCTGACCACACACTAATTGTAGATGTAATGCGACAATATAGAGGCATTTATTTTGCTATTTGTTTGTGGGGGTTTTTTTGTAATAGATAAAGGTGTCGAAGGGACTTTCAGATATAGCCAAGCAGTTTGCAGGACCCATCTGTTTTCCATCCTCTCCTGACTCTAGGCTCTTTTTATGTCTAAGTATCCCACAGTTTGACTGAGTCAGCGCTGATGCAAGCTGGAGGTAGACTTCCTGTATTTAGACCTGAAATCAAAGCCTGTGTGTTTGAGTGGACTTGGTTTCCAGTCACGTCTAAAGGCTGTACAGCTTCATAAAAGCACAGCTTGTATTCAAATTTGTCAGTGAGCTCTTTGCAGAGGTAAATGCAAAGCAGTAATGCTATATGCAAATATGGGGCCTGGTGTGGAAACAGTTAGCTTATACAGTACAAGATCATGGCCTAGTAGTTAATTTGGGTTAGGAAAATATTCCATGCTCCATTTGTAGTAAATCAGGTTCTCTCTGTGTGTCGAGGGTCTCGTACGTTGTCTGTTTTCCTTGGGGACTTAGAGACCAGGGAAGAGGAACAATAAATTGCTTGATGGGAAAATGAAACATATAATGCCAAAATTCAAAAAGATGATCAACACTCAATCCTGTTCCCGTCTCTTTCCTCACAGGGACAAGACACACGTGGACTGGGTGAAGGCCTACGTCTCCATCTGGACTGAGCTGCAGAACTACATCAAACAGCACCACACCACTGGGCTGACCTGGAGCAAGAGCGTGAGTCCAACGATTACTATTTAAAGTGCAAACCTGGGAATGAAAGTTCTTCACTGAATGTGAAGCATAAGACACTTCACACTGAGTGTTAGAGCAGCTCTGAAGTGATTTTAACTTTTGATCACATGTATGTCCAATCAGAGATAGCTCTGTGTTTGCCACGTTGTCTACCCCTAAACTAGTAAATAAAACAATGTTTTACTTAGTGAAATGTTCCCCCTTTAGCAATTTACATGTGAAATGTTCATGAATCTGTAAATTGCTTTTATGTTTGCAACTAAGAGGAAAAAACGGAAGGATTTCAAATTTATCTCCCTCAGCGTTCGGTCATTATCCTGAAAATACTCTGTACATGTAGACACTTGGATTTGTCAGTTTAAGCTATGCTGTAATATTTAAATGTAATTTTTGCAGAGCAAAAATGTTACTTAAGACTTATTTGTTTGAGCATTTTTGTTTTTCTGTCCACATCAGGGTCCCATAGCTTCAGCCTCTGCAGCTCCCCCCAGTGCTCCTGTTGGTGGATGTCCTCCTCCACCTCCTCCTGGACCTCCACCACCCCCCATGGACCTTAGCGGACCTTCTGGTGGCGGTGATGCAGGTGGCGACGATCGTAATGCTTTGTTCGCCTCCATCAACAAGGGAGCTGCCATCACAAAGGGTGGGTAGCTGCTGATCTCCTTTCATCAGCTGGAACTTCAACATTGGTCATCACTTAGATCATTGTGATTGATTTAGTGTTTATGAAGTTTCAAGTTAATCGCAGTTCAATTTTCACTCACTTTTAATATGTTAGTGCTGCAACCACTTCCTGCTGCTCATGCTTTGCATTAAATGCTTGAAATACACGAAGCACTTGGACACTTTTACATATAGAGATGTTCAAAATCTAAGTGATCTTTGCTTTAAATGAAACATTTTATACCACAGACTGAAATTATGATTCCCTCTTTTCTCAACCTTTCAGGCTTGAAGCATGTGAGCGATGACCAGAAGACCCACAAGAATCCTACCCTGAGGAGTCAGAATGCTCCAGTGCGCACTGGACCAAAACCCTTTGCTTCTGCCGGCCCCCGACCTGCCGTGTCTGCCCCCCCAACCCGCACCCTGCCCCCTGTTCTGGAGCTGGAGGGGAAGAAGTGGAAAGTGGTAAGTTGTTGGTCTACTCTCATTACAAAATTACCAGACGGTCCAAGTCCAAGTTAGAAATGAGTTTATCCTGAGATCTAGTTCTTTTATCCCCATTAAAGGTGAAACTGTGAGGAAAGTAACAGGCCATATTAACAATAAATGTAGTGTTTTTTTGTCTTTTAGCTGGAAGGAATTTCTGAGTGGGATAGAATAACTTTACTGAAATGTTTATTTGAAGATAACTTTATTGTTCAGTTATGAGCTCAGACTGTGAAGTCATGGCCTTTGTCTTGTTCTTTTACTCTTTAATCTCATCCTCATGCTTGTTTTCCTCCTCTCCTCTGTAGGAGAACCAGGAGGGAGCACAGGACTTGGTGATCAGTAACACTGAGCTGAAGCAAGTGGTTTATGCTTTCAAGTGTAACAAAAGTACCCTGCAGGTTAAGGGCAAAATCAACTCCATCACTGTGGGTAAGAACAGAAGCAACTGTTTTTAATGTGAGGCCAAGAGTGTTGAGGTTTTGAGACTGTACAGCTCAGTGTTTGTTCTTGCCCATGCCACATTATAAAATGTCAAAGTAATAGCAAATAATAAATACTTCTATCAACCCAAATAATCCAGCAAAGTAAGATTAGACTGCAGCTCTCATTGAAATAAACTGTGGAGAAACTGACCTTTAGCTTAGTACTGTCCTTTAAACAGCAAATCAAATATCAGTTGCTAAAAAAATTGTGATGAGAAAGTAGGACAGGTTGTATTTACTTGCGAAAGAGCCAGTGTTGCCGTAAGCAGGACACTAAATGTGTCTTTCCTCTGCCAGACAACTGTAAGAAAACAGGCCTGGTGTTCGATGATGTCGTGGGCATCGTGGAGATCATCAACTGCAAGGATGTCAAGGTCCAGGTGTGTGACACAGTTCATCATAGTCATCATCTGCACGCCCACTGTGGTGTGATGTTTGGATCCTGCCCTTTGGCTTTGTTGCATTTAATCAAATCAGCCAGTGATTTCTGCTGCCCTCTCACTCTTCTGCTGTTTTTGGTTTATGCTGCTGAGCATCAACCCATTTTTCATCAACGCCCTGCTTTAAATTCATGCGATTACACTAGAACCTGCTTAGTTTTGGGCAATAGAGGAGCATGGAGATCAATACAGAATCTCAGCTTTATTTTATTCCACTGATTAGAGGTAATTTGCTCTTTCATATCCAGGTCATGGGTAAGGTCCCCACCATCTCCATCAACAAGACGGACGGTTGCCATGTTTACCTGAGCAAAGACTCTCTGAGCTGCGAGATCGTTAGCGCCAAGAGCTCAGAGATGAACATCCTGGTGCCCAACAAAGATGGAGAATTTGTGAGTATCCTCTGAATGAAAAGTATGAACCAGTTTGAATGTAAGGCCAGAACAGCTCAATGCATGAATGAAACTGTATCTGATGGGGAAAACTTTTTTGTTTATAAATTCTCTATCATGTCGTACCCATATGTTTTTTTTTGTTTTTTTTTTCTACTCTATCAAACAATATAAATTCTCATACAATGACACCGAGAACATCTGCTGGCAAATGTAAAATAGAATTTTGCATTTTAAGCTGAACACTCTCCATTTCCTTCTGTCAGACGGAGCTTCCTGTTCCTGAGCAGTTCAAGACCATCTGGGATGGCGAGAAGCTCGTTACCACAGCAACAGAGATCGCCGGATAAATGTTGGGGGCAGGACATGAAATGGCCGCCCCTCTTCAACATCATCCCCACCCTTTTGTTTTTCAATGCAGACGCCTACCTGACTGATCGACCACCCCACCAGCTAACACTGTAGACTGGGATTCGGACCTTGTGCGTTTTATCCCCCACCCCCTTCAGCCAATCACAGCTTAAGCTGTTCCTTTTCATAAGCCAATGAGAGGACAGATCCTCCAGCCAATCACCAAGGAGCAGTTTGTCATTCAGATTAGTTTTCTCTGCAGTCAGTGAGCACTTTTCAAAAACAGTCAAGTTTTGCCAATAGCTGGGATGTTCTGTATAATATTTTTTTAATCTATATGGACAGTGCTAAAGTTAAATATAACGGGAACAGGGATATCGATTGCTCTGCAAAAAAAAAAAACCACTGCAGCTGATCAGGCTCTGCTATCAGGATGCTTCAGGTTAGTTTTCTTTCTCCTCTTCCTGGTCAGGAGGGGCTGGTGTTTTTATGTTCCATTATATGCAATTCACTGAAGTATTTGTCGTACGAAGCCCTTTCACAGAGGATAGTGACATCCATATCACCTCCACTGATGTAGATTGTAATAACATTCATAGTGGATAATATTTAAAAAAGAAAAATTAGTCTCTCAGCACATAAATAGAAGTAAACCTGTGCAAAACCACGTTCACATTGTGAAACCTTCCATCTAGACCATGTTGGAACAATTAAAATAGAAAATTTAAAAATCCCTCATGTTTCCCCTTAAACCTACACATAGGACATTCCCGAGTATTAAACATTCCATGTAAGGAGGCATGTACGAAGTTTGCAATAAAGAGCAAAGAGATGAGCTTAAAAAGTGGAAGAGAAAGGAAATGACATAAGACTGCACAACAATCATTACTGTTGAATGCATCACCTCAACTTCAGTCTTCAGAGTAGAAATATCTGCTGTACTCATTCGTATCAATACGAACAATTCTTAAATAGCTTTAAATATTAGGCCTCACCATCAGCGTCTCTCCACGCGCTCCAGCTGTCTACACTCTTTGGTTATCGTCAGCTCCTGTAGCTGTGAAGCTCTTTGATGAATTTTGTTTTATATTGTCTCTTTTTATTTACTTTTTTTTTTTTTTTTGGGGTCCAAAAGAATTCTGCTCATTAGTACTGGAGATATCATTAAAAGTATTGCAGAAAAATGAGTGGACTTTGGTTTGTCTTTATTGGATAAAACATGTACAGATGCATGTTTTAGCTGTTAAAAGTTACTGTTAGTTGGTTAAAAGATATTTTCACCTAAAAAAAAAAAAAAGAAATGGCTCACACTGGAAGTAACATTTTATAGCAGCAGACTTAACATGCAAATTAGTTTAAAATTGACAAGGCATCGTAAAACTGAATCAACGTGCTGCAAGCGATCAGTGCAAAATGAATGAAATAGTGTGTGTTTCCCTGCTCTGGTTATTAAGGTTCAGTTTACTCTTTATTTGCATTATACTGGTCTTCAAACACCCTGGATGTTATTTTAGTTACTGGTGAAATAAATTTCCTCCAACATGACTCGATGTTATCTATCAAGCGATTCTAGCGTAAGAAAGGCAGCAGGTTTTTGTTGAACCATTCTCGGGTGAACTGCAGGTGGTCTCCCTCACTTGCTAGAAAAATCAGCTTTTTGGCCTTGTCCATTGCTGCCAGGCCCAGACGATCCTAAGTGTTGACACACACACATAAATATACTCCAGTGAGTAATGTCAATCCTCCAACTCTCCCAAACTATTTCTTTAAAGTCTTTCAGAATGAATGTGGGTTTTTAACACATTAGCCTCAGAAAAGTGACAGATTATTGATCATCTCACTAGACTGTTACCTCTTTGTAGAGAACACTCTCCTGTAGAGTCTCTGTCTCTTTGGCCTGACCTGTTTTCAGGAAGCCAAACCACTATGAAAAGAACCAGAACATGTTTGTTAGTGACGCCACAGACGAGGGCACTGAAACTTGAGAAATTTAGGACGATGCTTTAAAAAAAATTAAAAACTGAGAGCATGTTACCTCAGTAACAACAGGATCCACTACAGTGTCCTGCAGGAACTTGACCATGACAATCTTTTCCAGCTTCTGAAGATTCTTCTTGTAAGTCTCATTTATACCCTGTGAAGCAAACAAACAAGCTGATTACAGCCTTTCTACATCCAGTCACTTCAGTTTGCCACAGTCAATGCCACAGAAAATTCATTTGTACACAATTTCAGATCTCAGTTTTGATGTTTAATAGGAAGTGAAGAGCAGGAATGGTAACAACTGTGGAAAACATGAAGTGGTCTGAATACTTTCTAAAGCTACTATATATTGTGCTTTGCATATCAGTGAACAGGTCTCCAATAAAAGCAGGAGTGGTGAATACTGACTCTCTCCTGATTGATGTCGGCCAGGAAGAGGCTGTGCTTCTTGTACAGATCGTCATTTAAGGGGTCATGCCAGTACTGTGCCTGCACCAAGCTGATAACCACAAACACAAGCTCCCATCAGTGCTACGCAACCAGTTAAAACAGGAACAACCGTCTGTGCAGTGGTGACGACAGAGACACAAAACCAGGGCTGCAAAACACAGCAGCATGCACTCATTCAGAGAGAGGAAGAGAGGGGACAGCTTACTGTTTTTGGACCAGGTCAGTGTATGCTCCATTGTTCAGAGCTTTGCGTATCATGTCACAGATATGCGAACTCTCTCCAGGACATCTGGGCAGCCCGTACACTCCTGAGGATTAAAACACATCTGTTTGTTAGGGGGCTCTTGTTTGAGTTTGTGATGATGATTCATATGCACGTCGTTTTCTGGCACTTTCAAAAAATGATTGCTGTGAATAAACTATGCAGGATCTGTGGGATATTATGGGTTAAAATAAAAAGCATATGAAGAATATGGTCAACATGCTGTCAGTCCTGTCTGCAGAACATAAATTGGGAACAGGGAAACAGTGTGATTGTATTTTCTCATTTTTCAGGGTGAAATGAGCTGTTTTTTTTTTCTCTCATAATGATGTTACCTTGGTGCTGGCCGCCAACAGAGATCAGGGTTTTCATTGGTGGAGAGGGACAGCGCTGAGCCACGGCCCTCCTGTGGAGAGAGCAACCAGGTGGAATCACAGTGAGTTTCCTCATTCTTGTCAGGAGACAAATACCTGGAACAAAAAGTACTGTCTAACAGAAGCTGCAGTCTGAGTATGAAGCTCAGGACTTCAGATTTAATATCTTCTATCAAAAGCTGAAATCCTTGCATTCTCTGCAATATTTGTCTAGGTATTTCCTTCAGTAACCAATTTCTCTCACATGCTCATAGCAAAACATTCAGCGTGCAGAACAGGAGTTACGTACAGGAACTGTGCCCCTTGCGAGAAGCCCATGGCATTGTATCCTCCCTTCAACTTTGGGTCCTGAGCCAGCTGAGTGCACACCATGGACACCTGCTCATTCACATCCATGAAAAACCCATTTTCTGTGTCCTGCAGGAGGAGAAACATGAGAAACTCAAAGCATGACAGACAGATTAAAAGAAGAAAACGAGCACCATCCACAAGCAGAGATGAAGTCACAGCATCATGACGGATCAAAGCAAAAAGCAGCAGAGCCATGCTGGTTTGCTATGAATATTAACACAGAAAAATTACATAGTGAAGTTGTAAAAGAGCTATTTTTCTGATGTAACTTTTGCCACCAGCACTGCAAATATCACAGAATAGGATTCCTTACATGTCATGAGGACGTTTCAATCAAAGCTGCTGTATGCCTGCTTCTCATGTGACATTCTTGGCTAAACATTTTCATGTGAATTGTGTATTTGTGCAAAAGGAAAGGAGGACCAGTGTTTTCTATTGACAATAGTATCTTCACAGAAATTAAAGTTACAGTGAAATATAACAGATTTTTATATTAAAGGTTAAAGTAGCTACTTTCAACTAGAGAAACACAGTCTATGGACAGCAGAAACAGAAAAGCTCAAAAGATGTGAATTCAGATCCTGTTTTCATTATAAACTTAATTATTTTGGAGTTAAAAACATGACCACAGACAAATTTTGCTAATTGCATGGACGTGTGTTCCCACAGCATACCTCTATAACATTTTTCCCAATCATCAGTGAGATAACGTAAATGCCAGAGATCTCCTCCTCGATCATCTTCTTTATTGCTCCCATGCTGAGGGGGTTACAACAGTTGTCCCCTGGTGAAGACATGAATATTCACTGTAATATTGTTTGAACAATTGAGCTAAACTCATCTTTACAGTGCCAAGTGTAGTACATGTTCTTTGATGTGCTTCTGCATCAGGGTAATTCAGTGAGAGTTATATGCACAGTCATGGGCAAATAGCAAATTTGGCCAATTTTAATGGTAAGAATTAACCAAAAATGTGCAGAAATATAGACTGAGTCGTTATGCCAACCCCACTAAATATGTGGAATTCCAGTGTCATCTGCCAGCCTTACCAAAGGAATGCCAGCATACAAACAAGCTGCTTTAATAAACATTATAGCTCATGAACAAACTTCATGGCTCATGTAGCTTGAAAGAAGCACCTCAGACACACCTGTGCTGTTGAAGGAGAAGTGAACATTTTGCTCTTTCTTTCACTTCTCCTGGCTGGATTTCCCCCAGGACAGTATGAGATCAGAACCAGCTACACACCACATCTCACCTGGCTCACAATACAGCTTATGCATTTCACTAGTCTTACTGTTAGTGTAAGTGTTTAAAACAAACTGTTTTTTGCTTTCACTTTCACCAAAAAACAACAGGCGACACAGGTAAACCAGGTTGTGTGAAAACCAGACACACAAACACACTGTTAACATTTTGTTCGACATTAAGTCTTTGAACTGAAGATGAGTTTTATTTTAGTTTCCTCTCCCTGATAGCACCGAACCTCTTCTGAATTTAGCTTCCTAAATCAAGTGAATTGTTTGCCAGTGAATTCGTCATTACAAGCTTCTGCTGGGAGGCCTGACTCATAATCTCGAAGAGAAAGTCCAAAATTTCCAGTTTACTAATTTTAAGGTTTTTGTCAGTGCAGATCTGACACAAGCCAAAACAGGACAGATACAGTACATGAATAAGATGATTTTTTCCCACTTAATGTGAAATAAAAGGCTGTGTTTTTTATCCGACCAGTGTAACAATGTGCAGCAGACTCACTCACCCATCCCGTGCCATATCACCAGTGGTGTGGTCCCATTGTTGGAGTCGTCGACTGGGCTCCCAGCAACCAGCAGGACTGGACCAGCCAGGAGGAAACACAGGATGGCTGCTGTCATCCTCGACCTTGAAGCCAGAAAGAAAGTGCAAGAGACTATGTCTTTATGCAGGACATTTGAAATCAAAAATGATGAAGAGCTTAGAAGAAAAAAGGAAAAGACAGTCTGAAGACAGAGAAAAAGAGAAGACATTAAATAAGGAAAACCCACGAAGTAAGAGATGTCAGATCCGGGAAAAAAAGCGAAACAAGTAGGTTTTAAGATGATTTTAAAGCTGAACGCCGAGTCTCTGCTTGTGGCTGCTCTACAGTCAGTGGTTCAATCACGTGGGGAACAGAAAACATGGTGTTTACAATTTCCTGATATCGAAAGTGTTTTCATTTCCTTATAACTGCACCGACACAGTATCAGATACATTATCAGAATCATCCCAGAGCTTATGCTTTAACATTGGCCAAATGGCTCAAAGATCCGTACGTAATGTGGCCGCAACAAGCTAAGAGCATGGGATTTCCGCCTAATACAACCATGACTAAACACATTTTTACAATATACACACCTGTGAAGAAAAAGGTTAAAATAAAAACGCCTTTTCTTTTAAAAAAGGAGACAGTTTCATATAATAAATCTGAAATAATGTCCCAAAGATTGTTAATTATCAAAACATAACTCACTGTTTATTTGTTCTTCCGCCTTCTGCTGGGAGAGATATCACATGACGATGTTTTAGACCGATGGCCAATCAGAGTTGGGGGGCGGAGCTAAAAATAAAGGGTTGCCAGTGTTGCCAGACTTTGCGTGTTTGCTGCTCAATTTAAGGTTCAAGTTTCTCTTCACATAAATGAAGAGCTTTGAATTATCAAAAATACTTAAAAGGGAACCTCTTAATTATGCAGATATTTAGATCACATTCTCTATATAGATTAGATACCGGAAGGACAAATAAACCTCTCTCCTACTCCAAGCCTTTGTTAGGTATATCTGGCAACACTGATATGTCTAACTTGTGACAAACGTTTTTAGTCAGCCTTTTTCCTTTTGTCTGGCTCGAGCTGATCATACCTGGACTGATATTATGATCATTTAACCTATTTGTATTTATCGCATTTGATGGATTCGTGGATTCGTTACGCTCCAAACCTGGCGTGACTATGCGCTCCAGCTGCTAGCTGCTTAGCTGGGCATGCTAGCTCGTTGTGCAAATCCTCGACAATCGCATTCCTGTCCAGATTATTCAGATCAAAACCACCAGAGAACAGACCCAGGACAGGCGTTTAAACACAGGATGTCTACTCAGTTCGAGGAGCCCGCTTTGACGAGGAGTTACGGTGTTGTGGGCTCGTTTCCCAAAAGTTTTGGCTATGGGGTGGATGAGCCAGACATGGAGGAGACCTCCACCCCAGCTGATAAACCGAGGATCCTGTTGATGGGGCTGAGGCGGAGTGGCAAGTCATCTATTCAGAAAGTATGATTATAATTATTATATTTTTTAACATCTAGTAACCCCTGAACACATCACGTCAGCTTCAGGGCTGAGATACAATGGAAGAAAACTGAACTGAGTTGCCAGTTTATTAGGTACACAAAGCTAAAAGTTAAGTTTTTGTGAAATAAATCTTAGAAAAGTAATATCAGTATTAGTGTGTAGAGTCTCTGTGTTTCTGATGAATTTGAAGACTGTATGTTTGTTTCTGTTTAAAGTTATTGCTTTATGCTGAGAGCTATTTCTGATATTTATTGTAACTTCACTGATCTGTGGGGAAAATATTAGACTTTTTAGACAATAAACAGAGTAAATGTTAAACATAACAAGTTAAAAGGCTTTAAGTGAAATTGTAAACTAAGTGCAAAAAGACTAAGTAACATTAGACTGAAATAATAATCATCTGTGCCCCTGTCCAGGTTGTATTCCACAAGATGTCGCCCAATGAGACTTTATTCCTTGAGAGCACCAACAAAATCTACAAGGACGACATCTCCAGCAGCTCATTTGTCAACTTCCAAATCTGGGACTTTCCTGGCCAGGTGGATTTCTTCGACCCTACGTTTGACAGTGAGATGATCTTCAAGGGAACCGGTGCTTTGATTTTTGTCATTGACGCTCAGGTAGGTGACATTAGTGCGAGTTGGTGCTTATGTTTTAGGTTTTTAATGTTTCCTGTGTTAGCAGCATGAATGTGTCTCTCCGGTTCCTAGGACGATTATGTTGAGGCTCTCGGGCGGTTACATCTCACCGTATCCCGAGCCTACAAAGTGAATCCAGACATCAACTTTGCTGTGTTCATTCATAAAGTGGATGGTCTGTCAGATGACCACAAAATAGAAACACAAAGAGACATTCATCAGAGGGCCAATGATGATCTGGCAGATGCCAGCCTGGAGAAGGTCCACCTCAGGTGAGTGTCTGACTTGTCTATAGTGCATATGTTGCACTCATTTTCCATCTCTGAGTCGTCCACACACTTAGCAGGCATGTTGTTGCTTGTCTTGTGGCATTAGAGCTGCTGAGACATGAGGCTTTCACCTTAACCTGTTTGATGAAAGTGTAATTTTGTAGTGTTTCAACTCCTCCTTTCTCTCCTCAGCTTCTACCTGACCAGCATCTATGACCACTCCATATTTGAAGCCTTCAGTAAAGTCGTCCAGAAGCTCATTCCTCAGTTACCAACATTGGAGAACCTGTTGAATATTTTCATATCAGTATGTTCTGTCATTGACGACACTTTTTTTACACTAAGTCCTATTTGCACCTTATTAACATCCTTTATGTTTTTAGCATTCTGGGATTGAGAAAGCCTTCCTCTTTGATGTTGTTAGCAAGATTTACATCGCCACGGACAGCTCTCCTGTGGATATGCAGTCCTATGAACTCTGCTGTGACATGATAGATGTTGTCATTGATTTCTCCTGCATTTACGGGTGAGAAGAATGATGCTGTACAATCTTTGGCAGGGAGAATATCTGTTTTATTCAGAGTGTAAAGGTGCTTCTCTGTCTTTGCAGTCTAATGGAGGATGGCAGTGGCTGTGCCTATGACAAGGAGTCTCTGGCCATCATCAAGCTCAACAACACTACAGTGCTTTATTTGAAAGAGGTCACAAAGTTTCTCGCCCTTGTCTGCATCCTCAGAGAAGAGAGTTTTGAGAGGAAAGGTGTGTAATTCTGCTCCTGACTGATCAGGTCCTAAATGTCTGATGCAGTATGATGGCCCTGAGGAGGATGTGCACCATGTTTTGTTGCTGCGAGTGTTTTTAAAAGTGGTGACGACGTGTTCAAGATGGGTTTTAATCTAACAGTTTTATTTATAGTACTATAAATAAAGTATAAGTAAAGGCGATTTGGTGCTGGGGATTTGGCCTTCAGTGTCTCTGACACTGTATTTACAGCTACTGCTTCTAATTACTTATGTCTTATATTTGCAGGTTTGATTGAGTATAACTTCCATTGTTTCCGAAAAGCCATCCACGAAGTGTTTGAAGTTGGCACCTCAACACAAGGTGCAGCCTGGACACCTGGGAGCTCATCCAGCAACAACTTGAGCAGTTTAAAATATGCTGCGCTGAATGGAAATGCTGTTTAACCGACAAGGGTGATTCTTTGGTTTGCCTGAAGCACAGTGAGGCTGCACACTTGCCTCCCATCCTGAAGATGCTGCCTGGATTTGTGCAACTCAGTGTGAATCAGTTAGAGAAGTTACTCATGAACTGAACTCAGTGACAGGAGTGTGGCCCTGAGCTTTCACAGTCTCAGGCAGCAGGAAGGTTTTGATGGTCTTCATGAGCGTTTGGACTAAACGTCTGCTATTTGGGTCTCACCTTCTGGCTTAGGTAGAAATATATTGTTCATGCTTCCAGGTGACACGCCAAGAACTAAACTATGTACCAGCCATAGCTTCCTTCCTTTCTGCGAAGTTATCTGTATGAAAATTCTGTCAGTTTTGTTTACATCCTTGGCCAGTTAATTCTGTGTACTCTGCAATATAACAATACTTGTGAAACATACTTGTACAGTCACAGCAGCTGTTGTTAATCTGAGCACAGTGTAACAGGCTGGCTGTATTTCCACCACAGCACAAACTGCTTTCACATTCCTGCTCATTTTACTCAGAGTTACTGAGCGCTTTAAGTGACTTCAATCCCTGCTGTGAAAAACAAATCCTGTTGAACACGTTGTTTTTTTTTTTTGTTTTTTTTTGCTCTATAGTGACTGGCGCTCTGCTCAGACTCTCCTCAGACCAGAACTGTAACAGTTGCACCATTAGAGCCTCGGCTGATTAACTGTGGGAGCGACGGTCTGTTTTTCTTAATGATGTGGAGATTAGCAACTGATGATGCTTTTCACTCGTGACCACCTGCATTGCCTGCTGACAGCCAGCTTTATGTAGCTTGATGAATGTTGTAGTTACTCAGCCAGGTTTATGTTTAGTAGTTTTCTGTTCTTCAATGAGAACAGTTTTTTTTTTTTTTTTTTTTTTTTTTTTATTGCGTATAATTCTTTAATAAACTAGATGTTTCATATTGTCTGAATCCAGCTTTCGCCTGTAACTTTGATGTGGAAGTCTATTTCTCCCACCATCCATGTTTTCCTTTATGATTATCACACAAAATCTAATAGCTGGGAAACCCTGTTAGTACTTCACAATATTCCAACAGAAGATTTCTAATAATTCTGAACTATAAGTGTGTTAAACTAACAATTTATGGCTTTGTTTTGTTTAATCATAAAATTAGGATATAGTTCAGTTAGTCACAATTTAATTTAGTCAATTTAAGTCTTTTTTATTATGGTATATTATAATAGAAACTCAGAAGCTTTATAATTGGTTAAAAATCCACCTCAGATGTCTTTGATTTTTAAGGCTTTTTTCTTAATTATGACACACGTTTGATTACAAGAAACTTTCTCAGTTTTTTTTTTTCATCAAATTGTGAGATAGTCTGTTTCATAATTATTTGATACATCTCTGAGGTTTTTGTAATTATAAATAATTGTCCTAATCATGATACAATTTAATAGAGACAATGAGGCAGTCCATAATATCCTATTTTTTTGAAAGCTTGTGATTTTTCTGTCCATTTGCTGCCTTTCTCTTCTATCTAACCTCTATGTGCGTCCACCAGCAGCTGATCCGTTGTAAATAATGCGTGTGGACAGCAGATGGCAGCATATTTCCAGAAATATCTGACATTTCAGGCTGCGCTCGGTTCTTTCATCCTCAGTGACGCTTGTGCAGATTAAGAGTAATGTTTTATCCTGCAGGAAAACTCAGCAGTTCTTGGAAAAGAGTTTAAAAATGCCACATACATGAAGTAAAAGCCTTCACATCACGCACTGTACGTCCTGACATAATGAGCTGTGGATCCACAGCTGAAGCCTCTAATCGTCGCCAGAGCTCCTTCCCATCTCTGTGGAAAATGGAGGTCAACCTGCGGGAAAACGATATCTTGACCACAGAAAACATCAGGCAAGACTTCAGAGGGTGAGTGTGGTTTAAAGCTGTGGCCCAGAATCCTTATCATGTATGATGGATGGTGACTGTAATGAGAAATGCCCTATGGTAAATACGGATTTTATTACCCCCTTGTTAAGATTTATAGGTGGTATTTAAGTAGTTAACATAGTGTTTATAACACAGGGTTTCCATTTCACACAGCAGCTGGAAACCAGTAGCTCCTCTAAAGTCTTCCATGTTTTATGTCTGCCTTCTTTCAGCCTCAACTCCCCAGAAGGTGAAAGAGAAACGGGGGGAGTGGAAACACGGGGAAGAGGAAAGGAGGAGGCGCTTGGTTTGGTTTGGTTTTACGCACCAGACTCAGACGCTTCAGTCAGTGGAAACCCGTCAGTTCTCGGCTCGGAGGAGTCCACGGAGGATTTGATTATCTGTCAGCTTGTACACCAGAGCAGCACAAGCGGACAAAGTCCTCAGACCTGGACAGACGGAGTCTCCTGTGAGCGTCTAGAGGCGGCTGATGCGCAAAGAGAGGTACGCGGCACAGAAATGTACATCTCAATGTCACAGAGATGTATTTGTACAATTTACACCTTTAAATGTGGATGACAAGTACATTTAAACTGTGAAATGATAGATTGCACGGATCTCTACCTGTCTTCACCTGGCGATCAGGAGGCTTTTAAATAAACGCCATCACTTCAGGCAAATTCAATCGAGAGTGCACTGTGGCTTTACCAATGCTTAATGAACATTTACTAAACCTTTATGAGCTAAATGACACTGATGAGTCCGGCTCTTGTTGTGAAAACGCCTTTTAGGGACAGTTTGAGCACGTAGCTATTTTTAGAAAAGTGTTGCAGATAATAGGGAGCAGAATTCTTCTGTTAATGACTTATTAACATGCGTAACTGCAGACTTGAACAAACATTAGGAGGTAAACATCTGTAAATAGATTAATAACGACCTTGTTACCAAATAAAAAAATAAACAGCTGTCCAATGCAACCTGGCAACCCAAAATTTGTCCTTATTGATGACTTGTATAAATCTGTAAAGCATTAGTAAGCCTTTTTTTTTTCATTATAGAGGTTTTATTAAGCTTTTAGAAAGAGCAACGTATCAGAAAATGGTACCAAACAATCAAACTCTATTGAAATCCCAATAATCCCAATCTTGCAAGAACTGCATATTTTTTAAGTCAAGTATTTGACCCCCACATCCAGGATGCACCAGAAAGGATGTTCTTTCTCGTGAGGAAATAGTGGCTGTTATTGAGGTGGACTACAGAACAGGGTCCACTGACTGCTGATATGAATAAATGATGTGGCCCCATTTTGAAAGTAGGATTTAGAAGAAGAACAGGAAGACGACCCCCCAAGTCTCGATTTAGCTGTTGTGGGGGTGACACAAAATAAGGCTTCAAATCTTCATAATTCCAGTTTCTACACACGTCTTTTACATGTTAACAAGCTGTTCAGTCTTGCTGAGGTAAAGTGATGTCATGTCTTCTTCATGTCTTTATAAATTTCATTCTGGAGACTCAGCAAACCCCCCTGTCTGACCCCACTCATAGTTTCCATCACCGCACGCCATCCTTTTACCATCACCACCATGTTCCAATCCATTTGGGTGAAATTAATACATTCATTGCAACAATATAGCCCATTTGTTTTTTCCCCCGAAGAAATGTGAACGTGTGGGCATGATTTTCTGTTTCACACAGAAAGGAATTCCTGACCTTTGTCTTTTTATAGAAAAAAGAGGGTGGAAGAAAAATGCGTTTTGTTTGCTTTTTCCTTCTTCTCAGTGCTGGAATCATATGTTTTTGCCACGTTTTGACCACAGCCTCATTCCTCTGCGCCGGGCGAACGCTGAGCCTGTGTACAGCCTCTGGTGACGGCCAGAGACAGATAAAACAGCTAAAGCGAGATGAGGTTGGGAATCCAAAAAGTCAGACTGTCAGGGACATGAGAGTATCATGAGTCACTCTCACTCACATCACCAGCTTTTCCATTTCCTATTCCTGTTTCATGGACTGGGAGAAGTTAAAGGAATAATCCCACAAACATCTCACGTATGTTAAACTGTGCCAAAATACAAAAATAAGAGTTTGTGATTTTACTTGTTGAAACTGTTTCTTAGGCAGCAGTGACCTGTCAACAAAAAAAATCTACATTACTGTTTATGCACAAATGACCATGGTAATAAATTCAGTTTAGAGGCGTTGGTACCTATTCTAGGAAAGGTAGGTGCTGACTGTAGCTTCATACTCACTGCACTTAAATGAAAATGGTATTAATGTTCACGTCTAACTCTTAGCAACAAATATAAGAAAAATATTTCCCTATAGTTTCAATAAAGATCCTTAATTTCTCTGCATTAAAATTTCAACTGCACTTGAAGCAAATGTCCTTTTTAAGTCCACATCTTTAATTCCTCAAAAACCTTTGTAAGAGGGTGTAAAAATAAAACTGACCAATATCTTCTGCCTCTTCTCGGTTTCACCCTGATAATCGTGACCTGTCAGCCATATGAAGCCAGCCCTCAGCCTTTCTGATTCTCTCAAACACTGAAGATGAAGCTCTGAATCAAAGACAAATAAATTTAACAGCAAACCTAAAACAGAGACGGCATGCCCAGCAGTTTCTCCGAAAATAAACAGTTGTTACCATTAACACTGAGGACCTGAACCCGACAGTCCACTGCCAGCAGATGGGAAAGTATGTTTACTTGTGTATTTGTTTTGGATGGTAGTTGTTAGAGTTAAGCTCAGACTGACTGTTTATTTGCATCAGACACTGTTTGACTTCAAGTAAAATCCAAGTGCAACAGCTCAGTTGCCAAAAGTAACTTCACTGAAGACACTTCATTTTATGAGACTCCATAAACAGACTTGACTCTAATCTTTTGAATCTATTCTGTGTTCTTCTTCATTCACAGAAACATTTAGCTGTTTCTAATGTAAATGACTGAAGTGATTGGCTCTGGATGGGGATGGTCAAGTCTGCTGATTTGATCCAGACTAAAATAACTATCGATGCATTACCACGACTTTGTGTACACAGTCTAATGGGTCCAGGCTTTTCCTCAAGCACCAGCCTCATTGATGAAATGGCCACAAAACTAATGAAAGTCCTGTCTGCCCCAAGGAATAGTCTCTCTAGCATGACTGGAGACTATTTGTCGGATGCGGTTATTTTTCCTATATACACTTTGTCCACATAGGCCCAAGCCATGTTTACTTTAAACACTGTGTCACATGTTGTATGACTCTAAGCTAATCAGTAGTTTGATTTTTTTCAGACCCTAAAGGTCCTGTCATTATGTCATTAGGTCTCTTAAGTTCCACGATCATAGATGGAGCTTTTCTTTCAAGGAAATCCCCTTTTTCCACATTTCCCGTAATTCTTTCCAGGAAACATCCTGGGAAGCAAAGAGTTCATGTAGCTGTAAAATAAAGCATTTAACAACAGATCTCAGAAAGGCTTTATTAGTTTTTTTACTTAATTATGTTGTCATCCTACAGCCTGAATTTGGCATCCTGACCCCCAGGCTATAATCTACTGCTTCAGGTCAGCGTGTGTCGAAGCCTTGGCATGGTGGTGACTTGTTTGCTTGTTGTCAGATTGAAAGCTATTTGTCAGTTTAGTCGACAGCAGCAGAGGCGAAGCTGCTGCTTCAGACCACATTGTTTCACAGAGGGAACAAACAGCCAACTGGAGACTAATAAAACAAATCCAGACACATACTCTGTCGTTAAAATACTTTATTGCCTGATGTTATGAGCTTAGTGTTACAGGTTATATGGCGTTAATATCCAAAGGCTCTGAACCTGTTCTGATTTTACTGAAATCAGCCACATAAGGATTTTACTTAAGAAACTGCAGCAGTTTTTCCTAGTCAAGTAACCAAGTTTTTCAAGTTTCAGTCTAGCAAGAGTCAATTCATCCCGATCAGACAACAGAATCGACAATGTGTGTTCACTTTGATTTGTGTGCGTACAGCTGAAATTGGCCTTGTGATCTGCAGGAAGTCACACCACATTGAGCGTCTTTGTACTGGGAATGAAATAGAGCTCAGTTATCTGATGGCCATGAGGGACCAGTCTTGTTTTACTCTTTTTCTGTAAAAGTTTATAGCTGCATCCAAGAGGGTGTCACTTTTCTCCACTGCTGCGGGGCTGTAGAGAGGGCTCCAGAGTGTTGTGCCCCTGTCATTATTCTCCTTCACCTCCTAAAAATTCAGGTTGTGTAACTCAGGAGTCACACAATATACGAACTGTTCTGAGCTGGAGAGGCAAATGCAGTAATCCACTACAGCGGAAACAGTAAAGTTGGGTGGTAATTAAAAACCAACTTTGTTACCCGCGTCCCTCTTTTAACTGAATGCACTCACAGTTTGGGTTATTTAACAGGCATTACTGTAAAAGATAAAGGCGTTATTGTGTGTTCATGCATGAGAAAAACAAAACTGTCTACATCTATGCTAACAACTCTATAAGGCCCTGCCTACAGCCTGTGCTATGTGGCTCAGACCATAATTAAGAGCAAGTGAACTGGAAAAAATGTTTGGTTGAACCTGGTTTCACTTGTCAGGAAACCACTCCAGATATGCAACACTGCAAATATAAATAATTTAGACAGTTTGAATAATGTGACTGCAAGATTAGCAAAAGATGTCAGGGTTACCACCAAAGTCAGTAGGTTCCACTTTCTGAGGAACATGAATGCGTGTGCCAAACTTTGTGCCTGTCCATGTTGTAGAATATTTCATTGATAAGTTAAGTCTTTGACCTACTAGTGCAGGTTAAAAAGTACAAGGCCCACGAAAGTCAAATTATTTGTTGTTTGGGGACCAGATAATTGAATTTGGACCAAAGTGGTGGACCTTCCAACCAACCAACAGAACAACAGAACCTAGCTGGTTCTACAGATGGCGACTTGTGTGGGTAAAATCTTACTTTCTTACCTGTTCCCCTGTTAACATCCACAAAGTGTCTGCAGTTCTGTAGTGGGTGCTACAGTGCAGGACAGAGCAGCGAATGTAAAGTCAAACATTAAAACGAGTATGAAACAGTTGAGTCAGTCCTATTTGCAACAGACTGGAGAATGTACAGCTCACATTCAGAGGCCTGTTTCAGACAGGGAATGTAATACCATCACCCAAAAAGGCAATGAGGCTGTTTTGTAATGCATGAATTAGTATTTTGTACCTGTGACACTTAACTACTGCATTTCACGATGTGTGACAGCAGTTTAAATCATGGAATAATCTGGTTTGTAAAACTCAGACACAAGTCTAAATTCCTCCACTGGGAAAATAAACAGTGACACCCAGCAGAGGTCTCATGGCTCTCAGAGTTCCTGGCTCCGGCTGTAAGAAGCTGTCAGGTCGTTGAGGAGTAATAACAGCAGCGAGCCATGAAGGGACATGAGACAGGAGGCCCCGCGGCTGATCCTGTGAGACTGTTTGGCCACCACTACAAAGTGACTGGCCACTCATCAAGGTGAATTGTGGGCTCAAATAGTTCCAGCAGCAGTACTAGCAGACAGAGAGTACTTAGACAGGATGGATGACTGTTCTGGGTTAATGTCTCGGGGTGAGGATGAGAACACGTATTCCTGGGTTTGGCCCAAGAGGACACCTGTAGAGTGAAGTGAATACCTCCTAAACCATGCACTAAATATGTGTGAGTCATTGTTTCAGACAGCTGTTAGTGTCAGACAGTCTCAGTAATATGAAGGTAACATTGACTCATAATAGCTCTCTGTCCTGCAGACTCTGGCTCTGCTGCTCAAATTCATGGATCAAAGTTTATCAGAGCTGAAGTGAAAAATTCATGCAGTTTCCGTTCACTGATCACAACAACCAGGCCTGGCTGTAGCAGCAAAAACCTAATTTAAATTGAATTAAAGGATCCACCAGGTTCATTTTAATTTGTTCGTAAGGATGAACCCACCGAGAACAGTCCCTTACTTTTCTTGTCATGTAGGAGACATGGCGTGTTAAGAAACAAGCTTAGGGTGGAGACAGACTGCAACTGTCTCAGGTTTCGGTCTTTAGCTAAACTAATGACCTCCTGCCTCCAGCTCGTGCTTAACATTCAACTCTTTCTGAGTTTAAACCATAATTGCTTGGACTTGACTGTAGAGACATAAACTATGGGTCTGAACAGAGATAGATTTTAATTAGAAGCTGTTGTGTTTTGGCACCAGTCCTGTAAGAAGTCCCTATTGGATGCAAGACAACAGCTGGAGACCGCAGAATGTGTTTGCAGATGTTGTGGTTCAGGAAGAGAAACATAAAGCTCCAAACCAAGAAGACTATGTCCGGAAGGAAAGCCATTGTTCTATCAATAGAAAGCTGAACCTCTTTAGACATTTTCGGGGGGAAGTTGGGCTGATTTCCCCATCCAGACAGCAGTCTGACAGAAAACAGACATAAGATGTGATGTTTTGCCTCACTTTGGTTTTCCTCCATGTTTTGTTGACCCAGCTTGGTGCCCTGTAAGAGGAAGCAGTGCTGTTATCTGCAGGGAGGGATGTACAATATGAGTGATGTCCTCTGGTGCTGTGCTCACATGGCACATGGAGAAAAACAGCGTCAGGACCTGACTGAGAGCAGCTTGTGTTTATCTTATGTTTTATCCAACATTGCTGTGTCACGATTACAAACATCATGTTTGGTAGCAGTAGGACATGAGGAATGTAAACTGCACTTTCAAGATGACTCCTGAGCGACTATGTACAAATACTTCACAGAGCACAAGGGTCGGCACCTGTAAAAATCAGCTTTGTGGAGTTTAATTTTCAACAGCTTCATACCAAGGCACAAATATTGTTTTTCTGAAGACGCAAACAGCCTTCATCAGTTTGCACTGAGCCCTGGGTCCTCTCATCATTTTAACCAAGCTGCTGACGTCTTCCACCACTGAGGTTCAGGGGGGAGGGTGGTTCTGGCTCATTCCTTGATCCCTCAGGGAGATTTCAGAGCCTCACGGTTTCTCAGCTGCTCTTTGTTGAACCCACCTCCTCTTTTCTGACATTATAGAAACATGTCAAAGCCACTGTGTGCCCAAAATAGGGGGAAAGCTGTTTCCAAGTGAAATATTTAAGTGTCTGCCTTTGTAAATGCAATGTTCCAGACGTTGTGATCCTGAGCATGAACATATACCCAAACTCTGGAGAGCTTTCCTTAATCTGTATATATCTTGTTTATCCATGGCTGTTCTGTCTTAACTGTTCCACAGGAGGGTATTTCAACCTCCCACACATCATTTCCTCGTTCATTACCCTTTGCAGCTGCAGAACGTGGAGCCACATAACCCGCTAATGCCTTCGTCACTGTATTCACTAACAATGGTAATGTTATTGCCTGTGCACCCTTCTCTATTTCCACCTGTGCTTCGTCTGTTACACATCAAGTCACTTGTAAATGAAGTCGGAAATTAGCTGCTTCCCATGCAAGAGTACCTCAGAGCCTCAGAGTTGGGTTTGAAGTTTTAAAGAAGGACGGAAAATTGTTTTAAAACTCAAATTTAACCAACTCAAATATTCCAATATAAAGCAACAGCAATGAAAAGCTGCTGCTTGTAACTTCAAATAAGCTACAGCTATAGTCTCTGTATGGAAATAGAAATGTTACATAAGAGCATGACCCCCAGACTTGTGTGTACTTAGTTTGTGTCACTTTGTAGTAATTTTTTTATCTTTTTGTGGTCATTTTATTGTTCTGTAGTGTTTTTGTCTTTTGTTTTTGTTTTTTTTTTTTTTGCCCATGGCTAATTTTTTGTCATTTTCTGTGTTTTTGTGGTCATTTTCCACCGTTTTGTGGTCATTTTATCTCTTTTTGGTCCTGTTTCATATCTTTATATTCTTTATCTGATTACTTTAAGTAAAGCTCTTCTATTTTCCTCTTGATTCCTTCTCTGTTGGGTCTTTGATGAGCTAAAAATTCAGTATTTAAAGAGTATCACTATGATGAGAAAGGCATACTTTGGAAATCAGCCTTATTTCCCTGGTGGAATTGTGTTTTGTGTTATGCACACAGAGGCAGGACATAAACAACAAATTCATAATGAGGCAACTGAGATTTGGGACACAATCAACCTCATTAAAGCCTTTTTACGAGAATATGGGGTACAGTTAAAAAAAGACAAAGTTGCTTGGAGGCAATACTACTGGAATTAAGAAGTGTCTTGGGAGATGGAGTATTTGTTTATCATTGAGAATCAGCTTTTATAGAAACAAATTAAACCAATTGGCCTTTAGGAGATTTAATAAAGAAATTCAATCTGGGATATGCTCTTAAAATGAATAATTTCCTCAGAAAAATTTTCCCAGAGATGAGGATTTTATAATATGCATTAAACTGATAAGATCCCAGTAATTACCTTGGATAAAAGAAGTTTTATTTGCAACAGACACATCTTGATAATATTACAAGTCATGGATTCATGAGAAAGTTGAGGACCAAAGGAAAAAATGAGCGGTATTGCCCTTTAAAACACAGATGAAAAAGCCCTCGAGTGCCTTTGAAATTGAGAACGCTGCTTCGGTTCAGCTCTCAACAATTAATATTGTTTAGTTGTTCTTTCTCAATGCCAAACCGCCACAGGGGGTTTCATACAAGAATGAGAGGGAGGAAAAATGCATTATAAGGTTTTTAGCGAGTAATGATAAAACAGCAGAAACAAGTTATATCATTACAGTCCTGATTTATAACGAATCAGCCATAAATCTTTGAATTTAAATTCATTCAGGCATTTTTTGCTGGTGAAAAACCCACAGAATAATATGTAATTATTACCTGGAGTATTCTGGCTCTCAGTAAACCATTTTTTCATTTCATGTGTGTCAAAGGTGAATCTGCATCAGTCTCTTTTCCACTACTCTTTTCTTTAGTCCCTAACTCTAAATAAAAAAGCTGCCTGCCTCTCTTCTTCCTGCTTTCCCTCTCTGTTTTATTAATCTTACTCCTCCTTCCTGCGCTGTCTTCTTACTGATAGTCAATGCTCAACGGTGCCTGTGGATTCTCTGTTTGCAGGAGTTGGATCAGAGAGAGACATCATGAGTGACCACTTCGACTGCAAAAACTGCAACGAGTCCCTGTACGGGCGCAAATACATCCAGGTGGAGGACAGCCCGCACTGCATCCCCTGCTACGACCGCCTGTACGCCAACACCTGCCAGGAATGTAAAGAAATCATCAGTCACAACGCAAAGGTGAGATCACTGCATTTCCTCCTCCAGTGTACATTGAAATATGTGTTTATTTGGGTTTTTTCAGTTTATGCTATTATTTACTTTTCAACTTCATCTCGGACAGAAATATCATAGTTTGATTATAGACTTTATATACAAAATATGTAAAGATTTTATAACTATAACTTACTACTATTACTATAATTTTTGATACACTTTTGATACTTTTACATTTTGTTGTTTACTTCTAGTGGAGTGTATCGACACTGAGCACTTCTTCCACCAGTGAAATTGTACGTCTGACTGTATTATCCTTTTTCAAACTACTTTTACAGAACAGAGTTTTTCTGTAAAACATAACTCTACTTAGACAAGATCCTCTGTGACCCTCTTTAAGTTACCCAAAAGCCTTAGTTGGTCAGAAATAAAAACACTCTCCTGACGGAAACACCCACAGACGCCATGAGGCCATCAGTGTCCCGTGACTTATGGACTCCCTGTGAGGGTCTGGCAGTAAATTGTGCTGCTGCTTGTTTTGGCCCTTCTTCCTCCGCACGAGATGTAACAACATTCATCCTTCATCTTCCCTCTTCTTTAGTTATTTCTTTTACTGTGAAACCCCACGCTTCAAAAATAGGTTTTTCAGCCAGCGTTCAGTGGAGCCATTTGTTACAGAGCTTGCATGAACTACAGATGAACTGGAACACTATTGAAGAGAAAAATCAGAAAGTGGGTTATTCTGATTTTTAAGAAAATAGTGAAGAAAAGTGTTTATTATGTTTGGTGGGCTGCAGGTTTTTATAAAAAAAAACAGGGTTAAACTCCCAATTTTGCAGGAAATCTGTGGCTGAGTGTGACCTCTGTGTTAGAAAACGCTAGAGAGTTTCTCTCTGGGGAACAATAACTTATGAGGTGTTTTATTAACTTTCATTGTTGGATCTTCAATTTTATTCCCTGTTTTCTAATACAAATGTGAAACTGTGTTGTTCTATATTGTATATAAAGCAACAATTGACTAGTCCTACTAAAGACACACACATATATAAAAACTCCACACAGATAGAAACTGTGTGATTTTTGTTTTAACTGAGCTGGGCACTGTGGTTTCAAGCGAAGCCCTTCAAACAAGCAGAAATAGTGCATTTTTGAGGACTATTTTTAGGTGCGGAAAACCACACGTTTGATGAGTATTTGCAGCTGCAGGACAGTGTATATGAGCTTGACACATACTTAGTAAACCTTAAACAGTGAAGGTCTGTAGCACATAGCAATAACATATAGTTGCGATAATCAAATCATTATTTAATGAATGAAAAGTTGAGGCTGCATAAAGTCACAGAACAGCAGATTTTCCAGTAGATTTGCCCAGTTGAAGCTTTATTTTCCTTAGTTAGTGTGGAGCCAAACCAGACTAAGTCTATTTCTGAAGTCTGTGTTTAATGTTTTTGCAAACTTTTTAACACGTTGGAATCAAATGTCAGACGTCAGACATATTTTACTAGAATTTGAATGTTCCTTGATGTAAACATATTTACTTTTTGATTGTATGTGTGTTGTTAGTTTCTCTTAACTGCTCTTTTTGTTCCTGTTTGTTTCGTCTTGCCTGCCAGATTTATTTCTCCCTTGAATTTTTTTCCTTTCACATACCATTTAGTTTTATTATTACATGGCTCTTACCCTGATGTCTCCACCCGGGGAATAGGGCATTGGCTGGAGTTAGTTTGAATCATCCGTGAAAAGAATTACATTAATGAAGTATTGTCTCTGCCAAATAAGACAAACTAATGTTAAGATTTTCATCAAATATCTCTGATCAGAGAGAAAATTAGAAAAGTTTCTGCTGTGTATCTTCCTACAGTACATTCTGGTTTTACAGTGTGTAGTTGCTCATAGCTTCTCCTCTTCCTCCAGGAGCTCTTCTATGAGAACAGATATTACCATGAGCACTGCTTTCGCTGTTTCCGCTGCGACCGCTCTCTGGCTGACGAGCCCTTCACCAGCCAGGAGGAGGCGCTGGTGTGCAGCGACTGCTACTGCAACGAGTTTTCTTCCAAGTGTGTGGCCTGTGACAAGACCGTAATGCCAGGTAGGAACCAGAAAAACCAACTATTACTTTTATTCCCCTACACCAAGTTCACCAACCTCTGTGGGGAGAGATCACTCAAACAGCTGGTGTGGCTCATTGGTAGACACCAGACAGTTTACACCCAGACTTTACAAGAATAAAGAGTCTAATTAGTTTTTCTTGCCTGGGGTGTGACAGCTTAGATGTGACAAAACGATTGCTTCCTTGCTCTGCTGAAAATATCCCTCAGCCCAGTTATCAGTTCTGGCCATTGTGACGACGCGGCTGCAGCAGCAGTTTTGGATGACTGAATATTACCCGATCTTGTGGGTAGTGTGGGATTATTATCCCTCAGCAGTTCTTTTCTGCACTCAACAGTGATTTTCTTCAGTTTCTCTTCAGCCTGGAATGCCTTTAAAAGCTGCTGCCCTCCCTCCTCCCTTTTCTTAAAAGTGCAGCCAAGTTCAAGTTCAAAACACCGTCATTCCTTTGGGCTGGATTTCAGGTCCCAAAAGTCGTAAAACAAGACCAGTGATTAAAGGTTCTGAAGTCCAATTTCATAAGCATGACAAGCTTCCAACTTTTGGAAACCTCCACAGTGAAGCTGTGTTTTTGCACTCTCTAACCTGCAGCACGTTGGAGTGAACTCAGAGCCACTTACGAAATGTTTAAAAGTGTGAAATATAAATCTCAGTGTTAGGATGCTGTGCTGCCATGTATGTTTTGTTACAGCTTGACAGATTGTTTTGACACGAGATATGCTGAAGTAATTGTACAGTGGAGGAGGATGGTGTAAGAACAGGTTTAACTGTCACAGTGAATCATCACTTTAGGTCCTCGCAGTGCTGCTGTGACCTCGATCAGGTTTCATTCCAGGTCACAGGTTCAGCACAGTAGGGCAGCGATCACAGCAATGCCCAGAGACGTGAAGATGTCATGAGAATGTCTCGGTTTCCGCCCTCTTCTGCTCACTCTCTTGCACTTTTCTCCAACAGGATCAAGGATGTTGGAGTACAGCGGGTCCACGTGGCACGAGGATTGTTTTGTGTGTCACGGCTGTGAGAAGCCAATCGGTGCTGAGGCTTTCATCCCAGACAAAAACAACTACTACTGTGTGCCGTGCTACGAGGGCAGGTTTGCTCCTCAGTGCAGCCACTGCAAGAAGGTGAAACGCGCCCCATATGCAGCATGGTGGTAGATGGTTGACCATGAATCTTAGCGTTTTCTGCGTTTCTGATTTGACACATAGATGTCAAATGATTGTCACCATGAATAAAGAGCCATGCAGAAAATCTGTCAATTTATTATTACAGCAGTAATAGCTTTGTTCCAAAATGCTACCAGCTATCATTATAGAAGGATATTAAAAGCTGTACGCATATAATTTGTGTGTGTTCCTCAGGCTCTGACTAAAGGAGGGGTCACCTATAAGGATGAGATATGGCACAAGGAGTGTTTTTTCTGCACGAGCTGCAAAATGCTGTTGGCTGGCCAGCCCTTCACCTCGCAGGGAGAAAGTCCGTATTGCGTCAAGTGTTTCAGCAGCCTCTATGCCAAAAAGTGTGCAGGCTGCAACACGGCCATTACAGGTCAGTAAAGTGTCCTGGATCACCAAGTCAATGTCTGCAGTTAACACAACACGATGTGGTGTCCTGGTGGTTTAAAGAACAATGTCGAGGCCTTTTCCCAGGGTCATTTCATCATCATCATCCTCTTTATCATTTGGAAGCTCTTGTCAACACTTAATTTATTTATATTTCTTTCTACTTATATTTATTAATTTTTCTACTATGTGCATATTTTGTTGACTTACAACAAACATTTGACACCCACCCTACTCAATTTTTCTGTATATCCAACATACTTGGCAAAAAAAAAGATTCTGATTCTGTTTTATCTCTGTCTCAACTATCAACTGTCAATACAGGCTGAGAATGTCAAACAGGTATTTGTACAGGTTTGGGCAGTTTGAAATCTTGGCTCTGGTTGTGTTACATCCTCTTCCTATTGTGTTGTGTCTGTTGTTTTCCTATTGTCCAAAGAAATGCATTAACAATGAAAGCCACACCAATTATTTTATCTTTGTTGAATCAGAACCAGCAGCTCGTAGTAAATGTTCAATTTGAATTAACAAAGACCAACACAGCTCTGATACTTTGTAAGGAGAAGGGTGAACAGTGAGGCTGGTATCAGTGAGATGGGATTACAGGCAGTAATACTAGATTACATGCTGCACTGCCTCCTGTCAATGGCTTACTCACCAACTCCTATACAGAGGTTCATAGTGTAGATACACTGACTGTAGATACACTGACTATAGATACACTGACTGGCTACAGCTGAAAGTGTTGACCCAAACATTGCTTTGACTTTACAAACCTATAAATCTACAAAAACACAGTAGCAAATTGATATTCGCTCTCTTTTATCAGCGTTTCTGCTGTCTGCCAACTCTGCTACATGCTCCACTGCACTCACCTCTCTAACTATTTCTGCGAACAGTGAGGTTCATACAGGTTTTGCATCTGAAAATGATGCAGAGAGAGTGAATCAAATTATTAATTACAATTATTTGGGCCAGACACTCATGGACACTGTGCTTAGGAAAAAAAACAAGCTTGAGTTTGAAGATTGAACCCAAACTACACTCAAAACACATTTCTGAGAGCTGCTCTAAATTCATAAAATCATGGTGGTTTTGAGTGAGCATAAGGGAAACAGAAAGGTAAGAAACGACGATGCAGCAGTACAGGTACAACAAGGCTTATTACCATCTCATTTTATTATTTGCAGAGAACATTTACTTGGAAAAGTTAAAGGAAATTCTTTGGACCACTGCTATGAATAGGAATAACAGGAGGTACACGGAGCAGGCCATGCTTTCTTATTCCTACTGCCAACTGCTAATGTTATCTTAAAATCATTTATGTTACTTCCTGAATGTTGCAGGGATGTTATTAAACTCCATTTTCCACATTCTTTCATTAGTTGCTCCTGTGTTGTATTTGTTCCTTGCAGGGTTTGGAGATGGAAAGTATGTTTCTTTTGAGGACCGGCAGTGGCACCAGCCATGCTTCAAGTGTTCGCGCTGCTCAGTGTCGCTGGTGGGCTCCGGCTTCTTCCCTGACCGAGACCAGATTCTGTGTACAGACTGTAACAATGATGACTGACCACTACCAGCTACACCTGGGATGCTCATACCTGAAACAGTAAAATACCAAACACTGCAGACAGCTGTAGAGAAACCTCAGCTTGGCACATCAACACTGCAATATTACTCACAGTGTAACGCCGATTCAAAGCTCTAAACTCTTCTAAGCTTCTAGCATGTTGAATATTTGTATACATTCTACAGAAAAGTCCAGTGATTTAAGACTTTTTTCTTTATTCTATGTTTTGCACATCAAAGGATGTATAAAATATACAAAAATGTATGTAAACCTTTAAGTTAAGCTGTTTGTTTCTCCATAAAGATAATAATCCCCCCCTTTGTAACACCTTTTTCAGGACTGCTAGACAGAGCCAAACATTTAATGCTATGACCTATGACTGACATATTTCTACTTTTTAAATAATCTGTCAGGTCATAAAACTGATTTAAGTATTTTCTTGGTGTGTGTAAATGTTTTTCTTTAAAATAATTTGTTACATGCTTCAATTAACTTTCACTGGCAATAAAAATGCATAAAAAAGAGGTTGGTTTATAATTTATAGTTATAGTTTTCTATGTTTAGATTTCAGTATTTTGTTAATATTTGTCTATATGAACAAAACATGCATCTAATAATGGACAGCAGGGGGTGGGAAACATCCTGACATTTCAGGTGGTTTGTAGTTGGGTTAAAATAACAGTGGAAGTGGTTTCAAACAGTCCAAAAGGTTGAGAGCTGCAGTTTTATACTATTATCAGAAAAGAAAATAATTATGCTAAATATGTTTTCTATTAAATGATGGGTCTGTCAAGAATTTGGGGGAATGAGCTTGTCTATACCAAGAGTTAGAAGAGATCAATACAACTTTTATATGGTTAATATAGTTTTCTATTACATTTTAAAAAATAATAAAAACCTGGGAAATGGTTTCCTTAGAAAGACATTTGCCCAAAATTTCCCAAAAATGGTTTTCTGTGGGTTGTCCCTTGGTGACTTTCCCTTACTATTACTTACATAATCTGCATAAATATTTACAGTTCAGAACCTCTGTACTGATTTACTCTTACTGTGTTTATATGAAGGCTGTGCCAGGCTGGTGTCCATGTCAGGAGGAAGGATCAGAGGACCAGCTCACAGGATGATACAGTTTAAGACACATGGTCCAGTTTCCCAGAAAACTCATTCTAGACTTAAGTACTTTAGTTTTCTGACCCTCATGTTTACTGCAATGGTCTTTTCAGCTTTATATTATGCAGTAACCATTTTAATTACACAGAAAAAAATATATACCACGTTTAATATTAAAACGTTTGACTTTAAAAGTTCATTCTGGAATTTGGATACAGTGACAGTAACACAATAAAAAGTCCACTTGCACTTTTTAAAGTCCAGAAAATGTTTGTTTTGCTTTTGATTACTTAGTCGAAGTATGAACAAACTGTGGTCAATAAATGTACATGAAAAAAAATAAAATATGTGGATTTTAAATATAGTCAGCCCTGACATTCTAATGTGAAAATATGGCCAGTCTCACTTCAGTCCTCCCTCATAAACTGAGAAATTTACCACTCAAGAAGTGATATACTTCCCTGTAACTTCCTGCTTCTGATCATCATTTATGACCCAGTGTTAGTGTTGACTCGCTGCAACAAGCCTGTTTTTATACACTGTTAAAGAATAAAGGGGCCATGTGGTGTTATCTGTGAGCGTTTCCCATGACTCTTCCTGAAATATGTTTGACCTTGTTTGCGGGGATGTAGATCAGTTTTGTTTAGTCCCAGGAGGAGGAGGAGGAGGAGGAGGAAGGAGAACGAATGGAGTTGAAGCTCCTCAGTCAATATTTAAAATTTCATGTCATCCTGTCCTGCCTCAGCTGGGACTCACACTCAGCTGGACTCTGCTGCTGAAGGCTGTTAAAGTAATTAGACAACATTACTGTGACAGACCAGACCACAGAAAGGGGCCCTCACACCAGATCCTACAACTTCTATAGTATTTTTACCACACAACCTTAAATGAAGTATCATCAGGGACTCACATTTGCCATCTGAATAGATTTTCATATGGGATTTGACCTGTTTTAACTTTTAAATGATGAGGACAATTTTTAAGAGGGTCACTTTACTCAAATTACCAAAACACATTTGTCACCTAGCCCTAGTGGTTTCTAGCCTTAGTAATTTTGTTTTGATTTTCCTAACTTTGAGATATCCAGCTCTTTTTCTTCCTCTATAACAATAAAAGGGAGGTGAATTTTGTGGTGCTCGGTTTTGTAAAAATATTTTCATAAACGTTGTCCATGTTCTTTTGTTTAATCAGTGTTAACAGTTTACACAGGCACTTTTTTTCTTTGGAAAAGTTTATAGAAATTGCAAACGGAGATCTGCAGATGACTCCCATCATCTAGGCTACTGTTCGTTTTGTTCTTTTTAAAACTCGGAACATTACAAACGACATGTGAGAGCAAACTGAGACTGAAAGCTTGTTCTTGATTTTTTTTAAACTACAGCTGGTAAAAGTATTTCAGCACAAGGTTCATTTAATGGCTGTTCTGGAGCTTTCTATCGCACGATCCTTCTCTGAGGACATATTTTATCCAGAAGTCCTTGAAAGGCTCATAGTGCAGTTTAGTGTTGGGCTAAATGTTAGTTTTCATGGTAACGCAGTTATATCATGCATGACTTTATTTATTTATTTATTTAGTTATCAGAAACATGAATTTTTGAAACAATATTGTCATTTCTTTATACCAAACTTTCAAACGACGGATTTTCAGTAAACGCCTCATCTCGAAACTTCCTGTTTTTCCGCCGAAACACCCGCGTTTTTCAGCTTGTTGTCAAAACTGAAAAACATTACAGTAAAATTTAATGTCAGCCTCTACCAAGACAGTAAAGTGCTTTCTACCGCTAAAAATTACCTGTCAGGTTTTCAAGAAACGTTCAGAGAAGAGGCCTTAGCAGTTAACCGAGCCGGATGCTGACCTAGCTAAAGAGAGATGCTACAGATGCTAAGGAGAAAAGCTGGAGCTGCCACGGTCAGTATCAGCAGTGGAGCCCCTGACCTCCGGATTATCATTAGCCACATTGCGACCAGGGGGAAGCATGGACAGGTAAGTTGTAGAGGTAGCAAAGCAGCTAAAGAGTTAGCAGGACTGTAAACTTAAACTGTTTTGTCAGATAAGAAAAATATGACACATGTCTTACAGATATATAGGTGATATTTGGAGAGTAAATTGTTAACTGTGATTTTATATTAAACCAGATATTTGTTTGTTTACTTTAAATTAACAGTAATAAGTAATATTATTGTGACAAGTAATTTGTCCAACACGGGTGCTGCTTTTGACCAGTTATTGGTTGATCCTTAGACTACAATTTGCACTTTCCTATGAAAGGCCTCAAACAGGCATAAGCATTTGGTGATATTACAGTACCCTCCAATAAATTGTTATACAGCTGAGCCATATATATTTAACTGCAGGAGTCCTGTTTGGACTCCAACAGCTCATTTGCCTTGGTCAGGTCTTTCTAGTTAATTTGACAGGAAATTAAACAGAAGATATGCTCATTGTACATTCATGCCTCATTACTCACACACCCCAAGGTTAAACATGTGGAATGTATTTTTTTGCAAGTGTTTGTTTCCAGCCAGATTGCATTGTGTATGTTATGTATTGTGGATGTGACTTGTGAGTGAGTCATAGGCTGACATATAACCTGGTCTAAACCACAGCAATTATAGTACCAATGTGTTGGATGACTGGTGCAGATATGGGAGGAGACGAGGAAGTAATGGTGTGAGGAGAAAATGTGCAGTATGTCTACAAGCCTGTGTTTATGCATGATGTACAGTCATTACTTCTGTCATAGTTGGTTGAATCACCAACCAGGGCAAAGAGGTGAAACCGACTTACGAAGTAGGAAAAAGAATTTCAATCACCCCCTAAAATCAGCCAGTTAAGCGCAAAAAAAACAGTGGGTAAAAAAACACATAATTAAGCAGCTTAGCAAGGCTTTACTTAAACACATTGGTGCTCTGATATAAATGCTAATGACAGCATCCTAACATTCTCACAGTGATAGTGTTACTAAGTTTCTGTATGGCAGGTGTAATGTTTACCATGTTAACCAGCTTAGTGTGATAGTACTACAACTTAGGCTAAGGGGTTATGTTATTGGCTGTGTAGGCATATGCTCATGAGTCAAAGTACTGGACAAATAGATGAAATAAATGGATCACCAAAGTTTGTAGAAATCTTCCAGAGGTTATCCTGAATGTTGGGCACCAAATGTCATGGCAATCCATTCATTAAGTGTTCAGAAATTGTAGTTATTTCAGTGTGTACCAATGTGGTTGATAAACAAGAGTTTTAAGGCTCAAGATTTTATGTCAACAGAGCTGTACTCTGAACTAAATGCCATCATCTCATGCTAATATGTTCAGAATGACAGAAACCAAGGAATGCATTACCAGCAATGGACTCTTCCCACTCAGCCTCTTTTATCATGTTTGACAGCAGCTGTTTCCTTAGGATGCCTGCTCCACCCCTCACCCGCTGTGTGGTCATGATGTTTGAGGCCAGTTGTGACAAATGTACAACACCCACTTCAACTTTAATTATGCTAGTTTTAATGTTACATATTTGAATTGTTAAAATACAGAAAGAAACTAAATGTGTAAATTTTACACCAACTTTTGTGCTGTAGCTAAAATTGTCTAATTTAAGAAATTGAATGGGCAAAGATGTATTCAACAATTTATGTTACTTCATGTCATTGCTGCTTTACAGCAGTGTAGAAATGCTAAGTGTATTCTGGCGCTGCCTAGTGGAAAAATTGGGAATACTACATGACTGCATAGATTAAGAATATGTTGAAAGCTTTAATGCAAACATGTTACTAATCAGTGTTTTACGTTTTTAAATCTATTATGTGCAGCTTAAGATATTCAAGTTTACAAATTGCAAAAGCCAGGCAGCATTGTATTTATCTGTGCTGTCATCAGGACTGTGTCCAGAAATGAAAGTTTAATCAAGTAACTGTTAAAGATCCCGTGGGAACATTTAAAGTTTCACTGCCGTTGATCTGTCAAAGATTTAGGATAATTATTACAGCCAGGCATCAACTTCATGACCAAAACACATTTGTGTTACTGGAATTTTATTATTTTTTTGCAAAACAAACCATGTAATAAAAGAATCTGGGGTATTCAGGGATTATATGACTATGTGACACTTAACAAAAAGAAAAACTTTCTTACAGTGGAAACACCTACACAATAAATACAGTCTTTTTTCCAACACTATACAAGATGGTGTGTTACAGGAGGTGGGCCTCGTCAGGTCTCACGTAACATGCAACACCGTATTTCTACTTTAATCAATAGGTCAAAACCTTAACCTTGACCAAAGGTAGGTGGCAGGGGGAATGTTTCAAGCAATACACATAGTATAGGCTGAAATATGACAACCAAAACAAGGCATACAAAGTCCAGAAATCTTGTTCCTCTCCATATATCCTCTTGAGTGTCCAGTCGTCTTCGTTAAGCTGAATAATCCTGCAGGACAGAGAACGAATAATGAGAAAATAAGTGAAATACAGTTAAAAATCATGATTGTAGACCTGCAGTTTCTTGTTATGAGAAAACTATTGGCAAATATTTTGAGAACTGAGTAAGAGTGATCTTAGGCAAAAGTGCCCAAAATTTTCTGGTAAAAGCTTCTTCATTCACAGGATTTGATGTTTTCCTTTGTCACCTGTGTGTAAACTGAATATGACTGTTGGGTGGACAACACAAGACAGAATAATCTGATTATCTTTTAGTTCATTGACTGTTTAGTCTATCAAGACAATAGAAAACATGGCTATTACAACTTCCAAGAGCCAACCTCTTTAAATCTCTTGTTCTATCTGCCCAACGGTCCAAATCCCAAATTTATTTTATAGTTTGACAGAAAAAAAAAACAGATCTTCATGTTTGAGGAATTGGAATTTGGGAACATATGGCATTTTCATGTTGTTCGATAAAGGAAGCTTAAGAACTCCACTTACAGCCTTTGGTTTCTTGTTAACCTTCATGTCAAACCTGCAATGAAAAAGTAAAGCTGAGTTAGAGATTATTAGACCATAAACATGCTTGTGACTGGAGGTATGGTGAAAAGCAGTGCCACTACTGTGCATGGATAAGCCTAAAAATAAGCCAATAACAGAAACACTAAATGACCATGTGTTTTTGTTTGTGCACAAATCTGGAGCCAACCCACCATCTGACAAGACTAACAACATTTTAATTGTAGAAGCATACTTAAAATGCATCTGGGATAGATATATATATATGAAATACCCCATTAACAGTAATTAAATATAATGGAGATTGAAGTGCCGGATGCAGATACGTGTTAAAATTAAAGAATGAAGTGTTCGACATGCAGTATGACTGTACTAGCAGGCTTCAACCCAAACTCTAGATCGACAGAAACAGGCAGAGCAGGAAAAAACTGGAAAGGTTGAGAATGGGAGTTTACAGCAGGCAGGATGTAAACACCACAGGAGCAGGAAGTAAAATTCAGACTTACTCAAAGTCATAATCAAACATGGCAGAGGGGCTGGGGGGAGCAGCATTAGGGGAAGGAAGAGAGCAGCAGCTGTTAGTTCACCAACCTGAGTCTAAAGCCCTATGCCTAAATTATGCTGCAGTCCAGACTTTACAGAGTGAGAGAACTGCTTCTTCTGTGTGTTAGGAGGAGCACCTGCTGTGTTAATATTTAGTTAGAAACAGTGAAACAGTAGGGGGGGGGGGATAATACACCACCATTTTTCACTACAAAGCAATTTTCATAGACTTATGTTTTAAGCTGATATAAACAACAGTTCTACTTAAAAAGTCAGTCAATTGTTTACCCAATCCAACTACACTGACTTAAAATCAGCAGGATGCTGACACCTTGAGTCTTATATAATGGTTTTGTACCTGTGTCTGTTTTTGTTCTTCCTCTTCTTGTGGCTCCCGTGATGGCTGCCAGAGGAGGATGAGGCAGCCTTCTGAGGCTTTAGGTCCTGCAGCGTCGAGTCCACATCCTCTGTATCTTCCTGGCTGGGCTCGTTCTCTTGGTTCTGGAGATCTGGAGAGGTGTCACTTTCTGTTCCGCTACCTGCTTCACCTGATGGGACACAAACAATGTAAACTCATTGTTACCAGATAACCAAAGACTGAGGGAAAAAAATTGCTGTGGTGTTGGGCAACTTACGTTTTTCATTCATGTGATCTGGAATTCCACCGAGTGCACATACAGCCTACAAATCATGAGTAGGTAGACTAGGTTATTTTCTTGTTATGCAGCAGCTCAATAACTAATGAACTGTGTGGGGGAAAAAAAAGAGACTTACTGCAACTGATGTCACAGATGATTTGCTGAATAAACGCTCAGCTTCCTTAAATTTCCTATTTCTTCTATCAGTCTTACTATTGGAGTTCCTGTTAGAAATACAAAACAAAATTGAATCTTTGGTTCAGAAATGGTTCAACACACTAGGAGCATTTTCTTTAATAATTTAATGAATTTCCTGCCATGTTGGAGTTCTTTTTTTTAAAGCTTGTAACAAAGCAAAACACAAAAGACTTTACAACAGAAGTAAACATTTTGCATTTGAACATACTGCATTAATAATGAGTATGTCCAATGGGTCCCAAGGTCTTCACAACTTTCAGAGTGCTCAGCATTTCCCTTCATTTTGTCTCTTGGGCACACTTCTAACAAACATGTAGAGAGTTCAGGAGTTTCATATCTGATGCTTACTTTTGGTTGGTGAGGTATCGGTCCCATCCTCTGATGATGTTGCCATACATCTGGGTGTCTTCTAGATAGCTGCCTTCAAATGCATATATTTGCCTTTCCAAATTCACCAGTGTCTCCTAGGATTTAAACCAAATCAAACTTGCATAAATATGTTGCAGTTTTGTGTTGTGCAATTAAAATATCCCACCACCTTTCTAACACAGGACATGACAAGCAGATCCTTATTTATTTAATGTACTCTGAAAAGCACCCAATAAGTTAGCTTAAGATGCTTTTTAAATGTTGCATTTAGTTTACAATTTAATGTTTAGTTATACAGATGTTAAAACAAAGGATGTCATTTTTTTACTGATTGTATTACTTCTTTGACCCTTTCATTTACCCCCAGATAACCTGCTGCAAGAATGATGGGGATAGATAAACTTGATCTAAATCTTATTTGTGTTCTACTCGCATTTCTCTTTGCATTGCTTTCTAAACTCAGAGCACAGCTATCGCGAGATTTTGTCAAACCGGGAAGTCGTTGCTATGCTACTCTTAGCATATTCAGTCAACAACGCCGCAGAAATTTGAGCGCGACTAAATGAATTTTTCAAATCAATATTTAACACAACGCAACACAAAGAGCATAACTGCACATTGCTAACAGATTTCTACTGTGCAGAAGCAAGGAGACGCAAGTGCTAACGTGAACAACTTAGCTTAGCTAGCATTTAGCAAGGCCTCGAATAACAGCGTGCCGAACCTGCCGCAAATGTTAAGATTAAAGGCACAGTTAGCTAACTAGCTGTTATTCTACGCGGTGAAACACGTAATGTCGCTTTCATTTATGAAGAAAACACGGTAAATGAACTCACAGCTAGCTCTTGTTTCCTCTTCACCAGCTCAGCGAGCTCCCGGCGAGTGTCCGGGATCTGCGGCGGAGTCGCCTTCGCATGCATCGCCATGATGGATGGAGCTTTGTGGAAACAAAACAGAGACGGCTAGTTTGTAATAAACCGTTGGACGAGCTGCCGTCTCACCAAGAGATGGCGCTGAAAGACCTCGATAGTCTTTTAGATCATTTTTACAACAAATATCACATATATGGACTGATATAAAACTATAATGTTACCGCGGGTGACTTCATGTGAGCTACAATTTTATTTATTTTTGCAAAAAATATATTTTTAGCAAAAAAAGTTTACATTTTGAAAACGTCTCATTGGATCTGAAAATATGTGTATTATGTCTCTTTGTTCAGATTCTACTGAGTTATAATTGTCATTTATTTATTTATTCATAAAAGTTATAAATTGCCAGATTGGGAAAAACTCCCAATCTGGCAACAATGGATCGACCTGTTAATGAGACCTCACATCCTGTTTTTACGTCGTCATAGCAACACGGTCTGTGAGGACACTACCCCAGTCTCCGTGAAGTTTTAATAGTGTTTTCAGATTTACTAACTTCAGCAATAACTTTCTACGTGTCATCTAAATGAACAATGGGAAACATGTACCGAGGAATTCATAAAAGTGAGTCTCTATGAAACTAAACGTTTTAATTAAGGAAAACTAGCCCAAACTGTCATTTTTGAGTTAGGTTAACGTTAAGTATAAAGTAACTTAGCTAGAGCTACTAACGCTAGGTAACGCTAATTGCTACTAATTTCCTAATATGACACAAAGCTAAGTTACAAATATAACCTAATTATCAATTTTATAATTAATATGACTAAAATCATTTGATTTTTTTGTCCATATTTACTACATCACTTTTTATTTGCTATTCACAAGAATCATCCACTAACGCTAACAAGAATTGTTGATTTGCATATTAGCAATTAGCTTAATGAAATTGCATTTGTCTATACTTGTGATTCAGTACTGTGCATAATTTTTAGGCACAAAAAACACACGGGATGCTTTTAACAAATAGTTTTTCATTTATCAGTTACTTTCGTACAAAGTGCAGTAAAAGGGGCCAAACCTAAATCTAATCAGTCTTTGCAGCACTGACCCTTAAACCAGCAGCAGTTCTCTCTGGTTTGACTTGCACACAGTTTCTCCTGGTACTTTGCAGCACCTTTGTGGAGGTCAGACCATTTGGTGTAGGACGCCTCATTCTTGGCCCTGAAAATAGTTCTTCATGAACAGTAATGCGTACTTTATGGGCTTGTTGCGCTTTAGTGTTATCCTTAGAATACGGGTCTAAACAGCTGTAGACTTAAATAAGGGGTTTGGAACCTCCAGCTGTAGTCTACTCGATCCTAGACGTAAGAGTCCGGGACTCAGGATTGTCTCCGCAGATAGTCTGTAACTGAAAGTAGGGGACCCACAAATATGGGTCAGCGTAGTCCGATAGTCGATATCATTAGGGGCAAATATGGTGACAAAGTGGTGGCATGCCTTTTTATTTTTTATTCTTGCTTATGTATTTTAACCTGTCTTTTATTTCTGTAAAGCACTTTGAATTACTGTGTATGAATTGTGCTATATAAATAAACTTGCCTTGCCTTGTTGTCCCAGTTAAAATTGGGTTCTTCCAAAGGGTTTCACACTACATGTTTTTTGCAACTGTCTAATGCAATATTATGGTTCTTCTGATCTTAAAGCAGATAAAATTCCAGCTTATACCATCTCGTCTTCCATACCAACAAAATACCAAAGTGTGGTGATAACCAATCAAGAAAAGAAGGGGTTCTTATCTCAGACTAGGAGATTCCACTCACATGTGTGTCTGGTAGGAAATGTATCTCATTTTAATCTATAACAAATAGAAGGCTTAACATAAACATAATGATCTGTATTTGTTTCAGAATGAAAATCCAGGACCTGGTAGCTATGGCTGTATTTCCAGCTCTGAAGTCAAAAGTCCTTCCTTCTCAAAGAAAGGCACTACAGGCTTTGTTGCATCCAAGGTCAGAAGATCAACTGATCATTCCTTTTGATTTCAGGAGCATGTTGAGCATTGTAGCGAGGACTATAGGAATCATGACATCAAGACTCAGCTTTAGGAAAATCACAGGTGTTACTAATAACATGATAGTTACAAATTAATTTCCCAACATGGTCTAAATTCTGTATCAAAGCTTTTGCCACACTGCCCATGATAAAATGATGTGGAAATATAATTTATTTTCTATTTTTTGTTGGCCCTAAAAGTATCCAATATTGATTTCTGGGGTACTAGCATTAGGGTAAGAGACCCTAGATAATAATTTTTGGTAAGAAACCAAAATATTGATATCATTAAAGTCCAGTACTCACCATGTGTACATTTTTATTTGGTAAGTGTAAATAGAACAAAGTGTAGCCACACGTCTCCAGCTGTGCTATTGTGATACTGTACTTAGGCACAAATGTGTGTTGTCCTGAAATGGTAATAATGATACTAACCTACAATTATTAGTGCTAAGATTAGCTCAATCACAGCATACATCTGAAGCTAACTTGACTTGATTTGCAGGTATTTGGTAAATAAATACAAAGAAATTGATTCTGCGGATTGCCTGTGAATACACCAAATATTTTTGAACACCAGCAGGAGCATTAAAATAGCTTTGTAATATCATCATCTTCAATAGGTTACCAGGAGTTACAGTAACCCAAAGAGAGGCATTCCAGGACCAAATGCATACAACCTACAGAGCTCCTTTGGAAATAAATATGACTTCAACGCTGGAGTCTCCAGGGTGTTCAGGTTGCCTGTGGCTGTGCAGCAGGATGCGCCAAAGAATAACACTCCAGCACCAAATCAGTACAATGTATGTGTGTGAATTATGAAAGTTGCTATTATAGCCACCTTTTGAGACTGTGCAGTTAGTGTTTATCTGTTTGTCTGTTTGTCTTGTACAGGTCAGTTGTGGTAGTAGAGAGAGACTTTCTGCAGTGGTTGGTACATCAGCATTTCTCTCAAAAACTGACCGGAACTCATATTACCCTCCCAAAAATGTGCCATCACCATGTAATTACCAATCATGTGTATTCTCATTTGTTTTTTATCTTCGATGTTTTTATTCTTAATTTTATTTATTTTAGCTTTAATCCTATATTATTTGTTTCTAAAGGCCACTATGAGGTAAATCACCATTTCATCCAGCACAGCTCCAAAGCAGTCTTGTCACCTTTCAAATCAAAAACTCAGAGAATCCCTGCTCCAGTGAGCAACCATGTGCCTGGCCCAGGAGCCTACAGTCCCGATCAGACCCTGACACCCGTGAAGAAGACCATGCTACGGTGAGCAAACACACAATACTTAGTGTTTTGGGCATGTGTTACCCAGTTAATTCTACAATGTAAGTTCTTTTAATTATATTTTAAGGAGGGGTTACTATTTGGCAATATCAGCACCTCCCGTGATTGTGCCCAAGGATCCTCCCTTGCCAGGTCCAGGGCAGTATGACGTTGGTAATTGTGATCACCCATCCAAGCATCCCATGCCCACTGCTGCATTTGCATCCAGAACTGAGCGGGTACCTCCAAAGTCACAGGCCAATATTAATCCAGGTCCAGGTAATGCTTTAAAAAATACCTAGCAAACAAACAAAAAAAAAAAACACTACATACCAAATATGTAGGTTTTTTTTTTTTTTTTTTTTTGGAAAACTTGCCTTTTCCACAAGTTTTGGTTGTTGATTGGTAGTTTGTGGTTAACTAGATAAATGTAAATATGGTGCTGGAATGCAAATTATGTTTTCAATAATATAAATAATATATAATTTGTTTTTAATAGGTTGTGTTTATAAGGTTGAAATCATTAAGTTATACTTTCTCTTCTTTCCAGGTTTCTATGATCCACAAATTCTGTCAAAGCAGTCCTTCTTTTACAATGATTCCAGAATCTGGATGCCTGTATGAAGCCCTGCAGATATGTAACATTTCCACTCATATAAATTTGATTATTTGTGTCAGAATACATCTATGCAGGGATCTGCACCTCTGTGATTAAAAGTAGGCCAATATGATGTGAAAATGTTGAGATTTTTTGAAAATGAATATTATTCACTATTTATCAATAGCGGTGATGTAAAGGAATGCCAAAAGACTTGACAAGCCATAATTTTTATCCTCACCCCAGTTTCCTGATGCTCTAATCTGGAAATAATATAGGAGTCCTCAGCAGCTGCTGGTCCTGTGAATGGTGCACCGCAGCAACAGCTGAGCTTGAGATGACACCACTGTACCAACTGCTTGAGGGCAGACATAAGGGTGGAGCATGGCTCTGTATGTGAACAATGTGACTGACTGGGCATGAGACAGGGATGGTGTTTAACCCAAAAGACAGATGGAAGCATCAGTCCCTCTCCTTATCAGATGTTATATTTTTGGAATGAAGGCTATAACATTTTTCGGACCCCACTTTTGTGTTGTTTTGAAGCAAACAGCCAGATGAAAATATTTACTGCTTTTTATAATAAATATTTTATTAATATTAATTTATCAAGTGATGACATAAAAGCAGTGTGACAGCGTGAAGGGGGTCTCTAGTAGCGATTAGAATTATCACCTGACTCTGCAGGCTCCCCTTGGCTTTACAGTGGCAATTAATGAGTTTAAGGTCATTGTTTAGCTGTTGAGCCTGCAAATTTACTGTTTTGGCTCACTGTGCTTATAGCACCGTTTTGGGCTGCAGCAGGCAGCTCTTCTCAGCACCAAACAGTAGACAGACTAGCTGGGAAACACAGTGGAACTACAACCAAGGAGCCAGATAGGAATATTCCTTTAATAATTGTCTGAGGTCAACAATTAGAAAACAGTGTGAATATCGAATTTACGTTTGCTAGGTGGGCAGAAACCTTACACCAAATGAATAACTTTTCCATATCAGCTTAAAACCTAATTATATGTTAATTTAATCACAACTTGTTAATGCTGTCACCAAAAATGTTTTAATGAAATCAATGTTTTTTTTTACTGTTTATGATCAGCATTTAATCAGAAACCTTTATTCAATGTATATAGTAGCTGCATCTACACAGAAAATAATGTAGCATGTAATCCTGAATTGTTTGTAATTTTATATTTTTGAGCATGGGCTGTGATTGAGTGCATTTATCGTTAAACTTGTGTTTTGAAACACATTTTCTCAGTGGAAATCTGGATAAAACACTAAAATGGCATTTGCAGCTGTTAACATGCAAATTATTTTCATGGAGAGATATGTGCTTTGTGGAAATGACTGAAGCAAACAACGCAATGCCAAAGAGCTGTTATTTATACCATGTGCTTCTTTCCATCTGCTGAGATGGAAAACCTCAGTGTCATCTGCACGCAAGAAAATCAGATGGAGATTTTTTCCCCAGCTCTGCTCTCGATAACCACACCAACTGCAGACATGCATGACTCCTACACTGTAACAGCTGTAGTTATATTCAGACTCTGACTTCAGCAGTGTCCTGCCCAAATATGTGTGCTCGCCCTGTAAAACCAAACCATTGTTGGGCTTTACCATGAGAAGAGCATTTTATATAGCTCTCTTTTCCAGACAGAAAAGTGGTCCTCCCCCAGTTAAGCACATAGGGAGGATCCAGACAAATTTCTTAAGTGTAACTGCAGGCTTTTGGGGTTAGAGGTTTTTTGTTGTGTTTTTGTGGTGGTGTGTGTAGGTGGAACAATTAACTACATGCCTCTGTGGGTTTATGGGAGGCTCTCTGAACCTCCCATGTCTCAGTCAGGTGCAGGCAAGTTTGGACATGCATTCCCACAAAGGAAGTCTTGAAAAAGCTCTTTGTTTAAAGCTACTAACATATTGACTCATTCACTTATTGACCTTTGCCAATTCAAAATCCTTATTCATGCATTTAAGTGCTCTAACCGGGTATATTAGGTTGGATTTGGCTGTAAACTACACCAATAATAGTCTGAGAGATCCAGTGAAACTCATTTGCTTTGCTGAAGTGATACTGTCTGCATCAGCGCAAACAGCTAATCATCTTAACTTGAGCTTAGGTCTTTTGCTTGGCAGTACATCAGTGGATTGTAGACACAATTTGTTCTGCTGTAATGTCATGAGTCTTAAAAACATTTATGTATGTATTTATGTCCTTGAGATTCAGAACATGACAGAATAATGAAATTATATCTAAAGCCACCTAAAACATATTTAGGGATATTTCTCTCCTGTTTCATTATCTGATTATTTTTTTAGCTATTAGTTTGCAACATTGATGCCAGTCTCAGCATTTCATGCCATTTTACATTGTACCTGTTTAATATTAGCATGTTGGTAAAACTGAAATATCCTAACAACTTTTAGATACTGTAGATTTCTCTCAAGATGAATTATCTTCATTTTAATTATGCCTTGACTGTTTCATCTAGTGCCATCGTAAATCTTCTTTGTCTAAGAACAGAAACCTGAAAAACATTTCTTTCAGCCTCACCCATATTTTTTTTATTTTTTTATTTTTTTGGCTGCTAATTATCTAGTTAGCTAGATTAAAATGGTGGCCATGGTAAAAATAAACCAAACTGTTAAACAGCATACTAACTTTAATATTCCTTATAATGGTAGATAGCTGACATTAGCATTTTGCCCAAAGGTTTAGCTGTAGTGTGTTTGTCCTTTCACTACTGTGTCTGAATACCATCACCAGTGCAACAAATAGTCCCTTCACTGTTCGAGATGGGCTGTGATGAATTAGGTCATTTATTTGTTATGATGTTATATCCTTTGAAATACAGCCAACTCCTTTCCCTTTTAAAACACATGACTTAGCAACACTTTCACTGTTTACAGTGAAACCATAGGCCTCTAAACCTGTCTGCTGTCTTATTTTACTGGAGGAATAGAAATAATATCAAGATATCTAGAAGAAGACAAGAAAACGCAGCAACAAATACTGTAATCTGATGGTTAGTTTGGTGTTGTGTTGGGAGACAAACAGAGGATCAACAAGATATACAAGGTTTACTGAACACTCTCTGCCTTTTCCATTCTGCTGTGTTGCATTTCCTGTCCCTGAATTTCCAAATCCCATTACTGCAACAACAGATCATTTTTAAACACGAACTCCAGACTCAACAACAGACTCATTCACTCCCTCACAGGCACAAGCAGTTCAGATCCAACCCTATTATCCCTGATGAAGCTGTTTCTTTTCCCTTTTCGTGTGTTGCAGGGCATATAGTTTCAGCACAACACAGGCTATGTATATCCTCCACAGTCTGCTTTTAAAGGTATACTTCAAATACAAAAGAAGCTATTATCTGCATAGTCTGCAGGTTGGAAAGGTAGTTTTCATATGAAATGTAAGCTTTGAGTAATTCTTAGAGTAAATTTGAAACCCAAATGTTTTGAAGTCTATGAAGTCCTTAGTGGCTTCACCGAGCTAAGTGGGTCATGCATATTTTATCTCTGGTAATGCTCATGTACATTTGGCCTTTTACCATTTAGTATAGCTCTAACAACATGTTATCTATCCTTCCCCAGAAAGAACCTTAAAATGAACATTAAAGAGATGTTTACATTGATGATTACATTTTTTAGCTTCAGCAGAGCCCAAAAGTGAACAAAGATAACCTTTTCTATAATTAATTTGAATTTTTAATCCAAATGACCAAGACCGATTCTGGTGAGACTATTTATAAAGTGTCTCTATTAAAAAATGAATGACACACCATGTCAACCCTGCAGAAGCCACATCTCTGGCCTGTTAAAGGGAGTATCATACAAAGAATGAACCACTTTGCATAATATATATGATAATTAATTGCAATTGTTTCTGGTATGAGCTACTTAGATCAAATTGCCTTGATGAAACATCCCCGCTGCTTGTCTTTTTATCAGAAGACTGAGCAGCAGACTTCCTCTTGGACCTCCTCTGTCTCCTGCATTGGCAGGAAGGCCATATCAGTTCTTAATTAGCTTGTCATCACCAATACTCTGAGCAGTAGACAGGCAGCCAGTGTCAACTCACTTTTTATACATGACAAATAGGGTTTAAGTGTCCACTGTGCAACATTTTGTACTTATAGAATATCAATATGAAAATACAATTCTGTAATGTAAATGCAGGTGTGTGTGCCCATTCATTGGTTGGTTTGTAAAGACTGAGGCCACTTAGTGTTATTTTTGTTTATCTTTTTCATTAATATTCCTGTGAAATTTCTGTTTTCCTGCAGTCGGGTACTCATGTATTTTGTCCAACAGTTATTAGTGGTGGGAGATATAGATATAGATAGATCTTTTTATTTAATAAATACATCATTGCAAGGATAAATCATGAATTTAAAGAAAGTAAAGTAAAATTATAGTCAACAAAATAAAATGTTAATGGAGAATCAGTAATTTACTTTTATGCTGCTTGAGGTGGGGCTTCTATTCTATACAGGAGTCTGATAGGTTTTTTTTTATTCCTCTAATGAAATTATCTTCAGATTGTTTTCTTCATTAATCAACTGATTACTTGGACTGGGGAAAAAATCAATATTTCCTACTGAAAAGAAGATGCTCAAGTACCTCGGATTTGTAAACAAAGCCCCATATTCATGCAAACCATTAATTAACATATCCCTAATTATGCCCGAGTACACTTGCAGTCTGTTTAATACCCAGTTATAAAAGTCACCTCATGGCTGTTTTCAGCTGCTGGAAGTCATCTGATGGATCAGACCATTCAGGGCTCCATCAGTTACAACGCTGCATCTGTGTTATTAATGCAGCACAAACCTTTGACAGAGGCCTTACAGCAAGAAAGTGGTTTTCTTCGCATTTTGACTCCGTCTTTTATTGATTATTTCGTTTGGTGTTGAAATAGGTAAATTAGTTTTTCCGCCCTTGTGAAGCAGTTGGTACAGTCTGGGTGCACAACATGCGACTGCGAAGTCAAGTCGACAAGACTGCGACCTGAAATCAAAATATCTTGTCTTCAAAATAAAATCTAGTTATTCTAAAGTGAAGCTAAATCTGCAGAGAGAGGAGTCAGAAAAAATCTATTTAAAAAGGTTCAAAAAAATCAAATTAGTAGAATTTCAAGGAAGGCCCATAAGAAAAATTATAGTTTGGTGTAACATACTCGATTTAATTAGAACATCCATTTTCTGAGAAGGTAAGTTGAGTGTTAAATGTCTTCTGTGTTTAGGGAGAGTGTGTATATATTGATATACTTTATTTTATTTAAGTTTTTGTATGTGTATATTTCCTGCTACTTCTTTGGAATGAATTTAAACGAAAATATTGGCCTAACTAATGGCAAAATAAAAACCGAATTCAATTATGAGACTATAATTGCGTTATTGTTTTTTTAAATGTAGTTTTTCTGTGCAAATTTAAATCATTTATTTTTTTGTGCAAAAGTGGCAACTTGCAAAAGAAACTTTGTGTCCAACAGAAGTTATCTCCACATGCACCACTTTTTTTTCTGTTTAGGACTTTCACCAGCATGTCGTTTTCTTCTATGTCAGTTTGCTCAGTTGTGACAGACATAACCTGCAGGATCGTGAGGTTATGACTGAGCTGTCTCATTGAAAACTAAATGAAGATGACAGACACATGCGGCAGAAAGCTCTATAGATCCTGAGGTCAGATTTAAAAAATCTAAATACTTGATGAAAATGGAGATGGATTTTATTTTGAAGATTGTGTCCGGAAGTATTCTTCATGGTGTATAACCTGACTCAGTGACTCACTGAAGCTTTTTATTCTCACACTGCAGATTTTCCACTAAAGACCTATAGACCTGCTGGATTGGATTCTCTAATTTTAACAAGACATCAAGTTACTTTAATTGGACATTTTAAACTCCCGCCGCTGTTTTCAGACGGATCTTCTTTTATTTCGGTAACATTTTGGTCACTTTTCTTCCATTCCAGTTGGATATACACAGGGTGTGTTTGGGCGAGCTGTACCGGGAGTTTCATCTCCTGTACTTGTGTGACTCTGAGGAATGACAGCAACTGGGAAGGGACTGCGATCCGCCTGAATGGAAACCATGGATTATAAGGAGCTTGGGCGTAATTTCGAGGAGAAGCTGACACTCACAGATAAATGTGAGTATCTTACATCCAATGGAAATAAAAATATAGGTCACTAATAATGCTACTGTAAATTAAAGTGACAGCAGGGAGGAGGAAGTGGGATTCTAATTATTCTGTTATTTTGGGGGTTTTATTTCTTGATCTGTCCTATTAATCACAGTGAAACGGCGTCTGTATTAGTTCACGATCACACCTTCCTGGGCTTTAAAACTCAGCAGATCAGATTCCTCCTCATTAAAACCCGAGAAAACAGAGTGTTCGTCCGTCTTTGCAAACCGCTGTAATTCCTCTACAGCGGGCTGCCTGCGTCTCTAACAGGCGGGTCCTAAGGAGCAGAGATGTGGAAATGCTGCACTGAGCTGTGGTCTCCATTACCAAACACGACAGTGGTGCACAGCGTGAAAAATGGCCCATATGCATCAGCAGACAGACCTGACACTGGAGAGCTAAAAGAAAACAGATGTCTGCAAAAGAAAGAAAACAATCACAGTTTTCAGAATATAAATGAGATATGAATCACCTCCCTCTGTCCTTTTGATCTCCTCCTGTTGTTGGGATTCAGTTTCTTGCTCAAGAGCACTTCAGCAGCTCAGATGCGTCTGCAGAAGTAAAATCCTCATAATTCTGCAGCTGATATTAGTGACTTGTGTTTTTTAATGTCTTATATTTTGTGGTAGTGGCTAAAACTGGTTTTCTTTATTCCTTGTCTCATTCCTATTGTGATGTGAAGACAGTTGAGAGAAAGCTTTATTCTGTACTCCTCCCTCACACACGGTACATGTCCCTTTGACCTGTGTGCTGGCAGAAGGTGACTTTGTGTTCACTGGCAGCCCTGGCCCTGTTTCCACTTGATGTGGAGATTCAATACAGGGAGAAACGTCTGCAGCAGGTTTTTATTGCTGCAACGTCAGACTGTCATGTACGTGTCGGTGTCTGTGTGGCAGCTCTAGAAACAATCGCTTTTTCTTTATTTTTTGCCTTTATGCACTGATGATAGAACCAAAACAACTGGTCAGGCAGTGATGTCAGGATTTTAAAATGGTTTACACTGGTAGACTTTTAAAATGAGGCTTTGTCCTTGTAAATATATAACAGGATGCTGCTTGTACAGGAGGAAGGTCTCATCCTGTGTATGTTTTTGAGGCATGATTGTCAAGATTCCCGGATGAATCGGGAGACTTTTTCTTAATTCTTCAGAGTTTGTTTTAAAAAGCTCTGGAGCAAATCCACCCATCAGTAAGTGATCTAAGATGAAAAACAAAGCATGTTTTGGTAGCATTGATAGCTGTAGCACGCAGCAGGTTTGATCAGCATGTGATGCTATAAGGAATGCTGAATGTTCAAAAAGGCAGGGGTGTTAGATAAACAGAGAAATTCTTTCTCTGTGACTCCTTTCTGAGAGTTGTGGGTCTCATTCTAGTAAAGATAGAAAGAAAAGCAAAATCAGCTAAGGTTTGTTTTTACAGTTTGGTGTGTCGGCATAACTGTGCTGCCGATCATAATCCCATATCACAGTGATTTATTCAGGTCTAAGGTTGGCAGACCTTTGGTTTAGCCCCTAATGCATGTAGACTACCAAAATCCCTCCTGCACACACACATGCTTACCCCTCCTGACATCCCTCATAATCCCTGAAACCAGTCAATCAGTGACATTTTGCCACTTAATCTGGGCCTGTTTTTCTTTCTATTGGTGTTTTAGGGTTGACGATACAGTCTGAGCAGAAAAGCCCAGAGCTGAGGTTTTTCCTTTGAGGAAACACAGCTAGAAGCTTCCTTTCTGACTGGAGTCAAACCAAGCCTCTCCAAGACATGACATGTTCAAAGACTCTCTGTTTGCTGTTCACAATAGGAGTGGCACCAGCTTCCTTTGCTGAGACAATGCACTTTTTTGTGCATTGCAGATCGAAACCTCTTCTGTTGTTTAGAGTTTAAATTACAGTACATGTTGCAGCTCCTTCTAATGTACAAACTTCTCTTTTCCCTGATGTCTGCACTGCCACAGGACCAATGTTTCCAGCCTTGCTGCTCTCTAGAGTTAAATGCTCCTTTATGGAAGTGATCATGAGACGTTCACTCCCTTTGGCCCTGCGTGCCTTTTTCTTGCCACACTTTTGAGATCACAGCCAGCCTGGAAATATAGATACTGGCCTAGAAAGCTTCATCCCCCTGGTTTGGTTTGCCTCTATCTTTAGTCATTCGTAATAAGCATTTTTAAACTGTGAATAGTCATTACAAACATCCAGCCTGGTCAGAAACCAAAGTCATGGCCACTGCAACGTTGCTGGAGAGCCAGGACCCATCAGGGAGCTAACTCTAGTTTTGGGCTGAAGGCTGCATTTGTATAGTTTGTCACAACCAGGCATCTGTAGTTCAGGTCGTAGCTGTAATCAACAGGGTGTGATGGGAGGGGCAAAGAGCTTTAAGGTACTGTTTATGGTGGGACTGTGAGTCTCAGTAGACCTTCTAGTAGCTGAAAAGAACTATGGTAACGTACCATCCTCATTTGTGAATTACTCAGTTTTTTATACGGCTTCTGTGAACATTTAAGCGAAAGACTCAAAAGCCAAAAAGCAAAGCTCCTTTTAGCTCCTGTAGTTAGTTGGAGCTTTTGTTCTCATTGCTCTGCCAACTGCGTCTCATTTGCGGCCTGGGGGCTCAGATGCTGGTGAGAGGTGTGGAAACTTTGGCTAGAATGACTGAGATATTGGACAGGGAGACTGGGTTTGGGCATGTTGTTGTGGTTTGAGTGGATCTGTAAAAAAAAGAAGACAGAAGGAAGAGGCCAGAGCGCACTCCTCTCCATGCTCCACGTCAGCGATCCCTGTGTCCACATGCTATAAATCACAGCCATGACGCCAGCGCCCGCACAGGGAAAGGAGAGGAAGCTCTCTATTCTGCTGCTGAGTATAAAGTAGGATGTAGCTTCCTGAGAGTTTATGCACAGATTAGTCATTTTCACCTTCGCACCCAGAAAAAAACTGATTTAGTGAATGGGATGATAATGTTAATAATCGTGTTTGCAGCATAATCCTGTTAGAGGACGGTGTGAGGCAGAGTTTAGTCATAAAGGGAGCTGTCATATCCCATTTTATAGATTAGAGTCATTGTAGTAACACCTACTCTTCTTCTACACAACAGAGACTATTTTAAAGGTAATGTAGGAAGAGAAATAAGAGAAATTAGAAGCAGACATATTCTTACTTTTTCTGAGTTGACAAAAGGGGCAAACACTTATTCTAACTAACCATTTTCTGGCCTTTATACCAGTGTTATTTCCAGAAAGAAGGGATCTTTGTAGTTAGACAGTCTCATTAGAGCTCAAATATATAATAAATAATCATATCAATGCATAACTTTATAATATACATTGATTATACTGTATATATATTAACTTAAAATAAAAATTTAAATGTACTACTACATTATCCTTTCCTCAACAGTTAAGCTGCAAATAACTTGTTTTAATTTTGGATTCATTTTCTCACTTTCTGACCCCACAGTGAAACAGACAGAGATGAAAATCTTAGCTGAGAAGCTGGACATAGAATTTTTTTCTCAATGTTATTTCTGAAAAATCAATACTATTACACAAGTGCCAAATACTAATATCATAGCAGTATTTTTGTTGGCATACTTATAGCGATGTATCAGCCTTTCTTGCGCAAGACTGTTTGATTTAATTAAAGTAACCCTCAGTTTTCAGTACTCAACACTTTTTTATACTTGTGCTACACGAACATTTCTGTTTGTAATGAGAGTATTGATGCTTGATATCCCGCCCTAGTTACTGGAACAGTTACATGAATTTGGCCTTTAAGTCTTGTGCTGCTCAGCACTTGAATGCAGCTCAAATATTCACCCTGTGGACTGACTTTGATGTGTTAGAGTCTACAGTATTGATTATGTCTTCAGGCCTTTCCAGCTCATCTATCCCCTACCTCTTTCTTTTATTCTGCAGCTCACACGCATTTTACTTCCTCAGGCACTGGGCTAAATATTAAAGTTTAATTGATCAGTATTAATGCAGCTGAATTTATCCCTCCCCCCCTATTTTTAATGTTAAACAGTGATGTGTAGCTGTGCTTGGTGCAAAGGAGACCTCATAAGCTCAAATTTCTTCCTTTATAATTGCAAAGTTTTCTTTGAATTAGGTGTTTTAGCATCATTGGCGTTTATATAGATCTGTTTGGTTTCTGCCCTGTACTGTCCCACTGTACCCATGATGCCTTTCCACATTTACTGGATGTTTTTGTTTATGTGTGAGTCCAACCTCAGGGGAATGACTACCAGATGCAGCTCCCACTCCTGCTTTGAAGTGTATGTGTGCTTATATGTGTTCGTGTGCATGTAACAGCCTTGATGCCAATTTACACTCACACACTCACCACACAACATCTCAGTCACAGGACCCACAGCTCTAATACCAGGATAATGCAGACTGTACGACTGCAGCCTAATTTCATCTGGGAGACAAGACAGCAACACTCCTAGTTAAACAAAACATGTAGATGTATTAGATTGACCTTTTTATTTTAGACAGATCTGACAATAAATTCTCCCAAACAAAGTGAGACACAGAACACATCTTCTGGTTGTGTGAGGAGCCATCATCATGTAGTGTGTCAGATGATTTCTTTCTATTTTCATTCTTTCATCACTTTTTCCATTGCCCAATCAGTGGTGACCCAGCTAGCAGCTTATTGTACCCTTTTATTTTCCTGACAAGATCCTTTCCAGGCTCTTCTCTGGAAGACGAAGGTCAGTCAGGTCTTCCTCTGGCTTTTTATTTGATTGCGTTCTGCTTACATTTGACAGGTTTTCGTTGGTGGATTTGATGATGAGCTCTGCAGTAAATCATGTCTGACCTCAACGAGGCTTTGTCACTGTCCTGCAGCATGTTGGTTTTTCTTTAAAATCAATGAACATCTGATGTTTTTCTAACAAAAACCAACACAGGTAATATGTTGTAACCTCTTCCTGTTGATTTTGGTGAGTGGAGGTTATTGAATCCACTTCATTGTGGCATTTATAAAACGCAGGAATGGATTCATTTATTTCAGTTTTGTTTGTTGACCGGCTCTAAACAGGCTGGAAGCAATGTCGACCACTTGCAGAACTGAAACCAGACCCCAGATTAAACTTAGCCCATCATCACACCTCACCATGCTGCCAGGTCAACGTGAGTCAGCCAGACACAGTTATGCCCTACTTTATGAGTCCAAAACAACAGTTTGGTGGGACAGCCGCGATCTCCAAGATGTACCTGATTCTAATGTTTCCATCACACCTTTGTTTTTACCAAATATTCATTGATCATGGTGGACACATTTTGGTTGGTACCAAGAGTTAGTGCTACACTTAATATTTGTCTTCTAGCTTTTGTTCTCTTAAAGCAGTTGCTGTACTTCAGCGTGACCTTTCACATCTTGTGTTGTTAAGTCAGCAGTTGAAAAAATAGATGGACAGTTCAGGCTTGTACCACACAAAAGCTTTATTGTTATTGCTCAGATAATTATCTTCTTCCTACAGAGACACATATTTCAGTGGTAACTTGATTACTTACATCTTGTGCCCTGCTTGTCTTTGATATGTTGTGGAGATGACCTAATGATGAGGTCATGAGGAAGTGAAACTTCCTGACTAAAGCCTCATTCAGAACAAGCTGTGCCTCAGTTATTTTCTCTCTGTCCCCAAAAGAAGATTTTCTCTGCTCTCAGAAATGGTTCAGTATTTCTTTTCTTGCTGTTCAACCTTTGACCTTATTTTTAGCCTCAATCTTAATCTGCTGAAAAGAGAAGCAGGAAATAGTGAATAATAGATCATCTACAGTATATATGATTCACGCTTGGCTCTGTTTTGCATCTTTGTGACTGGGTAACCCACTTCTTTGTGGTTAAAAGCATCTGGAGATTCCTCTGGTTTGCAGAGGAGTAACATCATGCCTTCTTCCTCACCATTTACTGGATCTATTTTAGCTTTTAGTCAAAACCCAGACTGTTTCTGCAATACTTGGTTCATACTTTAAATAGCCTGTCATGTTTTCAACTGACTCATCAATTTTTAGTGTAAATTTACTCTGATAGTAAATCAGCCACATGTATCACTTGCTGTGTGAGAACATAAAACCTGATAGGTATAGTCACATTAGCTAAGAGTGGTGTCACTTAGCAAACGGTCGGCTAAGTTCACTTTAAACCAGATTTAAAATCATGAATTCAGAAAGAAAACAGCATAATCATGAACACTGGCTTACATTCGTTTTGCGTGTGACTGGTCTGTAATTGAAACCTAGCTTTAAATTTAAGGCTTGTCTGCAGACAAAAAGTATTTTTCCTCCTGTGCCAGTGATTGGTAGCTGTCCATGTTGTTGCTGTTGCTGGAACTCATTATAAACACAGCTGTTGGTCTGGTGACCTCTCACGGTGTAACAGGAGAAAGGTGGGGGTCCAAAGGTCTGTGCAGCATTAGTTCATTTGGCATGAAGTTGTCCTGTGCCCTCAGAGGCAGTTTGTGTTATTGACATTGTGTAGTCGAGCTTTTTTGCAGCACATATGTTCGATTTTGGACTCACTGACTTTTTGCTTGATTTGATTGTTGTTTGTCTTGAAATGAGGAAGTCGTATTTCAGTTTGTTCATCAGATAATAGATACATTTTCTCCTGCTGTTGATGTGAAAACCTGTAGATTGAACGTTTTTATGCCTCACATAGAGCCAGCTCTCATGACACCCCATCTGCAGACGAGTGTTTTAGCTTTTGTTGCACCAGAGTCCCAGGAATGTTCTTCCTCTGCTTTTCCCTGGGGTGTGGACGCTTGTTGTCAGGAGCATTTCCGTTTTTTCTATCCACAGAGGAAAAGATGGTGTAAACGTCCATTAGGGTCATCTGTGCTCCTTGACATTTGTAAACATTTGTGAACCATCAAACACTCAGTGATCTTAGCACTTTGTAAATGTCTGATTTTGGTTGTAATACTGAAAATTCCTGGAGTCAGTTGGTCTATTTGTGCATTTTGTGAAAGTAAAAACAATGAGATATTATCCTTTTGTTCTGACTACATGTACAGCATTGAATCTCTTCCCTTTTTGGATGATTTTGTCCAAGTTCCCTCCTTGACACAGGCAGACACACAACAGACAGACATTTGCTCTGTAAACACGTGCAAGAGAAATGTGAATGCCAGGGATTCCTGAGGCTGGCCTGACCCAGATCCAACATGTCCCACTCATCACAGACACACACACATGAGTTTGCACACTGGATCTCCCATGTAGCAGCACAAAACAAAAGAGGGTGACCCGCTTCACATGGAGGTCTGACCTGATCTTTTTTTTTTAACAAAGACTGATTTAAAGGAGGTTTGCATTTAATATTTTTCCTTTTTACTGTACACACTGTTAACCAAACTCATAAATAGCACTTCAGAGAAACATCTTAACAAATGTTCCCTAAAAGACATGTCGAAAACCTACTATTTATATTAAAGCCTAGAAATTATTTAAAAGAATATACATCAGATCACAAGATAATCTCAGTTTTCCAACATATTGTACCTTTAAACTCAATGCAGAGGCATAAAAATGCATCACTGACTATGCTTGATTGGTAAGTGAAATTTACCCAAAGATCCACTCTCTTTTAGTAAATATGCATACAGTATGACAGCCCAGTTAGACCAGATGCACTGAATGTAAATTGTTGCCACAACTGTCCTTGCAGCCATTGTCTTGTCAGTTGAGTGCAGCTTCTTCTTTTGGATGTTGTTTAGTTTACAAGTGAAAATCTCCCTGGAAAATACTCTTCAAAACACACATGAATGAATATGTCTCTTTTAGGAGTTTGCTCTTTGTCTTTTGTTTTCATAGATACTTGAAAACCTCATCATGCAATTGCCACTTCGCTATTTCTGTCGGTTTAGTCAGTGCACATGAAAACGACCAAACCATCTTTGGTAAAAATCAGCTGTAATTTCATGTGGCTAAGTTTGCCTTTTAGTTTGGCAGGTTACTGGCTCTCTTTTGGACAGCTTTCTTTGTTTTATTTTATTATTAGTTAAACAGATTTTACCCCAGATGGATTTGGATTATACCAGCCAATGTGGCACAAACACAAACAGAGTAAAGTTTCCTGCCCTGGCTGTGCAGTAAATCTGGTGCGCCACATGCTGGCTGCGGTCACTGTGCCGTCCCAAGGTGCCTCGACAGAAGCCAGCCCCTTTTATGGCCGACATTCTCAGTATGGTGCTTATCGCTATTTATAGTCCCGGAGTCTGTCACAGTGGCACAGAAACCTGAGATGGCTGTGGAGGGATGAGAAGCCGTGGGGGAGGAGGGCGTGAGGCAGTGATGGTGAACATCACGCTGAATTTGTGTTTCTGTGTTAAATGCAGCCTGTCACACGTGGCATGTGATAAAGGACACTTCAAGGCTGTGTGGACTTTTATTTTTATTGTTGCGAGGACACCACTGAAAACCTGCCCATTAATATTAAGGCTGCTTATTTCAGTTAATACTGTGGTTTAACTTTGCACAAGTAATAAGTAGTTGTTTGTTAGTTGTTGGTGTTGGATTTCACCTTTGATGACTGTTGAATAGACAGTAATAGACAATAATGACTTTCTTGTCATATAATGACAGAGTCAGCCACATGGAAACTAAATATGTATCATGTTTGTTATAGATGTAGTGTGGCCTTGACATCAATTCTAGAAACCTGGACCTTAGGGCTTAACAGCACCTTAATTTCCTCCCCTTCTCTTCTCCTGTGGTCCACTGTGGATGTTCAATCACACAATTTTAAAAATCTTTGATTTAGACTAATACATGTACAGTATTAATCACCCTTGATCGAAATTTTCAGCCAAAAAGAGCATTTAAAAGGACCTGTAATCACAACGCCTCTTTAAAAGAGCTGCATGTCAAATATTATATTTGGGACTCATTTCTCTTCACCTTTATTCACCACTGACAGTGAGACTGTGGCGACAAATTGCTTTTACAGGATGCCACATCCCAATAAGCTGCAACTGCATTACCTGTGTAATCGTGACTAACATTTGTTTTATTGCTCATAAGTGAAACTTTTTATTTGTAAGAGGTGGAATATGTCATTTCATCATTGAGTTTAACACACAGCCACACCCATGCTGCGCCCATTGTAATGACTAGTTTGAGTCAACTCTGCAACATGAATCAGAGTCAGAGGAGGGATCTCACCTCTAGCACTGCTGCCTTGTGCTCTGTGGGTTAGCTGTGCAGCTTATCACAGTGGTACAAGGCTTACACACACACACACACACACACACACACACATTAGACATAAGAGGTATTTGGTGATGTTCCAAACTAGTCAAGATACAGCACAAAAAACATAATATCCTACATTTCTTTACACCCAAACAGTCAAACAATTGAACAATGACAATAGTCCTGCATCTCTGAAATGAAAATATTTGTACTTACAAAGGTACAAGTGTGTCAGAGCCAAAGGAGCAGCGGGATGGTCGTGTTTTTTGACAGTGTCATGGTGGCAGTTTAATCAGAACCACTTGATAATAAGCTTTTTAAAAGATGTTTGTCTTGTCAGCCTTCTACCTACCAAACATGCCTCCCCCTCCCCACCCCAAAACTCTTTTGAATTTAAGTGGTCTTGGTGAGTGTAATCATTTCCTCTTTAGATTCACTATGTTCTTACAGCCATAAAAGGCTGGAAACTGAACAAACTTTGTGAATAAATAATCTTCTCAAGTAAGGAGGACCACTGCAATCCTCTTCTTGTGAAATCCTAATCCTTTTTTCAGTATCAGGTCTTAGCAGTGCCATCCTGTCTGAACATGACCCTGCATCCTTTCTCTTAAAGTTGTTCTCACATCTAAACACACATGGGGCTCTAATTCATATCCTATTATTCCTCCATTAGTATTCTGCAGTGCTGCCTGTGCATTAAGCCCTGTGCTGAAGTACAGTGGGGGCAGTTGGGGAGGAGCCCAGTGTTAATCTGTGATTTATGTGGTTCGGTGAGCGTTTGGATGGACCCGCAGAGAGCGTCACGGTCCATCTGCCCGTTGTTGGCTTACTCGAGTGGAGAGCTGGCCTCCTGCCTCCAGCATCTCACCTTCCTGCCCTACTATATCTGAGCTCCCGGCTCATTATTTCTGCAGCTCTGTGCCTCACTGTTCCTGTTTTTATCTCTTTTCCTTTTGTCTTTTTAAATCCCATACTCCCGTTTCTCCTCGTCATTATAAAAACAGCCTGCTGCACCACTTCTGCTCTCTCATTGTCCTCCTGCTCTCCTTTCTCTATAAATCTCTCCTCTCACTCTCCACATGTCCTTGTTGAACAGCACAAATTGTCCCTTCTCCTTCTTCCTGCTCCTCGATGCGTCACTGCAGCTCTGTGCAGTTTGTCATTGACTTCTTCAGTGTGACAGTCACACAGAAAGGGATGAAGGTACAGGCAGAGGCTGAGAAGACGGCCGACGCAGAGCAGTGATTAAAGCAGGATGTGTTTGAAACATTTTCCAAACTCTTTGTCATCCTTCACTAAAGGTCAGAGGTCAGGAAGTCTGGCCTCATAACCGGATCAGTGTTGAGACAGTGGTCATGCAGAGACGTTTTGAAATAATTCAAGATGTTTACATAAAACATGATACTGCATATAGCTCTGAAATTTTCATCTCAAATGATTCTGATAACTGTTGTTTTGATTTGAGTTATCAAGAGATACTGCACAGCATCTGGAAATAGTTTTCTGTGCTTCTAGAGGACTGAAAAACAAGTTGATTTGCGAGTGAAAGCCACACGTGTTGATGTGCTCTGTAAATATGCTGCACCTATTCCACATAAAAAACTAAAACAAAAAACTGCAGAACAGCCTAAAGATGCCATTGCTTTGCCTTCATTGTTTGACCAACCTTACGCCTGCATTACAAACTCTGGCTGTATAACAATATCTACAATATGTACATGCAATATGTAGAAAGGCATTAATTAGTGTAATTGTATTTGAAGTCATCCAGACAATGCCAAAAGTCTCATTTGTCATATTTCTATCTAGACCAAAAGAGAAAATGTGAGGATTTTTGAAGACGTGCATATTTACCAGGGAAGCAGAGTCTAAAATAATGCTGTCAAGAGGCATTATGGGAAATGCAGGATCCATACAATGGGTTAAAATTCATTCATTCTTCTTACATCTCTTGCAGTTTAAAACCTAGATTACAGTGATCAGCATGAAATCACAAGATACTTGGCATTATTACTCATTGATTTAGCAGTTATGTAATTATAAAACTTTGCTGACTAATTCTCTGTTATTGAAAATGTATCTGAACAAGTCGTAATGTTGAGTCAGTGGTAAATTCTTCACGCACCCTGACAGTCTTAACTGGGATTATTTTGTGCCTCAGACTGAAGTCAGGGGATTTTTAAATCATTCTAGGTGGCTCTGTGGGGATAATTAAGCCATTTCAGTATTAATTATCCCCATGATAATCACTATGTAAACATTCTTTTTAGGGAAGAAAATTAAAATAATCTTACAGAGCAATCTCCAGTGTGTGCATCTTCCCCCCGACAGGAAAAATCAATGTGGCTGTTAGCCTCTCAGGCTTTTTAGTTTATTTGTTGCTCTAGCTGCACTCCTCAAATAAAAACCCACGCTGAGAGTCTCACCTTCTGCTGGTGTGTTTAACACTGTTGACAGGAGACTCAAACCTTCAGGGACGGAGGGGGGAGTGTAGCGTCTTGATGCAGATCAGCTGTGAATTGCATGTGAAAGTGATGTTAATGATTTCTAATGAGGTGAGAGTGTTAATGAAGGTTTACAGGTTTATAGTGAAGGTTTGTCAGAAATGGAGCCAGACGCCGTGACGACTGCACACTGACTATGACTGACACACCAGCACGACGTCACAAATTAGACAGAAACACCTGTGACAGCAATTAAGCAGACACACTGTTGTAATGTCTTAATCAGGCTGTCTCCTTCTCTTTCTATCCTCCAGCTCTGCCCCTGCAGACAGAGTCTCAGTCCATTCAGAATGAGGACAAGTCTCTGGGGAAGGACCATCTGAGTCCAGAAGACTCAGCCATCACAGACCTGTCTCTTAAGACAGACTCTAGCCCCAAAAGTGAGACCCCAACCAAGACAGATGAGTCCTCCAAGACTGATGTCAGACCATCCACCGCGGGCTCCAGCAGCAGCCCTCAGCCCAAGAAAGGTAGTGTTGTGGAGGTTTTTGTTAATCAATATACGCACAAGAGTCACATCTACACATATATATTTAAATAAGAATGGGCCTAAAGTAATTTTACCTAAATCGACACATGTGAAACTTCAAATGATTCATGATTTTCACATAACTTTTGATGTGCATTGAAGTCATTCACACCAGACATATGGTTGTGGCCTAAAGGCAAGTCATCATTGGCTGCTGGGAGACAGGATGTACAGTCTGGAGAGAGACTGGGGGTAGGTGGAGGAGGGAACCACGTCACAGTGGGACGGGACCTTCTGGTTAATGAGATTTTTTTTCCCCAGCTCATCAGCTGGGCCAAAGCCATGTAAGAAGCTGCAAGGTGGGGAAGGAAGGATGGAGGGAGGAAATTCAGGTTGCCATGGAGACGGGTCTGAAGTATTGCAGGGTCCTCCGTGATTGGTTGAGAATACGCTGCGTATATATTACATAGCACCAAGACCAAGCCACAGGGCTCCCGGTTTTTCAACAGTGTGTGTACGACTTTTCACAGCCCAGTTTTAGGCAGAAAGAGCAACACAAATCATCAAACACCTAAAACTTTTACCGCTTCTTTGAGCAATGTGTCCCAGAGGCTTTCAGGCCAGACAGGATATAATAATTGTTGCAGCATATTCTGGGTGTCCCCAGTTGCCACAGCAATGTTCTTTTTCCTCACAGATTCAATGAGCTCAGAGCAACGACAGAAACTTGCCAAGCAGCGGAGAGAGGAGAGGGCCAGATACATTGGTAAGAAAAGATAAAGTAACACTGCTATTAAATACTGCAACACAAACTTGCAACAAGTTGGATTTTCCTACTGATACTGGGGGGTGCTGCATCAAGCGTGGATTTATTGTCACTAACTTCATGCATGCACAAACTTTTGTTCAAGTCTATTTTTAACCTTTTATCAAGTTCCCTGTTTCTGTCACTCTGCTCTGACGGTTATTGATGTCTCTCATTGTTTCTCCTTGCATGACTCTCAGAACAGCAAACTCAGCTGCAAGGTAAGAGGCTTCACTAAAACCCTGAGCGTTTGCAGCAGCTATGCCTTTGGGAACAATAAACTTTTCTTCCACGTCCTCCTGTTCCAGCCATTCTTCTTCCTTTTATGACTTGATTGACTGGCTGTCATTCAGTAGAGACTTACAAGCCCTTTTAAATCTACATGTTTTTGCTCATGTGAAGTTGATCTTTGTTTTGAATTTATGTATTCTCATCCAACATGCATGTCCTACATCTATAATCATGGTTACACTTTGTGGCTGCAGAATAAAAATTCCTCTTTTGAACGCACTGTTGAAATCATGAAAGCCTCTATCACATTTTCAAATACAAGGCTACTCTCTGTGGATGAACACTAAAGCCTGAACAGTGAATCAGGGAAGATCTTGGTGGGAGTTTCCCTACAGAGACGTCTCCCTGAGCTCAAGGCACTTGGCGTGAAAAATGAGCAGTCATTACCGTGAACTGAGACCAGGCCTCTTAGACAGATTAGATTTAATTACTAGTTTCATTATCATCAATAATATAGTCATGCTGCAGCCACAGCACAGTTAGAGGGGAATTGTGCTGCCTCTTTAGTGATAATATTCAAGGTTTACTCAGATTTAGCTGCTCTGAGATGAGTTTGTTAAGGCTTTCTTCACATGGAGTATGCAATAGGTTGCAAACAGTAGGCACATAATGGCGTGTAGATCACTAAACATAATGCTGACTGTATGTTAAGCCTTTAAACTATAAATAAACCAGAGAATGTTCTGAAAAATTGAGCCTGGATGTAAAAGTAGCTTCATGCTGAATATTTTGTTGTAATCAAATCTCTGCAGTAATGAGAATGTGAAAAGCAGCCTCACATGCAGCAAGCCAACATATTTTTCAATTCTGCTGAACAGAATGCAGACATAATTGGATTTTTTTCAGGAATTGGATTTATGGAGGAGTGAAGAAGGCTTTGTCATTGTGGATGAGGCTCAGACTTGTGTGTCTCTTGGGCTCATTAGAGAAGATGAGCCACAGAATATTGAACTAAATACAAAACACGTCTTTGCCTCACAAAAATTCCAACATTGCACCATCCCTGCAGAGCTAATCAGTCCACTACAAAGTATTTCTATTGCTGTCTAACTCAGTAACATGAGAAAAGACATCATGCCATCTCTTTGGTTAGATCCAGCATGTAACCAACCATCATCTTCCATCCTGACCTTTTCATTGTTCAAACTCTGTGCTGAAAAGATTCATATTTAAATATAAATCTATAGTGTAAGAGAGCGAGTGAAACAGCTGCTGTCCAGCAGGGCGACAGTTTACTTTAAGACGATTGAGTGCTGTTTAATTGTTCCTCAAAGAAATGAGCCACAGCAGCATATGTTCAAAGAAGAAGTCAATCTGCTGGAAGACACAGCGGGAAGCTTCTGCTTATTTACTGTTGTCAGAATCACAGTGTAATGAACACAGTGTCTTCCATCTGTTTCAGATTTTAGTGTTATTTTAGTTTAGTTTTACACTGTTACATTTGAGCAGTTGACTTTGGAATAATTGGCATAAGAAGAAAATCTGGGCAAAAATATTACATTATTACATAAACTTTTAATTTAGCTTGATCGAGCTTTTATACATCATCATCTGGTTTTTAGTGTTGCCTCATATATGTGTTGTCCTCTCTGAACCATAGATGCAGTCGGTTTTACCTGGTTATATCACGGTAACATTTTAAAAATGTTTACTTTCAGCGGCGAAGAAGGCACAGTGGCTGGAGAAGGAGGACAAGGCCCGACGCCTGAGGGAGAGTCAGCTGGAGGAGCGCAGGAGGAAACTGGAGGAGCAGAGACTGAAGGCTGAGAAACGTCGAGCTCTGCTGGAGGAGAAACAGAGACAGAAACTAGAAAAGAACAAAGTAAGAAAAATGCATGACAACCACTTCTCAGGCTTTAATACCTCAAAACCATCCAAGTATGAAATTTGTATTTAAGAAATGATGATTTAAGTATTTGATACAATTACAAAGCGTGTTTTTAATAACACTGACTGTGTCTTGCCCAGGGGCAAATATCCAAACACACTTACTTTACTGCAGACACAGAACATTGTCCTGCTATTAAAAATATTTCTTTTTATTTGAAGTGGGTGGAAAAATCAACACTCTAACAGTGTTTATGTGAACCTTAATGCTTTACACAATTTTGACCACTGGAAAATTGTCTGAGTAAGAGGGATTTGGTCCCATCTTAAACCGCAGTCATGAAGCCAACTATTGGCTGCAAACCAATTTTCCAGCGGTAATGAGCATAGATTTTTCTTTGGCTGCAGTTTGAGTTAACAATTATTGATCACAGTTCCTAACCTCTTTGGTTTGTGACATCTTAAAATGAAAGCTTCTTTTTGTGGCATCTTGTCAAGTTTACACATAACTATGGGATGTTGACAGTTCTACTGAAGGTTTATTTCCCTTTTAAGCTGCAAATTGTTTCATTTCAGTTGCTATTAAAGGAAAATAGACATTTTGGGAACTGTGTTTATTTGCTTTTGTGCTGTAGTTTGTGAGAAGATTGTACAGTATGTATCATGTATCTGTTAGGGTTGGAGCTACAGAAGAGGTATGAGATGCTTGGCTTACAGCATCGGTGAGAAACGCATATCTCTGTCCAGAGTTTTAAATTATACCCACAATACCTTTGTAAGGTAAAAAGCACAAGTTGTGGGATTTGAGTGTTTCTTGGCAGCTGGAAGACTTCAAGCCTTGTTGTCACAGTGAGGTTGCTGCCAGGTTAGCATTAATTGTCGTCATCAAAAAGTTTTACAGAAATACTGAGCTTTATAGCTGCTGGCAGGTGAACTTTTTTAAACTTTGGACAGAGTCTGTTTCCTGTTTACAGTGTTTATGCTAAGCTACACTGACTGGCTGCTGTCCTTCTGCTGTCATTTACTGATATTTTGACTGGTGTTCCAGGAAAGGTATGAGGCAGCTATCAAGAGGTCAACAAAGAAGACATGGGCTGAGATTCGTCAGCAGAGATGGTCCTGGGCGGGCGGGCTCAACCAGACCTCCCGCAGAGAAAGTGAGTTTCCAGAACCAGAACCCCACAGCTGCTAAAGAAGGCAAAATACAAAGGCAGGAGTATGTTGCATCCCCTTTGTAACAAAACTCGTCATGTTGATCAGCGCTTCACAGACTATGACTCACTGAATCAAGTGATGCAATTCAAGGAAATAGCTGGTATTGCTGTCATAAGGGCGGAGTACCAGAGGAACATGACCTACACAGTAATTTATGATGTTAACCCTTTGTTATTCTTCAGTGAATATCGCAAAAATCCATTTTAAATACTGATTTTCCTCATGTAAGGTCATGGCAGATACAGAAAGACAAGCAACGAGGGAGCTGTAATGAAAATGTTTTATTAGAGTAATAGTGTGAACAGTCAGGGAGCTGTGAGCTAATTTCCCTTTTCACACTGTGTTGGTCGATTTCAACCTGTAACGTGCTGCTTCTTTTGGACTCATGACACTGAGGTCAAGACAAGTTTCTCTCCATCAAACTGTGGAAGATCTGGAATGTGTCCGTGAGTGTGTGCGTGATATTTTCTGCACATTTTTTTGGAGAAAAAAGCAAAAAGGCCTCAAGTAGCTACTCTAAATGTGATTTCTAACTATACCACACCCTTCCCATACTCTCCTCAAATTTCCTCCCCCTCTCCTCCATGTCTGAATTCAAATTAATCTCCCTCTAAATGGTACGGAGAAGCCAGTTTGACCTCAGAGAATGGTGAGTCCCTTCAGATCCAGACCGAGGGAGTCGGCAGCCTCTTATCAATCCTCAGCAGGGGCCGCTGCTTGCACCCCGGCCACCTTGTGAACAGTTCTTGTCTGTTGCGTTCTCTCCGGTGCAGGCAGATGCTCGGCCTCCACGGTCAACTTGCCGAGACAGGTGGACCCTGTCATTAACAACAGGCTGTCCAAGTCCTCTGCCACGCTCTGGAACTCCCCCAACAGAAGTAAGGACGACCCGACGTCAATGTCCACCAGGCTTCCTCCTCTTCCCTCCCACCTTACCTTTCCTACTCATCCCCTTCCACCTTCCCCGCTCCTCTTACCCTAATCTGGTTTTTGGTTTTCTTTTATTATAACTGTCGTCTTTGGTGGCCTGCCTGCCTGCCTGTGCTTGGTGACTGGTCATTTACCACCTACTCCCCACTTGTCTCACGCTCTCGGTCTCATATGCATTGTGGTTTTTAATTTCAGTTGGTGGTTGTCATTGATTTAAGTCTCCTTTGCATTTTGGATCAGCCTCCCTTTCACCTCGACATATATTTTGATCTATGTGTTTTACAGGCTTATAAGTTCACATCCTGTCACACCACCTTTCTTTGGTTGTCCCCGTCCAATTTACTGTTGGTGGTTTGGTGTGGTGGTGGTGATGGTAGTGGTGGTGGATATTATAGTTTGCATTGTATTACATTTTGGTTATATGTTTAATTATATATAAATACGTAGTCATAGTTTACATAAAGATGAAGCCTCTCTTGCTTGGTGAACTATCATGCCAGGCCAACCAGTAGTTTTTAGAATACTTCAGTCTGTACCAAGGTGGTGGACTGACTGACGTTGCCTCCATGATACTAGAAGCACTAAGAAAATTTGGGAATACATATTCATCAAATCATATTTTGATATAATAAGAAAGTTTTCTTGAAAAAACAGAATATTTTGTACTTGATACCATGAAATTATGTGGTAATATAATGAAAAATACCTTGTTATATTGTGACAATGGTCATGTTAAAATGGAAAACGTTTCACATTATTATAAGAAGCTGCACATCTTTAGTATCATGGCAGCACTAATACACAGCAATAATCAATATAATATTCAAAATAACTTGTCAAGCTCATTTGATGAGACTCCTGAGTGGCCATTTGTACATAAGCAGCACTGTCTCCAGCTCAGATCATTACGCCTCATAACGTTTGTCATTACAGATCATATCGTCCACAGTGCAGTCTGCAGTTCAGCTCTCTGTTGCCACAGTAGCAGTTCAGATTTTGTGCTGGATCATCACTAATACCGATGATCTGACGCTGCAGGCACATGAAAGGATAATGTGGAGCTGAATCATATTTCTGCAGAGACAGGTTCATTATCAGAGCTGGTGTGTCTGTCACTGGGACCTGCACAGTGAAGCAGTAATAGTGTGTGGGGTGAGCTGACGTTTATAGATCCGCGCATCAATCTACCTCTAGGTAGGTGATCACCAGGCAGCAGCTCAGCCTCCTCTTGCCGCATTGGAGGAAGAAGAGGTGGAGGGAAACCACTGTTGCCTAGCAACAGGAGGTAGTGGGGTTGTTAGTTAATCAGAAAAGATGTAGTGAAAATGATCAATCCAACATACAGCCTGTGCTGTTGTACAGTGAAGGCCAGTTTATGATACAAAGAGTGTTTGTCAAATTTGTAAACACTAAAATTCTCGTACCTAGTGTCGTTCTTGGCAGCTCTGTGCTCTCTGCTCCTCAGTACCTCGAAGAAGCTGAAGCCGTCAGTACACATGGTCGAGCTGCGACTAAAAAACATCTTTGCATGGCAGATTGTCAGTAGAGGTTTTGGTCATAAGAGACAGAAAATCCACACAAACTGCATAAGTGTGTCATAAGTCATTAGATCTCATGTTGAGACAGTGCCTTCTTTACTCTTACTCATTTGTATGTTTTTGTCTCCAGTACAACTGTGCACTAACTAAGTTACTGACTATTTTCACTGAGACCACTTTCATTGTGCACACGTATGACAGATACTTCAATATATGAAATTAAATTTTTAGAAGCAAATCATTATTTCCAATACAAATAGTAACTATAACTATAAAATTAATGTAACAAAACATAAAATGTTACTATGAAATGTAGAGAACTAAGCAGACTAAAATGGAAATGCCAGAGAAAATGACCTAAAAATTGGATTTAAGTGCTGAACTTGAGTAAACATTTCACCATAACCTTTGACAAACTGTCTTCAGGTATAAACTTAGTTTGAAAATGCTGCCATGCAGTGTTTGTTTCTATGATACATCTATTGTTGGAGAGGCCTCAGCTTCTCTATCTGCCCCCTTTTTCCCTCTATATCTGTTTCCGGGTTTTCTAGTATTTATTCTGCACTTTATAAACATTTATACACAGACTTTATTGTTCCTAACAAATATTTTCTGTTAGAAACAAAGATGTTGGTGAACTCTAACAAAAAAGCCACTTTATTCTGTGACACTTGAGTTTGTTTTGCTCATGAGAGAATGGTTTTAGTGTACATGTTTTTTTTCCACCAATTATCATACATCCTGCTGTTGCTGGGAGTCATATATGCCGAATCTTCATCACATGGCACTCAATAACAGATTGACTGTATATTGGGCAGGGTTTAGGTCAGAGCGATGTCTATAGTTTATAGGACAAACAGCACTAAGGCTGAACTCAGCAGAAACTGAAAGGCCTTTGCACGACTCTGGGTTTGAGTGAAGTCGAGTAAACAGACACACTGGCTTATGCGTGATGTATTTTTGAGTAGGTTTGCAGCTCTGTGTGTTGTTATTCATTGTCTGGCTCTGGATGTAACATGCAGGCTAAAGTTCAGTCATTCATCTTGTATGAATTTTCTGTCTCTGAGTCTGATTGTGTCTGATTGGCAGACTGGATTTGAGTTATGCAAACATTTTGTGGTAGCAGTAATAATCTCACTGGATGTTTGAAACCTCAGTGAGTTGAGGTAAAAGAACAGTTATGGCTAGTTGGATTTTATTGCATTTTTGGTCTTGTTTCTTTATTGTGAGATCATGAAATGGGTTGAACACGTCAGATCAGCTCTGATGTTCAGATGGTTTTTTTTAGAAAACACCACCAGCAGCAAACAATTCTAGTCTTTGTAAACTCAGAGTTTACAAACTGGCTTAGTTGTTTTACTGTGACACATTTTCCAGTGCAGTAAGGGCTCATTCACAGCATTATTAGCACACATCTTTTCAGTTCATCTTGTATCTACTCTAGTTAAACTCGCGACCCACTGTATATGACTTTCTGAATGTTCATATATAATGTTATGACCAATCAAACCAAAAACCAGTGCCACAAAAGTTAAAGACTGATACTCAGGTTTTTTTTTTAATCTAATATAAGTAATGTTGTGTTTTCAAACCAAAAATGCTTGAAATTCTATTCAAGTTCAAATCATGAGAACATTTAACAATGAAACTGAATGTGCTGTTCAATAATGGTCTGGTAACAGTTTGGTTCCTTGGCTCCATTTCTTGATGACCAAATCAACCAGTGAGATTGTTCTTCTCTATGTGTGTGTGAATATTTGTGTTAATGTGTGTGTACAAGAGAAGAACAGCAGCATTGTCAGCAGATATGTCTCCTGCAGGGTGAGTGTTAGGAGATATGAGGTTGTTTAGTGTGTAAGACGAGTATGGACTGTATGTTTTCATATGGGGTGTATAGCTGTGTGCTCTGACAGTAACCTGACACTGACAGCGCCCTCTTGTGTCAGCCCGCAGTCTGCGTCTGAGTCCGTGGGAGAGCCGGATCGTGGAGAGGCTCATGACCCCAACGCTGTCCTTCCTGGCCCGTAGCCGCAGCGCCGCCACCCTGCTCAACAACAGCGACTCTTGTAAGTGTGAGCCTCCAACTAGATTCAGTGTACCCACCCTCATTTTTCTACTGCACATGGTCCTCTTCAGTTCACGTTTTAGGGCACTTAAAGAGAGGAAAAGAGCTTGTTTGGTCCATAACATCCAGCACATTTATCCTCTTCTCACACCTCTAGTCTTTCTCTTTCTCATGCATGTGATTTTATATACAACCATGTGGTGATATTGCTCACAGTTAATGCTTGACTTTGAAGACAGCAGTTAAGAATATGTTTTTTCAGTAAATGACTTTAAGGATTAATTACTTGATGTGGTTGTCCAGATTATTCCTGAGGGGAAATGGGGTAACAGTAAAAACAAGTTTATGCTTATGAAATCAATAAATTTGTTTCAAAAAAATATAAAATAATCTCAGCTATCACTACTTTATCTGTCATCTCCGAATTATGGTCTTGTAACACATTGTGTGGCCTCACTGCAAGGCTTTTTATCACTCTGCATGGTGTGTATATGCATAGGGGCCCTGACCTTGGCCCTGCTGCCGCTCTCTGCATGTTTACCTCACTCAGACTCTCACCACTGCTCCCGTTCAGCCTCTGCCAGCCCACTGAACGCCTGCTCCCATCACCACCCACACCAGAACACTGCTGAGCGCTGGAGGGTCTCCTCTGCCAGCACGCCGGACATCACCCAGCGCCAGCGCCGACGAAACTCCACCCCGGTAAGTCATACATACTAATGACCCTCATATGCACATACAAGTGCATCAGCATTCTGTAAATTGATGTGGTGTTATCTATCATCTCTGTAAGATGATCTCAGTAAGATTTTTCTAAGGGTTGAAAAGTTTCTAAAATGGCATTTGAAAACAGGAAACTGAATTTTAAAGCTGCACTAATCAATGTTTTCTAAGACTAACGTAATGTGAAAAGTGTGACAAATCAAAGAATTATCACCCGTCAAAACAAATTAAAGATGTACAGTAGGTTTTGATTTAAAATATCATATTAAAGATTGACATTTAACAAACCTTCACCTCAGGTCATACCTGCTTATTTCTGTCACCTCTTTCTTCAAGGTGGACAAAAAGAAGAAAGAAAAGAAAGACAAGGAGAGGGAGAATGAAAAAGAGAAGAATGCTCTAACAAAAGAGAAAGTACAGAAGAAGAGGCAGACGTCATCACCCAGCACCACAGCCCACAGATCCAGGCCAGAGACCAGGTACTGTCTGGTTGAGCACTATACCCCTTAATTTTACCATGGAAAATCCTTAATGAATTCTGTTTTAACCTTTAGTTAATGTAGGAGATAGACAAAGATGGAGGGAGAGGGAGGTCATGTGTCCTCGTGCTTTATCCTTGGAGCAGGTTAATGTCTGACAGATGGTGTAATGTGCTGTAATCTAACTACTAAACAAGACTCAGTCCGCGATCTGCCAACAGCGCGTCTGTTTGTGTGAGAGTGTGAAGCTTGGAGACAGAATGGGGTTTTCCTGACTGATTCACAGGAAAAAAGATAATTTGCTACCTCCCCTCTTCTCACATTACACCTCCCTACAGCCAAAGAGTCATGGTGACTGAATGGAGAGTTTCAGAGTCACTCATGTCGTCCACATGACCTTCCCCTTGATGGCTATGAAATCCTTTGCCACCAACACTCTTTCTTTTCTCCTTGTGTCTCATGTTTCTCCTGCTTGTATTTCACTTTAAAAGCCAATCTCCTCTCTGCTCCTCAGTACCCCGAAGCCCAAAAACAGACCTCCATCACCTGCCGCCCCCAAGAGTCGACCCTTGTCCCCATTGGTGCCAGCAGCAGCCTCCAAGACCCCCACTGGCAAAAAGACACCTCCTTCTGGGACCAAGGCTCGACCTAAACGGGCCCAGACGCCTGCCAGGGTACAGCCCCAGACGGTCACTCCAGTCGCCGTGGAAACCCAGCAGCCTGAAACAACTGAGGAGAAAAAGAGTGAGTGTTGTTACCATGGAGACCATATCCAAACGTCAAGGTGACCTGGAGGTTTTGGCTGACATTCATGTTGCAGTGTAAATTCAGTGTGAACACACGAGCACTGTGTGTGTGTGTGTGTGTGTGTGTGTGTGTGTGTGTGTGTGTGTGTGTGTGTGTGTGTGTGTGTGTGTAAGAGATGGGACTGGGTAGTTCTATGGACACTAATGCCAATACTGGCCTTTTCTACAGTGTGTAAAAATATAATACTATAATATGATACTATAATATAAAAAACACACTACAATAGATCATTTATAACGTAGAAAACAGTGCAGCTCAGTGCTGTTAGAATACAAGAATTTGATTAAAGATGTAATTCTGCCATTTTCAGGTCTGTATGTGAAATTATCAAAGTTTCAGTAACATTTTAACCTGCATATTCAACATTTATTAACTGGTTTGTAGCTCATTATAATGTAGCTGTAAACATATTAACATAAACAACAACTACAATACAGTAACATGTAACAATATGTCTTCTCTTTGTCATGTTTCTGACAGACTCCAGTGATGTTCCAGCCATTGTGGTGTCTTCTGCACCTGCTACACCTCCTTCCCTCAACCCACCGGTTGTGTCAGCACCTTCTCCTGCTGTGCCAAGTGTAGAGCCGACTGCCTCAGATCCTTCTTCTGCAGCAACCTCCATCAGTAATCCAGTGGCACCGGCCAGCAAACCTTCAGCAGGCACCAACGACCCAGAGGAGGCATCTCGTGTCCTTGCAGAGAAACGCAGACAAGCCCGGGAGCAGCGGGAGAGAGAGGAGCAGGAGCGTCTGGAGCAGGAGTACAGGAACAGGTCAGAATATTACAGTTAATTATGACATGGAAATATGACATGTCATAAATGCACCTCCTCCTTATCTGATTCTTTCAGAAAATGTGTTTGAACTGATTTAAAAGCCCAGATCCTGCTGTTCATTCTGCTAATTCTTGCTGCACACATCTTTTCAGGGTCCTGCGGGAGGAGGCTATGGCCCGGGAGGCAGAGGAGAGGAAACGCAGAGAGGAGGAGGCTCGATTCATGGCCGAGCAGCAGCGTCTGAGAGACGAAGCCCAGCAAGCTGAAGAGGAGAAGGTGGCGCAGCAGAGAGCCAAAGCCGAGCAGGAGGAAAACGAGAAGCTGCAGAGACAGGTCAGTGATCAGGAAACGTGGATGAGAATGGAAGAGAAAGTGAAACAGAAATATCTAAACATTTTGTCTCATCTTGGGGACACTTTTTAATCGATTGGGATCAATGATATTCATTGATCCCAATCGAACACAAAACCTGCTGAATTTTGATTCAGTTATTTCATTGAAAACAAAATTAAAACTCACTGAAAACTCCTTGAACACACTGTTGATTTCTGTTGGGAATCAAACCCCCAAACTCTGGTATCAGTGAGACAGATCATCTGTAACTGTAAATACTCTGAAAACCCTTTAATTTTCCATTAACCAACATGAATCCCTGTGATCCCCACATGCGGTAAACCCACTTACCATCTGGGCAGATTAATGCAGAGGAGCTGGCGGTGCTGGTGGCAGTGGTGGTGGGGGGACTGTACATGTGCCCAAACATCAGGCCCCCCCATGACTGTCTGGCCTCTGCAGATTAAAAGAGAAGAGTGCTGCTGTCACGGATGATGTGTGTCAGGCCTGAGCCCTGACAGTCAGAGGCCTCTTGTCTGGCCGGGCAGATGCCAGCTGGTGACCTCCATAGTGGTGATGAGCAGAGGCTGAGGGGGCCATTGTGATCGCAGAGATAGTGACAGGCCTGTGTTGCCTCTGTGTCGTACGCTCGGCTCTGCAGTGGGCTCATAGTCAGATAAGCAGCGTCAGTGGACGACATGCCTGAAGCACTCGGCTATGCTGGATTCCACTTTTACCCTGAATTGCACCATTGTTCCTTTTGACAGTGCACTAGCTCAAGACGAGAGCATCCTCATAGGGTCTCAAGTGTTGTGATTTCTGCAGTTGAAACTGTCAATAAAATCAAAAGTTTGTGGCTGAATATGTGAAATGGAAAATTATAAAAACAGCAGGCTGCAGTTATTTTGCTCTCAGCAGATGAGATTTATGCACACATCATAAATTTAGATTTTATTTCTGCCTTTAAGATATCTGCTTGGTTGGTGCAGAGTCTAAATACCCTGTGATGCATGTAATGGTGTTACTAAGATAATTTCAACTGGCTTGAAGGATGAAGAGCAGGCTGAGCATGTGCTGCCCCCTGGTGGTCACGGTTTTCTTCTACATCCACAGTAAACAAACCTGGTGTAGCAGATGGGTGCATCTGTGTGAATGGGGGTTACTAAGTGTGTTAACTTTTGTAAGTTTCATATTGTTTTTGTTTCCTTTTCTCAGAGGGAGGAGGCTGAAGCCAAAGCCCGTGAGGACGCTGAGCGTCAGCGCCTGGAGAGGGAGAAACACTTCCAGAAAGAAGAGCAGGAGCGGCTGGAGAGGAAGAAGGTGAGGACAAGGAGAGGAAAACATCTTTACCTTTCAGAAAGTCACACAAGTCACATTCGAAGTTCATGCCAGTACGTTCTGGCCTTAAATAACATCAGCAGCTAACTTACCGATCTGTCCATGTGATCTGCACAGCGCCTTGAGGAGATCATGAAGAGGACTCGGAAAAGCGATGCAGGAGATAAGGTGAGTGGGATTAAACAAGTTCGAAGAAACTAAACCTCCTCTCGTCTTGTTTTAATACCAGAAGTTTGTTTGTTCTTTATAACCACAGAAGGAAATCAAAGCCTCTCCACAGGTCAACGGCAAGAACACAGAGCTCAATAAAGGTAACTGCCAACCCTCATCCTAATGAGGGATGTACTGTGGATGTCTTCAAGCAGTTGAGTTGCTAAACATCTTATAAACGTATCTATATTTTCTGTAGCACCTGGAAGCCTGCAGAGTCCTGGTGCAGCTGTGCTCAGCCCGTCACAAGGTGTGTCTGGTCCTGTTGTAAATGGCGTCCAGGTAACTGCTCACCAGAATGGCCTCTCAGCCAATGGAGAGGCAGCAGACTATGAGGAGATCATTCAGCTGAAAAGCAGTAACCCCAGTCAACAACAGAGCGGCCTGGTCAGCGAGCCGATCCTGGCATTTGAGGGTGGAGAGCCCTTCCTGATGAAAACAGGCTCTATGAAGCCTCAGCATGTCGCAGGTACAGTAACAGGACACACCACATAAGACTGTGATCATAGAAAAGGGTCTCACGCTGTACCTTTGTCTTTCTGTTTCCCTGCAGAGGTCCTGTGAGTCCACACACATCCATGGAGCCTTATGTCTCTGCTTGAGCTACGAGATTCATGCCACACCGCAGCGGCTTATGAAAATAGTGTGCCAAACAAACATTGACGTGCGCTGAATTCACATCTACATTATCTGCCGAGGAGTAGAGAGGAAGAGTTAAACGCTGCCTGGAAAAACATACTCATCTGAAATATGTTTTTAAAAAAGTGCAACAACAAGTATTCTCTGTCTTTATCGCGTGTTATGGTGCAACATTTGTCAAGTTTTACTGAAATGTCACATGCAGATTTTATGGTGCACCTTAAAGATGACTGACTGTAACAAATTTTAGAAAATACAGTATAAAACCCTGAAAATACATAATATTTGACAATGGTTGTTATTATTACCGTCACTATGATATTGTTACTGTTATCTTAAGTTGAACAATGTGTGCGTGTTGTTTTTGTCTTGAATTATTGAGTTATTTAACATGGGGAGCAGTGTACGGACTGGCCACAGACAGTGTATGTAAATGTATAATGAGCCTGGCTGCCTAGGCCTCCTGTTACAGGGGATCTGTGAAATAAAGCTTTACGAAAGGGCCCAGCCTCTGTGCATTCATCCATGTTGCTACACCTGCACTGAATATCCTGGAACAAATACCACTATATATTTATGGCAAGAGTCCAATATTTTGTAAGTATCTTGATTGGGATTTTATTTATTCATGTTCTGGTGGAAATGTGCATTTGCTCAAGTATTATACTCAGTATAATTTTGCAGTATTTACACTTACACTTTATGTTTGTAATTCACCATATTTCAGAGAGGAATATTGTACTTTACTCCACATTTACTTGACAACTGTAGTTACTAAGCATTTTGCAAATCGGGTTGTTATAAACAAAATCAGTTTATTAAAATGCATCATTTACTCTATAAATGAAAATGTTCTGTTACTATTATTTTTAAAATGTTTTCAATACCTGTCCAGGGTGTACCCCTGCCTTTCACCCAAAGAGAGCTGGGATAGGCTCCAGCAGATCCCTGTGACCCTGGTTAAGGAATAAGCGGGTATAGATGATGGATGGATGGATGGATGGATGGATGGATGGATAGTTTTTGATACCTCATGAAGTTTAACTATACACTGTTGATAATGTTATGTAGCTACACGCTGAGCTCCAGGAGGTGGCAGCACTGCTTTAAAACATTGTGGTAGTGAGATTCACATGTAAAACGTCACTTTACTGTTTGTCTTAAGTTAGCTGGTGCTCTTCTCTGATCAGAACTTCATTAATGCTTTGTGCTTTTCCTGCACCAATCAACATAACTGCAACCCCCTTGTTGTGCCTGTAAATAGATACAGAGGAAGGTTCAATATAGCAAATGAAGGAATGGTAGTACATGCTCCTAATGTTTTAGGGAGCATGTAAAAAATATATGGGGCAGGCTGTTTATCAAATATGAGCATCAACAGGAAGCTTATTGCTTATAAAAAGTGAAATTATGTATTAAATGTTTGTATGTTTTAATTAAATGTGTGTGTAAACCACACACAGAGCAGAAGATGAATGTGAGAGCAGCTGCACCAAAATATGCAGATACATGGTCAAATGAAGGTCACTACACTAGAGAGGAATGAAGCCTCAACTGTGGACCTTAATCAGCAGCTCTGTTGGCTTATGACCTGTCTAAGGACTTTTCAGAGTGATTAACCAATCTGCCTAGTACCCTAGAACCTCAGAAATGACCTGATCCTAAATGGTTCCCTCTGTTTCAGTACCAACCTGTGTTTGTTTGGCTTCGGCTTTCACAGACGAGAGAACTAACCCCAGACAGCTCTGAGGTAAGGTCCAACCAAAGGATCAAACGTGCGCATGGGATTTTTTATCCACTTGCTATAATGAACTCTAGCAACCAAATACTAAATGTCTAACAAAATACACTGGACCTTGTTTCACTGTGGCCAAACTGCCGTTTGACACATAGATGTGGTTCAGGACAGACACTGAGTGGAGGACATTTTATCTGTATCTGTTTGCTCTTCTTTTGGATGGTGATTTTATAATTAGAACGCTTACTCACCATACAATGCAGTGCTGCATCCAAAGAGTCATCACTTATGAAACTCCATTAACTTCTCCTCTTACTCTGCAAATCCTAGTTCTACAATAATTTATTGTTTGCCACGCCAAAGCATGTTTGCATGTTAGTGTATTTAAGCGCTGACAGGTGCTACTCAGCAGTATTATTCCTGAAATTATTATTAAAACAGACAAACAGCATCAGAAAGAATAAGATTTATCCTGAAGAATTGAGAGGTTAAATTTATACAGTAACACTGTATAAAGTCCCAGTCCTAATCTGGTCTGGAGAAGAAATGTGATACTAGAACATTAGTAGAAAACACTTACTAATGTACTTTTTCATTTTCACTTCCTCTTTCATATAATACACAACGATACATGCAACATTTAGCTCCTATAATCAAATTAAGGAAATGATGGTAAACAGAAAATATAATAAATAAGTAACTAGTCTTCCTGCAGGGTGGTTGATGTACAGACTGCTCTACCAATCAAATAGAGGCTGTAATTGAGAGAAAGGTGTTACTGCAAATGCTTTTCCTCCTGATGTTCCTGAACAGTTGGTCTTTTTGGCATAACCACATCATGGTCGGTCCGGTTTTGAATGTGTGCTACAATGTGAGGTCATATATACCCATGTCTGTACCTTCTTTCAAGTTGCTATCTCTGGTCCCATGCTGACCTGTTGCTTTATTGCACAATCGCTGTGGCACCAGAGATAACAACCTAACAAAAGAGCTTCAGTGTCCTTTTGAATGAGCAGAGGATGAGCGTGAAATACAATCACCACGTTCTTAAATTTAGACTGGACCTCAGCCAAAAAGAACAGAATAGATATTTCAAAGTATAAGTCCTGTGGCTGAGTGAGTTAACCTGCCCATTCATCACACAGCATATGACATGAGATCACTGTCTAGTATAAACGAACATTTGAACCTGGTTTGATTGTGTACTCGTCAAACACACGCATTTATGTTCTTCTTTTAGGCAGCAGACCTTGCACGCTTATAACACATATAAAATCTATAAAATTCTCTTCAAACAACATTATTAAAATGTTTCCAGAGGGTGAACTATTTATAATTCAGATGTGATTTCACCAAGTGGCTGCCAGTTGTTTGTGCACACCTTTCACTGAGGCTTCTTCTTCACAGGGTTTTACAGACGAGGAGGGAAAGACGTGTCGCTCTTCTCTGTTCGTGGCACCTTCACTGTCTCCTGCAAGGTGAGCCATTTTCTTTTCACTTGTCTTGAATATTTCAGAGCACTGATGAGCTCTCAGCTTCTCAGCTTTCTCTGAGAAAGTAGTCATGGTTATTAGATAGAGGTTTTATTCTCTTTTACTCACTTCTTCATTGGATGAAATAAAGTAAAAAAGAAAAAAACATATTAATAAAACAACCAGCAAAAGATAAAGTTTTCATTAGTGCTACGTTCAGTGGTGTCTCTGTAAGTTCAGTTTCACATCTGATGCTTCAGAAAGAAGAAAAAGTTGATTTTTATTCTTATGAGAAAAACGAGAGAAATAGAAAATATTCTGAGAAACTCTAAAACACAGCAGAAACTGAAAATGTTTAATGTTTGAGTGATGAGAAAAATTAAAGCAAGATATAAAAACACTCTAAAACAATCTGTATTTTGAAGGAGCTTTTCTTTTTTCTACACTTACTTTCACTTGTTTGCTCACTCTATTTTGAATGATGGCACAAATGCCCCACA